>NW_024962257.1:9674530-9985547 GCF_019238085.1 Lagopus leucura | reverse complement strand
CCCCCCCCCCCCCCATCTGGAACCCAAAAATAATTGTAAAAAACATCCTAGGAAATTGAGCCATGGAGTGTATTGAAAGTAATACTGTGTTTGTGTCTCTCTTCCCTAAAGAGCTTTGGAAACTGCCCAAGAGTTTTGGAAACTGAGTCCTGAACATCAGGCAATTATAGGACTTCTGAATAGTACAAATTCTTTGTAACTGTACTGAATTCCTCTGTTGCTTTCCTTTCTCTTGTCCTGAATGTAAGTTCTCTATTTAATGTGAATTCAAGTCATCTGAAATCTCAGACCTTGAGATCCTTCCTGAGTCTTGTGGCAGCCTGTTGTCGTGCAGGGGGACTCGGGCCTGGTGCTGACTGTCCTGTCGTGCTGTGCTCTCTGCATCATGAGGCTGATAATTGCTATTTCTGGATACTGAATTTTTCTCAGATATTGGAGCTGTTTGTGCTGCTTTGTTTTTCCTTAACAGTTGAAGCAGATCTTTCTCAAGTGGGAGGCAGTGATGGAGGAAAGTTGTGGAGTTGCTCTGGGGAGAACGTGCCATCATTTGCAGAGAAAATCAGCGCATCCTGCATGCTAACTGTGCTTTTACTTGGTCTGGTGGACCAGTTTAGCCTGATTCCCATTTTGCCTTGCATCATCATACTTCTCAGAAAATGTGCATAGTATTCATGTGTAGAAATCTACATCGCTTTGGAAAAGCATAGTTTTGAGCAGGAATTCTGCTAAACAGAAGATTCTTTTCTAACAATAGAAGACTGTAATGAGTCTTCCGTGGAAAAGTGCGTATCAGTGCAGATTGTAAAGTTACGGTGGGTGGTTGGCAGTGTCCTTTCCAATGAGGAACAAGTTGAATAGATCTTGTAATCAGTGTTCTCTTGATTAAATCAAATGGAAGTCAGTGGCTTTCTTGTTGCAATCCACAATTCTGTGCACTGTGCATGTTTTAGACTCCTCAAGTAAGTGGTTAGCAGTTGCGATTGCTGGAAATCACTGACCTTGGGGTGCTTGGGGCTCCAGCCTTCACCATGCAGCAGGACCAGCATGAGTTGTTGCCTTCCCATCTGTGCACCTGGCCTCTCAGGGACGGTAAGGAGGGGCTGAAAGCAGCCATGGAGCACTTGGTTGTGAGCTGTGTCTGTTGGGCACAGCACTGGGTGGTGCAGGGCAGCTCTCAGCAGAGGCACGGGCATGTCTGTGTCTTCCCAGAGTGCTCAGGAGCTGTGATGCTGATCATTCACTATATAGGTGCTAATAAACTGCAAATGCAGTGCATTTCCTTTGAATACGACCTATTATATGTAGTCTGTAGTACCTGCTGCTTTCTTCAGCCCCTTCCCCTTGGCTTTGCAGTGTGTCCCTGTGCTCCCATCTGTCTGAGTGGGCTTGCTGTGCTGTGACAGATGAGCTGGTTAGCAGGTTTGCTTCAGAAGCAGTTTGTTTTGCTGTTTGGCACCCGGCAAGGGCCGGTTTCAATATGTCAGTTTTAGTTCTGGTGGCAGAGCATGGGGTAACTGTAAAGTTCAAAAAAGCAGTCTGTGTAGGTAAGTGGTAACAGGTTTGAAGTTATGAAGTAAGGGGGGGATCAGCTTCAGTCTTTAATTTTAGTTCACAACCACAGCTTTTCACTTGTGGTATCTGTCTTATAAAAGACTCCTTGCAGCAGCAGGGCCAGCCTGTCTGTCCCCACATGTCACAGCATCCCTGTCAGCAGCAGCGTGCCAGCAGAGTGTGTTGGCACTGCAGAGCCGTAGGGAGCAGCAGGGTGACAGCATGCTGCGTACCCCATGGTGGGACAGGCACTGTCTGTCAGCGTGCGTGTTGTCTGTGTCTGGGTAACGTTGCGATGGGGAGAGACTGCATGGCATCTGCTCCCCCTGAACGACTCTGTCCCTCGCTGTTCACAAATTATCACAGCGTTCTAGCCAAGTGAGTGCTGCTGCTGTCTGCTGAGGAGGTAGTGGAGCCGGGTGTGCTGCTTGAGTGCAGTGCAGACCCACGTCACTGGTAGGCTCTGTGAATGGCTGCGATCTCGGCTGCTCCCCATGCACATCCCCGTGTCTCCTTCACATGCCCAGGCCCCATCCCTGCAGTGTGCTGTGTGTGTGCTGAGTTGGGGCCTGGACTGTAGCCTTGTTTCATTCCATGCAGCAGTGTCAGCTGTGGGCAGAACCAGCCCAGCAGAGCCTGTATGAGACACTGCATATCCTGACAGCTATGGGGTCTGGAGCCCCGGGATCAGCAGCGCAGCATGGTGTGGGCCGGGGACGTGGCTGAGCTGTTTTAATATCCTGATTACTGAAGTGGGTAAGTCACCATCTCGCTTGTAACGATTACGGGTTTCTGCTGTGATTTTCACCCATCGGTTGCCACAGCAACAGTGCAGCAGCTCAGCTGTCACACAGATTTAAAACCGAAGCGGCTCAGCCTCTCCCTGTGCTCTGGCACATCTCCTCTGTGCCCCCCAGTGCCATGGCAACCCAGTGGGGTGCCCTATATTTCCCCTTTTCCCTCCACCCCAGCACTGCAGCTGCCCTGCCCAGCGGGGCCCCAGCCTGCAGGGATGCTGCTGTGCTGGGGCTGCTTTTGTTCCCGTTAATGTCAGCATTGCTTGTACTTTCCATCTCAAGGAGGTGGTGTGATGGTGCCCGCTGGCTTTTGTGCTCCCTGCGTCTGAGGGAAACAAGCAGAGGTTATTTTGTGGTAGTTGTGTTGCCTGGCGTTATCCTGGGGATGTTTGCAAGCTGGAGCGAAACGAAGGGTTTTAAAGAGAAAATCTGTTCTTCAGCTTCCACGGTTCTGGAAGACTGAGAGGCCGTTTCAAGCTGTGATGCAGGCAGGCTCACATCTCCGTAAGCTGTTTTCAGAATCCCGTGGAGAAGCATTCAGACGAAGTGAGGCGGGTGCAGCTGCGCAGCAGAGGCGCGGGGGTGCAGTGGCAGCCAGGTGTGCCGGCGCACTCTCCAGAACTCACAGCATCCCCTGGTGCACTCAGGGCCCCTGGGTGATGCCTGTTCCCGCTGCTGACAGCCGCAGGCGGGTGCTGCAGGGAGCTGACGGCAGCAGCGTGGCTCCTGACTGCAGCCCACATTAAAGCAAAGGGAAGAGCGGCTTCCTGAGCTGGCAAGCTGGCTGCCGCGAGCTGGCACACAAGCGTGTAAGTGCCTTTGGTGTGTGCTGTGCGGCGGGGCTTAGCGCGGGCTGCGGTTGGTGCCCCACACACGGTGCTGGTTTGTCTGCATGCAGGTGTGTGCCACGTTCAGGTGTGCCTCACGAACGTGCTTGTTGTGCTGCTGTGTGCTCGTTGTGCTGGGTTCCTTGTCAAAGAACCCTTCTGCGTCCATCTGCTGCTCTGTGTTCATCCGGAGTGGCGGTCACCTTGAGGAGCCGGAGCTCTGGCTCCCGGTTCAGGCATCCTGCTCACTGTGCTGCTGGCTTCCTCACAGTCAGCGACTGCCTCGGCAAGCAGAATAAATGGTGTTTACTGTTCATTGGATGCTGTTTTTGTGACCTTGAGGAGGCTGAGGTGGGATGCTGAGGAGTAAAACCTCAGAAGGAATACCGCTGGGTTTCCTTGAAGGAAGCTGCAGCTCAGTGTAATTTGGAACGCTTGGATTTTTCCACAACCACAGAATGCTTGTGGAACAACTTATCTGCAAAGCTCAGCTGTATTGTAATATCACTTGGTTAACCCTCTGGGAACCAGACTGTGTTTTGGTGGAGATGTCCGGAGGTTAACAGATAGGTTTGTTTATCTTGTTGCCACCTTCCTTTAAAATGATGTGTTCACAGTACTGAGCTTGAAGAGAGGCTGCTATGGGCAGCTCACAGATAAAGATACCCTGAAATAAAGTGCATGTTTTGCTATGGGAAGTGATAAAAAATGAAAAACTAAAAGTGAAGATAACGTTAACAGTTGGGCTAATGTTAACTTAATCATGCTGAGTTTTACACTTGCACACCAACTTCTAACACTGATTTGTGCCAGTTATGTAGGTGTCTTCACCTATGGCTCTGGAACTTGCCTAATTTTTGCTAGGTGCTTTCAAGATCCTGTTTGTTCTTTTCCTGAGACAGTGCTGGGTAGGTCTAGGTGCAGTACCTCAGGTGCTGCAATAGTGCTTACAGCAAAGATGAGCTGCTGGAAGCTTTTGTGGGTCACCTGGGTCCTTGTGTCACAATGGCAGCTTTTCCATCCAGTTTTACTCTCTGGAATATGGGGGTCTTCTGTTGGTCCAATGTTTCTTGGAGGGAAGATGAGGTAAGACAAGGGCAGAAAGGTTGTTGGTCCAATGTTTCTTGGAGGGAAGATGAGGTAAGACATGGGCAGAAAGGTTTTAAAAAGTGTGTCAGTATCCAACCCCCATGCTTAGAAGCCATCTGAGGAGGAGAACCCAAGTGCATGAGGACAGGACTTCTTTCTGTGGGTGAGTTTGGCGGCAGATCTGCAGGCTCCTGTTGTAGCTTCTGTGCTGAGTCAGCTGTGACCAAGTGCCGGTCTGATTACATGGGTACTGCTGTATCACAACTTTCAGTCTGTAGACATATTTTTGTCTTGTGTGTTGCATCTTGCTTTGGGCTTTCACTGCTGTTTCCAAAACAGATTGAGTGCTGGCTGATGCGGTGAGAGAAAGTAACTGTGCTGCTTTATAAGCCTGTAATAAGCCCATTTATTAGGGATGACTTGTGCTGCTCTGTGCAGAATTTACTGCTTTGTTCAAGAGGTGAAAGACAAAACCAGTCTTCACGTTTCAGATTGGAACAGCAATGGGAGTGTTTGATCCTGTTGGTGTCAATAAATAAATAAGCAACCATGAATAACAGACACTTGAGTTTTACTTGTAACTATGACAACTGTGTCCTTGACGACTTAAGTACAATCACGGGGTTTCCAATTACATCCTGTTCTACACAAAGCCGCTGCTGTTATTAAAGGAATCAATGGCAAAAGCAACTGTGTCAGCTCCGTGAGCTGACGTTCAC
Organism: Lagopus leucura; assembly: GCF_019238085.1. Lineage (NCBI taxonomy): Eukaryota > Metazoa > Chordata > Aves > Galliformes > Phasianidae > Lagopus > Lagopus leucura. The sequence continues at coordinate 9,980,564 of NW_024962257.1, read as the reverse complement.
CCGTTTTGGTGGTCGATGCACTCATCCATTTGCACATCACTGCCTTGGTTGGTTGGTGGTGCTGCTCAGTGGAAGTTGCCTTGGCAGGCTGTGCTCTGCAAGGCTGCACTTGTCAGCCATTGGCAGAAGTCATTTTGGTTACGGCATCTTGGGCTGCTGTGTGTCAGTGTGGGCTGGGCTTTGGAGGACGGGGCTGTGGGCCCATTGGTGACAAAGCCGCACAAGGAGCGAGTGGCATGAGCGCTGCACTGGGTGCTGCACTTCCAGAAGTTGGGGGTTTCAGCTCGGTTCTGTGCTTTGCCTAAATGAGCACTGCATAGAAGGTCTAATGCTAGCCTTATGTGGGCACTAGATGTAAGTTTCCAAGTAATTACATGGAGGACTTAGAGCCTTAGCTCTAGTTATCACTAGGAATACCTGGCGATAGTCTAGCAAACCTCTCTTGTAAATGCTGTTGCAAGCTAGTGCAAAAAACTTCAGTGAAATAGGTCGTGAGAAAAACTTGCTGAAGTAAAAGGAGTTGTTGTACTTCACTGCATGCACTCTGGCTTTCATTACTCCAAGGGTGTTATTGAACTCAGCTCTGCTTCTGGGACCAACAGTTCAATACAACAACATGCTGGCAGGCTTTTTTTTTTTTTTTTTTTTTTTAATTACCTTATTGGTTACTGTGTTAAAATGACTAAAGCAGTATGTCAGGATTTCTCACGTCACCCCACGCTGTCAGTAAAACAATAACATGAAATCCTTCAGCTTGTTCCTTTTTGATCTCTGGGAAGAAGCAGACCTTCCCTTGAAGGACATCAGTGATTGCAGTGCAGTTTTCAAACAGCAAATGCTGCATGTATGGAATCTTTGTACGTAGATATGCGCTGTCAGTAGGTTGGCCCTTCCTTCCTCAAATGCAGACCTGAGGAGAGACTTCATTACATTTAAAGGGTGGCAGACCAAACTACGCTGTCTTCCACCTCAGCCATACTCTTTGTGAATTTGCAGATTTGTCTTCAGATCCTCTGGGATGTCCTTAAGCTGAGTATATGAGTAAGGTACATGAGATGCAGTACTGAACACATGCAAGGTGCCTGCTCATGAGTGCTGGAAACCAGCAGAGCTGTCCCCCTGTAATAACCAGCCTTGGATTCCTTGTTTTTGTAAGAGAGTGCCCGGCAGCACTCGGTTTTTGTGAGACCCATACACAGAATGATATCTGCCAGAAGTTAGTGACAGTACTGAAAACTGAGCAGCAGGGGGGATTTTTAGGAGTCTGTGAGGTGCAGACTGCAGAGGGATAGGCAGATTTTTCCTTTGAACTTGTCACACTGTCACAGAGTAAGAGATGCTCAATGGCACGAATGAGGCTGGAATGCTCATCCCTTCTCAGCTCAGAAGCTGCAGTCCTATCCAGCTCCTTTTTCTCAGCCTTCCCACCTTTCTTCTTAAAAAAAAAAAAAAAAAAAAAAAAACCTCAAAACTGCTTATCCCATCTCTTGGCATACGGCAGTTCCAGCCTGTGTGATGGGGGCCATGATTCCTTCTTATTAATTCCCTTGTTGTGACCCTGTTATCTAAGGTTTCCAGCTTGCCTCTATTGCATTTCAGTCTGATTCTTTTCCAGAAAAGCTGCCTGAAGAGCCCTGATATGCAGATGGGGAGCATTATGGATGTTAGAAAAGGAGAAATGAGTTCACAGGAGATCAGTTCTACAGAAGACTGGACTCTAATGCTCTATCCTGTCATGGGTCTTTGTAGCAGTGGCTGGACTTGCTGTCCTGCAAAGTCAAGGGAATTCCCTTTTAATTCAAACGAAGGCAAGCCTCACTTGATTTTCAGCAAAATGTTTGAATCCAAGCAAACAAGGCTAGCAAGTAGTTTGAGATGCCTTGTATTTCACAACAATTAATATGTAACCCAATGATTCCTCCGGTGCTGCGTGTTTTAGAGAAGTCAAGTGAAGGAAAACAGCAACGAAGAATCAATTTGTCTTTACCTCCCTGTCCTCTTCAGATACATATTGAGAAGACTTTGTGGGGTAATTTCAGTGTGCAGCTTGTGCTGCTGTTTCCAAACCACCTAATTGTTCCTGGTTAAATGGGTTTGGAGCAGCTGAGAGACAGCTGAAGGTGCCCCCATGAATTTAAAGCAGGCTTCTGTGTCTTTGGCATGAACTGGAAGCCAGAGACACAAACCTGCAGTGCTGACTTCTAATCCGTGCTTTGTAATGTCTGTGTATTCCCCTCTTGCTTTTGTATCTATGCTGAGGATGTTTTGGAGACAGATTTTTGCAAGCTGTGGTCTGAAGCAGGGATGTCATGCTGCATTAGCTTCCCTGTTAGCAAGTGAGAGGGTGTTGTACAGAGTCCTACTTTCTGTATTTTGGTGTCTGCATTGAGCACCCTGAGTGTTGGGCTCTCTCACTAATTTCTTGGATTTTTCCAGGGGTTCCCCCACTGCTTGTTAACCCATGGAGACAATTTGTCTTTACGTGTCTGCAATCAGCTGCCTCTAACATGCATTCTGAGCAGCTGCTGTGCACAGCCATCGCTAACCTGGTGCAGCTCATTCAGTTGCTATCAGAGGAAAAATAATACAAGGATTTCTGTGAACCTTTTCTCTCTGGAAAGGTGTCACTTCTTGGAAGTCTGAGGTGCCCAGCATTTCATCTCAAAGCCAATCTGAACATTGTTCTTTGCATCCCTATCTGCAGTCTGCTGTCTGACACTGCCGGCTCTGTTGTGCCTGGATTTGAAAGCAGCTGCCACTGTCTGTGGTGCTCTGCTCTGTGCTGCAGCTTGGCCATGTACACACACTGATTTCTTTTGGCTTCCAATCTGTCTCTGCTGCTGGGGGTGCTGGAGCAAGCAAGGCCAGTGGGAATTGATCAAGAGATGGATTATGAAAGCAAAAATCAATTGCGTGTTATGATAACCAAATAAGATGTGCTTAGACAAATGTACCACTTGTATCAGCTAATCTTTTGTGAGAATTTGTGTGCTTAATGGAGATGGAAAAGAAGTTGAATTTAGTTATGCTCAGATGTGATATTACATGATTCATTCTGACTCTGGACTGGGAAATGGTGAAACTTTTTATGTAACAGCTGCCACTGAAAATTAGGGCTGTGCTGCTTTATTTTTTTAAAACTCTTGCGATAACCTTTTCTTGTGAGTGCTTCAGAAAGGCAATACCAAAATGCTGTTTTGAGCCTGTGTAAGTATCGTATCTCGAGCACTAAAGGCCTTTAGATAAAAGGCAAACAGAAGTGAAAGATAAAAGACAGCATTTTGGGGGCAGGCATGAAGGAGATTCAGCTGGGAGATGAAGAGTGGGTGCTGCTGGAAGGAACCTGCTCACCAATGGGTAGGGCTCTGCATTTGATTTTGATGGGAAGAGACATCGTCATGGAGAAAGCAGGGAGTCAGTTTGTAGCAGAACACCCATGGGAGATGGCCATGAAGGGGGCTGGGACGATGTGGTGCTTTCATGGCAGGTTGAGCTTTCTGCCTGGTACGTTCATGCTGCTCTGGGTGCTCAGGTTAGCTTTTATCAGTCTCGTGGGGGCACTTAGATCTCACAGAGCAAAGTTACAGAGGGAATAGTCGCTTTCCAGAGTATGGAGCAGGCAGATAGCTCTGAGCAGAGGACATTGGGGTGGTTAATCATTGTGAGAGCTGTGGGGCCGATGGGCCCTTTGGTGGCTGTTTTCTGCTGTGGTGGTTTCACTGACTCAGACTCACCTATGGTTTTCATTGGAGGATGATAATGAAATAAGAAACGTGAGGTTTGGAGCTCATTCTTTGCTCGTTGATAATGCACAGGTTAGCACAACTGAAGGGAGAAGCTAAGCATAAAACACTAAGGAATCCATAAACACACCCTGCTTTATGGAGAAGTTCCTGTTGTTTGCCCAAGCATCCCATTCCTTCCACATCTCTGACCCCAACCCCTCACAAAGCTGACACAGCTTTTTCTAAGCCGCGCACCAACGTTGTGCAAGTGTTTGTTCACCTTGGTGGATTTCAAAATATATTGAAAAGAAAATTGAACTCAGAGCAAGCTACAAGAATCCAAGTGCTGTGTCAGTTGTCTGGAAAGGCAGAGGTGATTTTCTTTGTACCCTGAGTACTAATTTATCTGTGAGTTAATAGATCTCCGCAGGCAAGGAGTTCTATGTTCTGTTCTGCCGCTTCTGTAAGCCCTGCTCCTGGTCAGGGCTCTGCACACCTGGGTGGGTGCAGCCTGAGCCTTCCCTGCTGTGCTATGAACAAGCCCAGCTCTCATAGATGTCATTGGTTGGTAGATGCTGGGTTTCTTCAGAGAATGAGTTTTCTTTTTTATTTCCTAATGTTTCTCCTGCTGTCTTCTTGACTGAGATGAAGTTATTATAAACTTAAGGTTGAATCTGAGTAATGCTTTTAGCCTGAGGGATCTGTGGCTGGAAACAATTTTTAAGAAAGTTTAATATAGTCTAAGATACACGCTGAAAGTAGATGAGCAAGGGAAGAGGGGAAAATAAATTATCTTTTTACTTCTTGGCTAAATTAAAGTTGGGAGGTACAGATTTGCTCTAGGAGTCCTTTGCCTGAACAGGTCCTAGCATTGGGCTCAGCTCGCCGTCATGGCACTGAATGGAGAAGCTGAGATGAATGGCACAGTGGCTGCATCTGCAGGACGTGAATAAATGTTTTCATTCTTTTTTTTCTTCTTTTTTTTTTCCAGAACATCGGCATCAAGATTGAGCCTTTTTGAGTAGAGAACATACAAAATGGCATCAATGCTGCTTAGTCGGCAGCTGAGCTGTTGTCTGCAGCAGAACGCCAGGCTGCTCATATTTGGTAAGTGATGGTTGTGGTTTTTGGTTTGTATTGCTACAGTAGCAATTCTAGCGGAGAAAATTCCACTGAATGTTGCTGAGGTTTGTCCAGTGGTGCATCTTTCAAAACTTGAAGAACACTGTTCTGCATCTTGGATAACAATGCAGTTGTACAGCAGCGGCCTGCAGGGATGCTGGTTTTTTTTTTTTGTGGTTTTTAAGTTTGCAAACTGAAGAACTCATTAACTTTGCATGTTTACAATGCAAATTATTAACTGAAAAAAAGTTCTCCAGCCTCCACAGGGCTGCTTTTTCACCCTGTGCGGTACAGGGATGCAAATATCAAAATCACTCTTATTTCCATTCACATTACATAGTGTGACCATGCTGATTTCTGTCATGGGGAGGTTCTGCATGGTGGGTGCAAAGAGGGGGCCCTCGCTGGGCTGTGTGCTTCTGCCTGCACTCAGCTGCATTGTAAAATGAACACTGAGCTGTAGCATCAGGCACTTTTTTCCTAAGTATGTGATGACAAGTTCTTGCCTGGCCCAATGCTTGCAGTTCAGCGTGTGTGTGTGTGTATATCAAGACCCTGCAATCTCTGTGAAATAGGTGTTCAAGATTCTGGCTCGTGCTTCAAAAGTGCAGATTTCTGTTGGTCTTTTTGGACAGAGCTTTAAGTCTGGCATCCAGCTTATGTGCTGCTACGCTGAGTGCAGTATGGCTGAACGGCTTTTTGTGTGACTGAGTTTCTTCTCTCATCCCACCCTCCTGCTGTGCCTCTGTGCTTCTTTTGCCAGTGCTGAACACAAAACCCTTCCATTGCTCAGAAACTTAGATTTAGTTGGTTTTCTTCTAAATAATACACTTGGAGGAGCAGCTGACCTTTGGTTAGGGGCACCAAGTTTGGTCTTTCAACTGTTGGAAAAGTCCCAGCTCAGTGTTTGAGGACTGGCTGCCCTTCTATTTCTGGGAGTGACGCACTGATTATCTGAGCTGTGCAAGAGCAGTGATCGTTTGGTCAATAGTGCAAACGGAAAGTGCTTGCAGCAAGCAGACCTCCGTGAGCCATCTTTGAGCTAATCTGTCATCTCAGTATGGGTGCTCCACATTCCTATGTTCCTCCCAGTGTCTTGCATTCTTCCATGGTGCTTCCCAACCAGGATCACGGACTGTGACAGTTGTGCAGGACTCTTGAGTCATTAGGGTGCAGATGGACGCACAGGGCTGACTCTTCTTTTAATGTTGCGCTGAAGAGATGTAGGTCTTCAGTGCAAAAGGAATGCAGCTCTGGACTCCATTAGTCCATCTTTGCTTTCAGAAAACTTGTAAATGGGAAAGCCTGTTGAAAGCAGGCTTCTGGCAAAGAATGTGGGGCCTTGTTGGCAGGTGGCATGGCAGCTCCACCGCACTTGGGGCAGGCTGCTGTGTGCGCCTGTCTTCAGGGAATAGAAAACACCAAGCAGCAATAGAAGCCCTCACTAGAAGGAGCAGTCCTGGCAGTCTTTTATCCTGTGGTGCTCCTGGATATAGAACAGGCAGGAGACTCTCACACTTGTAGAAAAATCTGAGCTTCAGGTCATTTTCCTGATGAATTTCAGCCAGCAATCTAACAGCATTCTGTTGTTAGCTGAGGGGGTTGTACCATAATTATGAGGACAGGCTGTGACTCTAAAGATCCAGGTTCAGTTTCCTACTGATTAGCCTAAGGGATTGAATTCATCTTTGGATATTGAACTGCACAGCATGCCAAAAGGTCAGTCTTCTGCCTTAAGGTGCATCAGTTTGCATTAGTGCATGCCCACGTTCCCCAGGGACGCTGACCTGTTCCTAAAGGCACCCAGCAGCATGGCTTCTGCAGCTTCCCGAGGCGGTCTGCTCTATTGCTGAACAGACCTTACATTTAAAGCTGTTTTCTAATGTTTAACCTAGGTTTCAAAACGGGGAAAAATCGTCTCCTTACTCTTTGTCTTATCCTTGGTGGACCTGGAGGCTGAAATGCTTATTTTTAATTTGCGAGCCTTTTATGTATTTGAAACCTTCCTTAACACTTAGTGTCTTTGTCTCAGGTTATCTATCTATCTACATTTCAGTGTGTCCTCATAGGACCAGATGTTCTTCAGAATCTCTGCACTTTTACTGCAGTGCCTCATGTGAACTAACTGTCTGATGCTGTGCCTATCATATCTCAGCCCGGTTCCTCTCTCCCTACAGAGGATAATGTCACTTTATCTCACAGGCATGCTGCAATGAAGACTGAGAGATACTAGTATTTGTTATTGATTTGTCCCCATCACAGCTATCTGGAAGACCTACAAGCAAACTAGCAGCTTGATGCTCGCATTACTCTGCTGAGAAGCTGATTTGGGATTCAGCTGTGGTGAGGGGAGGCAGCTGTTCTTACTCTTTCTTATGGGAGCTTCCACTTCTGCACTGTTTGATACCAGTTTTTGTCTTGGTCCTTGGAGAGCCCTGTTCCTCTTAAAAATTTCCAGTGTGCATGTGAGAGTACTGAAACACAGTCCATCTCATGTGCAACAGCTTCTGATCTTACAGCGTAAGCACTCTGTAAATAGCAGTCTCAGTTTTCACAATATTATGCAACAGTTATGTTCACTTTGCAAACACCTCTAGCTAGCCTGGGCTTTTGCCATTCCGTTTCAAGAGCTGGTAGTAACAGATTCCACGCAGCACCTAAAATAGGATTTGGAGGAAATCACAGTCCTCCTACTTTTGGCCGTCAGGGACTCCATGCTTCAAATTTCTATCTGGAAGATGGTTTGATAGACACTGTGAGGTAGAAGTTAAAAACACACGTGGGATATTTGTGTGCTGTGGCACATGCAGCACCCCTTGTCGGGGCTGGGGGACATTCACTCTGTGATTTAGCACAGCAGAATACTTGCACTTGAGAAATGTGCCAGCATTTCTTTTCTGTCTTCTATTTTTTAGCTTTGGGAGTAATTCCTCCTCTTAATGACACTTAGATAATTTTGGTGCCTCCTCTGGAGTTTCTCTTGGGTAACACCCAGTTGTTGTGCTCTCAGGAGCAGTGTTTATCAGTGTATTTTTGCTCAGACATTGTGGAGGCCTAAGGACTTGCTAGACCTGTGGTGAACCTCCCTCTCCTTCGCAAAGATTGCTGCTTAACACTGAGACCTGCCCACAGCAGTGTTCTTTGTGACTAACATCAGAAAGTGATGCAAGGGTGTATTTACATTAATTATGTTGCTATAGCGATATGTTTCTGTATTAAAAACTGCTGCACAAGACACTTGGTGAGTGATGAGGATAGCTTAGAAAACAGGAGTTGAAGAAGGAGCTTTTCTGTCTGCTAGCAAGTGATGGCATCCTGCTGTGTGAAAAGGAAGGATGTGATGATTTGCTGGTGTTACACACTCTGGTGTTTACAAAGATCGTGCATGACACAGACTTTTGAATAGCCTCCAAGAAGCAAGAAAAGCAGAATTTGATTTATTGTACCCACCATCAATAAAACAGGTGGGTCGAAAATCCACTGTAAGTCATTCAGCTGATGTGCTCTCTGATAATTAGGTTCATCATTTATTTTCTGACTTTTGATTTGATGTCAGGAGGTGCTCTGTTTGCTGTGCTGCCCCATATTAGCTACATGTAATTAAAAAAAGTTACTAATGCTTCTTCAGAGACATACCCTGCTGCAGCTCTTTACCTCTTCACATTCTTAAGACGAGAGCTGTGGTCACATCATTTGGTCCCATTCTTACACAAAATTAGTAGAACAGGAGAAACCTTTCTTCCACTGCTCTTCATCAGAAGGTCGGCGGGTTGAGTTGGTCCATTGGTTCAACAGCGTAGCATCAAACATCTGAGGGCTGGTTTACATGTGAGTTGTAGTGCAGTATGAATTTCAAGGAGGGAGGAGCATGGCTGTAATAGGAGCGTGTAGTCTCTCAACTGGCTGCTGCGTGGTGCTGATGTGACAGGTGCAGAGGGGTGTGCTGTAGCCATTGCGGGTCGGGTAAGGGAACACACTTCCACACCTTTAGCAGAAATACCAGGGAAAATCATGCTGGGCAACAATAAAGCAATTGTCTTACTTTAAAGCTACTTTCCTCTCAGCCCTGTGCTATTTGGCACGTTCCTGGGCGGCGTTATAATGAATCTGTTATGCAGTTCTTTCAGAATCTATGACGCAGAAATTACCAGCCCAGAGCACCAGCAGAAGGAAGGTCTGCGTTACTTCTTGGAAGCTCATTAGGTTTTTATTTATCTGTTGTTTACTGAGGTTTATAAAATAAATGCTGGTTAATGCAGGAGAAGAAGAAGCATTCAGTGTTGGTGTGCTGCTGTATCCCATCACGGATGGAGTCAGCGGCACGTGGCTCAGCTGGGTCTCTTCTCCCCTTGGAGTCTCTACAGGCTGCCTGCTCTATCTGCAGCTTCATTGGTTATGTATCTGCAGTTGCTGTCTTTTCTGGTGGAACAGTTGCCATGCAGACTCCAATTTACATGAAAGCTAAACAGTGACACAAAAATGAAGTGGTGTTGCTGTAATGAAACCTATTAATAGCTTGCAGAGAGGCAGTGACGCATCTCGGATACAGCACACGGAATTAAAGCTGAGGAGATTTATCTTTGCAGACCAAATTTTCCCCAGATGAGCAGCAAGGGATGCTTTCCAAGCGCTGTGACTTTTCAGATAAACTTTCTCCAAACCAGGCTTGCGTGGCACACCTCTCTGCTGGCGGAATGGAGCCGAGGGCCTCGCGTGGCCTTCACAAATCGCTCCGGGTTAACCTGCCTGTCATGGACTGAAGGCTGTGCCTCATCCTTCAGGTATTGATCTGGGCCATAGGTGATCCCCCTGAGTGAAGCTTATTAATTTGTCTTTGATACTGCTCTGGCTAAAGGCTTGCAGGTGCTTTGTGACACAGATGTGGCTGTTAAGGACATCACTTCAGCTCAGCACTTAATGACAGTGCATGCACCATGCTCGTGGTCTCTTGCTGGGCACCTGGCTGAAGCTCCTGAGTCTATACCTCCTTGGTTGCAGATGCACAGTGAATCCTCTAACCCCCCTGAAGGAATGTACGTGTATCCAGGAGGGATCCACCAGAAGCAAAGTCGTTCTTGGCACTTACTAACTGCATCTGCTTGGTGCCACGGGTATCCTAGCTCTGTTTGCTTGGCACTGTAATGAAGGCACGTGGGCTCTGTCCCTTACAGTAGGATTTGCCTCTGTTTCTCTAGGGCTGCCCTGTCGTCTCACTTCATTGTTGTGGGGTTTTTTTAAAGCTACCTCACTGGTATTAGTTTTATTTCATGCTTGTCAAAGAGATGAGATATTTGGTTCCATTCAGACAGCACGACGTAATTGGTCTCATCTGTCAACTGTTCACACTCAGGTAAGGTTTGGATATTTATTCTGAAGGAGAACACAGAAATTATGGTCTGTACTCAGGTTATCATTATCTCCTGCAGGGCATAGATATATCAGTCAAGCTGCAGCTAAAATTGATGTGGATTTTGATTATGATGGACCTCTAATGAAGACAGAAGTTCCTGGACCACGATCTCGGGTGAGTTCTCAAAGCATAGTGGCTTATTTATTTTTTTCTTTAGCAGTATTTAACTTATTAGAAAACAAATTTTATTCCAAACTTTAATTCTGATATGGATAAAAATCACATCGCAACAGTCTGTGCCTCTTTTAGTGCTGACGGTGAAAAGCCAGGAAGGGGGAAACCCTGCCTTGCATTGCCCCTCTCTGAGAGAGACCTGAATTTCTCTGGAGCTCAGCTGTCAGCTTCTCATTTGAAGTAACTGCGAGCCAAAGGGCACCATTTGCTGAAAGGCCTCTCTGCTTCCTGTGCAACTTTGGCTACTTGCAGGGCAGCCCAGCTGACTTCTTGTGATGTAAAATAATGCTTTGGTGTGGAAAACAATGCAAAGTTTCAGTTTGCTGAGCAGTTCTTCTCTGTCAGAGTCTGTACTTGAACAGAAGCTGTTAAATCAGCAGAGGAAAAGCGAGCAAGCATTAGAGCTGAGGGCACTTACAAATGCTTCCAGTGTCAAAATAATTGTCTTCAAGAATTTGCGTGCTGCCTCCTTTGCAACACAGGAATTTGCACGGAGCACAAACACAGTGGGCACAGTTATTCTGCATGTTAAGAAACTGATTTCTATTTTTTTTAAAGCTGTGTTTCTAGAGCCAGTGTGCCAGTATTCCTTCCACACATGTGATTTGTCTCTTCTCCATTCTGCTGAGCAGTACAAAGGCAGCTTTTCCTTTTGGAGGCACACAGTTAAGCTGTGGGTGCAGCCCACGCAGTTCAGTGTGCCATAGTTTTAACTGTCATTTGTGCCCATGCACTGTGAAGGTTCATGTGGCAAGTGCACTTGCCTGGTAATAAGATGAGATTGCAAGCTTTGCACATAGTTTATGTGGTCACATAAAGGAAACGTTCTTACAGGCTGGATGTGGCTCTGGGCAGCCTGGTCTGGTGGTTGGCAACCCTGCACGTAGTAGGGGGTTGAAACGGCATTATCATTGTGGTCTTTTCAACCCAGGCCATTTTATGATTCTATGATTGTCAGCATTCAGCAATTACATTCCTGAGGCTGATCTATTTTTTTTTTTGTTTGTTTCCTACAGGAATTAATGAAGCAGCTGAATGGAATTCAGGTAATTGGTCACATTTTCTGAGTTCAGTACAGGTGTCAGTGCTATGATTCGAGAACTTAGTTCAAAATCTGGTTTTGTATGTTTAGTTCTGTGCAAAAAAAAAAAAAAAGAGGAACGTGGAATTCGGCTTTGAATGCCAAGTATATGATGCATGGTGCGTGTATACGATTGGTTAAAATCTTTTCTAGTCCGTTTTCAATACTGTAGAATTGTTTTGCTAATATCAGTGATTTGTCTGTAATCAGTGGAACACTGTATGTGTCGTTTGAGTTACCACACGGCCATTGAGAACACAGGAGTTAGATGTGTGCCAGCCTGTGTGCTAATTGCCTTCCCAGGATGAGCAGTTCCTCAACCCTTGTGCTTGCTCTATGTGAAAGGAAGTACATTCTTGCCTTTAAGCTCCTTCAGAAACAGCTGCCGATCCGTGCCATATTTGTGTTCTGTGTAACTGCAGACATCATCTGGGGCTTCACTGAGTAAAGAAGCCTGAGAGTTCTCAGCCTGGAAGTTCTTGGATCTGGAGCTCCCTCCTCCTCACTGAGGACTGGCAGAGTCATTCTGTTCACCTGGAGTCGTTCAGTCGTTGCCTGTTAGTTATCTAACAGATGTTAGAAATGGACATTTTTCTGCCTCCATTTTTTCCTTAGAACAGGCGACTCTTAACAGTTCCTCTTTATAAAAGTAGCTTTGCAGTTAATTCCCATGGAATGGATATAATGTGTCTTTATATTTTTTATCTTTATCAGATTTTGCTGTTGCTTCCTCCACACTGCTGCTACGTAAAGCTTTCATTGCTTGTTGTTTTTCTCTTTAAGAATGCCGAAGCTGTGCACTTCTTCTGCAACTACGAAGAGAGCCGAGGGAACTACCTCGTGGATGTGGATGGCAATCGCATGCTGGATCTCTACTCTCAGATTTCATCCATCCCCATAGGTAGGAAACGACTGTACCACAAGTTTTGCTTTGTCCTTTTGTTCTCTCAGGCGCTACCAAACAAGTCGGTTAATTAACAGCAACCCAACAAAAGGCTGACATAATGTGTGCCTCGCTGTGCTCAGGGTACCACACTGCTGTATTGTGCTGTGGTGTTTTTGAGCAGCTGGGGAAACAGGGTTAAAAATGCAGTCCTTATGGCTCACTTGGAGCACAGAGCAGTATCTAGAAGCTCTAATATTAATTTGTATTTGCCATTCCATGGTTTAGGCTTTGTCTGCTTGGATTTGGGTACCTTGTGATTCTGTAATAGTATGTTATGTTTTTGAACGCTAATATAATAAATCGAACTTAAAGACATTAACAGGAAAGCATGTTCTGTGCTTGAGCTAACCTTTCTTTCATGAAAGAGCTGAAAAGAGGAGTGGGCCATGTGGACTCCAGTGGGATTTCGTCATCCATTTATGCATCTTTGACATATTCATTCAATGTCCTGTCACATATTAAGGCATGGGACAGTGCTGAGTTTCACAGTTTGAAAGGAGTAGAAAATTAAGTGAACAAAATTCATGTCTTCAAAACAGTTTTTCCAGGCTATTTATTCAGTTGAGTGTGGATTTCTTCTCCTGAAATCCCGTTGATTTAAAACAGGATTTTAACTGGTCTCTTTCAGTTCATTTCCTCCTCTCCTAATGATTGCTGAACTTTTATTAAAGCAAATATTCAAGAAATGAAATGGAATGTGCAGTGGGAAAACTGCCTGAAGTGCATTCAGGGTGCTGACAGATAGAAAGGGAATGCAGTGTGCCATGTAAGAGCTACAGTGCAGCACTTCATATGGCATCTCACGCACAGTGGATCTGTGATGTGCAGCAGCAAGTAAATGGGAATGTAATACAGGCTGACTTAAATCTGACTGAACACACAGTATTAGTTTTTTCTAAGTTGAACTCAATGACAGGGTAGCAAAGTGAAGCTGCAGAGGTCACTAACAGTGTCCTTGGTGAGAGAGAGAAGTCCTAACTCGGACACCAGGAGAAAATCTTGGTGAGGATTGTGGGTGAGCTGACGTTCTCAGATCAAGGTGCTTGTAGTCATCGGTGCTTATCTCTGCACCTGCACTCAGTGGGATCTTTTGTGAATCAGCCAGAGCTCCCCAAGATTTAATAACAATCTGCTACAGCAGGATGTACTTATCAGCAGAAGGTGAGAGGTAATAAGCGCCAGTGCAGAGAGATAAGAAGTATAAAAAACCTGCAGGCAAAGATGTTCTGGGCAGTTTCTGTTTTAAAACTCTTTTGTTTTTTTTAACCACCTAGTTTGGGGGAGATTGTAACACATGTTCCTTTAAACCTGTGTCCAATGTGTGTAATTGAGATAGAAACCCCCTGAAGCCAAATGCCTGGAGGGGTCTATTGACATGTTTACATGCATGCCACCTGCAGTACCAAATGAAGTAATCTTTTTTTTTGTTGATGGTGAGGCCTGTTTTGCTCTTGGAGATTCACAGAGGTGCAGTTTGGTGTTGCTGGCAGCAGCCTGGGGTTCATTTCTTAGGGCTTTCTCCATCTCTTTCTTTCAGCAGTTTTGATCCCGTTGCAAACAGGCACATCCGTGAGCCTGGAGGACGAGTTCTTTTCTGCTGTGCTGATGGAGACAGACAGGTACAGTGATGGAGCAGGTGCCCTTCTCTTAGAGCCAGCTCTGTCACTGCTGATTCAAAGGTGCTGGAGAGTGGATTCATAAAGCTATAAACCATTGTGCTGCCCTTGACAATGAAACAAGCTCCTGTCTGCCGTCTTAGCCCAGGAGCAGTCTGACTTTTGTCTGCAATAGTTACATAATAATTAACCATTCCGGTCTTTCCAGGGTTAGATTTATTAATATAAACCCACACAGCAGGTCAGCATCTTTCCGTTCCTGCTCCTTCAGAAAGGCAGGGTTTAAGGATTCTTTCTTACCGTGCCTTGGCAAGGATGTGCTGATGGACAGAGAGTGCTGGAGGAGGCAGAAAGAGCTGCGGGGCACAAAGTGAAGGGAAAGGAAGGCATCGTCTTGTGGGGATGGGAGAAGATGGGTTATGGGTAACGGAAACCTTGGATTTGTGTTACATAACAGAAGGTACAAAGGTCTCTGCATTCTTCCTGCTAACTTAGCACCAGCAACAGAACCACACGTTTTTACAAGCAGTATCAGAGTTAATGCTTAAGCTTCCTAGGTGCTGGTGGTTGTTTTATAACAGGGGTAATTTGAGATTTCCTAAGCCGTGCTCTCCAGGGTGCCCAGGGCTGCAGCCACAGCTTCAGCTCTCAGCGCCGCAGCCCTCAGCTGTGTCTGTCTGTCCCATGGCAGCTGATGCGATGCAGGTTTAGTTGCCTGTGTCCAAATAGCCACTTGTATCATCTTCATAATCATTTTAACAGATACCTTGCAGAATGATGTGCAGCTAAAAAACAGTCTGGATATTCTCCTGTTTTGAACTAAAATATTCAAGATGGAATTTATAATTGATTTGTTAATGCTGTAGCCGAATGCTCTGCTGCTCAGGCAGGATAATAAAGGCTGTTGTCATTCAACTAGAATGGGGAAATCAGGGGCGTGATTTGCTTTTGTAATAACATTACAGCAGGATGGCTTCTTGAGCGGTAGGGAAGATGAGGTTTCCAACTGTTTCTGCAAGAGAGTTTCAAACGATTATGTTAAGTCTGTGGCGTTGACATTTCAGATGTAAAAATTGGGTTTAAAACACAATTTTCTGTGCTGAATACCTTTTCTACATCAGGTCCATTGGTTTACCTGTAAACAAGCAGGGGATCTTCTGTAACATCAATGAGTATAAATTAAGCTCTTTTGCCTTGTTAAATCTGAAGCCTCCTTAATATTTTAACTGTTACAGGTAAAAAGGACAAGCATCTTTGTCCAACAAAAAGTGTGTTAGAGGAAAACAGGGAGATAAGAAAGCTGGTTAGGAAAGAGCATGCAGTGCAGTGCGTGCACTTCCCAGCAAGTTTGACAGCATCTTGCATAGAAAGGCCACGAGATAGAAACTGTGATGTTCAACTGCCAGAAGATCAGTGTTATGTTCATCTCTTTTTGTGCTGGGTTTATAACTGTATGTACTGAAATACACTGTGCTGTTACCTGATACCAAGTTGGTAAAAGAGGGGAACTGTCCTATTTAAAAGAAGTCGTATCCTTGATAGTTGAATCATACACACATTAAACAGAATTTAAGTCTGAATAAAGTTATTCTCTGGGTCACTCTCCACATTAGTTTACATAAACAAGACACAGCTTTTCTTTCTCTTTTTAATTAGGTTACAGCCATCCATCTCTGATAAAGCTTCTCCAGCAGCCACAGAACCTGGTAAGTGAATTCCAACATACTTGAAGGCATTCTCTCCCTCCTTGTGGTAGTCTTCTCCAATTTCTCTTAGGCTGATAATGAACACGTAATGACTCACTTTGAAAGTATGGTAAGATCTGCTTGTCTTATTTCTCATTAGATGAAGATAGCTTGGTTGTGTTTAAGAAGACATCAGAAAGTATGCAAAGCTTTAAAATAAGGAAACATTTGTCAATGCAAGCAGTTGGGATGTTTGCAGCCAATTTAAACCACCCTTCACAGTTTCCAATTAATTATTTTAGCCATGTTCTTGACTGAGGCTTTTGAGGCTGAAATCAAGCACAAGTCCTTCAGAGCGTAGTGTTCTGTATGTGAAAATGGTACTTTACATCTGGAATGCTCTGTCTGTTAATGTTGTATTTTAGGGTTTTTGTTTTTGTTTTTGTTTTTTTGCTTCTTTTTGCTTCATTTTGGTTTGGTTTTCTGTGGGTTTTTTTCTTTTTGAGGGGTGTTTCTTGGTTCTCATCTCCTAAGCATGAAGTCGACTAAACCACTGGCATGCACTTGAAAACTGAAGAGTTCAGCAACAGGATGATTTCAAGGCCACGTAACTGCTTCTTAAATTAAATACCTTCTTATTTCCTCAACACTGTGCTGACAGTATTTGGAAAAAAGCTGCATTCTAATTGAGGCTTTGTGTTTTCGTTTCTTGGACAGGAGTTCCGTAATCAGTTTGTGGGTTTGCTTGTTCGCATTAATTTTACCCCTTTAAACAAGTTACACGATACAGAGATGTTTATGCACAGAGTTGTGATTTCACTGAGAAGCAGAATGCAGCCATGCAGACCTGAGCTGTGTGGCCTTTGGCTGCACACCACCAGATCTGTGGCAGGCTGTGCTGCCTGCATGAAGTCTCATGGCTCTGTCCTGGAGAGCAAAGCTGAGGCCAACACGTGAGAGGAGCACAGGTGTTTGGGTTCCCTGGGCCTCTTAGCAGCTTGCTAATAGTTCTCTGTCCTTCAGGATGAGAGGAGCTCTGCCTTTCCCAGAAACACAGGATGTGAATTTGAAAATAAGTCTCCTGTCAAGGCTAGAAATTCTAGAGTTACTGAAGGCAGATTTGGATACGTGGAAGCACTGGTATTTCTACTTAACATTAAGTTCATTGAGTTATGAAGTTATTTCTGGAGATGGCAGTGCCTTGTTTAACGCAGTAGTAGGCAAAGTCAGATTTTAAACAAAACAAAAACCAATTGTGTGGTGGCAGTTGCTAATCTTTAAGCTGGAAAAGGCTGCCAGCCTGAATATCAGGCCCGTCTCTCCTGCATGAAAAACACCGGTACCCTGTTCTGGTTTCTGAAAATCAGATCATCAGTTCTGATCATCAGTTTGATCAAGGGCAGAAGGTGGCACTAAGGCAGTCTGTCCCTGACTGCACTGCCCATTCCTGGCAGCCTTTGCTCTGAGCCCAGCACAGGCAGAATGTCATTTCTGCAGGGCAGTTTTGTGGTGCTGAGGCCGGAGAGCTGGAAGGGCAGAACTTGGGGGAGCCTCACTGCAGACGCTGGGGTCTGACTGCAGTGCCAACCTTAGTACTCAAAAAACAGCCTTATTGTTTTTTGAGTAATACGCATCAACGGAGGGCCCTTGATTATAGTTAACAACAGGATTGGTGTTTTCTTGGACAGATGTTTTTTTGTTTATCTGTAATGCTCCATGTACCCTCTTTATAGCCAGCTATAAAGAACAAAATATGCAACCATTCATTTGAGACCATAGCAGCTTGATATCAGTGTTACGTTTCTCTTGGTACTGAGCATCTCATTAATAACAAAAGAGAAATTGACTTTTCTGCTTAATGGCAAATGTTGTCAATTGACTGTGACAACCCATAATCAAATTCATGACAGATTTATGGTCTCATATCTCTTAATTTTATATGAGAATTGCCTTCTAAAGTGATGTAAAAAGTCAAGTAAGAGTTCTCATAGGTACTAAACAAGAACTTTGTGGTTATCTGCTAGTAAAGGTGTTACTTCTTTTTTTTAAGCTTAAGTCTGTTGAAGCAAATAGTGGTTTGAAATTAGTACACTTGTATGAATTACTGAGTCCTAGCTCACACTTTGTTATACCTTATGTGACTTTTGGTTATCTCAGAGTTCTGCTGAAACATTCTACCTGTACTGAGGCCGTTCAGCAGAAGAAGGCTCAGGGGGATCTCTTCCATGTCCATAAATACCCAAAGGGAGGTGCAGAGAGGACACAGCCAGGCTCCATGCAGCTCTGCCCAGTGCCAGGAGCAGAGGCACTGGGCACAACCCGGAGCACAGCAGCTCCCTCTGCCCATCAGGTAGCACTGCTGTGCTGTGCGGTGCTGGAGCCCTGGCACAGGCTGCCCAGAGGCTGTGGGGTCTCCTCCTTGGAGCTCTCCCAAAGCCACCTGCCTGTGGGGCTGGGCCCTGCTCTGCAAGGCTCTGCTGGGGCAGTGCTGAGGCAGAGAGCCTCTGAGTTGCCTCCAGGCTTGCTGTGATTTTACAGTATGACCACTCACACCTCTTACTGTGGTCTGAATAAATGAGTACCTGTAGTGAGAAAAGATGGAAGGCTGATGAAAACTGTACAAGCTTGGGATGTAGCCTGTTTCCTCTTGGAGACCCATAAAGACTTGAGTTACCAAAGCTCAGCTGTGCAAGCACTATGTTAGGAGAGGTCACGTTGCAACCATTGGGACTATGTCAGCAGTAGTAGCACCTGATTCAGGTCAGACCTTAATCAGGAAACGGAAAGGAGAAAAGAAGAGGTGAGGAAACAATGATGCTGACAAGCTAGAAATCTTCTATTGTAGTGCACAATAAAGAATGTACCTAAAATTCCAGGTAAGGCAGTGGGAAGGGTGGCTGTGCAAACAAAAGGCACCAGAACAAGAAATATTTAACTGGAGTGTTTCCAGTACAAATCAGCAGGCTTCATGAAAGCAGAATGTAGTTGAGAAGCATTTTCACCAGCTTGTCTGGATACATCATAGTCAGTGTTCTTGAGCTTGATTTAATGCATGTTTCTGATTATGGGGAGAATAGTATGCAAGGTAGCTTCTCGCTGATCTCCTTGCTGCACTGCCCACTACTGCCCAGGAAACATAACAGTACAAATTTATGGCTGTTATTTGTGAAAAGAATGAGATGTAACTGCCTCCATATCAGCACGATATTTTCCACATAGTACTGAAAGCTAACAATTTCTCTTCCTTTGTTTTTGTAGAGCACTTTTATCAACAGACCTGCCCTCGGGATTTTACCTCCGGAGAACTTTTCAGAAAGACTGAAGGAATCTTTGTTATCAGTAAGTCTGTGATGAGTTACTGCGTTCTGTGTTTAGGGACATGGGTACGTCAAGGGGAGATGTGGGGTCTTCGTAGGGAGCACCGTGGGTCAGCAGTTTGTCCTCCTGCCGGAGGGAAGCTCTTTCAAGAGCCCAGAACCAGCAGGGGACGAAATGGAACCTTTTTCCCCAGGCTTCAGTGTGGAAGGGTGATGTCTGCTCTCAGCACAGATACTGCGGCTTTCAATGTGGATTCAAGAATTGATGACAGAATGCTTTTTCATTTACTTCTGCTCACTGTGCTTTCATAAGAGGTAGCATAAGTGTTGAGCCTCTTCAGCTGCAGTAGGAGTCAGCTTTCCTCGTCCCAGGCATGGCTGGTTTCCCATTACTTTGAAACTAATTGCATTACATTCAATTTCCACTATAGTTGAGCTCAGTATTTTGAAGTGATTTTCCCTTTTTATTGACAGGTGGCTCCCAAGGGTCTGCCACAGGTGATGACCATGGCTTGTGGATCCTGCTCAAATGAAAATGCATTTAAATTAATATTTATGTGGTACAGAGTGAGTAAAATATTAACAGTGTTGTTGTTTTGTAGTTTTGAATGTAGAAATCTATTTATTCATCAACATAACTGCTGTTACAAAGCAAAGTAAGGGTCAGAGGCTCTCTAGGTGTGATGTTATTTATATTCACCTTAATATAGGTTCTTTATGAAAAAGCCTTCTTCTGAGCTTTCAATTTCTAATTGATACAATTTCAGAAATTAAGAAGTAAAGGAAAGAAAGAAAATGTATGTGGTATTTGTGCTTATTCTTTGTTCACCACACAGTGTGATCTATTTCTTCTTCCAGAAATGGTTTAACCTAAAACCCAAGGAAGGTCATGTATTCCTTGGGAACGGCCTCTCCAACAGCAGTCTTCTTTCCCCTAACGTGTAGGAGTGAGTGGACAGACTGGCTTTGCCTATTTGTACATTGTTAGGGCCAACATCTTAAACTGACAATTACCTAAAATAGTTTGTCTTACAAAATGCACATTGCAGCCGTAGGAGCCACGGCCTTCACTGCCTCTAGTTTGGAATAACAAAACTAGTAACTTGTAACTCAGGTATAAATTCACTGATTACAACTAAAGGAAAACTGTTGGTAGCTGCTTGTTTTTGTTTTGTTTATTTGCAGAACAAGGAGAGGGGCCGTAATAACGTCACAAAAGAGGAACTGGAATCATGCATGATTAACCAGGTAACGTGGGGTTTTTTTTTTACTATACAGATGTAGCACTGGCTTGGGTTTCTAAGAAAAGACTGGGAGGAAGAATTGGTTTTCCTGTCTCTGAAGTGGAATCTCAATTTTGTAAACTTAAAAAATGGGGAAAGACAAACTGCTTCCAACAAAAATACCAGGACCTGCTGGTAGTGTTCTTCTGCATCTGTCCACAGAGTGGATCTTGGGAAGATCTTCCTTTTTTCATGAAATACCAAGAAAGGGAATTAGATGATGGATGGGCCCGTAGGGATTATTAGTACATGCATGTTTTTGCAAGTAATACTGACTGTCGTTTTCATTTTTCCAGAAGCTGTGATCTT
The DNA here is from genome assembly GCF_019238085.1 of Lagopus leucura. Classification (NCBI taxonomy): domain Eukaryota; kingdom Metazoa; phylum Chordata; class Aves; order Galliformes; family Phasianidae; genus Lagopus; species Lagopus leucura. Next base: position 9,959,896 of record NW_024962257.1, on the reverse strand, counting down.
ACGGCTTAAAACTAATCAGGAGGGTAGTTAAAATTCAACTGATAACAGGTGGGATGAGAAAACAGAGATATAGCAGAAAAACCTCTGAAGTCCTACTCAGCTTTCAGCTGAGGTGGTCTTACTCATGCCAGGCACAAATCTTAACTCGCTGCAATAGCAGAAAACTGCATATTTGATCTCTTCTTTGAGATGCATGTAACCTGCTGGTCTCAGCCCCATGGTTGTCACTTCTCTAGTGAAAAGCACTCTAGTTCATTTGCATGAGATTACTGACTTCATTTAGCTTTAAAAATGAGGAGGGTTTGTCTTTGGAATTAAAGTTCTCTGGTGTTGCTCGCAGTCTGTCCAGAGAGATGGCTGTGCCCATCCTAATGAAGGAATGGCACCTAATGGCCTGAAGGAGGAGGAATTTTCTGATGACCAAAGACTTGTGAAACTGTCTGTCACCTTTTGGCCAGGTTTAGCTTTCTAAAAATTGAGATTCACATTTGAGCAAATCAAGTTTTCTTTAAAGTTTGAGGGTGGGAAATTTTCAGAGCAACTTACGCCTTTTTCTGGGGGGTTACAAATGTTGGATCCGTGAGCACATAGCTTAGACCAAAGGTCTAAAGAGTGCGTAAGTGGTGGTAAGCCTTTTTTTCCTAGGGTAAAAGGGAAATGCAAAGAAAGGTAATCTGTGCCTTTGGAGTGGCTGGGGTTAGCTTAAGTACATCCTTCTTGTGAACTGCAGGCAGTATGCAGTTACATGTTTTCCCTCATGGCTCCTCTTTCATTCATGGTGCAGCACATCAAAGCTGTGTGCTGTTCTGAGGTGCCCCAGGTGCAGACACTTGGACATAACGTAGCAGGCAGCTCTCGCTCACTGCTTTGGTATCTCTGCCTGCCATCAAGGCGGTCTGTAGCATATAAAGAAGTTGCTTATCAGCTCTTAGGGAATCCGCTGTGGTGCCCGTGGCCCCGCCGTCCCTTTACCAGGCTCAGCAGTCAGTCCATAACTCTTCCTGTCAGCCATTCCTTTCTCCTTGCACATTTCCCCTGCCCTGTGCAGGTCCTCCGTGGGCTGCAGTCCCTCAGCATAAAACTGCTGTGGTGTGGGTTCTCCCCAGGCTGCGGTTTCCTTTCAGGGCTGGACAGTGTGATCTGCTCTGGGTCGCTTTTCCCTCACCACAGCCCCCTTTTGCCCATTCTGAAACCTGCTCCCCAGCAGCGCTGTGGGGCTCAGCTCTCAGGACTGCAGCCCCACCTCTGCTCAGAGGCCTCATCACCCCCACACATGGGTACACGGTGCACAGACAGTTGTTGGTGCCAGAAAGGGCTGATTGCATTGAATGATCTGCTGTTGTAAAGCAATAGTATTGCCAGTATAAATTGCCAAATATTCATTAATGCTATGATATAATCTAGGAGTTCAGGCAGCTCTCGGGGGGTGACATGTGCTTCTTAAATGTGCCTGCATAACCATCTTTGGTGGCTGCTGCCCGGGGAGGAAGGCTGTGGGCAGCAGCTCAGCTCTGGCACCTCTGTGCTGACCTGTGTGCTTTGCTTCCAGCCCCCCGGCTGCCCCGACTATGCCATGCTCTCCTTCATGGGTGGCTTCCACGGAAGGACCTTTGGTAAGAACTGCCCTGCCCTGTCCTGTGCCTCCTCCCCAGCCCCACAGTGAGCGAGCTGCTGTCGGCTGCTCTGAGACAAGCAGTGCCAGCAGAGCAGATGCAGGCCTATTGGCCATAGAAGCCCCTCCAGTACTGAAACCATCCTCGAGTGACAGTGGGATTTAATCTCAAATCTTCTGAATATGAAATCCCTTATTTTTGAATCCAGGGTTTCCTACATGTACTAGCAATCCAGCTCCTGGGGTGAAATTGCCACAGCACAAAAAGCTGACACTCCTGGTTAACATTTCATATCAGCTCAGTCCCAGACACAAACTCATTAGCCTCTCGTTAGGACTGTAATTCAGAGCTCCATGGCTGATTTTCTTCCACTGAGTGAAACCCGTCTACCCAGCACTGCTGTTCAGTGACAGAGGTCCTCCTGTCCTTCTGGAACAGTGCGTATGGAAAAGGATGCTTAGAGGCTACTGCACTCTGCCTTGAATAAATCCTATTACTCAGTATTTCAGGAAAGGAAAACATGGAGCAATTCAGAAAGTCCTGACGTCAAGCAATCTTTCACCTCTTGTAGCTTTTTTCCTGTACAGTTCCATGTCAGATATCACTCTAATTCTTGTTATTTTGGGCTTAGGTTGCTTAGCTACAACTCACTCTAAAGCAATTCACAAACTGGACATCCCCTCGCTGGACTGGCCTATCGCTCCATTTCCAAGACTAAAGTACCCTCTGGAGGAGTTTGTGAAAGAGAATCAACAGGAAGAAGCCCGTTGTTTAGAGGAGGTAACAAATTCACTGGCAGCTTTCTGTTAATTTTGTTTGGAAACGATGAATGGTGTTAGTAGGTTTAGTTGTTTTTCACTAAAGGGATGTTTTCGGGGATTGGAACAGCTTGTGATTAAAACAGCATTCACTGTTGTTTACAGTTAGCAGTTTGGCCCTGCTTTGCACAAGAGCAGCCAGTCTGCTGTCATTGTGTTGTACCAACACAAAAGTTCAGGTGCAGAACTTAAGTCCAGATGAACTGGTCTGCCACATTTTGGAAAGAGAGCATGGTGTGTGTAACGCTTGGCACAGAAGACCTGTACCAGTATTTCAGTTTTTTCAGCTTTTCTGTGTTAGTCTTTGTGCATTAAAAAAAAAGACATTAAAAAAAAAAAAGATCCTCTGACAGCTGCAGGGAAGGAGCGGGCACATTCTGTGCCTTCCTGAGCACAGGAGGGGAAACTGAAAGCATAGCAAATTGCTGCCCTGTGATAGTAGCTTATGTGGGGGGGAGGAATGTGAAAAATTGATCCACAAACTTCAGCCATTATTAAAAAGGAAAAAAGAAAAAGAAAAAAAAAAAGAAAAGAAAGCTGAATGCTCTCTTGGAAGTCTTTGAAGTTGCTTTCTGGCACTCTTGGGAAAGAACTGCTTTATGCAGCCTACACAGGCTGTGGGCCCTGGAAGGTGTGAAGGGATATTTGAAGTACAACTGACACCAATAATGCTAATGACTGGCTGTACAAGGTTAATTAAAACTCCTCCCCTTATCAGCAACAGAATTTCTGCAGTGCTTCATCAGATAAACTTAAAAGCGCGCAAAGTGAACAAAAAATGCGAATTCAGGAGATTGCCTTCATTCATGCATCAGATGAGATTTGTTCTGTGCTACATGTTTTAAATCTGAGATGGAATGGCAGCAACAGCAGAGCAAACTGTGATGATACTTTCAGCTGAAATTTGCTGTACTTTTTACACTGTGGAGAATTAAACAACTTGCTTACAGTTTGGCTCAGACTGTGGTTTGAACTTCACCAAAAATTATGAACAAGAAGGCAGTTAAATCCCAGACACAGATTTCTTGTGGTTCCTGCCAGGATCTTTTATAGCCAGGAATGGCTATGAAAGGTTGAAGTGCTGGTGCTGAGCTTTAATCTTTCTGGGAAGAAATACGAGAAGGTCATGAGAAGAAAATGTAACATGAATTGATTTGCAGGTGGAAGATCTGATTGTCAAGTACAGGAAAAAAAAGAAGATTGTGGCTGGAATCATTATAGAACCAATACAGTCAGAGGGTGGAGACAACCATGCCTCAGATGACTTCTTCAGAAAGCTACGAGATATCGCCAGAAAGGTAATCAAGGGTTTCACTGCTCGCACAGCGGCAGCTGAACGTGCATCGTTTGTTCCTGTCTCCAGGGGCCTTCCTCTCCCTGGAATGTCACAAGCCTCTTCATTAGCAGCTGGGCTAGTTACGTACACGTATCCATACAAACGACTCCTGTGCACAGCGTCATCTCTTACACTGGGCACGCAGTTGGTGGACTCCTCAATTGTTGAGGGGTTTAAACAACTTTAGAACAGGTGGTTTGGGTAATATGGCTGGCATACTTGCGTTTCTACTCATGTTGAAGTTAAAAACAAATCAAATCCACGGATAAGGACAGATGTTCCAAGAAAACAAGGATAAAGATAGATGCCTTCATAACCGGAACACGGCAGTTATGTATTTAGAAGCCTTCAGTAAGTACTGGCCTTCAGTAAGACCTACTTCATGCTTTTTGTTCCCCTCAGACATCTATGGGAGAAGCTTTTGTGTGCTCACAGAGAATAGGTGAATAATTGTGAAATCCAACGCACCGTGAGTTGAAAGTCTGGTTAGGAAATACGACAGCACTGGTTTCAGGTTGAAGACAAGAGATTTGAAGCAGTGAGGGCAGAGGAAGGAGAAACATAATGTCGTTGGCTTGTATGCATCTATTCATTGAGGGAGGTATTTTTATTTTGGAAATGCTGACTCCTGTTCTGTGCTTTTCTCTTAAATCTCTGCAGCATGGCTGTGCGTTCTTGGTGGATGAGGTGCAGACAGGAGGTGGCTGCACAGGAAAATTCTGGGCACACGAGCACTGGGGCCTGGATGATCCAGCCGATGTTGTAACGTTTAGTAAGAAGATGATGACGGGAGGATTTTTCCACAAAGAGGAGTTCAGGCCAAATGCTGTAAGACTTCCAATGAAACTTTGTGCTAATTGCCAAGATCCTTTATGAGCACCTGACACGTCTGTGGAAGAGACAAGCTTTCATTGGTGCTGCAGGTTCAGCTGCTGTCCCAGAGACGCTTGCTTCGTGCTTATAGGAGACATCTTTACTTTCACTCCGTTAGTCTGATTGCTGCCAGTCACTCACATCGCTGACGGGAGAGAGCAGAGAACTGGGTGCAGCCTAATGAACTTCGGTTCAAAAGCAGCACCTTTTTCTGAAGGGCTTGGCATTTTCAGAGCTTGTATACAAGCAGTACGAACTCTGTTATCCAGACTTACTCTTCATAGTAATACCGCTTTAAATGAAAAAAACTAAATTAACAAAGAAGGTAAAGCTTGAACGCCAAACGCATACAGACAACAACACTGAATTCAACATAATCTGTAGCCTTGTTTCTGTGACATGGCTGAGCAGCAAAACAAAGCATGCTAAATTCACAGCAGAAAGTAGTAGCTCTTTCTTTATGCTGAGCAGGCAGCTTAGGGGACTTGATGAGATTATTGCATGCTTTTTCATGTACCATACGTGAGCTGGCTTGCTTGCTTTATTATTAGTGACTATTAAGTGACTTGCCTGTTCACTTGTTGCACAACTCTCTTTCACTCTTTCCCAAGCCCTATCGGATTTTTAACACCTGGCTTGGAGATCCATCCAAGAACCTTATGCTTGCCGAAGTCATTAGGGTTATTAAAAGAGAAGACCTTATAAACAACGCAGCCCATGCAGGAAAAGCACTACTGACTGGTCTTCTGGATTTACAGGTAAGCATTTTTAAGGGTTATCTGTAGATAAGGAGGAGAAATTCGCAGATCAGCTAGGGTCTGACCTCATCCAGTTTCAAATATGCGGACTGAGGAACTCCAGCTGGGCAGCACACTGTGATGGTAACACAGTGGTTCATAGACTTCAGTGTAAGCCTGAGTAAACGCGTCCTGGTTACAGCTCACGTAAACTTTCCTTTAATGACTTAATGTAGTTTTTATAGAGCTTAATCCAAAGTGAAGGGTGACCTCCAAAATACGTGAGGCTGTGATGCTACATTTTTGGTTCTAGGAGAAATACAATGTTAAAAAGACACCAATATTTACAGCTGCTGCTAAGCAGCGTTGTACAGAGCTGAAGCCGTTCTCAGCAAAGGGTTGGAGGAGCTGGGAGGGAACAGAATGAGGGGATATGAGCTGCCGTGCATACGTCCTTCACTCTCTGCAGGCTCGCTACCCCCATCTTATCAGTAGAGCGAGAGGAAGAGGAACGTTCTGTTCGTTTGACACTCCAAATGATGCAACTAGAAACAAGTTAATTACAATTGCAAGAAACAAAGGTAAGGAAGTTTATGCGCGGGTGAAGTTTCAAGTGGCAAACGGCAGGATGTGTGTAATGCTTCGAGTTTTTTCTTTTATCTCATGCGTGCATACGAAAATATGCAAAGGCAAAAGTGAATTACAGACAAACCCTATGGAGGCTTCTCTGGGAGTAGACCTATCTCCTTAAGCGTTTATCTGAACCGGTCAGTTGCACATAGGTGCACAATTACTGCCTCCTCAGGTCTGATGCTACTTAGAGAGACCTATGCAGAGCATTGTTTTTAGAACCTCACTTCAGTATTCTTCAGCTGTGAACAAAGGTGGATCCAGATGAGGCTCACTTCTAGAAATGCGTCAGTAAAATTAATGTTAACGTAACTGTCACACAGGAAAACTCAGGGAGAATAGGAATTCTACAGAATACCTCAGAATAAAATGTACATTGAGTTGCCTAAAGCAGGCACGGATGTACAGCTACATGCCTCTGTTAGTGCAGAACTTCACCCGGCTGTAGGCAAGCCCAGGTTTTAGGCGGGGAACCTCGTGATCTGAAGCCCATCTTTGCGTTTAACTGCGGGCCCTCGGTTTGCAGCTGTTTTTGCTGTAGCTCACGTATCTTGAAAGAAGCCCGTACAGTACTGTACAGTACTAGCCACTGGTAAGACATTGATATGTTTTGTTTTTGAAAGCCAGCATGGAGAAAAGGTAAGCCATTTGCTTCACGGCGCACCAAGGCTATGCTTGGAGGCAAGGAAAGCTCAGCTCAACAGTACAGGTTTTCATGGGCCGCAACCTTTAAAAAAAAAAAAATACCCTGTACTTAAAGTAGTGCAGCACTGCCAGCACTGAGATCTTTAACATTTTTGTCATTAAAAACAAAGTTGTTCAAAAACAAAAGTGTAAAGAAGCCTGTTAGTTCCATGACGGAGGCACTTAACCCATAGAGCACTGCAGCTTTCCAGCGGTTTGCAGCGCCGTGCTGCAGGGAGCTGTTCTGACATAGCAAGCGTTTCACAGGGTGTTCTTTCGAGTTGCTGTGAAGCCTGAGGCCTCTGCACTACTGCTGCTGTGCTTTGTGGTTGTAGGACTAGCAGTGAGCGGGGGGAAGCTTTTACTGACCCTCCTCAGTGATGTACGACCTGCATTTGCTGGATGTCAGGCAGTGATGACTGAAGGAGCTGTTCTCCCCGCAGGTGTTGTGCTGGGAGGCTGCGGTGACAGATCGATCCGTTTCCGTCCAACGCTGATCTTCAAGGACCACCACGCTCACCTCTTTCTGAACATTTTCAGCGACATCTTGGCAAACTTCAAGTAAAAAGCAGTTCTCTCGCACGGAACAACTAACTGATTACGAAAGTAGTTTGCATTAATTCACGTCTTCTCCACTTACAAGATAAGTGTAAAGTCATAAACCGAGGTTTGCGTTCCGTCTGTAATCCTGCCCCAGGCAAGCTGCTCCATGCAAAATAGCACAGGCAGAGCCCTGGTACTGCTTGCCAGCAGGTACCTGCAGTGCTCCTGCGCTGCGCCCCTCGAGGCTGCAGCCCTCCATCTGCAGGCCGCACAAACGGCAGAGCTCTCCCTCCACCTGCGGCCCTGACTGCTTGATTTGTCTCAGTAGGACCTGGAACAGTCCATCTTCACAGATAATCCCAGCAGTTTTACTTGTGTCCAGAAGCAGCAGCAAGTAAGGCCTAACACTTAAATGCACTTACGAATGCCTGCTATGCAGAAAGAGCCACTCTAATGACAGACAGAATAAAAGGCATTTCAAGGAAAGCTCTGCTTTCCACCGCTGCCAAGTACAGTATTTAACAGAATAATTGCCAGCTTTATTCCCCTAATCACTGGTCTGCCATACCATGTGGATCACAGAACTGCTCTACTCATCCATCAGCCTACAGGTACCACTTCAGAGGCGTAACGCACAGCCGTGTGTGCGAGGCTGAGCAGAACTGAATCACTGTCCTTGCCCTAGAGGTTTAAACTTTTGCCTTCTCTTACAATCAGAACTGTACAGAAAAAGCTATACTGAAACGTTTCTAATTTGACAAAGCTTAGAGAATCGTGCTGAGCACCTCATTTCCACCTCTGTCAGTGATCTTATAGTTAGGATTATTTTCCCGTTTGCCCAGAAGGCACCATGACAGCCATTAACTTTAGCTGTTACGAGTTCTACTTTGCTACTTGACAGTCTTGTAAAACTACAGCAGAATTGCTTGACTGTGCAACACGAGAGCCACTATTGTGTGGACGCACAGCAGCAGTGAATAGTCCCAACTGCACTTGGTAATGCAACGTATTTCTGCTCAGAAACCTCAGTTTACAGAGGTCTTCTGGAAAGCCACAGAATCAAAACGTGTTGTAGTTGTTCTGGACATCTCTTTACTGTGAACTCTTTGCCGTTTGCTTCAGGCTGATCCAAATTAGTTCTGGTACGTTTTCCAGTTCATTTTCTTGGCGCCTGGCTTTTCCTTACCAGGTTGAACTTTTTTTATGTTAAGGGCCAAAAAAAAGGGACCACATTTGACACTGCAGTCGCCCCATTAGCAAGTCTTTAGTTATACAGTAAAGACAGAGCAGTGAAAAGGATTTATACTTAAAATTGTGCTTAAAAAAGTGCTTAAAATTGCTGCCAAGCTGTGAAAGGTTTCTTACCTTGCTGAGTTTTAATCGTGGTTCTCCCATTTTCTTTATTGAGTTCTGGTATTGGACAACTCAACAAAACTCTCTTCCATTAGCTTAAAAATAATGGGATTTCTATAAACCTCCCTGCAGCACCCAGAATTCCTGTACCAGCCAGTCAGACTCTGAGCAGGTTCTCAAACAGAGGTGGTTGAAATCTGGAGAAGGGTCTGGGGGTTGGTGTGATCACTGTCCTCATAAGAGTTTCATCACCGAGAGGAAAGTCAAACTGAGAACTGCGTTTGACCACGTTCTGGGAATTAGGTAGTTTGACATATCAGTACAGTAGTTTTAGCCTCCTAGCAAGTCTCGTGCTTTTACAGAAACAACGGTCCAGTAAGTTGAAGTCTTAGCACATCTTCTCTTTTATGATGAGCACTCTAGATGTTTTTATAATTTTTACCGACTCTCACTAACTGTAAAATTGTGTACAACGTGCCGACGAGATCATGTTAGAGAATACATAGAAAGCACTGCAGCTGAAGCACATGAAGTTAATATTGTTTACAGCATACCGTGGACAGTGCCAAATAAATGTTTAAACCAATACTTAAGTACACTTCATGGTGGAACTAGTAATTGTACACAAATTCATAACGGAATGACGTCTCGTGTAATCAGTATTCTTAAATAAAATATTTATAATTGGACTTCTCTGAGGCTTTTCATTTTACACCTAGCACACACCCAATCATCAGAGCATATTAAATAAATTCCTCCAAAGAGCTGCCTCCACAGATGTCTGTATACAGACAGCCATCATGCAAGAATCCACACAGGTAACAACGCAACAAGCAACATCAGCAGCGCTCTGCTGCCCCATCACTGCAGCTCTCCAAATATTTGCAGAAACTTCTGTCTGTCCACAATCTGGCCGTATTTGATCGTGAAATACAAGATCTCTGTGCTGTCATAGCGCCTGAACCGCAGCAGCAGCTCCCCTCTGGCATCCCCGACCTCATCCAAAGTCATCACCTTCTCCAGGGGACAGCAAATGTCGTTGCGCCTCCCCCAGAACGTCAGGTGGGCCACTTTGACAGATCTTCCTGATCGACTTAAGTAGATCAATCCGATAATTCGTCTGAAAAAATAGCTCATCCCGTACAGCATCACTCCAGCAAAGAGTGCGATGCCTGCCGTGTAGAGCAGCACGGCCTGGGGCAGCTGTTGCTGCAGGTGCAGGTAGCAGACGGGCGGCAGCACCAGCAGGGTGGTCGCGGTCTGCAGCAGCTTCAGCCTGGACAGCACGCGGCAGTACTTGATGCCCGGGAACCGGTACACCACGTCGAACTCCTCGCTTTTCCCACCTCCAGCCTTCTGCGGGGCCGCGTAAGGAGGAGCACAGTGAGATCGCAGACACACAGACGTACCGAGCGAGCGGGGCGGGCCGGCAGCTTCTTTTGTCCACGCCGCCCTCCGCAACTCCCAGCGCAGGAATTTCCCCAAGGACGGAGCCGGGCCGCCGCTCATAACGCAACACAGCCGCACCTGCGGGCACAGCGAAATGACGGCATCGGTCTCCATTGTTTGTTGCGGAAAAAGCACCGCGCACGGCTCTCACACGGCACGCGGGACGGCGCACACGTTAAATAACCACGGAAACCTCAGAAAAATCGCAGGGAAACACGGGCCCCATTCATAACAGAATTCAACAGCAGCGCGGGGCGGGGCTCCCGCGGATGGAGCCCTTAGGACACGAGGTTCCGGCGCAGGCGATCAAGAACCACCCCGCCGGGCCCGACCTCCCCGCACGCCCTCGGCCCCGGCGCACCGAGACACGTGACTTTCCCGACACGGCACTCCTCCCTTCCCCACTGAGGCGACCGCCGCGCCCAAACGAGGACCCCGGGCCGGACGCCAAGCACGGCGGCCTCTCCCCACGCCGCGCCGCGCTCACCATCGCCATGGCGCCGCCGTCCGCGAGTGCGGCCACGCCGCCGCCGGCACGACACCGCCCCTTCCCAGCGGGCACCGCGCGGTGCCGCCGCTCCCAGCCGCTATGGCGCCGCCGCAGCGCGGGGCGCTGTGCCTCTTCGACGTGGACGGGACCCTCACGGCGCCGCGGCAGGCGAGTGGAGGCGGGGTGGCGCTCAGGGCTGCGCGCCGAGGCGGGCCGGGCCGTGCTGGGGCCAAGGGGGGCAGCGCCTGTGCACGGGGCGGTCGGGGCTGCTTTCCCCCAGCTGTGCACGGGGCGGTCGGGCTGTGCCCATAGCTGTGCATGGGGCTGTGGCGGCGAGCCTCTGCAACTCCATGGAAGGCTGACGCCTGTGCACCGTCTCATTTTGGACCGTAGAAAATCACGGCGGAAATGGCGGAGTTCTTGCAGAGGTTGCGTCAGAAGGTGAAGGTGGGCGTTGTCGGCGGTTCCGATTTCGAGAAGATCAAGGAGCAGCTCGGCGATGACGGTAAGGTCCGGATGGCTGCGTGAGGAAAGCACGGACTGCAGTCCTGTTTGATGCTTTAAGCTACGTAACGCTTAAGGGAACTGCACGTTTAAACACGCCGGCAGTTCCTGCTATTGCCGTCTTTCTGTTTGGTTGCAGTGGTTGAAAAGTTTGACTACGTGTTTCCGGAGAATGGCCTCGTGGCATACAAAGATGGGAAGTTCTTCAGCAAGCAGGTAGGGGTGAGACTGCAACAGCTATTAATGCAGCGTTTGTTTCCAGTGTCCTGCCTGTTGTGGTTTCGTTTTAGCTCACATATTTAAAGGGAACATTTAAATGAGAGTTTGGTTTCATGGTTCAGAAAAAAAAAGTGGGAGCCTTTAATTAGTATCACCTGTGCATTAATGGAGAGGTGCTTATTGAAAGGCCATCACTCTGTTGTAATATCAACTGATTATCCAGCAGCTGTGTTCGCCATGTAAACTGTTTTGAGGAGCTCCAGTTCTGGACACTTGGTTAAATGGGCATTTATTTTGTTTAGAACATTCAGGGTCACCTGGGTGAGGATGTGCTGCAAGATCTTATCAACTACTGCCTGAGTTACATTGCAAAGATTAAACTGCCAAAAAAAAGGTATGTGCATAGACGCATCTCAAGGCACCATCTAGGAGTGTTGAGCATAAATGTGCAAAGCAGACACCATAGGAAAGAAAAACCACAACTTCAGACCAGCCAGAAACATCGCCAAGATTCGCACGATCTCAACATTCCATCCAAAAGCAGGCAGAACAGCTGCTAGGGCCGGATAGTCACACTGACAGGATGCTTCAGTCATGCTTTTAAAACCACATCATCCACTTACCATTCATAAAATAAAAGTCCAGCAGACACCTTGGTGTCAGCACTACTTCTTTCTACCCATTTTTAGATACAAGGCGGTGCTGAAGGATACATCTGATTCCCACTGTCTTTAGAATTAAAGAAAGCCTGATTGTTGCTTTCGGTATTTTGAACATTGTTTCATCTGTTTCCTGCCTTGTTAATTCTCTTCCAGGGGGACTTTTATTGAATTCCGAAATGGGATGTTAAATGTGTCCCCCATTGGCAGAAGCTGTAGCCAGGAAGAACGAATTGAGTTCTATGAACTCGATAAGGTGAGTCACAGCTCTCAAGAAATATCCGAGTTCTGGCAGAAGCAGCAACAGCCAGAAATTGCTTTAAAAAAAAATCCTCTAAAATGAAATACTGGAAAAGTATGATGCTGGTTTGTTTAACTAATTTCTTTCTTCAGACCTCAGGAAATAGATACAGTAGTTAGGTTTTTTGTGGAATAATTAACTGATTACTTGGGTAAGGGGCAGGCTTGGCTCACGTTTCTTTCTTTATCTGCAGTGCTCTTTAGTATATCCATCCTGCTCAGCTCCTCCTTTCCCACTCTTTCAAGCCTTTTAAAGCAGTCCTGGTACCCAAAGCTTTGGACGTTTTGTGGGGGTTTTTTAAGTTATATTTTTATTGCTGAATTAACACAGCACGTAGCTGATCTCTTCTGTTTTTCTTTTTTCTTTTTCTTTTTTTTAAACAGAAGGAGCATATAAGAGAAAAATTTGTAGCTGATTTACGAAGAGAATTTGCAGGAAAAGGCCTCACATTTTCTATAGGTATCACATTTGAAATAATTCCATTTGAAACACCATCCTCCCATTGCATGCAAATCACCCTGCTCTCCCTCCCCGCCCCTTCTCTCCTCCTCACCCCCCTCCCCATGGCTTTCATTTGGAACATTTTACCAAAGGGAACTTCATTTCTTATCATCAGTTCAGTATATTTTAATGTCACCTGTGACTGATTCTGCTCATTTTTAAACTTTGTCTTCTTTTTTTAATGAAAGAAGTGATGATAATAAGGGGGACTTAATTTTCCACATATATTTCTTCCTTTCCCTGCTACTGTATTACAGTAATTCTTGCCTTTTATTAATTCTCAGTTACAAAAAGCTATGGGTGCCATTATTGCTGTGTGCTGAAACACTGAGGCACAAATGTTCCTCTGCTGCAGCTTGCTGTAAATACATTTCTGGCACCTCCTTCAACTGGGAAGCACATTTGTGTATTGGCAAAGTCCACAAATTTGGGACTGAGACAGTTTATTCTACTCTCTGACACTAAAAAAAAATGCAGATCTGATCTCAATACTGTTGGTAAAAACAGCTGTCCCATTAGGGTGCATTCCAAGGGCTGGTTTAGTCCTCTTTCTGTTCTGAAAGACTTATTTGTACCAAGACAACAATGTCCATATGAAGCAACGTCATCCACACTGAGGATGAGTTAAATTTAGTCAAATACTCAAATTGAGATCCAGTAGCATTTGGGAACTTACAAGACTTTCACAGTTGTTCAGTGGTAAACAGTCAGAAAAATCACTGTAACATGATGGAAAGCACAGCAGTGATAGCACAGTCGCAAGGTCCCGGGCTGCAGGCACAGAAACAAAGGAAAGAGCTGCTTATCTTCAGAAGGCCTCTGGTGCACAGGGATCTCCAGTGAGATACTCTCATCTTCACTGCCAGCCTTTAAATGAGGTCTGGGAAGGGGTGGATCCTGGCTCCAGCCCTTCTGTTACTCAGTACATTGCATGCACCTGAGCTCCCCTGGGTTGGCCCTGCCTTTCCCCCAGGTGCTCAATCACTGGTTCAGACCATGACTTAGCATTTCTGCTCAATCACAACAACTCGTAGCTTCTGGAATATTCTCTGTGCTGTTAAGAAGTAGGTCCAGGGTCTGACAGAATTTCCTCTACTAAAAGTCATACTCCGTTTTGTTCTTCCTCAGTTGTCAGAAATGTGTTCTTATAATATAACAGAGCTTTCATGTCTCTCTTAGGAGGCCAGATAAGCTTTGATGTGTTCCCAGATGGCTGGGACAAGAGGTACTGCTTAGGAATCATTGCAGAAGATGGGTACAAGACTATTTATTTCTTTGGAGATAAGACTATGCCAGTGAGTACATTGTTTTGTGTGCGTGTTTCAGAGCTGCTATTTTAAACTGCAAGTACTGTAGGTTCCTGACAACTGCCTTATGCCTGACAAGAATTGCATTTAGAACAGATACATGTATATGCATGTATGAGTTACTATCTCTCAAAAATTAATATAAATAGGGTGTCTGAAACTTCAAATAGATCTTGCCTGCAAGTTCTGTTCAGTTGTGCTACTTGCTTTTACATTTACAAGAAAGATGCGGGGCTGCTGCTGAGCGCTGGCTGCTTTCAGGAATTATAATCCTTTCCTCAGTATCCTCTGACCAGTAACCAGTTCCAAACATAGATACCTTAGTAACAAGCACTGGTTACATCAAGCCTGCACTTCAGCTTGACAAGAGGCAGTTTTAATAGTGTCCTGGTGGTCATTTGTTAGCAACATTGTAAGTTGGAGCAAAATGGATATTCTTCTCAGGATTTTCTATATAAACTCTTTCTCCACCCCCAAGACTACAACTGTACATTAAGTTAAATGATGTTAAGTAAATCCTCTTCTGCTTTTTACCTTTTCTCTTTTCAGGGTGGGAACGATTATGAAATCTTCACAGACTCCAGAACTGAAGGCCACAGCGTTACGTCCCCGCAGGACACAAGAAGAATCTGTGAAGAGCTGTTTTTTAATTAAAAGACTTTCTTTTAGACTTCACATTTACCAAATGGTTAAGGCAGCTTAATAATTCAAACCATTTCATTCTGTATTGCTTTTGTAATTGGTCATAAATACTCAGTGCTTTGCAGGTGTAAAGGGAAGGGTTCAAGAGAACCTGGGTGACTGGTTAATAGAGCAGAGCTCATTTGGGACCATCCTTTCACAGTTCCTATTAGCAGAAGTACTTTTTGGTTAGTTGTGGTTTTGTTCTTTTTATTTGTTTGCTTGTTTTTTTAAAGTCATCAGCCCAAATGACTTCACTGTGTCTCATGTTTCCCCGTGGAGCATTATTTTGGGAACACTAATTAATTTCACTCAGAAAGCTAGACATTTTTGGCCAGGTTAACCTGCAGAACTTGATCCCTCACCTCTCTGTGCTTGAAGTCACAGGAGCTACAGGAAAATAAAGGGGTGATGCTGTTACATTGATGCATTGTTTCAGATACACCTGACAGCATGTTTTGTAAGTCTGTGCAGGGAAAAATGAACTTAGATTTTCGTCTTGTTTTTTCCTTCTTTCCCTCACTTTAAACTAACTTTGCTAATTAATTACGCTGTACTCCCCCCTCATCCCCCCCATTAATCTGCCTGTTGATGATTTATGGCCTTAAAGTTGGCCTGCAAGGCTTTTATGCCTTGTTTTGGCTTTGAAGCTGCTATTTAAAAATAAACATTGTGAAGGCTTTTTAAAAACACGTGTAAATAACCTTGTGCTATGAAGACACGAATTTTAAGACACCAGAGTAAAAGATATGTTGTACTATTTATTTTCTTTTCCTGGGGGTGGGAAGGCAGAACTGAGCCTGAAGTCCCTGAGCTTTCTCATGTTTTAGGGCACAGTCAGCAGCATGGGGCCTGTCAGCACTGGGAGGGCTGGGCCACCTGATGCTCGTTGCCTCCTCAGCACAGCCTGCACTGCCAGCTGCAGGTACAGCTAATGGACCCTCTGCTTTTTGCAGACTATTTTAAATCTACCGTGGAAAAAAAGGAAACCCAATGCTAAAATAACATGAGTGCAGCAACAGAATACAGTTTTGTCACTTATTACACTATTCCTGGTAAGAATATGGGTAGGTGAGATTTTTTTAGTGCTACAATAGATGATAGATGTTTCTATTAAAATTCACATTGAAGCATGGCAATCAGAGTAACTGTTAATACTACTTCTCCTATCTGGCATTTGGAAATTAATCTCTTCTGGGAATGGTTTAGTTGGGAAAAAGAGAATAAAAATCTCATCATGAAAAAATTCTAACACTGTCATCTTGGCAAATAAATTATTTTAAGCAGATCTGTTCTGTGTTTCCTGTATGTACAACAAAGTTACTTAATTTAATGCTTCCCATTTCAGTTTTGCATGATTGTTCAAAGCTTAAAAAGAAAAAAATGAAGCATTAAGTTCAAAGGGCTTGCAAAAGAGATGGTGGATGCTGTGATGCTCTCATTGGAAAGTTCTAGCCTAATCCACTTATCATATGCACACTTCCATAATGTAATTCAGGCTTGACCATTTTAATGAAAGCAGATGCTGGACCAGACCCATTAGTATTATGAGAAATGTTTCTAAAGAGAACCACAGCCTAATAGCTGCTGCTTTGTATGTACACAAATGTGATGCAGCTAGCTATTGCATTACTTCACAGTTGTTTCCTGTTTGCAAAAACCTATGCAAAACACCCTGTGAAGGACCAAAACCAGGTTTGTTGCACATACTGCCACTGCCAATAGGTCATCATCTGCCTCTCATGCCACCAGATGAGAAACAAACTGAGAGAAAGAGCCCCTGAAGCCTGGCTGAAGTTTTCCTGCAGCAGTTTTGAATGCTGAGTGCTGGGAGCCCTTTCTACAATGCCTTGGTCTCCCAGGCTTCAGCTGGTACAGCCAGGCTGTCCTCCCTGTTCCCCCCAGTGTAGGTTAACATGAACAGCTGGTACTGAATATTACATAATGAAAATAATGTCTTGATAGAAATACAAAATCTTGTACACTAATTGATTATGCAGCTAGAAAACATGGTAAATTACTTTCTACTTCTTCTGGTAATGCATATCATCTTAACAGCATGCATATGCAGACACTGCAGTGTCCTCTGTTCAAAGAACTTCAACTCAGATTACGTAGAGATCAGACTGAAGACATATTACAGCATTATAACAGCTGCATTTATTGTAAAGAAAGCAATATGCAATACTCCACAAGCTAGATAGTGTTAAACCCACTATTACTTAGTCGTGGTTAAAAACAAAAAGCCGCTGCAGGCCGGTCATTACAGCACACTATGGTGTAATACAGCTTAAAGTAAAACAAGCCATCACAGCAGTTACTGACCTTCGTACAGCTGAGCTCTCTCCCCAGGTCAGACCTTGGAACAGATCTCTGCTGTGAGAGTCCTGAGACATTTCATGACAGCGAGAGCCTCTTGGAAAAACTGCAAACAGGCAACTGAAGTTACACCGCGTCATGGAGCTAACACAAGAGTATCGTGCAATCTTTTTCTACTTTTATTCTTTTTTATGTGCAAAGTCAATAAAAATCCACTGTTAGGAAAGAAAAGAGGAAAAAATGCCTCATTTGAAAAAGGGTATGGAAGGCAAACGGGAACAGCATAGTCACATTACTTCAACTATATGCAACCTCGCAGGCAGAGAAGAGAGCTGAGGCAAGGGCGGCCAGAGCACATCCTATCAAGAAAGTCTTCTAAAAAACACAGCTGCAGAATCTACTCCACCCAGAGGCGAGTCTACTAAGTAACCCTCACAGTACTTCAGTACACAGTGAGCTCAACAGCACCTAACTTGCTTTTCAGAAGTTATTTCGCCTGCCTGCCAGTGAAACACTACAGCAGACATTTATCAGCTATATGCAGTCAAGAAGGTAGTCTCAATTCAGACACAGCCAGAAGCTTTGAAGCTACTCTACAGCTTTCTACCCACTTACCTTGAAGCAATTTTTTTTTTTTTTTTTAAGTAATACTGGCCTATAAAATCTGTTGCTAATCAACCATCAAGGCACCAAAGTAAATTCATGAACAATCCAGGCTTTTTTTTTTTAGAAAAAACACACAGTATTCCACACATACACAGACATGTTTGCAAATGCTGCACCTGAAGGCCATCAGAGCATAACCACCAGATGGAGATTTTCCACTGTGCAGCAGTTTGTGATCTTTCTTCCACAAGGAAAACAAATTGCAGCACGAAGCAGCTTGCTCACTTTCATGTCAAGGCAGTGAGGCACTGCTACCAGCAGTAAATGTACTCTGACACCTGCAGAAGCACAGCTCAAGGGACCACAGTGCTCATGCACCCACGGGGCCTTGCACCTGTGCATCTGCTACAGCTGGCTGTGCTGCAAGGGCTCTCCTTCAAGGCTCCCCGAGTCCCCTGAGGGACTGGAATTGGTTCAAAATAAAGGAAAAAAAAAAAAATCCAACCCCTCAAAGCACACAAACTACATCTCTTTAAAATACATTTTTGTAAACACATTAATAAAGACATAATTTTTCATTTCATTAGCATCTGGATTGCCTTTTTTTTTCCTCCTTTGTTAAATCAGGCCTACTGTAAAGATGGTAATTTTGGCCTACTTCTGCTTTTATTGACAATGCAGTATTTCCTCCCGCACCATTTGCAGACTATTCTTAGGTCAGGTTCCCTGATGGCAGGCGCTGAGCAGTGACCCACGCAGACAGCATCCCCTGGGCAACTTCAGGAGCTGATGACATGTCCCGACCAGGTCTCGTGCTTGGTGCCTGGGGCCAGGTGGGTGATGACCACCTCCACGGCCTGAAGCTTCTCGTTCTTTGGTGGGATGGTGCACACCTTGTAGGTGACCTCGTCCCCTGACACAGGGACGTACTCGCCTTCGATGCTGTGGAAAGGAAGTTTCAGATCATTACAAATCACAATCTTCCTTTAGTCTAATTTTTTATCATAACAAATATATGTGTAAGGAAATTTCGGGTGGTCTTTTGTGTTGTTCAAACAAACAAACAAACAAAAACCACCACCACATCAGCAACCAAAGCTGAGGTTGATTTGAAATGTCTCACAGCAAAATCCCATGAGATCACTATAAACAGCACTAGGCTAAAGAAGAGGAAAACCTTCACCTACAACCTCTAAAATGACTTGAAGTCAGCTGAGCCCAATATAGGACAGCACTGCTGTGATCCCTGCACCTTCCTCCACATTCCTAAAGCCTCTTCCCTGCTGGTGCACTAGAGGGCAGGGCTGACACTGCTTGCTGTTTCGTTTTGGAACTGTTTGGATTGTACAACTGTATTCACTGATTTATCTTTAAGTGACTCCACCATAACACTCAGTTTGTCTCTGGTATTTAAAAATATTTAAAAAAAAAAAAACCTTCAAGTAATATACAGTGTCAGCAGCTTTGGGGAAAAAAGTGAAGGAGAAAAAAGCCAGTGGTTCTGATGTGTCACAGCAATGCAGCTCTCCTCCAGCACCTCTGACTCCCACAGGTCACACACTCGCTTCTACCTGCTCACTACCAGCCATGCTGAGCAATGCTGGAGGACTCCCATCCTGCAGCTGTTACTGTGATACGACTGTGAGTCTTATCTGGGGAAAGAAATAACAGCTGGCACCTTTTGACCAGAGCAACATACTGATGAGACAGAGCTGCAAAGAGTAACAGCCTTCCTCACCTCATGTTCAAGATCAAAGCTTTTTAATAAAGAATCTCAGCATGTGCCAGTGAAGTCATGCAGAGATGCCTTCTGAACACATTTGCCTAATTCTTTGATAGGATGTTACTTCACAAGCCCACGCTGAGGACTCCCTTCCTTGACAATTCATGCTTTAGATTTCTTTTTGTTCAGATATTTTTCAGTGGATACAATTTGTGAGCAGTGAGAGCAGGACAGAAGAACAGATACACACTAATTATAAAATCTATCAGATGCCTGATTTGCATGACTTGCTCACGTACTTTTTTAGAGGGTTCAGAGGGAGGAAAAAAGCCCTTTCTGGACAGTTGTGCTTGTTTTGCCTTCACTGACACCATGCTCACCCCACCCAGGAATTTTACCTTACAAATGCACTGCAGGAACCTAAGACTTCAGTAGTGCCTTTCATGTCCTCTCTCTTTATTGTTAATATTTTTGCTATTACAGGAAAGACAGACAGGACTGATAAGAGACAAATATACTGTCACTTGCTGCCAGTTGCAACTTCACATCAGATTTTGCTTCTCCCCTGAGTTCTGTAAAACTCAGTACAACACTGCATCACTTGCACTGCCTTTCTCCCACTCTTCCTACTTCAGAGCTACCTCAGCTTCTGCTCCCTCGACTCATGCATCAGAACCACTACTGGAGAGCTGGTGTTGGCAGGCTGCAGCTGAGCAGAAGCAGCCTGCAGTACAGGACAGGCTGGCATGTACAGTGGAAGCTAAAACTGACCCAGAAATCTTATCTTCTCACATGGGAAGTTGAGGAAAAGAAACAAACTTTATTCTTCACTGACTGATCCTATCAAGGCAATATTGAAAATGTTCCCATATCTAAATACAGATCTACAGTCTGTTACAAGGAGTTAAAGGCATTCCTGTCACTTGAAACATATCCTTTAGACCCTATCTGCCATACACCAGACCCAAGAGGGAATGTCCTAAGATGAACTCTTCAGGGTGGTGCCTGGGAAAGTGGCAGTAAATTGCAAGCAGAAAAAAAATATTTACAGAAAAGCCAAGCTAAATCCTCCTTGATCAGCCCTGACAGCCTTTCCTCCCCATACACCTGATCCTACTGACATTTACTTACCTCTGAAGTCCCCAGATGAGCTGTCATCAGCACAGCCCTGTATCATACTGAAGTACTGCACTGGGGTCCCCACCTCTAGACTCTTGCTATGGCAGTCTTCTTCAGTTACTGCCTTTATTTATAGCCCTCAATTCCCCTAACAGGTTTGAGATTTCTTTGGGAGTGAAACGTTTGCACATCCAGTATTTACAATCCTCTCGGGAGCAGAGATTCACCTGATTCTGATAAAGCAACACCCTTGTTGTCACATGGCCCTTGTATATGCTTTCTCAAGTACTGACCACTGCAAATGAGAAAAAGATCAGCAAAGCACAGTCTGCACACCAGAACAAGACATACGTGTGTTCCCATTGCAGCTGGCTTGAAGTCCTGGCAGGGCCTTCTGAGAAAGTTTCAGCCATAGATGAAGTCAAGAACTGTCCACCCTCCTGCTACTCATTAGTGCAGCTGAAGCACACATTAAGAGTTAGCAGACAAGCTTGATGAGAAGCAAGTTCATGCCACATTGTACTAATTGGTACCTGAAAACTTAGAGTTGAGCTCAGCAACCTGAAGACAGACCTGCAAGAACTACAGAACACTCTGGGGACGAGGAGCCAACACAAAGCAGACAAACCTCCCCAGCCCTCCTGTGCCAATGTGACAAACACACACTAGGCAGCAACCCTCCCCTTCCAAAGAAAGTATCAGGGAATACCTACTTGGAGACCACAGCAGAATAAAAATAACAACTCACAAGCAGTTTATCTTTCATCTAGTGCAAGCGAACACTCCATCATCTTGCTGAGTGCAGTAGCTCATGAACATCAGCTAAGACTGTCCACCATGCTGCTGCAGTGCTCATGCACACAGGTGAGTAAGCCATCAGTCCCAAAAGATAAAGGACTTGTTATCTGAGCTAAAAAATACATTAGTACAGCACAACCTGTGCAGGACAGCAGTCCCACCTTAGCAAGGTATTAGCTTTCAACAGAATGCACTACCACACAGACATCATCCATACACAGAAATACCAGCCTAGGAAAAACACAGCGAGCGGAAACGCTTCCAACTCAGATGTTATGAGCGCTGACAATACAAGTCAAAGCAGAAAGTCTACTTTTACTCCAGTACAACTGAGCCTCTGGAACAAATTGTAATGAAAAGTGTTTCTGCATCCGGCCTCAAGCACCAGGAGCAGCTGCAGACAGGGTTTCAGCAAACTGAGGCACAGCAGTTAGTTAAAGCTGGAAATAAAGCAGCATCTCCTCTTAGCAGTGTGGCCACCCACTCCACAACACCAGGCATCACTTTTGATTCCTGCACAGAGGATGAACGTGCACAGCAAGCAGTGAGCTCAGAAATCACCACTTTACAGGAAGCAAACAATAGGGATGCCCTGCCCAGGAAAAGATCTTAAGTTGGGCTGAAAGGATTTTTTCCATGAACAGGAACTTTACTTGTTCTTTGAGAGCTCCTGTAAAACAGGAAGAGACCAAGCAACACAAACATTTGAATCTGCAGAGTATTTAGAAGGTGTGGTTGAAGTAAAAGCACAGTGGGCTTCTGCTATCTCCTGCAGCACCAAAACATGCTCACACACAAAGGCAGCTGTTGTTTCAGGAACTTAAAAGCAATTACATATCATTGGAATCTGAAGTGAGAAATGAGTACAGCTCAAATGCTAAAAATGATGTGGACTTCACTGGGATGAGTTTGGCTTAAAAGGGAAACATGAATTACATATCAGGATGGGTTCTGCTAAGAAGGCAGTAACCAGTGCACCTCCAACCCAAGTGGTGCTGCTTTTTTATCCCTGAGAATAAGAAAAAGAACCCATAAGAACTTTTCTCAACTAGGAAGCACTTCTTACAGGACCAGCATTACCATGACAGCATCAGTTCCTTTCTTGGTTTCTTACCTTATTTAAACTGATGCTACAAGAAACTGAAGCTGTGGCAAAACCTCATTCAATCCTAACAGTACTTTCTCTCATCTTCTGGTTTGCCATACTCCTTCTTGGCTGGACCCGATGAAGACTAATACTGTCCTTCCCAAAGTTATGTGAGAAGGCTGTGACCACACAAACAGCTCGAATTTCGCACTCTGCTTTCAGCCATTAAACCTGTCTCCCACAGATCAGATATTCTTTTCATCCCTGCAGCTTTCCGACTGTCAGTGATTCTTGGTGCCCACTAATATGAGATTATTAACTCATTGTCCTCTGGATCTTCATATGCGCTGGGGACAAAGGTCCTTCTTTGCAGCCCAGTCACATCTATTTGTGAATGGCATAACTGTTGTCACTGGATATATGCAGATTTGCTCCAGCATCAGCATCACTAAGCAAGGCTTACAAACAAACAGCATCCAGCTTGTACAGTATTTTTGGTGGTGTCAAGAAAGAACAGTATAATGGCACCTGAAAGGTGATGAGATGGCTAGTCTGCAGGATGATCCTCCATCAGGAAGCAATTGCCTTAAGTGCTGCAAGGTAAATGAGCTGGAGGAGATCAGAGAAAGTAAACAGATCTTGGAAGACATTCTGTCTGCAGCAGCCACTCTGTACAAAATTTACCTGGATAATCTGGTACAGCAAGTTAAACACAGACTTTTAAAAACTATTTTTACTCTAGCTACATATTAAACGTTGATCTAAAGCAGAGGTGGAGACCTTCACTGTTTTTTTTAAGAGATCTGTATGCACATTCCTATTCAAACAAACGGATATTATACACACACACGCATATATACATATACACATATATACATATACACATGTATGTATATATATAATAATAAATTATATATATATATATATGATTCCTATCCAGAAACTTTAACATTCTTTTATATATTAAGCTAAAAATAGGAAATGTTTTTTTGGTGTCAGTGTCAGAATGAGACAATAGAGTGAGTTCTATCTGATGCAGCAACTCCCATTTCCCAGCTCAGTCTCTGCCTGGTACAGTGGAGCATCTTATTTGCACTATTTTTAGGGAGCTGGGAGGTTATTAGGAAATTACCTAAATAAGGGCTGTTCTAGCTCTTCCTCCTCACAGCTGCTATTCATATTCCAGGACTCTAGTTAAACCTCTGGGGACAAAGACTAAGTCAAATGGAAATATTTCTGAACAGAAGTTTTCAGTTAATTCTGAGCTTGCTGGCCAACAAGACTGACAGTTCCTACAGACCGATGGGTTGCGTTATCTTGTGAGCTTCTTAAAGCTTATTTAACTCTTCAGCATACCTCCCTGTAAACTTGCATCTGCACTAAACAACAGGACTCAGCACAGTAATGAACCATCCCGAGTTTCTAATTTTGAATGCATTCCGATGCAGCGTCAGCTGAGATCAGCAATGCCAGCAATGTCTTTATCGAGATGGTTGGCAGGAAAACCAGT
The DNA here is from genome assembly GCF_019238085.1 of Lagopus leucura. Lineage (NCBI taxonomy): Eukaryota > Metazoa > Chordata > Aves > Galliformes > Phasianidae > Lagopus > Lagopus leucura. The sequence continues at coordinate 9,936,036 of NW_024962257.1, read as the reverse complement.
AGCAGGAGTCGCCCACCAGTCACTCCTAACTGGGAAATACAAGTTTGAAAGAGGCCCAAACACTGAGGAATCCCAGCTGTAAACAACCAAGATCTCTTCTATGAGACTGCCCTACTCTCTGAGGGCCCTGGTTTGGTCCTTCCACAGCTAGGAAGGAAGCTGCTCTTCTCTTCCAGTACACCAGATGCATCACACTCTTGCTCAGGTCTCCAGAGATCTCATGATTTTGGAATCCATGCTTGAGGGTTGTTATGTCTCCATACCTGCTCTGAACAGCCAATTCAACACTATGCAGCTCACTAAGAGGAAGAGAGTGATGATCACAAGAAGCAGAGCTTTCCAAAGATTTCTACCTGGTCTCAGGCTTCTGCAAGCACTCAACTGAGATTCCATCACAGCAACACCTACCGTTCACATCCAGAAGCCAAAGCCCTGGCTGTTGTGTTCTGTGCTTACTAACCAGGGAGCCCCTGTCCTCGGGCAGCTACAGTCTCCTGCACTGCCCACCACACTGCTTGAACATACAGTACAAGTATTGACTTTCAGCTATCATGGCTTACACAGTTATGTAGAGATCCTGGAGAGGTTTTGCTATAAACACAACAAGCTGGAATTCCTATGTGCATGGGTGCAACACACAAGTTTTCTGAGCCAACTTGGGTGCAAAGGAGAACTCCTATGAAAATCTATTCCTGTCTTACTAAGATCCAAACCCCTCCCCAAGGAAGAACTGATATTCTGCAGCCTCTCCCCCCCGGCACCCATTCCCCCCCCCACACACACACTCAAAGTGTTCATTTCAGATACTTAACAGTTGCAGCAAGGCACCAGGAGAGACACACATCAGGAAGGAAGTGCACAAAGCAGGCAAGATAAAGTGCCTCAAATATTTCGAAGGAAATCAGAAAGTGCAGATTTGGCTTCCCAGCAGCCCCAGAAACTGTTGTTAGTTCACAGGAAAGGAAGAGGGGCTGGATGAATCATTCCCCCAGCTCAAATTCAGCTCTCAGATGGTTTCTAATTATCAGTTAATTTCCAGCCAGGATCATTACACTCCACTAGGAGAGCAGCCACACATTGGTACACACATTGATGGTAGCATTAATACTCTGCTTTAAATACAGTGACATAGCAGAAAGTCAGAGGAAAGCAAGTAGTGTGATGTCTCCACAGGCACAGGTAGCTCAGAAATTGGTTTCTGTAATGCAGTGTGACAGTGGCCAGGACACAGCTGGGTTCCTCACTACAGGAAGATGACACTGTTGGTACTTCTCCAGTACAGCCAGCAACAGAACAAGACTTTATCTCTACCTGGGACATCATCAGAAGATATCTTCTGCAGCTATCTTTTCCCCTGCCCCAGTTCACCAGAGTTACAGGTCCACAAGCATATTTTCCTGAGATCACAAAATAACGTGAAGAAAACACAACAAGTGCAGGATGTGTTCTGGGACACAAAGGTGCTGTGAGTCAAAGCACTGGGAGAAGTGTAGCATCAGTTCTACAAAGCCATCATCAAACATGGGGTCAGGAAACCAAAGGCCTGTCTGCATTGCAGTATTTTCCCCTTCAGAGCCAAGCACTAGCAAACCACAGACAACCCACAAGCACTGCACATGCTTTTTGGCTCCAAGACGTCAGCTACTTTTAAAAAAGAAAATCCTTAATAAAAAAAAAGTGTGGTCATTAATTCATCAAGGCTCTCCAGTGAACTATCTCCTTGCCTTGTCTTTGCAGGCACACAGGTTTCAGCCCAAATCACAGTCTAATGCAAAGGCCCAGAGGATAATAAAAAAGAAAGTTTCCTTTACATGCTCACACCCATATACACTGGGAAAGGCAAGTGGGATTGCTATGGACTGCTCAAAACCACATCAACCTACTCACTATGTTGGGCACACCCAACTCACATCACCAGAAAAAGTGATCTGTGAACACAGAAGTTGTAAGCTTAAAAAAGAAAGGTATCACCTATCTGCTACAGAGAATGAAGGGCCACAGTGAAAGCAAGAGAGAGGTGGGTTGAACACCAGAAACAGCTAGGAACCAGATCTGCTCCTTACAGGAAGGGATCAGCCAGGGAGGCAGTGGAACTCCATCACCAGATTGTTGAGAGTGGGTTGGGTGCCAGAAAGGCTCTGTCACCTTCCAGCAACAGATGGGGCAGAGGAGGGCCCTCCAATTTTCTCATGTATGGTGAAAGAAGAACCTGCTCTGCTCTAAGAGAACTGCTGTACTGCAGAAAAACTGCAGTGTACACTGCTCTGTGCAGCATGACTTACAGAGATAGTCTGGTCCCCATCAGTACTAATTCAAATATGAATTGAAGTGAAGCAATTGAAAATGAAGGGGATAAACATGACCCAAGGGCTAGGACACCAAACTGAGACCTGGGAAGCCACAGCTAAGGCTGGAGCATGCTATCCCTTGCCCAAACAACAGCCCTCCCCCTCTCATCCATTACTTGGGGGAGAGCAAGCTGAGAGCATGGCTGGGTAAGATGAGGGCAAGCAGAAGTGTCAGCAACATAAATATGCTGAAAATAAGAAATGTGGTTGCCTATGAACTTTCACAACCACGACTTGTCCAGTACTGTTTTTAGGATGGATTGACTGGGTGGAAGAAAGGATAAAGATGGCACGTCGCATCCAGGGTACACTCATTTAACCATAGCATATAGTTAAGAAGGGAATCCTGCGATGGGGCCTCGCACAAACCACTAAAATCACAACAGCCAAAAAAAAAAGATCTTTGTAATGTCATGTAGGACTTCAGCAAAGGAGATATTTTGGCTAAACAGACTAACAGTAAAACATCACTGAAGTTTGAATTACAGCTGTTTGGAGAGCAGAAGCAGTTTGTGTACCCTGAACAGCCCATCATGCAGAAAACATTTCAGAAAAGCTGGAAAAATGCCAGCGTGCTCATTCTCAAAGGAGATGTGTTAACTGCATGGGCAGAAAAGATAACTGAGGGCACCTGAGCTAATTTGGTAAGGCTCTTATTGACTTACCACTGGACAACCACTCCAAAGAAAACAAATGAGGGTTACATAGCTTCAACACTGTAAGCAATAGCTAGACTAAACACTGATAAGTAAAAAGATAAGTAATTGATGGAGAAAAGTAATCCTAACGTAGGCGTTTCAACCCCCATGCTGGTCAACAACCCCATCTAGAAACAAATATAAACTTGGAGATCACTCAAGCAATAAATAATGAAGACAGTCAGACTGATCTGGATCCCTTGGCAAGCAGGGCCTATTCAAATCAAATGTGCTGCAGTGCAACAAAATATGAAGTCATGTATCTGGGAGCCAGGAATGCAAACCCTGCTGCCAGAAGATGACAGACTGCAACTGGGATTGCACCAAACCCTGATGCTGCAGAGGATGCAGAGGTCAGAGCAGATAAGCAAGTCAGCAAGAGACTAAGGACAAGAAGGGCTAATGCGATTATGGGATGTATAGAAAGAGAAGCAGCAGAAGTATGGAAGAAGATTCCTATCTCTACGTACTGAAAATACATCCACACAACTATATTTTCTCCCCCCCCCCCCCCCCTTTTTTTTTTTTTTAGTAACTTTTAAAGGCTGCAGCACACTTAGAAAAGAAACTGGAAAGACTGTTTTAGACTGGAGGAAAAAAAATACAGACTTGAAAAGCTCAATTCATTTGATTCATCAAAAGGTATATTCAGATATAACAGATCTTCATGAGTTCAAGGGAAAAAAGCAGAGCTACTAACAAACCCCCTAGCAGAGAAAAGGTTGAGGCAAAACAGCTTATTCTAGTAGACTGATAGAATGATCTACTAGTTCTCAACAGATTTATAGTAATACTGGCAGAGGTAAATTATCTTCTTTTTCTGTAACATCTGCGTAACTGCTTGGTATTAAGGACAGCTCATAGCCTGACGCCCTTAGAATGTGATATATCTAAAGCATTAAGTAATCAAGAAAAAACTGAGACTCCAGCTTTCTCAGCAGCAACTTACTCAGAAATGTGTACGAAGATGTCAGGCCCTCCATCTGCAGGGGAAATGAAGCCATGGCCTTTAGAGCGACAGAAACATTTACAGACGCCTTTGTAGATGGGACCCTCTGATGCTCTCACAGTTCTGGGAAATAGAGCACAAAGAGCAGTTCATTGCTGAGCACGGATGCAGAAGGTTCAGCTGCAGCACTCCAAGCAAACGGGCACAATGGTTCAAATAACCCATTCACTACACAGCGAGTATGTTCCTCAGCAGCAACTACTTAATAGTACCAATCTGGTCTTAAAGAGAGGGAAATACTTCCAACTTTCTTTATCCAAGCAGACTATAGAAAACTAGAAGCAATTTAAGACTAATAAAATTCTAATCCCATGAGATTTTAAGGGGAAAAGGTAACAGTAAAGACCAAAGCACTTTCCAGATACAACAAACTCAACCTCGCTCCACCTAAGTGAGGGCTGATCAATCTGCCCAAACGCAGTCACTTGGCTGTCCCCACTAAGTGCAGGTTTCCCAATACTCACGCTGAATACGTCCTGGTGCGCCGCGTGGGCAGGGGGCTGGGGATGAGGTACCCCCTCATGGGAGATGGGGAGCGATCTCTCGTCCTGCGGCTTTCAGGCAGATGAAGAGAACTGGACGAGTGCAGAGAGGAGGGGGACTGCTCCGAGGCAGATGCAGCAGGCTCAGAAGACATTCCTGATGCCTGAGAAAAACCTAGAGAGAGAAGGAGATCTGACTTACCCACAAATGGAAATTTTCATACAAAAGGCACAAATTCTTCAGCTTATGATTTTGCAAGAATATGACTCATTTCCTGTCGAAGTACATATGGACATAGTTTAACCAAAATCTCCTGCTGTTTCATAGAATCGTTTGAATTGGAAGGTCTTTAAAGGTCATTTAGTCCAACCCTCCTGCAAGGAACAGGAACACCAACAGTTCAATTAGGTTGCTCACAGCCTGGTCCAGCCCGACCTTGAACGTCTCTGGGGACGGGGCACTTACCACCTCTTTGGCAACTTGCGCCAGTGCTTCACCACTCTGATAATAAAGAGCTTTTTTCTTGCACCCCATTGAAATCTCCCCTCCTTTAGTTCGAAACTATTTCCCCTCATCTTATCACAGCAGATCCCTCTAAAACAAGCAAACAAACAAACAAAACTGGTTCCCTTCAGCCTCCCCTTCAGGTTCCGAAAGCCACTCTCAGGTCTCCCTGGAGCCTTCTCTTCTCCAAGCTGAACAGCCCCCGCTCTCCATCTGTCCTCATAGGGAGGTATTCCATCCCTTGGATCATTTTTGTGGCCCTCTTCTGGATGTGCTCCAATAGATCCATCTCTGTCCTGTACTGACTCCACATTTGGATGCAATACTCCAGGTGGGGGCTCACCAGTGCAGAGCAGAGGGACAAGATCACCTTCTTCAACCTGCTGGCCACCCTTCTTTTGATAGAGCCCAAAAGACAGTTGGCTTTCTGGGCTGTGAGGGCACACTGCTGCCTCATGCCCAGCTTGCCATCCACCAGGACTCGCAAGCCCTGTTTGACAAGGCTGTGCTCAATCCTTTTGTCCCCTAGCTTGCACTGACAGTGATGGTTGCCACAAACCAGATGCACGCAAGGCCTTGCATTTGGCTTTGTTGCACCTCATGAAGCTCTCTTGGGGGCACTGCTTGAGCCTAAGTCTCTCTGGATGGCATCCCATCCTTGGGTGTGTCAAACACCACACAATCTGGTGTCCCCCAGCTTGCTAAGGGTGTACTCAATCCCTCTTGATGTAATTGATGAAGATATTGAAGAGTACAGGTCCCAGTACTGACCCCCTGAGGGACAGCACTCATCACTGATCTCCATCCAGACACTGAGCCATTGACCACTGCTCTCCAAGTATGAACTTGCAGCCAGTTCCTTGTCCATTAAACAGTTCACCCATCAAATCTATATCTTACTAATTTGGAGAGGAGAATACTGTAAGGAACTGTATCAAAGGTTTTAGTGAAGTCCAGATAGGTGACATCAGTGGATCTCCCCTTGCCCATTGATGCAGTTATGCCATCACAGAAGGTCACTAGGTGGGTATGGCAGGACTTGCCTTCGGTGAAGCCATGATGGTTATCCTATATCACTTTCCTCTCTTCCATATGCCTTTACATAGCTTCCAGGAAAATCTGCTCCATGATTCTCCCCAGCATAGTCAGTAGTTCCCTGCGTCATCCTTTCTACCCTTCTAAGAAACTCAACGAGTTCAATTCTCTTCGTACAAAGTTGACAGCCTTTGAACTTGAACAAGGCAGCTTCATCAAAAGCAGATCACTTCATAACTAACACAAGATGTTTTAGAGTTTACTTTGCTCACACGCAGCAATGGCTCCAGGGCTGAGATCAGCCTCAACATCAGGCATTGGCATGCCCCAGACAGATTGGGTTTGACAGCACAGTGGAGCTTCCTGCACCTGTACACAAACACATGCTACAAGAAAGAAATATCACAAAAAGAAATGAAGAAATAAAGGCTACATCTTCACTGCTGGGGATTATTTTCACTATGCAGTGACCAGTGCTGGCTTCATTCACTGTGGCTGCTGCTTGGCTATTAGCACACCTTTTAGAGCTTATAACATCTTCAGCTCAACTAGAAGATGAAAATCACGTGTGCTCCTTGATTCACTTCAAGCAGAGTCATATAGTTTACTCTGTCAAGGATGGGAACGTGTGCAAAAACAGTAGAGCTGGAAGGTGATGGCTGACTGCATGAATCCCTCTGGCCTTCAGACAGCACAGTGTGCTTCAGTGGATCCAAGCCTGCTACAAAATTTCTGCAACGACTCTGTGTTTGCATTCAGACTCAATGTAGAATGAGACAGATTTGCTCTCAATCATGTCCTACAGTATAGGACCCCTATACTGTAGCACACCAACAGTGATACATGGCTCATCACACAAGAAAAATCTCAAGGAATCTATGAGAAGAGAGGGAATGATGAGAAACAGCAGCACTTCTGCACACAAGTATGCATAGCTTACAAGTACACAAAGGGACAGATGGAAGAGAAATAAATCAGCATTGCTCTGGTGAGCAAACTCCCTTCCATCACCAAAAGACAGAACAAGTATTACAAAAATAACCAATAATTCGGCACATTCTTAAATTAGAAAATCTAAAAATATCTGGATGAGTTAGCAAAACGTGTAGTAATACAGGTCAAGAAAATATCATGAAGAATAGAAAAGCTGTCTTTAGGTCCAAGACTCACTGAACTGAAATCTCATCTCCATTTTGCACCGTCCTTTCCACACCCATGCTCTCCTGCCCATGAATTATGGAGCAGCTCCCTCACACATTAGAGATGCAGCCTTCTTGACAATGACAGATTTTCATTATTCCCTCCTGAAACTAATGAGTAAAATTAAAAAGGTCTTCTAAGAATGAAGTCACCAGGGAACAAAGGCATTTGTGTTTAATTGTTGAGGGCTCTGAGAAGGTAAAAGTGGATAGTCATGTTCACGCACCAGCTTAAGCTTTCCACCCTCCTCTTAAGTAGAACAGAGATGGAAACAAAAACATGGCTTTAAATTGTCCAAATATGGATAGCATTTACAATCCACTAGCTAATGCTCTGCCCAGCATCATGGACAACATTCAGTTAAGACCAAAATAACACCAAAGGGATGTGATTTTCCAAGCCTTCTTCAAAAAAGGCCTGCTGCAGCGAGCACTGCGAGGAAGTCTCCGATTTGGGAAGGCCTCTGCACTGGGCAGCCTGCTTTCAAGGAGTGCATGTTTTGAACTGGCAGGACTACAACTCTAATAGGTGACAGGAAAAAAAAATAAAAAGCTAAATGATTAAAATTTAAACGATTTCAAATGATTCAAGCCTCATTCTGATAACTCAGCATCTGACTTGAGCTTTTGCACAATTGAAAAAGCAGCTTTCACAGAAATGCACACTTTCTCTCCTCTAAATATAAACCACCAGGTGACAAGCGAAGCGCAGAGCTCTGCACTCATCTGCACCAGCAGTCAAGCCAAACACAAAGCGCTGCCCATCCTTATCCTGAAAGAAGGGCAGAGAGGCGGAATTTTCTCTCTTCTTCTTTAAAATACAGACGAGCCACAGAAATATTTACAACAAAACAGGTTAAATGGATTTAGAAGAGTGCTAATTTAGGTTATTGTTCTCATTTAGGTTATTTTTGTGCCCTCTGCTCTTCAGATATAAAGTAAAACGTCGTGTGGAACACGCAGTACCATTGCACTGCAAAACGCCCTTTCTGTTCACTGCCCACGGCCGCAGCAGCCAAACAGCCTGGTACCTTCTGTCACACCAGCCCAGATGTGACAGCAGCTCTGCAGGGCAGATATATGGAGGCTGCCTGCCCAACAGAGAGCACAGCTCTGAGCAGGGCAGAGGCCTGAGCAGCCACAGGAAGCCTGCAGCTTTCCGAAGCGACTGGCTATTTTACTGCACTGTTGCTCACACACAGATTCACTTGACAGCACTCCTCCTAGAGGAGCAGAAGTGCCAGCCCCACTTCTGTGCACCACTGAGCAGACGCGAGGCTGTGCGCACACAGGGAAGCGCCAGCAAACACCAAAAATCAACACCCACACCCGAGTCCTCCCAGCCGGCCTCACTTGTGCAGGTCTCACCTTCCAAATACAGCTAGTGAGAATTTTTTCAAAGGTTTTTCTGACCTTGCCCTTGGCTCTGAGCCGAGCTCTGCAAAGCAAGATCAGCTCTCAGACAGCTCTTCTACCTGCCCCACCCCAGCAGCTGAGCGAGATGCAGCTCTGACAGAGGAGGCAATCAGGGCAGGATCTCTTCTCCTTAAGCCTGTGAAGTATTTTCATTCCTTCCACTATCTACTGACTGAAGGCAGTGTGATGGCAGGCAGTGACATTTCCAGGCGCTGCACTTCAGAGTACTCCAACCACACACTGCCTTCACCTATTTATTTCAACACACAGTTCAATCAACTTTGACCAACACAGATTTATTTTAAGCACTGTAGGAACACACCACACTAAAACATAGACAAAATACAATGCATGGAACACAGTACACGCAGGAGAAATTTCTTAAGTTCTCCCCCCAAAAAATAATCTATGGAAATAATTACGGTGGGTGACATGCAAGTGTCATCACTTCCCCTCACATTTACACATTGTTCTTCTGTCCTTTTTTAAGACTGCCCCATACCACTAAAAATACATCAAATTTGGGGGAATTTAAACATTCTGAGCAGTACCATCATGCTACCAAGAAAACCTAGGTTCTTTTGAGCAAAGGAATCACCTAGGAAAAAGCCAGACCAGGTTTCCTGGAGCCTGTCACCCTGCCATGTCTCTCTGTGAACGATCCCTTCTCACACTACCGATCCCTTCTCACACTGCCGGCATCACAACACACTGATCGCTTCTGAGAACAATCCTGCTCCAGGGCAGAATCCCCAGCAGCATGTCCCTTGCTCTCACACACCGAAGGCATGCACACTCCCACTCCTCCCACTGCCTTGCTCTGATGAATGTGAGGGACCAAGGGCGCAGAAAGTTTCTCCTTCCAGCTTAGTTTGCTTACAAGCAACTTTCCACAATTAATACTGGCATTTCAATTAACATTAAAACTTGGAACACTTGCAACACGCATGTGATGTGTCAACAGAAAGGATTACTGTATAAACATTATGCTCTTAGCAGGCCACAGTTGGAGATCAGGACACCACCCAACTGTCCCCACATTCAATAAAAGCCTAATTATAAGGCAGATAAAATACAAAGAAAATTCCTAGTGCTCATCTATGCATGCAGATTAGTTTGGATTAGAACTAGGCAAAGTTTAAGCAGCAAAATTTATTTGCAAGCAGCCCAACAGCAAGAACCCTTTCCCCAAACACCACGGCTGCTTTGTGTTCCTCCACCAAGCAGCTTGATGCCTCTGAGAGCAGTACTGCTGGAACAGCCCCAACCTACACTGCACAGCAGAGATCACAGAAAGGGATGGCAGGGGAACCAAGTCAGCAGCAGCCCATGAAGTACACTGATAAAGAGGAGTCATCTCCTTTCACTGTTCACGCAAGCAGACAGATTTAAAAAAAAAAAATAAATGCATTTAGGTTAAGGAACAGAGTAGGAAGTTGGATTAGGTAGGTGCACGTTTCACCTGGTTTACGGTGATAAAGACAGCTGTACCCCAAGTGATACCCCATGACTTACTGTAACAAAACTGCAGAGGAATCAAGAGCCTATTTTACTAGAAATCCCACATTTTCTGCCACCGATGCTGCTTTAAATTCTTGCTCTCAACTGCCCAGCACAAATAGTCAGCCAGAATCTTTTATTTGTAAGCTGTCACAGGAAGCTGTACCCAGCTGGAGTGCATTAGCTGCCATAGGTGATAGCACTCACTAGGCTTTGCCTGAAGTAAGAGTGTACAGATTAACAACATATTAAATTTAAGACACCACGAGCTGGGGAGGAATGTGGTCAGTCTATAACCCCAATGCTTTCTGTTGCAGTGCAGTGATGCTGGTGTCACAGCACTGCCCAAATGCATGCCAAATCACTGCCAGGGACAGGAAAGCCTTGCACCAACCACTCCTCTCCTGGAGCAGAAAACACCACACAAGTACATAACAGCATATACTGGCTTCTTCAGACAGTTAATCTTACATGTCTCACACAGGCTATAATAAAGGGAAGGTAATCAAGAAGAGAGATCACAGACTTCTGCAGTGACACAGGGGAACACCAGGATGACTTCATCCAGTCTGACACCAGTAGCCATAATGTCTGACTAGGTCAGAGTGAAATACAAGGGGAGCACACAGGGTTACTTACTATCAACACCTTTCCGACATCCCATAACACAAAGCTTAAACAAATGCTATGCCAGAGGTGGTACAGAGATATTTAATAACATACTAGGAGCTTTGCCAAACCCTTCCCAAGCCCTTTAACACCACAGTATTCTGTGGCAAGAAGTCCCACAGCTTAACCGACATACGAAAAAGAAAAAAATCTCCCTTTAATTGACAGTGAATATAAAGACATTAAGAAAGGACAGAGTTCAGAACACAGAGAACAGCAAATAAGATAAGAAAATAAAAGGGAAGGGCATAATATACAACAAAGGGCAGCATTAGCTCAGAGGAGCACACAGAGAAGAGTACAGGCTTATTCATAAATCAAGCCTTAAATTTTCCACTAGAGGTGACACAAATGGGAGAAAGACAGAAAGGGGGGGCAGGCTACAAGCTTCTTTCTGTTCTTTTCCTTGCTTTTACATTTCTAACTACAAAAGAAAAACCTCGTGGCTTTTTAAAGCACATCTTAGGATTTCTAAATTGCTCCTGTGACTTCACACTTGAATGGCTGCAATTACTACTTCTTAGACAATAAACCCTCACAGTAACAAATAGTTCTAAAAAATCAGTTTGTCGATGAGTTAGGTGGTTTCATGTGGACCAAGAGCAAGATGTTATCTATTCAGCATCTGATGGTTTCCAACAAAGAATCACACTAGACTCCTGCTCCCTTCATCACACCATTAGCCAGAACTGGGAGCTCTGTTCTTGGATAAAATGGCAACACTTAATATTTATCAACTTATTCTTGCTAAATAGGCTTCAATCACACTGAACGTACATTATTTCCCAGACGAAGCACAATACATGGCTGAACAGGGAACAAACTGTCCCTTCCAGCGCTTGCTCTCGAGCTCCACAATCTTCCTTTAGTGCTTTTGCAAGCCTGAAGCTTTGTTCCTGCCATTACTTCCATGTCAGTGCATCCCATGTGAGTTTGTTCCAGGAATTACGTCATTTTGGCAGAAAATATTTACACTAAAACATGTGCAACCTCTAACCATTGATCCACAAGGCAAAAGTGACTTACACAACACCATGCAATTGCAAGGAACATAAACCCTAAGGTACTTTGGAGGAGCTCTTCCTTTTCCAGCCTCCTCACAACACAGAAAGTCAACCATAGTTATAGGTATGTTTGCTCATGTGCAATTCTGAGATCTCCGGGCTACTAAAATCCCCTGAAATATTTATGCGGCTCAAGTGTTTCTCAGAACAATTAGTTCACTGTGTTTTCTCCCTAATCAACATTTTAGTAGGAGAAAACAGATCACATTAGAAAGGTCTACAATCATGGAAGTTTGAGACCTTAAAGTATTACCAAAGGGAAAAAAAAAATTCTCCTCTGAGGACAATTCATCTGCCAACATCTTGCCAACGGCAAGAGGCAAATAACAGGGTGCTGAGAAAGAAGCCACTCACAAATAACTCAGCCACCACACTCATACTGCAAGGCGCCCACAGACACCAGGCTCCTTTCAGCCCTGGCTCTATCTTCTGACTGTTCTGACCTCCAGTCTCACTGCCCTGCAACACTTCACATCATTTGAAACATCCCTCCTGAAAATACTCCAATTGTCTCTCAGAAATTAACCAAAGGGCTTATGATTAAGACCTCATTTGGAACCTACATCAAAATCAATAAGTGACTGACAAATACACAATTTATTGAAATTTCGTAGAAAAAAAAGCAAGTCCTACGTATGTGACACAATGGTGAAAAATATCTTAGTTTCTGTTGACCAGCAATGAAATGGTCTCAATTTCCATTGAAGTCCTTCCTTATGCCAACCCACATATTCCTACTTGTGTCCTATTTCCAAGGCTTGTGCTATATATGTATAAGCTTATAGATCGCTGGCCCACTTCACAGTTGTATTTCTACTTTCCTTCCCTCTGCTGTATTTCTCAACCCAGCTTACAGTATAGCTCCCCACACTAGATGCAAGCTTCTGCTCATCCAAAAGCCCAGTCCAGCAAAGCTTGCAGCAGCAGGGGATGTCCAGCCCTTGTACCCAACACAGCTCCAACAGAAACAAGAAAACAAGAATTTATCAGGACATTGCCAAAAAGAATTAATTCCAAGTGCAGGACTTTATTTCAGCATCTTCAAAGGAGTAAAACAATCTCAAAAGTGTTCAGCATAGCACCTTGCCTCAGGGAATTTGGGTGCCATGCAATTTAACTGCTGTCAGCTCCTTTCCTGCAGATTTTAACAGAAGTGCCCTCCCAAGCCACGAGAAAAGATAAGGATTTGTATTTCTTAGGAAAAGCTTCTGAAATCTGAACAGTTCCATCTCTGCAGCCCTCCTCTTGATGCTCTCTCTCATAGTTTTATGTCCTTCTCATACAGTGGTGCCCAAACTGCATGCAGTGCTCAAGGTGAGGCTGCAGCAGTGCCAAGCAGGGGAGGATCCCTATGCACACCTGGCTGCAGTGCTTGGAGCACCCCAGGGAACAGCTGTACCTTCCACTGCCACGGAACAATGGTGACTCACACAACTTGCCACCAACCATATGTGGTCTGCAGTGTTGACAAACAGGTCGTCTCTCTATGGTGTAAACAGATGTGTGTTAGCATGAGCAGGCATACAGCTCAGCACACACCCACCGCTCACAACCTCCCAAACTGCTTCAGGAACAACAGCCACTTCAGCAAGCACCGTGAATCCTTCAGAAACCAGACATTAAACAAATTCCATCACATCCCTATGACCAACAGTTTGGGAAGTAGATTCCTAGGGGGAAAGAAAAAGAAAGAAAAGAAAAATCTCTTTAGTCTCAAACTCATTTTACAATACCAGCAGTCCAGCAGGTCTATTTCAGTAATGCATCATTCTTATCTGACTAATGAGAAAATGGACCTATAGAAGTTTGATTGCTTTCAGTCCAATTACCAGGCATGCAAAAACTAGTTTTTCTTGCTCAGCACATTCGCTCTCAGAGTTCAGAGTCAGTTAAATGGCAACAGGAACGGCATTGTTTCAATGCCCACGAAATCGCAGAGCCAGCAGAGCCATGTGTGTGAGCCTGGATTTCGTGTCTACTTACACATCAATAAAACTATTTACCACGCTCTGATTTCGAGAGCCCCAGCTCCAGTGCTGCGCTGGAAACGTGCAGAACAGGCCAGAGCTGTCCAGAACCAGAGATGCTGCAAGTGTTATTTACGCCTACTGAGTTCACGCTTAAAACCTAAGCAGGATAAAGCAGGGAAACAAGCAACAGATGCTTTCCAGGGAAGGCAAAAAAAATAAATCAATAAAATAATCAACCGATAGAAGCAACAAAACAAATCATGAGGCATGTACGTTCTTCAGGTTTGAAACTGATATAAAAAACTTTTAAGATAAAACTGATATATGAAACTTACATAAAGTACACATTTAATAGGAAATTGTACTCGGCACTGTATTACAGCAGTTACAGCCAGGACAGCTGCGCAACCCCTTTGGTTCTTATTTTACTCCTCCGGGAGGATTTCCTGAAGAAATCTTGCTGCAAAAGAGCCAGAGGGGTGGAAGGGTGGGAGAGGCCAATATGTGAAAGCACAGGTAGCCATACAACAGCCCCACAGCCCTGGGGCCGGCAGCATCTGTGCCATGGCTCTGCCAGATGCAGCTCTGGCTGGCTCCAGCAGCCAGCTTCCTTCCTTGAAAGGGAAGGAAACTGCTGCTGTGGGTACAAGACAATATATCTTATCTCATGACCCTAAGAGAAATCTTTCTCGCGTAAGTTTTGTGATAAGAAAAATAAAAGGGAGAAAAAAGAAACAATCGGAAGAGAAAGGAGCCACATGGATTCACATGGAGACAAAAATTACCTAGAACCTTTGCACTACTCATCTGTGAGAACAGCTTTTTGGAGCTCCCCAGAGTCCCAGGCAGCAGCAGCCCCTCTGCACAGAAACCAATTGTACACTCATGCAGAACTTGAGACTTGCATAAGACCACTTTCCAGACACGCTTTCCACAGCAACACAGAGAGCAAAGTGATACAAATAATGAAACTGCTTTAAAAAAAACATTAAAATAAAGTAACAGGTATAAATTCTGTAAACAGGAAATGCTTTTTTCCCCGCCGCCCCCCCCCCCCCGTTTTTTTTTTTTTTAAGTAGTTACATTTCCTCTTTCAAGTAATTGTAAAGAAGTTGCAATCACGACTGTGGTTTATTTTAATCAAGTAGCCGACATAACTGAAAACAAGCAAATGCCTTTGACCAGCTTTCTGCACTTGTATCATGAAGAGAAAGCCATCAAACAGCCACCAAAAAGCAGGAGCTCATAAAACATTATCTTCCCTAAAGCTAGAGTGCCTTGGTCAACAGAAACCAAACATGTGAGTATACTCATAAATTCCTCCCAAACTGGAAGGCAAGATTTAATGATTATTTCTTGGACAGATTGTGTCTAGGCAGCCCTTAAAACAGCAAGGGGCAAAAAACTTGAGAAAAGCGATGCTCCTTGGAAAGGTTTTAAGACACAGAGTCTTCAAGGGCAAAACCACCACTCAGAATAGAGACATTCCAGCTCCCTGCCCCAGGCAGCACTGGGAGGGCAAGAAGAGCATCAGAAATGCTGGGTCTGCTGCAAGCCTCCCTGCTCCTTGCCTTGGTAGTTAGGGGAGTAAACAGCCTTTTGAGAGCTGTAGGCAAGGAAAGCAATGAAGCACCTACCACACCATCCTTGTGCTTCACAGACATGAAACACTCAACCCAGTTTTGCTTCCTACCTCAGTTTTATGGCAGCCCCCACTGCCTGTAAGCCTGCAACTTCCCACTGTAAGCTGTACCAGCATGGACTTTGCTCTTGTTGGGATCAGCTTTAGCTCTTAATACTCTGCCACTTCCAAAGTCATATGCTGCCCATGAGGCATGGCAAAGGATCAGCACTGTTTAATATTCAAGTGAAACTGTTGGGTCAAGGTTCTCTGCTTTCCTCTATCTTATACACAGCGATCTGATCGGATCGGGCACAGAGCCATAGTGGAAGGACAATGGCCATCCAGCACACACAGCCTCACATGCTTTTTCCAGAGTACTGTAATACAGCCCTCCTCCATCACACTGTTCTCAGTGGAAAGCCACTCCCGGCTGTAACTGCTGGTTACTTTGTTCTCTCAGTGACTTTACCCCTCTATTACCTGATTATTTTTCAAGGCAGGATGCAGCTCAGAGGCAGCTGCTAGGTGAAACACACCATCACAGGGTACCAAGCAGAATTACTACCCCAGCAGCCCCACAGGAATTCAAAGGCCACACTTAAATTTCCCATCCTCAACACACGGTAGTATTTAAATGCCATTCAAGTCCATCACCACACCTCCAGCTCCTCCCTGGAGAAACACGGAATTCAAGGCAAGTGTTAAGTAGGACCAAGGAGGCCAAAACTGTGGATAATGGGTCAAAAACTTTAATAGACATAAGGAACTGAACTTATTTATCTTCCAAATTTCATTAGTAAATGCAGTAATCTCATAATGCTAGGGTCATTAGCACCCAGAAACTCAATCATTGGTTAAAAAGGATGTCTCAGGTTATCTTATTATTTATCTTAAACTGACCCAATGAGAAAAGCAGCTGTATGACTGCCTCAAGCCAGTGGCAACCAACCAACCAGCAAACCTCTGAGATCACACAGCAGGACTGTAGTCAGACAGTAAAACTGTAGCATCAAAGGAACCACTCAAATGAAAACTGATAGAGCTGAAGCCAGGCTTTCCAGGCTGTTAAAGCCCCTCCACCAGCATGAGGTCAGGCTCCCAGGGCAGAACGCACGCCCCATTTACCCATAAGCTCTACGGCCAAACCAAAGAAGCTGAGACTTGACTTGCATGATGCTTTACAGCTTCCCTGGGGCACAGCAGGCAAGCATCATTTTAATGCATCCCACGTGGCCCACAGATAACAGAAGTGGAAGGCAAGTAAACGCCTTTCTGTACCACGCAGAGAAAGAACGCATCATCTCAGTTCCTCTCCCAGGTGCACCTTGCAGCTGACACCCAAGCTCAGACAGCGCTTTGAGATGCCACTACGTGACAGAGCAGCTCCACCTCTGCATCTTCTGTTCCTTTTTTTTCCTCTTGCTAACCAAATGCTTGGGGAAAAAGCAAAGTTTTCCAAGTGACCTTGTTCACGCTTGTTTACAAAAAGCCCTGCTCCACAGTAAGAGGCAGCTGTGTGCTCTCAGGAAGGGGCGACTGCAAGAAGCAGTGCTGCAGCAGGGTGAGTTGCACACTGCTGTGTGTAGCACTACCTCTGAAAGCTGCACAGGCACTGCTTACTGCCTCATCAGTGCTCTTCCTCACAGCCTGGGTTGTATCACATACTCTATATCCACACATCTGTTGTGAATAATGAAAACAGGCACAGAAAAGACCTGAACTCAGTGCCTAGCTAGCAAAGGTTGCTCAAGGGAACACAATTATAGAAGAGCATAAAGCTGCACAAGGCTATGACTGCTTCACTTGGCTCTGAACCCCCCACAGCCCCCCAGAGACAGCGCGGCTGAACAGCAAGAGCGGAAACAAGCAGCTCAGAGAGCAGAGGAAATTAAGATAGCTGAGCTGCGGAGGGGGCCACCTTGGATATGATGAAAAGACAATATTAGACCAAGACGGATGGAAGCAAAACAACCATCTCTACCTGCCCTGGGAGAAAACAGAAAGCAGTTCAGCAGATTAATGCTTCCTATTTTTCATTTTAGCTGAACTACGCCAAGGAATAACGCTTCACACAGATCTAAATCACCACTTTGCATCTCTCATTTCTCTCCAGTCTTTCAGCAGTTCCGTTTAGTTTAGTTTCCACCACAACCTGTTGCAAAAAGCAGCATTTGAAGGTGTTTTCAAAAATTTCATACTCACACACGCAAAAAAAACTACATAGCTATTTACTTCTTTTCATCTCCCCAGAGATTGCCACCACCCTGCACAGCACAGAGCTCTGCTCCCAGCTGAGGGTAGGGTTGTGGTGAGTACACACAGGGCTCAGGGCCTGCTCTCCTGAAGAGGAAGCTGTGGGGTTTTGCACTTTGCAGACTAGGCACCTCTCTCCTTAGACTCTCTTAGAAACCCCCCAGGTGAGGGTCAGACCTCCACCAACATCAGAATATTTATTAGTGCAGGTCTGAAGCGTTACTATCTCATCCAGTTTCACTAATGACAGCGTTCACTCCTTCATGCTTTCAGAATTTACCATCACTCCTTGCTGAGTCTTTCCCACAGGCAATTATCCAGTAGAAACTTTAGCAGAGGGAAGTAAAACTAGTGACAGCTTTCCCCTTAAGGCCCCCCAGCCATAGCCAGCCTGACTGTTGGTCAGTTTCTCACTGCTCACTTACATTCCCAAGCAGAAACACTGCCACACTTTCACACGAGTTTCACACTTCAGTGCTAACTTGCCCGGTGTTGTCTTGTCCCCTCTCAGAGATCACATCTGCTGGTTCTTTTAACAACAAGCACCTCTGCCTCCAAGGCTCCCTTCATCTCTCCAGCACTCACTGTTCACAGATCAGTGACATGTGCCCCAGCACAATATTTAGCACCAAGAGCAATCTCAGCCTACAAATAACACAACACCACCATTCATTCAGTCCCATGTCACTCAGTGTAATACCAGACATCAGTGGTTTGCTATAATGCTGCTTAACTAGCATTAGATGCATTTGTATTTGTACAGTTTGTATAGTAATCCCTCTAGCACACAAAGATTGGCTTCACTAGATGTACACCTCTACTCAAACAGCAACAGCCATAAAAGACGACAGAACTCTGCATAACCCAGCTTCATCAGGTTGCTTTCAAGTGATTTGCACATAGATACTTCTGTGCATACATGCATGCAAATAAGGGAGGATGTTGCTGATGGAAATAAATACAGCCATGGGAAAGCTACAGCAGCAGATGCTCAGGGCCGTGCAGAGGGTACATGTGGCCAGAAGCAGGTGAACAGGTCACACGAGGACAGAAGTGGCACAACACTGCGCTGCCCTGATGCACACAGGGCTGCAGGACAAGCGTCAGCCATGGCCCCGCTCCTGCAAAGGGTCACTCACCAGAGCCACGTGCTGTCTCCCTTCGCTCGTTTGCCAAACAATGCAGAAGTCAGAAGGTGATGCTTACAACAGCAGTTTAAAAAAATAAAAAAATAAACAAAACCAAAAAAAAGCGCAACCTTTCAACCTCACCAATGAAAATAAAAGACGCCAAAATAATTCATCAGGACTATCACGTCACAGCAGCCCCAAAGGCTTCTCAGGCTCTCAAGGTAACCGAGCACAGCACCACTGAGGGTTCTGCAAACATTTCTCAGAAGTAGCTCTGCGGCTCCAGCAAAAACAGCATCACAAACCAACTTCAATCTCCTCTTAGAAGCCAAATTCAGGGGCACAGATCCAAAACTTAAACCTGGAGACTTCTCCCGAAGAGCAAGCAATGAGACGCACGTACACCCCGCGTACAAACAACACGAAATAAGGGCTTTATCCAGCCTCAGCGAGCGGAGGAGCTGCAGCTCAGCTCACCGCCCGCAGCGCAGCCGAAGCCGGGAGAAGTTCGGGAGGGCCTCGTAGCGCCCAGCGCGGCTGGAGCTCGTTCCTCCCGGCGGAAGAACGCCCTCACTTTCCTCGCTTTGCCTTCCTACAAAATAACACCTCTGACTGTAACAACGGCACATGCCCAATTCCTAAGTGTAAAAAACAAAAACAAACGAAAAAAACACAACGAAGCGCATGTATGTGAAAAAATAAGTAAGGAGCTAGCTTTAAGGGAAGCCAACCCACCGGCACGGGGAAGGCGAGGCTGAGCCGGGCCCCTCTCCGGCAGGCACAACCGGCCCCAGCTCTCCGCGGTGCCCCGCAGAAACGCAAGCAGCAGCAACAGGAGCACCGAGCAGCCCGCCCGCAGCGCCCGCCGGCCCCGGCCGAAGCCCCCGCGGGGCGCCCCGCCCGCTCACCTCGCACGGAGGACTCGGCTCGGCTCGGCCAGCAGACAGGCGGCGCCGGCTCGGCCCGGTGGCCGCGCGCTATAAGGCGGTGGGAGGGCCCAGCCCCAGAGCCCCGCTCCGCCCCGAGCCGGCAGCAGGAACGCGGCTGCTGCAGGGAGAGGTGCGCGGCGGTCCGCTCGGACCGGAGCCAGCAGCTTCGTGCCTTTCTTCTCGCTTTCTTTGCCCTCTCCCAACAACCTCCTTGCTCCCGGGGCGCGCACACAAAGCACCCGGACAGGTGAAGTTTTCTCCGGGAACAGACAAGGAGGGGAACGTGCTTGGCCTTCAGTTTGTTTGTCAAACTATAAAATACTCGTAGCAAGCTGAAAGCTGAAAGAGCTGTATTGAATATCTAGAGAAGAGAAGGCTCTGGAGAGACCTGGGATCTTTCGGGGTAAAGTCAACAAGGTTGGAGATGGACTCTTTGCCAGTGCTTGTGGTGACAGGACAAGAAGTAACAGTTCTAAACTGAGAGAGAGGAGATTCAGATTGGATATAGGGAAGAAATGTTTTGCTGTGTGGGTGGTGAGGCCCTGGCACTGCTGCCCAGAGCTGTGGGTGCCCCATCCCTGCAGGTGCCCCAGGCCAGGCTGTTGGGGTCCTGGCAGCCTGAGCTGGTGGGGGGCAGCCAGTCCAGGGCAGGGGATTGGAACTGCATGGGCTGCAAGGTCTCTTCTCAACCCAAACCATCTTATGATGTGAGAAAATCGTGTTAAAGAAAGGCCAGAGAAGTTGGTAAAGTCTGATGACTTTTCAGAAGAACCCTGGTAAATCTTCCTAAGTTTTGCAGTGAGGAAGGATGAAGAACATAGCTGCAAGCTGATGAGAAAGCACATGCATATGTTCTGCATTAGAATCATTTGGACATGTTTCACATCTGCATGAACCAGAGCTGTGTAATCTGCCAGAGTTAAGCCTGAAGTAGAAACTGCAGCAAGACAGCTGATGACACAGTACTGGAGTGGTGAGATTCTCAGTTAATTGCAATAGACCTTAACAGGAACATGAGAACGACTGAATGATGGCAGGGCAGGGCAGCTGCCTTCATCCAGTGTTGTCACCAGAGGTCAGTACCAGTTACAAAAAGCAAGCAGCTGGGCCACAAGTACTTCTCATGACCCTCATAAGAGCATTTAAAACAAAATGAGGTGCATCAATTTATGCCCAACATCAACTTTGATTCTTCTGGTTTCTCCAAATTATCAGATGATTTCTCAATCACCTCACCATCTCAACTGAGTCAAAAGCACCAGCCAATATGTTTCCTTTAACAGTTCTCTTAAGGGACAGAATCCTGGAATCAGCTTTAGCAGTGCTTCCATTTATGCACAATTTTCCCTGCTGATATTAAGCTGCAGTACTTTAGAGCACGGTTTCAAAAAGATAGCTTAGGCACAGAATTATTGCAGGGTTTTTTTCCCCACTCAGAGATACCAGACAAAGCATATCCTCATATCATTACAAAGCTAACATTTACAGGAGACAAGCATGCTGTCTGTTGGCCATCCATAATCACATAAAAAGCAGTGTTGTGAAACTTGGATTAAAACTGCTGCAAACAGATAGCAACTAGGCTTTTCCTTTTCATGCAGAAAAATAAGCAGTACTGACACAGTAAGGAGTGTGTGATCTTGAGGATCGAGTGGAGCTTGTGCAACATGAAGTAATCAGCTTTTCATGTCAACCACAGTTTGCTTCCCAAGCGTCTTACCTCTGTGCCTACTTCTGTTCTACAGAAAATCTTATCCCTTCATAAGATAAACAGTCAAGGGACTGATAACTTCTCTTGCTTAAAATATTAATTATAAATCTTGTAAAATGTAAAAAGTTTGAAATCTTTTCTGTTTTCCTTGTGTCACCAGAATGATTTCTTTGTAGGTGGAAGAGTATGAAGGGAAAACACTATGTAAGTGAGCATGGCTCAGAGCAGTTCCTCCAGTCACCCAGGCTGGGATTACACCTGTGCCTTCCTCAAAAGTCACTAGTCATGAGCTGCCTTTCTTCCTCCACCCTCTCTCAATCCTCTTCCTAAACATATGTGCACAACATATGGAAAATAGCAACAATACATGTCCACAGTCACAAGGTTGGTTTTCAGTACTGAATTCTGAGTTCAGAGGACTCTGTATGAGTAAATGTGCATGTGTCACAGTCAGGAAATGAGATTTTGCCTGCTGCTTTTTTCACCAACTGCTAGAGACAAGAGAGGTTCCAGCATCTCTCCGTACTCTGAGCTGTCTCTCTCCCCTTTCCCACAAAACAATTAACAATGACCAATTAATCATTTTCAGCACATCTGCCTACCTTGCTCTTTCTGTCCTTGGCGTGGGGTGGTTGGCTCCTTCCCCAGGACACAGGCAGGGCTGGGAATCCTCTCTGAGGCACAGCTGCCACAGGAGGTGGCAGAGCCACAGGGCTCTCCTGCCTCTCCCCTTTCCTGCCAACTGATCCCCTGCTTACTGAGACGTGGCTCTGGGCTGTGGCAGGGATAGAGCACACTCATCAGCAATTCTAATGGGGGGGATAAAAAAACAGAAGGATTTCTTGATAGAATAGCAACATTATAACACTGTTCATTCCGTTAATGTATTCAGACTGCAGTTACTTACGAAATTTAAGACAAGGAAATGAGTGTGTAGGGGGGAAATGTATCAGCTAATGTGACTCATTAAGTAAAGGTGGGTGAAATACGTTCATGTACAGCAGCAAGGATGAGGTGGCTTGAACAGGTCTTCAAAGATTGGATGGGTGCTGGTACTTGACACAGGGTGCACACTGGTCATCACTATTGGAAAAGCGTGAGTTAATCTAAGACAGCTTCCTGCACCACAGAGGATTTCCAGTTCCTGCTTCTGGACCAATTTTTAGAACTATTTCATCTACAAGATATGGTTGGCACAAGCACAGGCAGTATAGGCTGGACATGAATGAACTGTGCCTGGAAATAAGAACCAGGTTCCTAATGATAAGAGCAATCAAACTGTAGAGAATAGGAGGAAAAACAGCCTTAACACTTTTAAGATGTGGCATACTAAGCACACCTCAGTTCAGAGTGCTCTGTTGTGCTTTACATTCTCATGTCCAGCTGCAAGCTGAATGAAAACTACAACACCAATGTGCCAAACTGAAAGTATGTGATTCACCTTTCACTGAAAGTTGTTTACTATACAACTGGATAGAATCATCGTATTTTATCAGATCAATTTTTTCATAGCCAGTCTCTGACAAGTTATTGTGCACTCTCACTGTCTTAATCATCTGTAACTTTGAATCATGCTTCAGATCACTTCTATTCAGATTGCAGAGTGTAGGAAATGAAGACATCATTGCTATTCTGAGATAAATCATAGCACCAGGATCAGGGAAACAAAGTGTTCTCAAAACATAAATTTCCTTACAATTCAGAATTCAGGTAACACTAATTACAACACAAACAACCTTGCAAATACTTTACATACTTGGAACAATGAAAACAAAGGCCTCAGCTGCCATAACTTTACAGTTAGAGTAACACTAACATGACTTTCTCAATGAGAACTTAGCCAAACTTCTTTCTAGCTTTCCTTCAGAAGGAGGATTCAGTCCTCAGACCTAGTTGTCATATCCAGAGCATTTGTAATAGTAGGATGAAAAATGAGTCCCATACCCTCACAGCCACATGTGGGACACTATGGCATGGACAAGGAGTAAGTCAGCTTGCAAGTAAGTTAGCTCTGGGTTGTAGTCAGGTAGCACTTACTTGGCCAGAGAAAGAGAGCTGGCATGAGCTGGCCACTAGCAGGCTTATCTTCTTATGGTTTTCATTCCTTTCCCTGTACTATGTTTTCAGTCATCCACCCATGATTTGCATGTAGGTGAAATTCTGTCACCTTTATTAAAAACGAGGGGACTCTATGCCAATGCAGGAGTCGTTAGTGAACAGCTTGGTAGGTCCATCTAGTCTCTGCACATCGATTTTTTTCTCTTGCCTTACTTGTTTTCAGGTTCTACTCCTCCTGAATAAAGATTATGTTTGCCATAAGCAACCTGTAATCCTATAATTAACTAAATGAGACAGAAATTATCAGCTACATGAGACATAAAATACTGGACCCTCTTCCTCCTTCAGCTAGCATCTTCTCCCCCATAAATCTGTGTTATATTTACTCTCAGTCATTACCACATGTTGCCTCACTGGCCACCTCTGCTTGCTCAGCCACTCCTTCGAGGGCAGCCCCAGTCTCTGCCTTTCCTGAAAGCTCCACTTGTATTTCCAGTGGGTGCCCTGGCAGCCTCAGCACCACATTCACTCTCAAGCCTGTTTGCTATGAACTTGCCAAAAGAAGTCAAGAAGCCAGCCTGATTTTCACTCTTTAAAGGCATCCAAATGTGAGCTTGTGCCAAGTTTTGCTTTATGCATACTAATGTCAGGCCAGGAACTAAGAGACAAAGGTCATTAACATTTGAAGACAAGATGCAGCATCTCAGCTGAAGTTTCATTTTTGAGGTACAATGTATTAAGAACAAATTAATCTGCAAGAGTGATGCAGGGCACAAAGCAATCAATAAGCATTGAACAACACTAAGTATAGGAACTACAGCATGTCACTATAGACACTAAAATACTATGCATTTCTAGTATATAGCAGTGAACTAAGAAACTTTTTAGACTACAAAATACAAAAGCATCTGCTCAAGAACCTCATTGCTACGTGTATAATCAATGAATATTAAGATGTTATAATTACAAAATAAGCAAGAGTTTGGCAAAGCAGATTACGATCACAAAAAGAGAACAGACAGAAAGCTTACCCCTATCCTGGGCTCACTTACAAAACTCCAGCAGAGCAGATCTCCAGCAGAGATCCTTCCCCACTGGCAGCCAGCTCTTAAATAGGTCTGGGAATTGCCTTCACCTGTGCTCCTCTGGCTGACTCAGTGCTAACCTCAGGTGGTCAATCAGAGGTTCAGGCCGTCACCCAGCAGTTCCCATACACTACAGCTGTTCTGCAGATTTCCAATTTTAAACTGGAACAGGGATCAAACAGACTTGCATTTTACTAGTGCTAAAAGATGTGATGAACAAAAGATGACTGCTTTTTAACTTTGACTAATATAGCACATATATCATACTGTGTTATCTGCACCTGTTTAAATACATTTATTTCACCACACATTTGATGATAATATTCATTATTATATTCATACAGTGATGAATAATGATGATAATGATCGTGCAATTCAAAATGATGCCATACTGATAGCTAATTAAGAAGAAAAAGGAAATAAAAATGGAAGCTGGGCTCTGTCCAAATTAATGCATAGCAAAATCTAGTAAAAAGAACTTTCCATCGGAAGATCAGAAAAATGGGTTACAGGTAGCTCCCCTCACATGACAGTTTTGCTATCTATCAAGAGGCTAAATGGTGAGTTTGGGCATCCAGGTGCAGACGGACAAAGAACTCTGCAGCAGCACGCAGGTGTTTGAGATTTGTTTACAGATTCGGAATTGATGAAATTTAAAAAAAATGTGACAATGAAAAGTTTTACAGGAAAGTGTTTAAATGATAATTCTGTTATTAGCGAGAGGCAGTGATTGCTTTGAGTGTCACCTCTTATATGAAATGTCTTGATCTTTCCATCATCTGATTCCAGAGGCATTTTTATCTTCGTATTGTAAATGAAAGGTAAAAGAAGCCATTTGGTTCACACTCTGACATACTTTACATCATTTGTCAGTGATGTAAATCCCACTTGCTTCGTCTCTCTTGACAGACTGGTAAAGAGCAATATCATATATTAAAATGTGATAGTACATAAATAATATAAATAATAGAATGGAATTTCAGAAAACTCATTTCAGCTCTCAGTTCTATTATCTGCCACATACAGCCTACAAACATTGCTCTCTTAGGCCATAGGAAGGTAGCTTTTTCTGGGAGTTGAGCACTAGTTCAAGTATGTCTCTAGGTAACAAACGATGATTGCTGTCTAAAGATTACCCTCTCAGTAAGGTAACTATCCTCAAGGTGATCTTTGAAGTCCATTTTGCAGAATCACCTTGAGATCTTCTCACTAACCTGAGTGCCATCTTCAGAACAAGCTCCATGCTCCTCTCTTCCCAGCCCATCTGTTCTATGTAGATCCCAAACTGCAGAGAGGTCACATCCATGTTTAAACTTCACATCCTACAAAGAGCTCTGCTCTGTATCATTGGATGGATTCTTTGTCAGAGCTAAGATTAAACTGGTATAAATAACTTTACACCCCTAGGGCTGAGGTTACCACTTCTTTCAGAAAATGACTAGCTGTGTAACTCAACTGGGCAGCTGGATTCTTCCAAAACACTGTTGCAGCAAATTCAACAATCTGTCCAGCAAGAAGAAACTGCAACAATTGGAGTTTTTTTCTTGAGGGGGGGGGGGAATAGCAACAAGGTAAAATTCCCATAGTATGAGAACTGTTAAGTGAAAGAAAACAGACAGAAAAGCATGTGATGGAGGAATCAGTACAAAACTCCAATATCCTGGTGTCTACAGAGTTCTTGTACCCAGAAGTTTGTAGCAGAAACTGCATTTATTGTCCAAGTAACAAGAAATGATTTCCTATATTTATGATCACTATGATACATGGCTTAGAAAATCTGTGTATATTTTGGGCATCAGCCCCATTAGCATTCTCTCTCCCACACCAGGAAAAGACAAATGCATTCTTCCAACTACATTTCTTAGCGTATGAGTACTTGCTACAATCTGTAAGATATAAGCAACAAAACACTCCTTGCTTGCATCTTTATCTTCATTCTCTCTTAAAATACACTGGATGTAGAATCTCACGCGCACATTATCTCAAGTCCTCTGAAAACGAACAAGTCATCTCTGGCCAAACAAGGGTGTTTCTACCAGCTAACAGACCTGCCACTCTTGAAAGCCTGCCAGGTTTAAATATTTGATCGTCAGACACAGCCTTCATCCACCGCATCAATTCTTTTTTTAGGTACAACACAGAACAGCCTCAGAAAGTGCAGTCAGACAGTGCAGCAAACCTGCAGATGCTTCTCACACCAAACAGAATGAGCTATACTTGCTAGGAAATGAAGAGGCAGGGCAAAACTCTCTGACCTGTTCTGCTAAAGGAATGTTGAAGCCATAGAAAGCACAGACTGCTTTGAGATAAACTGACTTTCACAAAGAGTTTTTTTTTACACCTTCCATGGTGGTGGCATCATTTTTTTTTTTCCCCTAGAATTAAATGAAACTTTCACAACATCAAAATATGTAATAGTCTTTCTTGGAAGGTAATGGACTGGTGTTATGTTCTAACATATGCAGAAGAACATCTATTTAAAAGGCATCTTCTTAGAGGCCTAGCATATGCAAACCATGCAGTGGATGCATGGTGAAAGTACATACAGGTTTTGAAGTTGGCCACAAGTTTTGTAATTGGTTACTCTATAGAGTATGTGTGGGCTGATGTAATATAAAAAAACATGTGACAGTCAGAAAAGAAAAGTGTGTCTTAAGTCACCTTTTGAACTTAGGTACTTTCAGCCACACGTTCCTCCTTCTCTGATTAGGATTCCTGACCTCCCTCCCTTCAAGAGCCAAGTATCTATCCCATTTCTTTCTGCAAAACAATAACCCAAGAAGGGTGGTGCTTTTCCCCTTAATAGTAGCTGAAAGCACAGGATACTGAAGTTGAATGTGAGAACATTCAACTGAAGGGACTCCCAGGGGAGATAAGACTGTTTATTCTTCAGTGTTCCCCTCTTCACTGGTCTCTCTTGGCTGAAACAGACTGTACAAGTCACTCAAAGAGTGTCTCAAATACAAAATTATATTCACCTAGAAAATTCCCTTTATCAATAGATGATACTCTAATTCTTACTCTAATTGCTTCATTTTTGGCAAACAGAACTGCAACAGCAGAGGGCTTCAAGACTGAAGACCATGCAGATCCAGAAGAGGGGTACATACACGATGTAGGCTCAAATCCATTCAGACTGGAGAACAGAACAAAGCCCACTTCTCCCATATCCCTGGTGAAGTGCTGAGTTTTCTGACATCTTTCAATGCAGAGGATAGATCCCAGGAAATTATTTTGCTCTCACTGAAGACAACAATAAAATTTCTGTAGTCTCCCACTGGGATCCCAGCAAAGCTCGTAACGCATTCAACAGCTGGAGAAAAAAAAAAGTGAGGATGGCAAAGTTAACAGATAACAGTGCTCTCCTCCCTTGCATTTCTCTTATGGGTGCCATGGATGCAAGTTTAACTGTGATAGTGCATAGCACAGCTTTCCTTTGGACCCAGAGTTTCATATTCTGCATTTAACACTTAGATCATGATGCAAATATGCATGTCTGAACAACAGAAGGGATTTATTATGTGGTGACCCAAAAAGCATCAAAAATTCGGTTTAAGAGTCAGCAAGAACTCTGGTTTGCAGAAATAGGAGAATGTTCTATACAAGGATTAAAAAACCCTCTTTTACAACAAGAGTAACAGGATTGATTTGGCTTGTCACACCACTCAATAAACAGTGGTGCTGCTGGTTTTGTAAATCCAGCTTGCTCTTATGAAAGAAGATTGTTTATACTTCCCACAATCTCTGCAGGCTTTTTATGGCATCTCATACTTTTCAACTGCAGAACAGAACAGAGATTGGGGAAAATGTAGCTGTGTTTTATTTAAAAATGCTGTACAATAAAGACTATTGCACTGCCCTTTTGGTGAAGTCCAGGATAATGACAACTATATATACACACACACACACACTAGTCGTAACTATCACCCTTTTCCTTTCCTGTATCTTAGTAAATAGTTTTATCTCCATCCTTTTCCTTTTCTGTATCTTAGTAAATAGTTTTATCTCAACCCACAAGTTCTACTTCTTTTTCTTCCCATTCTCTCACCCAACCCACTGGCAAGGGGGAGAATGAGTGAACAACTGTGTGGTGCCAGATTAAACCACAACACCTGTGTTCTTGCAAGAAACGAGCTGATAAAAGTGAATGCACTTAAACAGAATTGCACAGTCCTCACTATTTCTACAGATCAGATGCCTGATAGAAATTGTTTTAATAGCACTGAAAATACATGGGGACAGTAGCAGTCATGTTCTTCTCTAACTGCATGCTGCTCCACTTATACTGGTGCTGCACCCACTTTGAAAGAAGCCCTTCTAATCACTGTAGAGAGAAGTGTTCCAACATAACAAAACACTTAAGCACGTACATCAATATATAGTTAAATGCATGAAACACTGCACTAAGTACAGATGCACTCACTTTCTGTAATTTTTTTTTTATGTCAGCAGAAATAAGCAGCACATAAGGTACAGGAATATGTAAGCAGCCCTTGATGCAAAGAATTCAATATACTTTCTCCAGGTGTGTACAAGATAAGACTCCAAACTCTGACAAAGAGCTTGAGAAATAACGAAACTGAATGAAAAGCTTTTATCTAATTTCAAATCTTCATCAGAAGATCCGATATAAAGCAAATGCTCAGAAATACTGGTGGGGAGGGAGGGAGGGAAAATTCAAAGATAATTCCAACTCTATGCAAAGATAATTCCAAACCTATGCAAATTTGAAGAACATGAGTAAATGTTGCGTTAAATAAAAGAGGAAGTGAGATATACAATTTTCATCCCATTCCAAGTCTGTAAGATGAATATATATTGAGACTGCCCCACAGTCATTACTGGAGAAAGGCTCTGGAACAGTGAGGGTGCTATAGCTCTTCCAGGAAACTAATCTGTTTCTTGAATTAGTGCCAGCTAAGGGCAGTACTTACTATGTTTCTCTCCATGTGACCTTGTTTCTGCAGATGCTATTATAGCACCAACGCAATACCAGTGCAATATTGTGCAGCAGAGTGGGCTGGTTACAGTTATTCTCAGCTCTGATTAACCAGAAAAGCCCTCACGATGATGTCAAACACTAATTTCCCAACAATAACTACAAACTCATCATCAACAAAAGGAAATACTTTCCAACCCTTTGTTTCAAACAGATAAAGCAAACAGGAAATACTCAGCTACCTTGCTTCCAACCTTTTTCTATCCATTTCACTCCTTCCTGCCTCTATCCATTTCAGGAGAGAACTGCTCAAGAAAAGTGCTTCTTCAAAAGTTCAGCTTCTGCTTACACAGGCATTGAACCCTCAGGATCTCACTAGCCTCTGTCCTGGCTTCTCCCTCCTCCTATCCCCACGGTGGGAGAAGGAGCAGGAGAAGCAGGAGGATTAAAAAAGGAGTGTTCACATATCAGCTTTTTAAAGTTTTTTCCTCCTTTTAATGAAGGGCTATTTTCCATAGCACTGAGGAGTGGCTCATGAATGCACTGTGTTGTGGCAATCTGGGATCCTTTGGCAGTGAGAACTAGGCGTGCAGGAGCAGGCAGCACCACGCTTTTTCACTTTTTAAACTGACAATTCCATGCTAACATCACGGCAGCTGACAAGGAAAAGGCCGAGATAAGGATGCCTTCTTTCATCACAGAATTCTCCTTCTGCCAGTCAGAATTCTTCAGAGAAAAAAAAAAAAAAAACCCACACATATATTCACTAGGAAAGTATAAGAATACATTGTTTGAATTATGTTTTTGTAACATAAATCTCTTGTATGCTGGTTCATCCATTTCTACCTCATCCATTTCTCATTCTTACAGCCACATTGCTGTCCTCATGCTTTTAACTCCTTGAATCTAGAAATACCTTCGGAGAATCTGGAAAGGATTTCACAGTAAGTCTGGAGATAGCCACACGTGTTTGGTAATGCTCAAATAATCTCATAGACACATTTCTTGCAGGATGGATACATTAATGGCAGTCAGCTTTGAGAGGTGTCTTACATCCCTAAGTTTCTTGGCAACAAAAAATCCACGTGTAGCAGCAGTGCTTACTAGCTCTGATGTTTTCAGAATGACACTGTATTCACTTTAGTCACAGATAAACTTTTTCTCAGAATTTACTTCTGTTTCAGTTGAAGTTAATGGAAGGGTTCCTACCAGTAGAAACAATGTCACACAATAAGGACGAAAGTAAAAAGAGGTTCCTTATTCTTTAGGGTTTCGAGGTTTCTACATCTATCAGCAATGACACCAGTAATGTGTCCTCCCTGCTTGTTTTTTTGGTTCTGTTTTTTCCTTTTTTTTTTTTTTTTTAATTCCTGTTAATAATGGGAACTTTCTTTTTTTCCATTAACCCTCCACTTGCAGCCTCAAATTCTGACAGGCCAGAGCTTGCTACACAAGAGTTATTTTATTAATCATGTAGATAGTTGGATGCTTATCCCAAACTCATCAGTATTTTGGTGGGCCTGGGTGATTTTCACTTGAGTGAAATCAAACCTTATGGCACAGATAGAAGTGCTCACTAAAGTCACTGCAGTGAGCAGTGGGGTGATTCCACACGCTGATATTACATCACTGCTATCACACAACAGCCCCTGGCAATACCTTCTCAATAACAGGTTTAGACAACTTAGTTTAATTACTCTTATCAGGTTGTAAATGTCTTAAAATCCGCATCATGGCATAGATGTTTCATAGCAAATAAAATGTTGGTGCAATACACACTTTTCAAGTCACTTCATTTTTTGTTTGAGCAACATGAAATTGTTCTCAGTTTTTCACTGCAGCCACGCAATTGGAAAAAAGAAAAAAGAAAGAAAGAAAAGCAGCCCGTTAGCCTTACCACTCTGCTGCCAGGTTCCAGACTGCTCAGTCATATCCTACAGTCAGTTATTCATTTGAGGAAATTGGCCATAGTCTCAAATCTTGCTCTTGTTTGAGATTATTCATGATCCATTCATACTGAAAAGAAAAAAAAAAAAAAATAGAAACTAATTACATTTTCAGGTTCACAATTATTTACTCAGGTGTTTTTGTAGCAAAGGAAAACATGCAGACAGAACTGATTTGCAAATGAAGATATTTAAACTTGACAGAATTTAGACACCCCATTCTTTAGAGCTGGGAATCGATAGACACATCGCGTGGTCCTGAGTTATTACTTTCACTCTCCTAATTTCCCTTAACTTGGCAAAAATAGCCGTGTCTTAGCTTTTCAGACTGTTGAGTGGAAGAAGTCATTAGAAAAAATCTTTCAGGACAAACAGCAGAAGGGTTTGCATCAGCCAGCTCAATGATAATATTTGATGGACTCCATGTTATCTGAGGATCTTCCTCACCTTGTGTTCCAAGGCACAGATTGATGCAGATTTTCCATCCTCTTAAACTACAGGTGCTTCTCTGCTTTTTAAGTCCTGTGTTGTTTCCTGAGCAGATCTGGGGCAGCAAGTCCTCTGTCAAACAGTGAAGGAATCAGCGCATTTCCCATGGAGCAGATGGAGAGCAAGACATAGCACAGGAGCAACGTGCCCTTGACGAGGAAGCTTCACAGCTTTGATGTGTTCTCTCTCTTCTTTCTCTTTTTAATTACCTAGAAAGCTATTCTTTCCATGGAGCATGAAAATTGTTCTTGCAACAACCTCAGTATTGCTTATGAGCCCAATTTACCTTTCTGATCAAAGGAGATGTAAAGTAAGACAAACCTCTTCTCACCTAAAGGCACTAAAGAGGGCAGGTATATCTGATTAACAAACAATAAACACATTGCATCTACAAACAAATGCCTGCAAGGGAAGCTGAATGTGCTTTTTGCTAGTTTATAGAAGGCTGGGTATCTTAAAACAAGTCTGGTGAGCAGAGAAAGGAAACTGGTGTTCAATAGCACTGTTAACCACTGATTAACAGAGGTAGACGCCTGAACCAGGTACTTTACCCAGGGAAGGTACTATTATAGGGACGAAAGAAGAATGCACTTCAAAGGTGCAAGTGTCTTCATACAGGTATGTGTATGTATTCTAGGAAAAGCAGCCTTAAACACTCCAATTATTTTGCTAAACACAGCTAAAGCAATGCAGCACATAAATGAAACAGTAATTTATCTGAACTTATCCGTTATCCTGGATCCTTGCATAACTGCATGCCAGCAGACATTCCAGCACAGAATAAGTTACCAGCAGCTGACCACTTCTGGGATGTCACACAGCCAATGTGCAACAAATGACCATGAGTGAATTGGTGCCACTTTACAGCCAGCATATGTTAACAACCCTGATGGAAAACCCTGTCAAGGAGTTGGCTGCAACGATTCAAGTCAGAAAGTATGCTCAGCAAGCTTGCATTATTGGATATAAACAGTCCTTTGAAGTGGGAAGTCTCACCTGGAAGTTCTGCTGTTATTCTGTAATTATCTTGCAATACATCACAATTTAATGCAGAGCACTCTATGACTGGCCCCCAAAGTCACTTCCAAACAAACAGTGAGAGCAAAGGACTTGTCATTTACATGAAGTTACCCTCTTAGAAGCTAGAAGGGTGGTGGCATTTCAAATTCAGCTAATGTTGGAGCAGAAGGAAAGCAGCACTGGATGGAGATTGAGAGGAAAAGGACTTAAATTGTATGATAAAGAGTGCTTTAACTCAAATTGCATCTTAATTGATAAATGCTGAACCAGTCATAACAAACCCTTGTGAGAGAAAATAATGTTTCATTTTCTCCATTATACAGGGGGAAAGAGAAGATGCTGTGTGCTTACCCAAACTTAAAGCAACCAAAAAGAGAGAACAGAACCTACCTTGTGCTGAAGGAGCTCAAAGCTATTAGCAGGAGTTACAAGAACCAATCTGTCATGTGTGCCTCCAAAGATTTGATTCCCCATGGATTATTCAGATCAATTACAGAATGAATTCTAGATTTCATAACATGGAAGCAAAGCCCCACTGCTGACCGGCA
Source organism: Lagopus leucura (assembly GCF_019238085.1). Taxonomy (NCBI): domain Eukaryota; kingdom Metazoa; phylum Chordata; class Aves; order Galliformes; family Phasianidae; genus Lagopus; species Lagopus leucura. The sequence continues at coordinate 9,902,409 of NW_024962257.1, read as the reverse complement.
TGGCAGAAACATGCTGTTTGCCAATCTCACCTTCCATCTCTGTTGAAGCCCATATCAGAGTTATGGTTGCACTGTGGAAAGATAAAAAAAAAGTAATGGAAGATGCTGAAAGACCAAGAATTTTGCTGGGACTTGTTGTAGAAGCCTGGGTCTAGCAAAGATCTGAGACACAACCACAGACATCAATGGAGCAATTACAATCACTGCATTTCTTGGTCAAGCAGGAACACAGCATAAGTCTCCGTGTATGTGAACAAGCTCGGCTTTAGTGCTCTACCACTCCTTGTCAGTGCAAGCAAGGAGCTCTCCTCCAGAAGTGAGGTCAAAACATAAAAAAATAATAACCAAATAAAGTAGTTCTAACAGGCAAAGGAACAGATGTTCTCATGACATCATGCAGACACAGTATCACAAACACCTACCCTTCCACGTTGCTCAGTACCAGTGGTTTTCAGTCTCTGGCCTGCAGGCCTTTGGTATGTAAGGGATTATATCCTAAGGTAACACAGAAAAATAAGATATTGCCAACTGTGAAAATGCACTACCCCCTGTCACAGAAACTACAAAGCTGCTTGGCTAGGGTGTTTCCATTTCTGCTGATGCTGTGTTCTATTATCAGGCCTTCTGTAGTCAACATCCCTGCAACATGTGAGCATTCACCCTGCCACTACTGCACACCACGTTCCTGCCTTCAGGGAGACTGAAAACCTCACAGGCAGAGCGTGAATTTTTTAAAAACCATACCTATTTTGTGGCTCCATTCTTGACTGAGAAACTGCTCATATTAGCTTTCCCTCAAGGGCTCCATTTCCAGTAAACACATTATCTATTGTATAACCATCATCAGAAATTGCCTTTTGCTTTTAGCTTTCTCTTTGGGTTTGTTCTGTTCTAGACACAAGCCATCCTTCACTGATTAGATGCTGCATCTCTGCACCGTAAAACCCTTTTAAAGAGGTGGACAGCATTAGATGCCGCAGGCTCAGAATGACAGTACGTCATTACTCAAAAAATCCTCCAAAAAATTTTAAATCCTGTTGTAAACTTAAGCCAGAAGATCTGTACTACTGCTGCTGCTGCTAGCTGGCTCAGAGGGAGCACAGGATAGTAGTATGGGGTTTTGTAGCAATCAGAAAGATCAACAAGATGGAATGGTGATACAGGAGGACTAAGGACAAAGGGACCAGTGCACTGGAAAGGTGTAACAAAGAAAAAGTACTCACCCATCTCTGAAGATGAAAGCTCACAAGAGAAACTCCACAAGGGAGGGATCTCCAATCAGAGATCCTTCCCCATTGAGGTCTAGGACAGGTGCAGCCAGGCTCCACCTCTCCTGGTTGCACAGCTGAATTGCCTTCACCTGCTCTCCCAGGGCTGACCGGGTCCTTTCCCAGCTGCTCAATCAGCGGGTCAGGCTGTGACTCAACAGTTTCCATACAGGTTCCCAACAATTTAGCAAACATTCGTGTTTTCTTATTTTCTTCTGTATTGGAACTGTTTTTATAATCAGTGTGTGTGACTTTGTCAGGAATACACGTGAAAGGCCAATAACAACATTCCCTGGCTTTATCCTGAAAGTGACTTTTGCTCTCAGAAGACACCAGCAGAACAGGGCACTGGTGACCCACCCTTCCAGATTAACAGGGAAAGGTACCATTTTTCAGACTCGTGTGTGAGTATGTGCTGGGTTAGTTCCACTACTTCCTCTGCAAAATGCAGAGGAGTACTCAAACCATGAACACATTTCCTTCCAACAGATTCTGACACAGGCTCCTCTTACTGCAGGGTGAGAAGGATCCAAACCTGAACTCCTACATCGCAGAATTACTGCAATACCAAGAAATACATTTATAAACCATAGAACAGGAAATCTTGCAGTAGGTTGTTTGGAGCTGCTGCTCATTTTTCTCTCTTTCTGCCCTCCACATGCTGCTTTACCCTGAGACAAAGCCCCAGAGCAGGAACACTGTTTGTTAAGAGCAAAACAGCGAGCTGATGAGACTGGGCAGAACGTGGCTGATCACCCCATGTAAAAGTGTTGATGAAGTAACATCTGGGTCTTTCTCTGTTGTCGTTCATGTCATTTGGGTTTTGTCAATTCTGCTGATGAATGCTGTTGCAACAATCCAGAGACAGGTTGCAATGGCAGATGGGAAAGCATCACTCAGCTGACATCGAGGAGAAAAAAGATGAAAACCAGTAATATTTCTGAGGTTCTCAATGCACTGGCCTATCTTACTGCTATGTGAAACTATTAGCCATTTTGCCATCAGCCACTGAGAGCTGCAATCAGATGACAGAGTAAGAGAGAGACTTCTCTTTATTCTGCAGCTAAAGCTAGGCATTTCACAGCAATGCCACTGGCTGTTCTCTAGCATTCACTCATCTTTCCTAGGAAATGAAATGAATTGGTTGTCAGGGGCAAGCAGGTCTGGAAAAAAAAAAAAAAAAAAAAAAAAAGCTATTTCTTGCATAATGTCTTTTTACATTCCTAATAGAGGCATGAGGAAACATGCATTATACTGCTGAGTATTTTTTGCACAAGATAATGAGAGAGCAGTGCTAAGAATTCCCAGAGGCAGCTAACCCAGCTTACTCTTGCTTAATAGTTATTTACTGAGAAGAAACACTCTCCTCCCGAGTCAGGCTGCTTGAGAAAATCATGGTTCGTTAGAATTAACCTGCTCTCTGATCTGTCACTTGCATGAATTCCTCACGTTCCAAAAATGAAAGCATTTGGTTAGAGGCAACAGTGTTTCTTTCAATCCTTCAGTCAGAAATATCTGAAAAGCAACAGAACCTCATGGACAGCAGTGAAATTCTGATAAAAAAGAATGCATAAAGACTCCTCATGTCAGCAGCACATCACCTTTGATGGAACACAGACTAATGACAGACCTCTTTTACTAGGAACAGATTTTGCCACTTCTGCTAACAATGCTTATTTGCACCCAGACGCAAAGTAGAGAGCAGAGAGATTCTTGATTAATTTTCCGCACAGAAAATACACCTCCCTTGAATATCTCCATGTAAAAGTATCTTGATGATTTAGTACCTGGTTCCCAAGTAAAACAGGAGTTGGGTGTATACACACCGGGGCCGTGACGCAGGCATTTCCTTTCTGCCTGAACCACAGAAGGACGGCAGACAGGTGGTGGCAGTGGAACTGGGCTGCTCAGCAGTGGCTCAAAGCCAAGGAGCCCATCTCAGGGCTCTGTTTCATCTCAAACAAATCCTAACTGCACAGCACAATTTACTCCAGCTGACTCCTGTCACAGCTGTTCTCTGTGTCTTCTTTTTTCACCCTAACATAACTGAAAATGACATTACAGCACTTCAGAGGTTTCAAAACTTAGGCGTAACTGCAGAACTGAAATACTCCATTCATCTCTCAGTGGCACAAAGATGCCTTTTTCTCTCTAATGCTGCCTCTTACCAACGCTCACGCAATCCAATTAGCTTTGGCTCTGCAGTGCAGGCGAAATCTCCATCTGCTGGGGCTAACATCCCAGAGGACCTTCTACAGAAGAACACAGCTAAGAGCACAACGATTCTTTAGTTTACCTGTCTTCTCTTTCAGTTTCTACACATTCATACGCACCCATTCACACACAACCAGCCAGCACCACCCCCAGTCTCAGGGCTTAAGGGACTACTTGGCCTGGTTGACTTTTAAGGATGCATGAATCCTGGCCCCAGGTGGTGGCTTTCAATTACTTTACTGTCACCAAACAAAAGGAAGGTTGAACAGCTTTCTCAGTCAGTCAGAACAATTTCCTGCGTTTAAGTGAACAACAGCTAGGCAGCCAGAAGCTATGCACAAGTACAATTCCTGTCTTTCCATACCAAAACAAAGTTTGCACTTCACCACGGTGATCACATTTAGCAACCTCTCCAGAGTATGTGCCTGCTTTTTCATGTCACAGTGCCCGCAGAATGAGGACTGCATTACAAAGGGTAGGATTTCAGCACTTAAGCAGGACTGAAACTAGAAATAGCAGGAAATTGCTTTAAACTACTCCGCCAAGCACAAATGACTTTTAAATTCAGTCACACACCGGTATAAGGATGTGTTTTCACAGCCTGACAGGAGAACATTAAGCAAGTTCTACAGTACAATAAGTACCTTAACAACCATCCTACTTACAGATCATTTCGGGATAATTCCCTCTCTGATCTCTTGTACTGCTTTTGCACACCTTTAACTCCCTGCTAGTCACTCCTGGCACAGCTCCACACACAGCCCGGTCAATATTTGGACATTACTGGACAGTGGTTTTGGGAAACTTTCAGGCAGAGGATCAGTTTGCTCTAGGGAGAGCTATCGTGTCTCTTGTTTCCATCAAGGAAAGCATTGCATATAAAGTAGACGGGATCATTGTAATTAGTAAGGACTTGATACCCCAGCTGCTGCACAAGGCTCAAGAATGGGGCCGTTCCAATGTGAGAGGGCTCCGGGATCAAATGCAAAAAAAACTTTAAAGGTGCCTAAATAATAAAGGATCACGAAGGACAGTAGATTCTGACCTCAACTTGAGCTCCAGAAGAACAAAACAACAAAACCCTACGCAGAGCTTTGCATGGCCCATTTTGAATTCCGTGATGGAAAGGATTCAAATGGTAGTCATCATGTAGCATGCACTAAGAAGAGATACTGAATTAAAGACTTTGTGATTGGCCACTGCTTTCTATCCTTAGATGAATGATGAAATTGTTGGTAAAAGATCTAAGTAGATACCTCTGGCTTTTATCTTTAATTTTTTCTTTCTAAATTTAGTCTTCACAAATTATTCTGTTTAGAGTATTGGTTTTAGTGCCTGTTCTTAGTATTCACAAATTATTTGATTATTCAAAATCGCTAAGGTGGAATTTCAGTATAGCACATGCGAATATATTTAAACCTGAGGCTTCTGAAAGTGAGAAGGCGTGCATTTGTTCATCACTCAGCGAATCAGGGAGCTCTGGACCAACACAGACTGCAGGTGGCAGCACCCAGTCAACCAGCTGCAGGGTGAGCTGAACCCAGACAAATGTCACCATAGCATCTTCATGGTTTTTAAGCCACTTCCTGCACCGTGAGTGCTTGGGCGTCCGCGCAATTTCTGTCTGAATTTTCATTTTGATACAATACTGATTTCAGTAATTAATGTTTTATTAATCTGTATTTTAGTTTTCAACTGTTGCAGCTTTGCTTTTCACATACTATTGTCATATTCTCTTCTAATTGTGCGTGGAGATGTGGCACTGAGAGACATAGGTCAGTGGGTCTGGTAGGGATGAACTGACAGATGGACTCTGATCTTAAAGCTCTTTTCCAACTTCAGTGATTCTGTTCTATAATTCTAAATGCTTTCAGTGCTTTTCACTCAGTCAAATCTCCTAAACAAGAGAAGCTCCTTCAGCTGTCTTGAGCCAAATACAACAGATAGGTGGGTAATTTTTTCCGTTCTCTCCACTTCATATTTTCCCTACTCAGTTCAGGAGAACCTGGCTTTAATACCACCACTCTCTGGTCTTGCTCAGAAAGAATCCGCCTGTTCCATTTTTCTTAGCACACAATCTCTATCATAATACCTATCTGTGCTATGGCCAGTAGGTGTTCCAGTTGCAACTATGTTCCCAGGAAGTGCCTTACTCCACTCTGAGACCAACATTAATTACTTACCCAGTTAATTAGGTGAGTCAAGAGCCCCCAGCAGAACCCCCATCAATGTGGACATGAGTCTTGGCAGCACTCATCTGGCTGCTCCTTGATATGAGACACAAAGCCCATCTTCTGAGAGGCAGCAGGCAACGGGACTCTGTCTATTTGTGCCTTTGATGTCCTTTTAATTTGTGGTACCCAAACATTTGCATTGACCTTCTCTTGTATGACAGGATCCTTTGCTGGAGCCACAGGAAGCCACCTGTAAAATATTTTCATTGCACTTGGAACTAGTCTGCAGCCCTGGCTCAGCAGTCTTTGCAAAATAACAGGTATTTTTGGCTTATTTAAAGCATGTTCAATCTCCTTTTAAACTTTCATATTTAAAACAAAGAGTTCTAAGGACAACTTAGTTATTCACTCCTCTGACCATGCTGAAGTTTGTAATTAGACAATTATTCAGTCATCCAACCACATACTCTTTCTGACATCAGAATCATCCCTGGCCTGCAACCCAGCTCTCTATCATTCATCTCCTTCCAGCTGCTCACTGCTTACTGCTGACATTGATCACTTAGCTATGGATGCTAACTTTCCAAAATGCCCCTAAGGGCAAATTATCCAGCCTTGTTCCTTCTGGGATCAGTATAGTGGTCATAAGACAGCTTCGTTGCATACATCACACAAACAGAAATTCTGCAGACTCCCATCTGTCTTACTAAAAAGAAAGTCAATAAACTCAAGCAGAAATGTTTACAACTCTTGGACGTGCCAATCACATCCCAATTGTATAACCACAGTGTGAGCTCCGCAGTCACGCCAGCAAAATAAGCTCTGTCCTCTCTGCAGGAAATTTCTCTATTCTGTGCATTTTCCCATTTGAGGAGTCTATTTATTTGAGGTTCTAGGTCTAGCAGTCATTGAGGCGTAACAAGAACTAGGAGTTGCAATTTAATTCTTACAGAAGGATTTCTCTGCTGTGGCCCATTACTCCCAGGCATGAAGACTTCAGTGGTAATATCACAGTTTCCAACTGACTTCCAGAAATCTTGTCTGCCTTGTGCCAGGTTGGAAGCACAAATATTACAGTTGGCAGCAGGGATGAATGAACATGAAGGTAGCATCTCTTGTGAATGTAAGGATTCTCAGCCAGCAGGGCAGAGTCTCCCCTTGAAAGCCATTAAGAGCCGGTCAGAAAGAACCAACACTGACAACATATTTTAACTAACTGCTTGAATTGTCATCACTGAGTTTTAACTCTTAGAGTTTCAAATATATGGTTTTCAAATATCAAGTTATTAGCCATGATCAAAGCTAAAAAGAGAAAAATAAAACATTTTTCATAAAGATACTCCATACAAACAGAGGAGGATGTTCAATATTTTCAATGATTCCGTGAATAAATTCAAAATAAACTGTTATGCTACAATCATGTTTTCTGACAGCCAGCTCAGAGCTCTCAGAAAAAAAAAAAAAAGGAAAATCACTACTAACAAAATTAAGAACTGGGCCCCACTGTGGTGAGGCACACAGCCCAGATACAGCAGGCTGGGCTTTTGGATGGGGCTTATTTACAAAGCATACGTGGATTTTTCAGGTTCCTGCATGGCATAGGGCTGGTTCCATGTTACACATCTTATTTTAATAGGCAAATTACCACGTATGATGTTTTCACCTTGCACATAACTTCATCTGGAAGTGACTGCATATGTGTGGTTTCTGCTTTGTTTTGAGCTATGTGTCACTCAAACGTTTACTCTGCATATTACAGCAACACATCTCCAGATCCTATCTGATAAGAATGATGTTTCATATCTGAGTCACTATCATCCACCTTGTGTAAGAGATATGCTGTACTCAGACACCAAACAGGACAGGTAGGTTCCCAGTAATTAGGATGCATGCTCACCAATGGTATATTGGCATTTTAATCGGGAGAGGAATATTTTTTCTATCTGTGCTATGGTTACAGAAGATAATAGCAGCAATATTCACAGGCACTGAGGTTTCTTGAATCATAAAACACTGTCAGCTCCACATTCCATTGGCTGCAAACAAATATTTCCTGCTATAGACAGGTCTCTGTGTAACTGGTTCAGCCTTTTCTCCAAGCTAATAGCCAGCTGCTTTATTAGGAAAAGACTTTAGTTCATTATTAATTTTCCAGTTTTATAGAAACCATATAAAATATGTGTTGTCTTTGGGAAGTCCTAGATTGAACCTTGTTTCTATCACATTCCAAGAGACATTCCTGTCCACAGGGCTAGATCCTGAACACAAACCAGCAAGCGAAAAAACAATTGTGAATCAAAGAACACACGAACTGTCGAGACGGAAGCAAAAGAAAGAACACATCTCACAATTTCATCCACCTGCAAGGCTAGGACCACTGCTGTGCAGCTCATTGAGGCCCTTCTAAAGTCAGCAGATATAGAAAATGCCACTGTGTCTCACTCTCCTCTCATGCATGACCTGAGCAAGGCCTGGACAAAACAGCACAGCTGCTCCATCCCAGCAGAGGCTCAGTGCAGCTGATGTGTGCTCTATCCTGTGTGTCCCTGGGATTCTCTCAGCCCTGGGCTAGATCTTTCACTGGGGCAGCTTCCCCGTGGTGATGCCTTACACGCCTGCGTAGGGCTCAGTACCAGAAGTGCTTTGCTCCACCAGCAGCTCTGCAGGAACACCTGGGTGAGGCTTTACAGCCTGTATGGCGTACAGTGATCCCTCTGATCTTAACTGCATGTTAACAACTCTACAGTCAGATCTAGGGTAATCAACTGCACACATTAAAAACAATTGATTGTCCCATCACATGAAAGACTGCAAGCAAAAATGAGGGTGGGGGAGAAATCCAAATAAACGTCAGTGTAGCTCCTACACACAACAACATGGAACAATCTTTTGTGATGATAGAGAAAGCAATCTGCTCTGATGGACTCACTTATAATGATTATTATATCCTCGTTTTCCCCTGATAGTACACAGGATATTCAGGGGATTGACATACTTAGGGAACTGATACAATCTTTCTCTTTGCTAAGTATTACACTCTTAGAATAAACAGTGCAATTAAGATTGCAAAAGAAATCCAACAACGTGCAGGTAAACAAAGTTTCAATATCGTTCACTTCCCCCACAGACTGAAGAACCATCGGGAGGTCAGTGGGTGCCCACAGCAGTGAGGGAGGCAGGCATGGCAGGAAGAAAAAGGCATCTTTCTGTCCTCCCATCCCACCTGCAGTAAAGGTGGGAAATGCGAGAACACATGGAAGCCAAGAGCCACTTGGAAGAGGAGAAACAGATCCATCTGTAGAGTGAATGCCCGGTTCCTATATACCTGGAAACAGCCCTAGGAGCTTAAACAACATCAGGTTCTTTCATAAGCATCAGCCCGACAGCACGTTAAGCATTAAAGTTGTCCTAAATATTTCAGCACTTAAGCCATCCTACACCGCAGTAAGAATTTCTTGTGTGTGAGCATTTTCGGAAGTGCTTGTGGTTTCATCACTTTTTTCCCCCTCTAGTCTTCAGGGGTGAAAAAGGGGCAAGGAGAGACACCCCTCCCCAGAGAAATGAGCCCCTTCTCCACACAGCCTTCTCAGAGGTGGTGTCTCTGACTGCAGTGCGCAGTCACTGAGAAGCAAGGAGTGAAGGATTTCAGGGCTGTGATTACCATTTTCACAACAAACATCAAGAATGTACGTAATTACTAAGCTAACATTTGTATATGCAAACAACAAGAGTGGAACTATAGCTGAATCTAAAGCCTGTGCCCTCCAGAACACACAATACTTTTTCAGGGAAAAAGTATTTTATTTGAAACACATAGTTTCCCAATATCCTGCCACACAAGTTTGAATTTGATAACCAACTACGGCCATCCTAAAACCAAGTCCATCCCAACACCAAGCCCATCCTAACACCAAGTCCATCCTAACACCAAGCCTTTGCCTACTTGATCAAAAGTCTGCATGAGCCAAAAAAAAACCAGTCTGTGCTGAGTGTCTCCCTGACTCCCCACAGACCTGGGCAGGAGCAGGAAGGGGAAGCAGGCATCCCTGCACAGACAGCCCCTGCAGCACGCATCCTGGTAGCCATTCCTCCCCTCTCATCTCACATGTTATTAAAACCAAGAGTAACATATGCAACTTTTGGTATGCATGGCTTTTTATTCCATACACTCTTGCACACCCAAACCTATTGCTGAGGTTCAGATCGTAATCTGTATCTTTCTCCACACAGTGTTTTCACTAGATCCTAGAACACCTCCGTAATGAATGGTATGTTGCAGTGTGAACACGCAGTCACTGCCAGCCTAATCCAGCTCTCTCTATACAGACAGGTGAACTCTTTTATGGGACCCCTAAAAAGTCAGGTGCACATTAGATGCTTGCCTAGAGCCAGCAGGACACCCACCTGTACATATATAAACACTTGCAGATGTATTTGGCAATATATACTCTATATTCTGTAACACTCTGTGTTATTCTTAGAGTCCTGGATTCATAAGCCAGGTAAAATTTCTGAAGGCTCATTACCCTACCTATTTTCATTCATTTCATTACTTGCTGATGAACATTATTCCTTCGTTCTTGATTTTCGCCAGTGCAAAGCACGTTATGAGTGAAAAAAAAAAGGTGCTTCCAAGCAAAACTTACAAACATCCCTGGTGTGCCAGCAGAGGGTAATTGATCTGTTCACAGATGGATCTGTAGCTGAAAAGTTTGAAGACTCTGGTGACTGAAAACTTTATACCAGTGTCTATATCTCACAGTAGCAGTGAGCTGTTAATGACTGCATCTGCATGGCACAGAAAGCACAGAAACATGCAGAGGGAGAGTCTGTGCCGGGTCAACCCCAGCTAAGAGCCCACGTCCTGCCCCCCTGCAGTAGGGGAAGAAATACATCAGTGTTCTCAGATCCTACCTGACGTGTAGGGATGAGACTCACTTGGCAGTGATCAGCAGCTCTGGTGAGAAATACAGGACGGCGGGTGGTGCACAGACGTGTGGACACCCGAGTGTCTGCAGCCTTAGCGAGTGATGTTCTGAGTGGAAATAAAGCAGCTATGGCTTCCCAGGTATGAACTTCTCAGTAATTCTTCCATCCAAGTGCACTACAGGACTGCTTAATGCAACGGCTTCTCCTCAACAGGAGCCTACCTGCAGCACTCCCAGCAGCCAGAGCACAACACACCCACTTTTCCCTGGGGATTAGCACTGCCACTTCAAATTAGGCTGTCTGCTTGACCTCTGGACAATACCTCCCCAAAGAAAGGGCTGCAGCAGGGCAGGAAACCCCTGACCTCTAACAATCAGGAATGCATAACGATTGGCAAAACTCGTACAGCTGAGAAACTGGCAACAGGCGAAGGAAGAACAGAGTGAAGTGCTGAGCACTCCAGGTTTTCATGCTCTTTGCCTCACTGGGTCTCAGAAAGTCCTGGAAACTGAGATTTTTGTTGGTAATGGATGATTTGCTGTTAATGGCTGATGTTAATGTGGAAACACATCACCTGCCTCTCTTAGCTGGACCCGAATGACTAGGTGCAGCATCTTGCTCCTGCTGTCAAGAATGAAGTCTCAGCACTGTCAGCACTACCCCTGAGCTATGATCCACATTTAACCACCACCCGAACAATAGCAGACTCCCTGATGAGCTTTGTCTCTAGGCTAAATTAAAAAGGTGGAGGGATGGTAGATATTAACCTTGGCTAATCCTATTATATTTGCATTTCAAGTCTTTGCTCTTTCAAAAGTTTCCTGTGTGATGTCAAGCACGTTATTCACTCCTTCTTTCTCTTCATGTAAAAGGAATAACAGATTGGTAATAGTACTATTGCACAATTTCATTTGAATGCAGACATTAAAATGCTGCTTTACTGAAATGGAAATGCTTGGAGGAGATGTATTATTTTTACATCTTCTTTAGGAAGGTTTTATTTCTCAGGTTCACTGGTCAGTGTCATTGAAGAAGAAAGATCACTTCCATGTGGATGACTAAAAATTGTAAAAATGGAGATGTTTGTATTTAATGGGAAGACATACATGAGGTTAAATGTCAAAAGCTATAGCTGTAGTGGATACCTGTATATAGAATAGCTGGTGAAAGGACATTGAAGAAGCTGAAATTCGGGATAAGTACAACTGTTATGGGCTGCCCACAAGCTGCCATCCCCTGCTGCCCAGTGCTGCTTGAGAGATAGAAGAGCTGGGATTGAAGGTGTGAGATGGAATCTGTGGAGAAGAAGGGGGCAAGGGAATGTTTTTAGCTTCAGCTAATCTCACCATCCAAATCTATTTCAATTGGCAATTAATTAATAAATAAATGAAATAAATTAATTTTCTGCTGGTCCAGTCTGTTTTGTTTATGACAATAATCAGCAAGCAATCTCCCTGTCTTTACCTCAGCCCACAAGTATTTCCATCTTTCTTCTTCCCACTGACCTGTTCAGAAGAAGGCAGCTGGGTGGGGGTCTGGTGGCCAGCCAGGGTCACTCCACCACTGAGATAAAGCACTGCTTTCACAAAAGTCAAGTTCAGCCACAAACCTGGCCACCAAGACCATAGCTGCAGCATCGAAGCCTATTACCCTGCACAGATACATTTGTTGATCTAAGCATCAAGACCTCTTTAGTCTTTTCTGAAAATAATCTCCGACATCAAGAACAGAATGTCCCAGACTCATCAGCACCTATGGCTTTATAAGTCCCTGTGATGGTTAGGTATATAAGTGTGATGGGTTAGATTACACACTTCCTCCATCACCCCCAAGTCATTCCCAAGCTTCTTCTAGTTGTCTGCATCTAGGTTTCAGGATAGCATGAAGTAAAATTTATGTGATATTAGAAAACTATCTTGGAAATACTCCAGCGCGAGCCTGTCACACCACATTCCTTCTGTGGCACAGCAGGTGTGAGCTGTAGGCTGTGATAATTATACACCAGCTACTAACCTGACTCTCTGTCTTCTTCAGCCAGATACATTACTGAGGCACGTTGGCAAAGTCATGTCACCAGTCGTGTGTGCTGCTTCCTTTCCTAGACACAGCTGCATTGGAAAGACGTGGATGAACTGATCAACTTTTAAAGCACTTCTGCTCCCAGAATTTGCCAGATTTACCTAAAGGTAAGAGCTTTCTAATTACTCTGAATCAATACTACTCCTTATGGAATACAGAAAGGGACATGTCAAGGACTGAGGTGGACAGGGAGCTCAGGGAGTGTGACAGCTGTGGTTCTTGGCTGTAAATGTTAACGCTGTGATTGAATTGTCAGGCTTTGGATTCCAAGCTTTGGAAATCTGGAGACAAAGATTGTTCTTAAGGTACTTTGCTTATTTCCTAGAACAGTCCAAAGATGGAAAACAAGAAAACAATCTGATAAGGTAAAGATGAGAACAATAATAAGAACAGAAAGTCAAACCGATGCGCCATCAGAAAGGGCTTCTGTCACACACAGCACAGGGCACACACCTGCTTTCCTTAGATTAATGTTATCCATAATAACTTTGTAAGAGTTGTCAGACCAGGTCCAGATGCTAGGTGACATTATTCATGCTGTCCTATCAGTTTGCAGTTGAAGGACAAGCCACGGACATTATTTTTATACGGTTATAAACGAAATGCTAGCTACCTGTGCTTTAGTGCTGCCAGTAAGAGAATGTAAATCCCTAAGAGAACCTAATGAGAAGATGCAATAGGATCAAATGTTAAGGCAACGATGAAGTGCTGAAAGCAATTGTGTAAGGCTGTCCTCAGCTCAGACATCTAGAAGGAAATGTGAAAGAGAAAATGGTGTCAGTGGAGGACAAAGGAGGAATCTCAACTTGGCATATACTCTATACTCTGTTGCTTGCTCAAATTTTAAGACCAGCCACAGCCAAATTTGGACCATGTCACTGCAGAATGGTCACAGTGCCTTCTTGATACAGTGTCCCTGTATACAAAACAAAGAGTAATTAATTTGCTCGTCGTCACTGTTGTAGAACAGGATCTGATCCCTTATTTCCCCTCAGCCCAGGTTAATGCATGAACCACCGGCCAGTACTTCCTTTTCGTGGTTAGCACTCTATTTTTGAAACAGTAATTAGGGAGGGAGAAGTTTTAATGCAATGCTGTGGCCCGATTCTCCTTGTCCTTCAGAACAGAGGCCCTTTAAATGTGAACGAAGCTGGCCTGCGAAGGCAAGGCATTGTGCTTCAAACAGCAAATTAAGGAGCAGGTATTAAGGGATATATCTGGTTTACATCAAAGGTTCACACAGAATTCAGTGACAGAGCTTATTTAGTATTTTAATTAGTAGTTTTGACAGAAATGTGGGAGTGGCAAAAAAATGTACGAATGAAGACATGAATGTCGGGAAGCAGAAAGCCTGCTGCACAGTGAGAAAACCTAGAGAACTGCTGTGACAGATTTCCTACCTACCTGCACTGCTCCAAAGCAGTACGTTTAGGGAGTACTATCAGGAAATGCAGCTACAACTGGGAGCTCCTCAGTGCAGAGTGACATCGGAGGACAAAGAAACACAGCATAAATGCAAGTCATTGGCATGATGTGGTTGTGGAGGAGGACAAAGTACTTTCGATTCTATTAAAGACAGCATTTCCCCTAAATATAAGAAGATATTCATACTATTCTACAGGCTGAGGACTGAGCTCATCTGGTCACTTCTGTCCAGAATTAATAACAATTCACTGTCCAGAAGTGAGGACATGACAAGCTTGCATAGTGCTGTGAGCAGCGGGAGCAGAAGATGTACTGAAATAGAGTAGAACTCTCCTGATGAAGGAATAACCCAACAAAGTATGACTGGGATAGGACTGGAAAACGCACAGAATTCCTGCCCAGCCAGCAGCCATGTGGGGCCACGTAGGCCAGGCCAGGCTGCTGTTTGCACACCCAAGTGTGCAACTGCCTGCTCAGGGCCAGCAGCAGGGAACCAGCCCTCCATCTGCACACGGCAGCAAACACACACCCTGGCTTGTGCTGGATTTAAAAAATAGTAATAATAGTAAACATTCCAAATATCTTTGCATTTTTGTCACCCTTTACAATATCATGAATGAGAACACATTTGCTCCAAATTGGAGAAAGCAAAGAGATCTTTATGAAGAGAGCTCAGCTCACTAGCATTTCACTCTTCAGTAAATGCTTCTTCTTGATTCTGTGAGCAAAAGTGGTTGTTCTCACTGTGCTCTCAACTGCCATTTAGGCCGCAGTGCTTTGGGTTAATTACACATCAGTACCACCTTGTACACATGAGGGGAGGGTCCTGCCCAGCTCTCCGGGCCAATGGCAAAATCATCCTGATGACTTCAACAGGTGAACAACCAGCTTCTTGCACCGACCCTTGGAAGCAGTGACCTCCCACATCGGCTGGAGAGTCAGTGCAGCCAACAGACAGACCAGTGGAACCAAGCAGGGAGTTCACAACAAGAACCACAGATCAGAATCCCCCAGAGCTACATCCTCTCCATTTGAAAAAGGAAGCAGGTAGCCTGATACACGCTTAAAAACTGGGAGCCTGAAGAACTTGGAGATGGCAGCAGGGTACCACAGTGCCTGCATCATTTGTTGAGTTCACTGGCAGGATGCCTACTTCAGGCACGCTGAATACCTCTTAAGGTCCAACTTTTAATTTGCTGCCTGCTGTCCTGTCTTGAGTTTCTATTTTAAAAACACGAATAAACATATACCTGGATGCTGCACCACAGCTCTTTGTTTATCTGTGCTATTCCTTCCTGAATAGCTGACAAGTCTCAGCACATTGCAAATGTTACCATCAGCAACAAACTTAGGGCTAATGAGAGAAGATCTCTCCACTGAGAAATTCAGCATTTTATTGCTGACTAAAAATGAGAAACAACTGCTTCGGTAAAATAAAACAGATGCACTCAATGTTATCCAAGCCACAGATGCAATTGTACGCCAGCAAAGGTATTTTATGGTCACTCCTTACAATAGTAGAAATCAAAATTGTTTCATAAAAGCAGCTGGAAGGGCTGAATGCCCACAAAACACATTGAACTAGCGATGGCAGGACAGCAAGAGCACATTACACTGTAATGATCATTACAGACTGATCTCTCAGCTACTATCCTAAAAGCCATCATATCACTTCTACACCTCCAAACATCCCTGAAATCTGCAGATCAATTTCTGAAGCATTTTAATATTCCAAAACACAAAACTTCTGAATGAATTACATGGCCTCCAAATACCTGAATCACAGAATGCTTCCTTCCAAATTTTGCATCCCGTGTTGTTCTGGCCCTGAACTGGCTGTTACTGAAGTCAATGTCAAATCACATTCTGACATAAGCTGGAGCTGGAAGAGACATTCAACGTGTTCCTCATGCACCCACTGCTTCCTGTCCTGCCTAATATTCTGGATGCCATCCTGGTACACGATGTGATGGCCGAAGATGATAGGCTCCTGCCAGATGACGTACTGAACCAAGCGCTTAATGCCAGCGTGGTACAGACAGGGCACAGGGACAGCTCTCTGCAACGTTAGTTCCTCTCTTACAATATCCAGCTCTTCCCTACACTTTCTCCATCGCCCCCAGAGCAGCACCAGGCATTCTGTGCTGTTACATCCACAACCAGCTCCTGAGTGCAGCACCACGTCAGCTGGAATAGAGGCCGGCCAGCGTCACTAATTGCTCCTGGAAGCATTTTGGAAACCTCATTTGGAGCCTGCAGCATGAGATTAGCAATGAACCTTCTTGCTAAAAAAGCCTCCCTTAAATACAAAAGGGATTAGAAAATCCTGTTCAGTTTTCACAGAAGTGCCACATCACGTTTTAATCAGGCCAATCCACTGAACTCAACAGAAAGGAGGCACAGGAAGAGCTACGTGGGCTCCAATACATGCACACCTGCCAAATCCCAGCTGCCTCCTCTCACACGAGAATTTTGAATCTCAACAGAGAGGAATTCGTACTGCAGCAAACTACAGCTCCTCAAATCAAACTGTAAATACATCATCAGCACTGCTCATACTTACAAAGCAAACACATACAGCGCTCACGCAATGATATTTCTGAATCAGTCTTCAGTACCTCCCAGTTTATGCTCTGCTAAGCTGCACCCAGACTGAAACAGGCTCTCCAGTCTCACAAATGCTTCCATTTCAACTGCCACAATATCACCTTAGAAGAGGTACCTGAAGGAAAAGCATATTCCTCTCAAAATTGAAATCAAACTGCAAAAAACACTTTAGAAAGATGAAAAAATGACTGACTTGCATACACAGGACTGTCTGTCTGTCTGCCCATCATTCAAACATGCAACAGCTGACAAATCATGTAGAGAGGAAAGTCTCTGCTCTCCTTACGACTATTTTGACCATACACATAAAGCTGAGTGGTGAATCTCTTTGGATTCCTGAAAAGATTGTCCCCCGTGTGCCTTCATTTCCCCTCCATACAGCACCAATGGCACCTGGACACGCACTAGGCACTATTTAGACATTGGGGACGTTTGGGAGGAACATGCAGAGGTGTGGGTGAGTGCTGGAGAGCAGAGCCCTGCCCTGGAATTCTGCAGTTCGGCAGCTTTGCTTGGCTCAATGAATGTCACTGCACACCAGAGCTGAGGGCCAGAGCGAACCCAGAGGAGGGCGATGGAAACTGCTGTTGCCTATCCTCCTCTAGGATATGTCCCTCCTAAAACATAAAGACCTTACAACTCCCATTCTCTGAACTGGGTCTTTGTGCCCACGCCTCAAGGTGTGATTTGCATTCTCTATTTTATCATTTTAAAATGCACTGAATTTAAAGCAAGCTTTATTTTGCAGTGCAAACTGATTCTATCCATGTGCTAAAGAAACTGAGACAAGAAAGAAAGCAGTCTTGTTTCTGCATCCCTGTGACTGTGTGTTCCTGCCTGCAAGTCAAGTAGTTTGTAATTGCTTGAGCTGACCTTGAGAGCTCTAGATAAACCCAGCACCCATGCCAGGAGTGCACAGCACTCTGCTCTGCCCTGGTGGAGAGCTTTCTTTGCTCACTGTGGCTGCAGACAGGACAACTCACATCACATCCTTTGGCATCTAGTGTGGGCCAACTGCACACTGCTTGTTTCTGGAAGGGAGCTTATAGGACACTTCCCACTCCTCAGGAGTCACTGCCTGACAGTTCTTGCTGTTTTCTCCCTCAGTGCTCCTAATACTGTCCATTCTCTCCCACATCTCCAGCAGATTATCACCTCTGATAAAGGTTCTAGCTCTAACCCACAGCTATAACACCAGATGTGGATGTTCACAGTCCCAGTGTGCTCTCAGACATCACAGGCACAGCAGCAACTGAGCTGAGATCACATCCTAAACAAAAGGGCCCACTGAGCTGTGGAAAACCCTCCAAGGAATGCTCTTCCTGGAACTCCATACTCACAGCACTCAGGTCCAGAGGCTACCCAAGCCCTGTGCCTCCCAGGCAGGAGAGCTGAAGCAGCTCCTGCAGCAGCTGGGGCTCACAGAACGCCTCAAGCTGGAAGGGACCTGCAAGGATCAAATCTGGCTCACCTCCTCTGGGGCAGCTGCTCAATCCCAACATGCAGCACTGTTAGAACAGCAACTAAAAGGCTGAAAGCAACCCAAATCCAGGGCACCTTAGCAGCAGCCTACGGCCCACAGCTTCAGTGCTCATGGCTCGAGCAGAGCCAACACAAACGAGGACTCCCACACCATTCCTGGCTCTGCCACTGATTCACTGAAGTCACTGGCTTTTCTTCTGCACCTCTGCCCTGTACATTTACCTGGTGCTATTACATTACCACCTCACTGGGTGGAGCAAGGATTAGTCAGTGTTTGCTTGCATTCAGCTGTTAACTTGCAATGCTCTCGCTATGTTAACCACTATTATTATTCCTTCATTTTGCCTAGGCTTACAATCACTGGATGAAATTGAAAATCCCCTTCTTCTTTTTCCTGTTTTACAATGAGTGATATTAATTCAGCAGAAATGTCACCAGAAATGACACATCCAGTATTTAGCATATGCTATTTAAGTATCAAGCAATAAGCCAAAAAACTTGAAGACATTCCTTATACATTTGGCCACCGATGCTCGTCTCAAAGAAACAGCCCATGGTCAATACTGGCTAACACCCATTTGTCCATTATCACAGTTACTATTGAGATATTCTTCTCTACAGTTCATTAACCTTCCTTGGCTCTCATTGTGTCACCTTACCCAGGACGTCCCGATTCTCAGCTTTTCTCTTTTCTTCTCAGTAGGATCCTCAAAGCTTCACCAATGCCCTATTAATACATCCAACATTTTAGTCTTTTACCTTCTTTACACTGAGCACACTGAAATACACTTTTCCCCATTCTGCCTGAATAATCCATATCTTAGCCATTTTCTCCAACTTTGTCACCCTTAACAAGGCCTATGCTTTATTTCTGACTTTTTCTCCACCCCACTTACTAACTTTACTATTCATTCTGCTACCATTTTCCACACCATGTCCCACTCATCCAGACCTGTGAAATTCTTTTAAATTCCTTCTTCCTTCCTCCCTAGGACTGCTGCTTTATCTCACCACTACTGACTTCCTCTCCCACCCCTCCCTACGCTCCCCCATAATCATGGCTCTCCAACACAACCTGAAAACAGACCTGCTGAGATCATCTTGCCTTGTTCAGAAGTCTCCATACTCCTCTAGTTTGACCTCACATACTCAGGCAGATGATGCTGATTTGCTGAGCATTATGTTTTGCAGACTCTACTTGCTTATCCAACTGTCTCTTAACAATATAATCCCTCACTACTGCATCACAGCAACAGAAGACACATAGTTGTGCTGCAAGATGCTATGTGGAGTTACCCTAAGCCTCACCAGCCTCATTCAGTTGCTCCTCACAGGCAACCGAATCCTCAATCCTTCCTCATTGGAAGGGGATTCTCCCCCTCTGCCCTTGTGAGACCCCATCTGCAGCAGTGTTCAGCTTGGGAGACCCAACACAAGAGGGATAGGGACCTGCCAGGTTCAAGAGGAGACCATGAAAGTGCTCCCAGGGCTGGAGCACCTCTCCTGGGAAACAGGCTGAGGGAGCTGGGCTTGTTTAATCTGGAGGTGGCTTTGGACAGATCTCCTTGTGGTATTTCAATATTAAAGGGTAGCTATAAGACAGAGGGACATTCAACCAGCTTTGGATAAGAAGGGGAAATAGCTTTAAACTAAGAGAATGATGAAGATGGTGAAGCACTGAACAGGCTGCTCAGAGTTGTGGATGCCCCGGTGCTGGAAGTGTTTGAGCTCATGTGGCACAGGGCTGTGGGCAATCTGATGTCCCTGCCCACGGCAGGGGGTGGTCCCAGTGGGCTTTAAGGTCCTTTTGAATACCCAAACCATGATTCTATCTTTGGTTCCTTTCCTTCCCTACATCACCCTTCTTTGCTGACCTGCACGTAAAGCCGTAACTTTCTTCTGCAAAGCAATTCCTACTGTTAACATTAGTCTATCAAATCATTAATCAGCCAGTTAATAGTGGATCAAAGGATAGCTAAGAGTAATTAACGCCATTCTATTCACAGTAATACAACACGTATCTCCAGCTGCATCCTCTACCTCCCACTCTCCTGGACTGTGAAGAAGTGCCTGCTAACACCTGCAACACACACGTCCTTTGTGGCCTGGTCCTGCTCAGAGCCTCGGGTAGCACAGTCATAGTTAACAATGATATTGACCAACAGACTCCTGTCATGCCAGTGATGAGACAATAGTTTCACAGTACAAGACTGGTCATGGCAATGATGATGATGAGGTTGCACAATAACCTGCTGAAAGATCCAAATTGCCACAGGTTGCACAGTTGCATGCTCTGATTTAATGACACACGAAGGGTTTTTGCAGGTGCTCGGAAGTGCAATCTTCCCTCTCTTGATTATTTTGACAATTCCAGAAAAAAAATCACACTACCTTTTCTGTAAAGGTAACACTTGCAGACACAAATCTGAGTGCTTCAAATCGTATACTTTCTGTGTGAATGCTGTCAGCTTTCCAACACAAAGAAATAAAGTAAAATTCTATTTTCTGCTTGTCCTCATCTTCCTCACCTGGAACAGTAACTGACTGTACTGCAGTCTCTAAAACAGCCAGAATAAGAGAACTGCTCATTTTCCTCAAAGTGAAATCTGAGAGTAAGAACTAGAAGGAGGCATTGGGAAGTAGAGGGGAGTGAGAGTCACTGACTGTAGAAGTTGTTTTGTGCTACTTTTGGCAGGTGAACTGCAGAGATGGCTAGTGAGAAGGGACGTGTGGAAATCCCCATGGTTATGTACGAAGCATGCCAAGAGCCCTCTGCTCCTGAGTACTGCAGCCAAGGGGGTAAGCAGCCTTTGCTGGGCATGGATGGAAAGAGCAAGCTTCTGGCTGGCTCTGTGGCAAACATCAATGGTCATTTTCTAACCCAGGCAGCTCATAAAGGGCCCAACTTGGCCACAACATGAGGGGCTCAAAATGTGCCTGTGCCAGTGTATAAAAGCCAGGGTTGGGGTGGGCAAGCCGGTATGATCTGCTAGTGTGGAGACCACTTGAAATGGGAAATTAAAAAAAAAGAAGTGCAATTATTCATTCTACCAACAACAACACTTAACTGGAACTGCAGTTGTCTCTACAGTGACTTCATATTTCTAACAAGCAATTGTTCAGACAGCAGACTTTGTAATGGTCTGGCCATGTGCTGCTTAGCCTGCCATCTGCTCTTCCAGAGGACTGGCCCTTTCTCTTGCACTCCTGCCCAGAGCTGCCCTCACTCCCTAGCTGAGTCAGTGTAGCACCTGGGTTCCACGGGCACAAGCAGCCCTTCCCCACGTCATCCCATGGGGGCTGGCACAGCAGAAGGCTTGGCAGCTCTGCTCAGTAACTGCTGTGTGGCAGGGCTGGCTTTTGCTTTGACGCCAGACATTGCTCCCACACCTACGCAAGCATCTCACAATGCTCCTTTGTATTCTGCTTGCTGGAGCTCATGCTCACTGAAAGACGCACTGATGTCAGCCTTCCTGCTATTGAGGAAACTGCCATTCACCAGGCAGGGCTGGAGAAGAAACCAGTATGGAGGTCAGAAGGTGCAGTACAGGGCTGCTAAACTTGACGTGTTGCAGAGTGCTTTACCCTGATCAGCTCTCTCCACACATTTTTCTTCACAAAGCCCTCTCTGGCCTCACTCTAAGCTCTCAGAAGAACTCGCATGAGGTTGGGGAATGAGGTTGAAAATGCTTGAGGTGACTTAGTCACCAGTCCCAACTCTCTTACCCACAACAGAAAGAAAAAATAATTCTTCTCTTTCTGTAGACCAGAGGGTAAGATTAAAATTCCTTGGCTTGAAGCTGGGGAGAAAAAAAAAAATCTAGAAAAACTAGAAAAAAAAGTTCCAAACATTATTAGTAAAGGTGGTAATCACTGGAAGAACACAGTTAGAGGTACTACAGATCTTTAGTCAATAGAGCCTTTAAAATAAGATCAAACACCATTTCAGTGTCATACCAGAACAGATGCAGTTATGTGTTGACAAAATAATTTGATTTCTTGATTGATGTTGCTAAGAAATTGAGAGCAGCTTTTCACTGCAGGCTATTCTGGCTTTAAAAACCCACGAATCAAACCAATAGTGCCTGTTCCCTGTGCTGTACATCAGAAGGTCACACCAGGCAGCAGCCCGCCCCAGCCCCAGCTCAACCTTCTGGGAGGTGAGCTGACCACTCTGTTATGTCTCACTGTCCTTCTTCCCTTAGGAGGCTATGAATATCCTGCTCCCCCTCCTTACTCCTACCGAGAAACAGCCACTGTTGAGCAGCCCGGTAAGTGCCAGGTATTTCTGACAACGTTCATAATTCTACTGCTAACAAAAGCAGAACGCAGTTGGTTTTAAAGTCAACAAACATAGTTTTTTGTTTTTTTTTACCTAAACACAGTCCAGGAAGATGGAAAGCTTCCCTAGGAATGTTAAAAACAAACTAAGACGACAGACTCAGTCCCATTTTCTAGCAGTAGCCAGGCTGCAGAAGCACCCCTTCATGCAGCGAGGGCTTTCAGAACAAATGATTTTAAGTCCAGTTTATTTCATCATTCCTGTTCTATTCACTTTTATGTAAGTGGACAAGCTCAAAGGAGATATTCAGAAAAGGCTTCAAAGAAAGTCAGGTATCATCTCTTACAGGAGAGAAGGAGATGCAGCTGTTTTCTGAATTCAGAATTCCCCAAATTCAGGAGACAAACTCAGATACCAGGTTGAAAGAAAGCAGATACTAGTTTGAATATACCCTACATTTGTTCTAGGGTGGTATTTTTTATTGTAAAAGATGGTATTTTTCACTGGAAATCTTCTTGGGAAAAGGACACCTTCACATAGCTACAACGCATGCACACCTCTCGATGAGACAGGAAAGTCAAATCCAGGCTAGAAACAACATGGGAGAAGTTAGAGATTTTCCCAACTGGGGACATGCGACTGTTAACATTTGTGTAACTGAGTAACTACTTCTTTGCATCTCTTTTAGTAAGCAGAGATCCAGAAAGCCCCTCTGTATCCTTCAGATCTCCCTTTCATGGTGAACATGCATTTTTACAGTATTTTACATCAGAAGACAAACTCTCAGTGTCACCACTGGGCAGCGGAGACTGCCTGACTGTGGAGAGTTCCCCACTGGCAGCACCCAGTGTAGGTCCTTGTGAGCAGCTATCCTGAATGTGTTTAGTCAGTAACAGTAACACAGGCAGCTCTGGATCGGCCATTTTAGGAACCTTCATTATACAATTAAGAATTGATGGCTTGTAAAAGGTTTCCCATCTTTTTGCTCTTGCTGCTTCTTTTTTCCTCTTCAACTCAGTCTACCTGGTGTCTCAGCCTCCGATCATCGTAGCAGGAATCTTCTCAAGCAGACCAACGCCCACAATATGTCCTTCCTGCCGCCAGCACATCACCACACAGGTCACCTACAGGTTGGGCAAACTGTCCTACCTCCTGTGCAGCAGTCTATGCATGGTTGGGTAAGCTTTTCTGTTTACACTGCAGCAGGAGGATACAAATGTAGGTCCAATACAATTTAAGGTCTAGTTAATGCTTATGTAGACAGCTGCCCTTCTTCCCTACTTCCTAAGAAGTCAGTCTGTCATCATGGCTACCAGAGATTTAACCACGTATGTTACTACTCTTTGTAAAACAAGTAAAAATGAGTACAACAGAGTCTACGTCCTTACAATAATTTAGAATCAGGTTCAGAATCACAGAATTGTAGGGGATGGAAGGGACCTCCAGAGATCATTGAGTCCAACCCCCAAATAAAGAAATAATAAGACTAACAGGCAGGACATTAGTAATAAAGATAAATCCTTGGGAAGAAAATTTAAATATTAAAGAACCTAGAAAAGAAGTGGATTCATGAAGTGATATGGCAGATGGAATAAAAATAGATGAAGCCAACAGGAAGAAAAGTTAGTAACTCATTCCATGCACGCCCATCTCCTCTTTGTCTACAGGTGCTGCTTTGGATGCTGCTTTGTACCTTTCTTTGTGAGGATCTTCAAGGACGCAGACCATTACTGCCCATACTGCCAATTTCACATTTACAGATACAAAAGGCTATAGGGACAGTTAGCACAACCAGATGACGTCCAGTTTGTTTCCTAATGGCGTAAGATTTCACGTGTAGAACTACTGACAGGAAACACCAGAGCAGGCTTTGGTTCTGCGGCTCCCTCACCAGCAATTCCACCCGCAGTTTGCCACCGCACGGCTGGACCGACTTTAAAAAGCCCTGCCGCACACCATCACTCAGTTAATGCTCAATCTGGACAGAACACCGAGTTACAAAGCGACCAGCTAGCGAGTACTTCAGCACTTGTACTGCTCCCAAACCCCAGCCCAGGCGGACGCAGCTCCTGCACTGCAGCCCAGCACAGCACAGCTCGGCACGAAGCACTGCCTCGAACATGAGCCATCCCCACAGGGCTGCGGGCGTACAGAGCAAGCTGATTATTTATTGATGAAACATAAGTTATGAAACCCTCATTACTGTAACATATGAGATAAGAAAATAAACCTGTTCTTGTTAACAATTCTGACAAACGTTGCTGTCTGCACTGTGTCCCTGACGCCCCGCGTGCTGGGACACCTGCCCACATCAGCAGACCAGCAGAACGAGAAGAGCCGCCTGATGTTATCGGATCGGTTTGTTTTAGTTCTCTGGGCAATTTAGGCCACCATAAGCATACGGTGGGTAGGGAGACCCTGCAGCACGCGCTGCACACCTGTGGAAAGAGGCCGAGCTGAGCCGCTCGCAAGGCAAGCCCCCGAATTGTTGCTTTTGCAATCCTCGCAAACGCCAACTTCCAGCGCTAAAAGAGCCGAATTTCCCCGTCTGAGGTCCTCTCCTCTCATTACTAACCTGAAGGGCAGCCCGCCCTGCCCGGCTCCGCGCGCTGACGGCTCGGCCCCCAGCCCCGCCCTGCACACAGCGCCCCCTGGCGGCACAGCGGGCCCGGCTCCAGCAGCCCTCAGAGGGCGGGCGGGGCAGGAAGCTGTGAGGAAGGGCGCAGCCCTGCGGCTGGGATCCGATTCCAGTGAGGATTTAACTACTCTAAGGAAACAAACAAACAAACCCACGGCCATCACAAAAAAGCCCCCAGATCCCCACTTGCTGCCTGTATTTGCTGACAGCCTTAACGCCTAAAGAAACGCAGTCACTGAAAAGAAATGCCCGCTGCTGGTCATTTCTTTTCGGGTCGCTCGGCGGCGCTGCGCCCGCTCCCAGCGCTTCTCCCGCCACACAACGGAACGCAGCGCGCTGCCTCCTGCTCCCTATTGAATTTGCACGGAGAGCGCTGTGAGGAGAGCGCAGCTCACTGACAGCCGTGCAGTTTTGTCTGCGAATCTGATGAGAAAAACAGACTTAAAAGCAACAAACAAACAAACACAGCAAAAGTTTGCCTACCTACAGGTGCTAGCGGGGCTGCCCGTTCCTACCATTCCTACCTTCACCGGCTCTGCTGCCACCCGCAGCCGCTCCGTCCCCAGCCCAGCAGCCCCAGCGCACCTGGGCTCGATCTGTGCCACTGCGGGACTGGTGCCGGCGACATGGCGGCACTGCAGAGCTACGTAGGGATATGGAAAGTGTAGGTTTGAAGAATACGGGAGAAATCAGTGCCACGAACGGTATTCCTCACTGGGCAGTGATAGTTAATTGCCTGGAGCTTGGTTGTATTACAAATAGCTCCTATTTAGATAGCAGCACATCTAGGGTGGCCTTAGCTAAACTAGTTTGTGCACGCTCTCTTGGTTTTGCTTTGAGACCTCATTTTCAGATGCAAACTATTTTCTGGGCTGACTGAACTATCGTGCGTCCCCACGTCCGTGCCAGAGCAGCAGGCCGACGTTTCGACCTGGCAGGCACCACAAACTGAAAAAACAACCAACCAACCACGAGTGAGCACTAAACTATTTAACCGCGAGCAAACTGGGAGGGCTTTGGGTGTGGGACTTCGCTGGCGAGGTGCTGCTATACAGAGGCTTCTGTGCTGACCTCCCCAGAGTGCGTGAGGACGACCCAGGAGCAGGGGAATGCAGTACAGAGCAGCTGCCCAGCACCAGTAGTTCTGTCCTCAGCTGACCCAGTCCATTTAAATCACACAGAATCACAGAATCACAAGGTTGGAAACGACCTGCAAGATCATCTAGTCCAACCACCCTCCCATTCCTATCAGTGCCACAAGCTACTAAACCATCTCTCGCAGCTCCTCATCCAGGCGCCTCTTGAACACTGCCAGGGATGGCGACTCCACCACCTCCCTGGGCAGCCATTCCTGCCCAGGCCATTCCATTAGATCACTTTGATCTAATGAGAAATAACACCACAATGATAAAATCCACCAGCAGCCAAACAAGCAGCACCATTCTTGCACCACTTCAGACATTTTTTAAGTATTCTTTTTTTTTCCCCACCGTTTAAGATCTGGATGTGAGCAGTTAAGCTTCACCTTTATATAGTGGCCAATACACACCATGCTGGATAGCACTGAGAAACTGAACACACAGCAAAAGAAATAATGTATACCATTTGAGATGTGCAGAAGACATTCAGTACAAGCAGAGCATTTTTGCACCAGTACTTGGAGACAAGTTTATGCAAGTATGCAACAAGGCAGGCTTTCCAGCTACAGCCTGCTGGTTGGCACATCATCTCCTGCTAGCTTAAAAGTCACCTGGGACAGAAACCAAGCACAGCACAGATGTGAAGTCTGAGTCTAGGCATTTCACACATACACATTCCGCCCCCTTTTGCTATTCCTATAGGCCAGGTTCATTTAAAGGCAGGGAATAAACAACACCAGGCTGCTCACTGAACAACGACACCGCCCACCTCAATATTCAAATAATGGAATCATAAACACTTGCTTAGTTCCTCTAAGAAAAAAACAGGAAGAGTGAAAAACCTACAAACTCACACAACTACTCAGCATTTACCATGAATGTCACTTGACACAATTTAGCTGCATTTTGCAAAATTCATCTTCATTTACTCAAAACCATCCTGACTTCTGAACAGGCCATTTGCTTTCGTTTCAAAAAGCTTTTTCATAATGAACGAACAAGACACAAATCCAGGGTTTACCCTAGTCTACTTTATTTACAATATATACAGGTCCTACAGAAGAAATAAAGTGTATGATTTCTCACAAAGGATATTAAATAGCAAAACCACAGCGCAGCTCAGACCTACGTGCTGATGGCAGCCAGCACAAAGGCCACAGGGGAGAGGAGGTCCTGGGGCCGGCTCTTGGCATGGCAGGCTGGATCCCCGTGTGGGCAGCAGCTGAGGTAGGATGGCACTCGGCAGCGCAGCTGGCCGGATGGATTGCCCCATGGCTGGGGCACAGCTGGCAGCAGCACACATTCGTCCTGGCGGTGCTAAGCCTTCTGGTACATAGGGTGGGTTTGTTGACTGTCACTCTCTAATCAAACTATTTCACTGGTGTGATTTGCTTTGATTTCACAGAATGCTTTGGACTCCTTAAGAATAAAAGGCACCGCAAACCGACAGGAACCACAGCTATGTGGAATGACTCACATGGGCCGTTAAGGCTGTGCTCCTCTGATCGTGTATAACATGAAATTACATTCTTATTGCTTAACACTTAACGTTACCGTTGGTCATTTCATGCATTCACCCTTATCCTGATAATTCTGGAATCTGAAATCTGAGTAGGAAATGGAGAGCACAGCACTTCTGAAGACTGTACTCCAACTGAACGAGACACCGCACCTGAGAAAACCTCCGTTCTTCTCCTCACAGCTGTGTGCTCCCCTATTTGAATAATAAGGTACATGTGCTCCAAGAAAAACATTTAAAAAAACCCCGTTATTGAAAAGAGTACACAGGGAATGTCTGAATGTATCATCTCAAAATTGATGTGGGAATAGCACAAATACTGAAACTTGTTTAAAGCTGTCATTTAAAAACTAAAAGGCATCCAAAATTTACTTTCCTAGCGGTATTTTCTTCTGAAATTGCAATTTCTTAAGATATTTCCTAGAAGCTGCCAGCATCCCAGACATTAATGCTAGAATGTAGTGACATTCTGATACAAGCTCAATTTTATTGCTGTCTGCTTAGTGCATACTACTACTGATCAGAGTATCTAATTCTACAGATAAATTTGGAATACAAATCCTGACACATACTGGAAGCCTGCAGAGACAGCAGTTGTCTTGGACTGTGTTGTACTTCTCACCATTTAATTGCAAATTCACTGCAAAGGAAAACTTGATCCACTTAAGGCACGTGCCACTGAAGCACTTCACTTCCCTCTACTTGTAACCTGCGCACAGATGACAAAATAATGTAAACTTGATTGACTTGACTGGGAATAAGACATGTTAAAATCACCACAATATGAAGAACAAAAACACACCTAACAGACATTGCTGCATTTTACAACAGAAAAAATACATATGCACCAGAAACATATCTTGAAATCTAACTTAACAAAACTTGGTGGTATTTTCAGTAATCAGCAGCACCTGTAAATGCATGAGGGCCATCACATGTATACAGCCCACCTACAAGATGAATGAGAGGTTTGAGCAAAGAAATCCTGTAAGAACTTGGCTCTGCTATGAATGCGTGGAATTCATTACAGCCGAAACCTATCATTCTATTAAGAGATCTTACCTTTAGAGGCTGCAGATTTTAACTTTACACCATTTGTACGATTAGACTTGAGAATCTGGATGACAGAAATCTGTACAGGCAGAGTCAAGGCTACCACAAAGACTCTACCAGGAGCTTTACAAATTAACCAGTAAAATATTTTCTTCCATTTATCTTATTTGTACACGGCTCCTTCCTGGAAAACCCCTTCATTCATTATGCTCAAATGCAACTAACTTGGGAGGTTAAAAATTCCAAAACCTAAAAAAAAAACCCTAACAGAAAAACCCACAGATTTCCCCCCAATCTCCAAAACAATCCATCTGAGGGTTACACGGTCGTCAACACACCTTCTGGAAAAGCACAAAGAAGACATTTCCCAGAACTCGATTTCCAGAGAGAAATCTTCTTCAACGTCCACGTCATCACTCACCGAAGAAAAATTTTATAGAAAATTTTATTCAACATACAACATTTTCCAGCAAAAAAAGGCAATATACAGGAAGAGTTGTTGTACACTGCAGCTACAGAAACAAAATAAAATACTGGAAAAGAATGTAAAGTTAAGTGTGAATTGCTGATTCTATCTTTACTGCACTCAAAACTAGACACGCGGCTGGCGTTAGCTCCAAAATAAAAGGAAGCAGTCTGGGGACTGAAAGAAAACTACACACAATGAATATCAACATCAGTGAAATTCACTTGCAGACTCACCCAACAAAATTATCCTCCAAGTGTTAAATTGTACATGTTCATTCATTAAATATACAATTTCATTTTTTCTTTTTTTTTTTTTTTTCATTTTTTCCTCCTTTTTTATACAAAGTCAACAGCTTACTAAACACTAGTGAGCATGCCCCTCTGTGCTAAAAGGCTATTTCTTGTGTTCTCCCCGTCTCTTCCCACGTTAACTAAATGAATGATATTTATAATCCTTTCACTTGCTTTTGCCAACTCTGAGTGTCATTCTATTTGCCAGAAGATGGCATAATAAATTGCAACTGTATTCAACAATGGCTGAAATTTTCATAAAAAGACCCAAATATCTCATTATAGGAGTCAGGGCATCCACTTGGCAAAACGGGATGCGAAGTAGTGACTAAATTAAATGAAAACTAGTTTATCAAAAAAAAGATTCTATGCAGCTGGAGGAGACAAAAATCCCAAATAAGTGCCAACAATGTACACAATGAAGTAGAGATTGCTATTTATTGATGACGTGAGTTTTTTGCATTTACAAATGCACAAAAATGTCATTTAAAGTATAACTGAAGGAAATAAATCTGATGTGAGTCTAAACATAAGACTTACTAGCTGCAGTGATGGTGAACACCACACCAGGAAAGGCAGCCAGCCAGCTTATGCCATCTATAAACGTACTACAGACAAATATTTTGCCAATGTCAATTGTTCTACTAAACTCTTCCCTCATTATGCTGACAATTGCCTTGCATTACGTTTACCATAAAATAACTCTCATTGGCATCCAAGCTTTATAAAAACACCTTCATTTTGCTCAAAAAGGGCAGTCAATAGATACAGAGAAGCCAAACTGAACAGCCTCAACAAAATAAAATTAACATCAGCAGCAAATCCTCTTGCTGAAGACTTCAGATATAGTGCACGTGTACCAAAGTTCTACAGTTGTTAAAAAGGTGCACACACACACTTATTTTGTCCCTTGCCTTGACAATCTGGTTTATTAAGTCAGTTATGGATTTTAATAGCTTTTTCAAGGTAAGTGTAGCGACTTCTCTTTGGGGCTTTATTGAAATGGTCAAGCCCTAGCCACGGCCTTGGATGAGACATGTTGCCTAGAAAAGAAAGAGAAAAAAATGAAGTTGTAAGACTAAGTTAAGAAGTTTCATTCACACAAACTACTCATATGCGCCCTGTTCAGTTTGCTAGCAATTGTACAGCACAGATGAGGACTGAAAAACAGTCCTTAGCCTATGGACAATAGGGCTGCTCTCCTGACCACTGCTTCCATTCCATTATTATGTTGTACAATCGTTTCTGGGCCAGATAGCTGGTTTTCCTCTTCTTCAATCACAGGAGTTAACAGCAGTGAAACAACTGCTCAAGTAAAAGCTGGATGTAACTTATAGCCAGAGGCACGCCAAGCACAGCACCAACTCTCACAGAATGGCTGGGGCTGTCTGAAACAGAAAGGCGTCATCCAAACGTCATTTAATACAGCAAATGCTGGTGGTTAAGTGATTGCTGCTGTATGAAGCTATCCTTCTCACCTGGCTTCAGTAGGAATATTCTTCAAATAGATGCAAAATGCAAATCAGTAGTTAATTAAGAAAACAGGTAACTGACCTTGTACTCAGTCTTCCGATTAAAAAATAGTTACATTTGGACCAGGAAGAAAATATACACAACTTTTCACTAGTGCAACTCAGCATTAATTTACCTATGGCTAATTTTCATAGAAAAAAATATACAATTCACGGTCTTGCAAATGGGCAAGGTTCCCTTTCAAGATGTCTGCAATGCAGAGCATGAAACAGCCTTTGAAGTGAAATGGTAACAGCAGAAACTAAATAGCCCTCCAGCAAGAAAAGCAAACTTTTACATTTCAAGACATCATCTGCCATCACTAAAGCATAAAACACATGACCTTTATGGTTGCCTGTATCTGCATTCTTGGATATATTTTCCTCAAAATATTCTCTCTCTTCAGTTGATGAAATGGTTAATAGCAAACACAAATGAACTGCCAATCTGACAGAGACCATCCTAATGTCTTTTAAAGAAAGGAATCGAGTCCTGTGCTGGTAGCACTGCTGCAGTTGTCATTAGAGGCATCACCGAGTGTGACAGTATCAACTGACAACAACTATGTTGGTAAAGTTAGAGAAAGGCACAGCTTTAGTGTAAAGCTCTGCACACTGAAATACTGTTCATATGAGAACACATTAGAGTGTCGTATCATCATACAGCAGGACAACCTTGGCCAGATTCTACCAAAGTGCATTATATAAAAGGGCAACCTTCTATGAACTCTCAAAACCCCTTAGTCTCAAATTCCCCACAACTGCTTCAACCATTTCACATCCTCCCTTTTCCCATTCCTGCCATGTTCTGGTAGTATTGACCTGGTTACCTGGTCTTTTACATCATCATCTTGGCACTAACAGCTCTAATTTTACTCAGAAAGTCCAACAGTTAGCTTTGGACTATTGCCTTCTGGTTCCCCTCACTCTGATGACTCACAGGACAAAACCATGACTCTGCCTGCCCTAAACAGACCAGAGCGGGTTATCTGTCCACTGACAAATTGTCTGCTTCCAAGTTAGCCATCTAGAGACTCCCCAGAATTTGTGCAGAAAAACAGGGCCCCTAGCAATACAGTTCCTTCCCTATGCTCACTGATGGCTCGTTCACATGCAGATATTCCAAGTTTTGGCAAGTCCCCTCATATTCACAGCCATAAGCCTGGCTGCACAACGTACCATAATGAGATGGCTTTTTGCTGGGCTCTTACAAATTGCTCATTGATGGTACGGGCCTAAGTCTCTGTGCCTTTTGAAATAAATGGACAGTTACAGGATTTCTTTACAAATGTTAATATACCCAGAACACAACCTGAGAAAAATCAGAGCAAATTTGGCCCTAGTACAACCTGCCAATGACAAACAGAGCCATCATTGTTAGAAAAACAGAATTCTGGAGAGCAAATTGTCCTCAACCTCATTTCTGCCAGACGGACAAAAAGAAACAGTCAGCTAAGCTGGGGGAAAAAGCCTTTGTGAATTCAAGGCCTTCAACAGAGCCCTGACTGCAAGCCTAAAAGTGCCATTTCCAGCTCAAACTCCCAAAAGATGACTGCGGTGAAACTCCTGACCAATCTCCTATGGTACCTATAGGTATCTCCTATGTGTAAATTCCTTAAGTAATAGTGCTTTAAATATCTGTCAAGTAAATAAGATAGCAGACCACCTCCACAGACAAATTCAGAACAGATCTGTATTTGTAGCTTGGAGAATCACGACTGAAGAACCCAAAAAGCATCCTATTCACATATGTAATATTTTTGTTGGATTCTTCAGACTCATTAAAGAAATCAAGAAAGAAGAATACCTTAGAGAAGTACCTCTTTGTAGTGCACTTAAAATAAGGAGCTTATGAGGATGCACTTTAGTGTTTTTTAAGAATTCTATGAGCACTTCACTAGCAATGTGAGAATGAAATATAGGAGCAGATGAGCAATACAGACATGATGCAAGTGACATCATAACTCTCTCTGTGAAGTATGTTTTGTGGAAACAAACCCATTTGGCCACTCAAGTGCAAATTTTTAACATGCAAACAAACACAATATGCAGTAGCTTGTATGTCTGTAGAATATGCATTCTCAAGACTAAGAGTTAAATGTACACAAATATGTATACACAAATACCTGCTTACTTACTATATAATATACATGAAGTAAAAATAACTACTCTGTTCCTGCATTCTGAGTTCATGGTAGCTGCACTGTAACAACTGGCAGAGCAATTTCAGCAGGTCAAAACAACAGTCGGGTTGTTTAAGAACTCACCAGGTTGGGGCTCAAAATCTTTCAAGTTCACTTCATACTCATCTTCATTGAGATACTGGTGTCGGCCCATCATTACAATTGCAAATTTAAACTAGGAAAAGGAAGAAAACTGTTAAAATACTGTATTAAAACAAAGCCTCCAAGCCTGATTTCACAGCCTAACACACAGTTGTTACGAATGGCATTCTACTGAGATCAATCCTGTTTAAGATCTTCATCAACTACTAGGACAGTGGGATAAAATGAACAGTCAGGAAATCATGAGAATGCCCGTGGAATACTGTGCCCACGTTCCCCAGTGAAAACAAACTGGCAACTAACTGCAGATAGTCCAGCAAAAGGCCCTGTAAGACACACAGTGGGCTGGAGCACAAGGCATACAAGCAGCTATGGAAAACATGTTTATTTAGCCTAAAAAAAAGGCTAATGGGCACCTAGTTGTCAGTTAATGGACAGGTGATACAGTGAAGACCAAAGCACCCCCACAAAGCCCAGCAAAAGGACATGGGGTAATTATCACATGCTGCAAAACGATGAATTCTGATCTCAGGTAAGAAAAAAAATCCTCAAAATGACAGCAGTACAGCTCTAAAATCTGCTGCCCAGAATGTGGCAGAACTCCTTCTCTTGGGAGTTTTAAAATCACAGCTAGTTAAAATCCTTGGCAACCTGAGTTAACTAAGTTAGCTCTGGTTTAAGCAGGAAACTGAAGTTGTGACCTGTTGAGCTTTGGTACCACCTGAACTCTTCTAGGTTATTGTGCTGTTTTGTTGAGTACCTCTTCAATACAGTACAGTACTATTCCTACACATCCTACTTAGTTATTCTCAGAACGGGCATTAAGGCTAATAACTGCTTTACTGAATAACATCTACACTTAAATCTACTGCCTTCCAATTTCTTAAAGCAATATTACAGACTCTGCAGTCAGCAATGAAACTCACTGCCAAGTTGTCATTACCTTTTCAAATTCTTTTTCCTGTATGTCCAGCATTGTCTGAATCCGCTTCATAACCTCTCTGAAGTGTTCGCCCTGATGACCACAACAAGATTTTTAACACACACACAAAAAAAAAGGAAACAAAAGGGGGTGCTGTTGGTATTTTCTAATTTGAGCTACATCAGAATACTTTGCTACCTCAATCTCTCAGATTTTGCTAAAATTACTGGAGTGTCAACATCACCCACTACAACAAACAATCAGCAGCGTACAATATATTGCTATAAATTCAGCACCTGCATGTCTTACTGATTCATCATTATACAAACCATTGCATGACATATGCAAGTCAGGTTAAAGTTAAGAACATTTTAAAAATCCACAGCAAAACATGGGTTCAGAAAAGCCCTATTTTCTTAGAACCTTTGCAGCTGCAATGCTCCCCCCCCAGTAGTAAATTTTGTAGCATTCTTCTGTATGCTGTTTATGAGCTGCTGAGAATACACTGCTGGATGGCATTTACTTAAAGATCAATAACACAATAGCTGCCGTAAGGAAATGTAATGCACATGATTTCCACCATAAATTAAGACAAGATTTGATTCTAAATTTTCAGACTTTGCTGTGCATTGCTCAAAAACACAGGAATACAGTGAAGTGTCACATGATTCAGAGATGTGGCCATTATTTCTCACTCCAAAACCATTTACAAAATTAGGCACATTTCATATAAACCAACACACAAAGACCAAAGCAGCAGTTTAGAAGCACAAGTGCTAACTGCCCTCAGG
Source organism: Lagopus leucura (assembly GCF_019238085.1). NCBI lineage: Eukaryota > Metazoa > Chordata > Aves > Galliformes > Phasianidae > Lagopus > Lagopus leucura. Next base: position 9,867,332 of record NW_024962257.1, on the reverse strand, counting down.
AATACACTTTCCTATTGAAAGGAGTGTGACCTGCACTCTCATTGGAGCAGTATCACATGAAAACTTAAACCGAGCTTTCAAAATTAGCTTTCCCTCTTGTATCAATACAGAAAGCATTCAAAAAACCAAACAATCATTTCCCATAACAGTGTATCTCAAGAAGCCAAGCAACCATGGCTTGGGCACTTTTCTCAGCAGGCATACTTTGCAATTCCTAACGCAGTATTAGCAATAGGATTTTAAGTAGCTGCTGGCCTTGGGTTTTGTTTTGTTACTTTGCTTTTAAAATGAAACAAAAAGAACAAATATTACATTTACAACGTTTCAAGTCTGTCTGATGTGGAAGATCTACAAAGCATCACTGAAAAACTGAACAATTTTTATATGCAAAAAAACTAAGACAAGTGATTTATCCACAAAACTGATAAACACAGAACCTTTATACAGGATTTTTCCTACACATTTTTACATTAATCAATTAATTTTACTATACTTTTAGAAATCATTAAATATATAATCCCATAGGGAGGGAGAAAAGGGAGGCAGACATACCTGGTGTATCCTCAGCAAGAATGGAATTCCAAATGTCCCAAAAACCTCTTTGTGGAAATGTGCCACTGTGATTAGCATCTCATTTTCTTTATCTATATCTACCTGGTCCAGAGGAATTTCCTAGATCCAGGCACAAAATTATGACTGCAATTAGCTGTGTTGTTAGCGATGCCAAACAAGTCAATTTAAACAATTAAAATAAACACTCTCTTTGACAAAGTCCTGTCTATGCCTCCCCACCCCCAATAAGGCAATTCCCCTGTCACAGCAGCACGGCAGCTTCCCATACTCGGTACAGCACTCTCGGTTTGCCCAAGTGGCTTTTTTGACATGCAATCTTCCACTACTTAGGAAAATATCCCAGCCCTTCTGTCATCTTATCATTACAATTTTACTTCTTTCTTATTTCTGAGTTTGGAGGCAAGTTAACATACTTGCAGGATGAAACGTTTAGAGAAATTACACAGTAAGAAACAAGATTTGGCTGAAGAAACTCTGATTTAAGAAGAAAAGGAAACAGCCTTCCAGAATATAATTCTGCATATGAAAGTGGGTTCTCAGCTTAAAAATTTAAATCATGAGCCCCCAAACATCCCTTGGAACTACTGCTAAGCCGTCCTATGGATAGGCCACTGCCAACTGTTCTCAAATGGTTATATAAACAGATGTCAAAATTTAAGGAATGGAACTGTGACAGGGTGGCAGACAGAACAAAGGAAAATCTTTGGAAAGATCATCTTTATAAAGACACATGTATCAACATGTATTCCAGCCTGCTGCAAGGCATTTGGAAAATCAGCACCCAGGAAAAGATAATAACCACTTAAAGTCTTTCTTCATTCAAAGGCAAGTTCCAAAGCAGCACTTACCTCTATTCGAAACGTCCGACTTGTTGCGGGCGACAAACACTCTAACAGCTCATCTTCCTGATGGACACCAATTATTTTGTAACTTACAATTTCTAGCAGCCTTAAAAACAAATTATAAAAAAAGCTTTAAAAAAAAAAAAAAGTGGAGGAGGAATCTATTCTCAATTGTACTAGTACAAAAAACTAAGAGTTTTCCATCATTTAGAAAGTCATTTTAAAGAAAATGACTTCACTTTTCGCTCCTGAGAAGTGAACAGTATGCAATACTTGAATTGGAAACATTATTGAAGTGTGAGCTGTGACTGATGAATCTTCGGCATCTCAAGAACGCAACTGAATGAAATACAGGATGAATAATTACATAAGGTTCCTACTTTCATTTAGTAAGAACTCTTAGAGCGAATCTTGAAACTTTTTAACACAGTATCAGCCTTTATTTGGTAAGTTTCCATAATATTTTAAATTCTAAGGCCAATTTTCTGCATGTAGCCCACGTGATCACAAAAGAAATCCAAACTCTTACCTTAATTTCCCTGAACCTTTTTCAGAGAGCTCTACAACTTTTTTACATTCTTCTAAGAGGTCCCGCACACACCCATGCTTATCTGGATATACTGTTATTTCCTGTGGGATATTTAGATCAGAAAAGCAATCAGAAAAATCTGGAATTGTACTCCATCACATTAAAGCACACAATACAGCAGGCTCTTCATCAAAATCCATCTTTTAAAAATAAACATTACTGAAGTGAACACCTTCACCTGAACGCGTGAAGAACTGGCCCCGTTTTGGTATAAGGCACAGCCCTTCTCTAACACCACGTTCTTCCAGCACATCAACAGCACCACAACCCCAGCCTAGCAATATGGACTAAAAAATAACCACCAGTAAGAGTAACAGCAGCCTCACTCACCTCTTCCCTAAATTGGCTATTTAGCCATATGCACTTAAAACTTCTTCTGTTCTCAAAATCAGTTATTTTCATTTTGAGCTTAAAGAAGAAAAGAGAAACACTTTAGGCATACTTTGTATAGGGCAGATGGCATTTTGTTTTTTTTACCCACGCCAACAAAAACAAAAGACTCTTACCTGTTGATAGTAAAGCTTTTTAGGTTGCCTAGGCTTGAAGAACTGCAGAAGATCTCTTAAAGTACCTTCATAATTGTGCCTAAGGGGATTACCAGGGCCGTCCCTATAACTATGAAAGAAAAATGAAAACCCTAAATCTCTCTCCACAAACAGTAAATCGAAGTTCCAAGAACGCTTTTATATCTGGCTACCAGTTCCACATAACTGCTAGCACAGCCTAAGCAGCATTTGGTGCATTAATGATTTTTTTAAGAACAGGCAAAGGCTGGGAGCAGAAATACCAGTCACTGTGTGCCTTAGCTCTCTTGGATGTTAAAAGCTCACCTTTAATCCTGCAGCAGCAGATCTACATTCCTCTGAAACTACTACAGCAGCACTACAGTCACATGCTTTTGACTGTGAAAGATTAATTTGTGGAGTCACAGGACACAGCAAAATTCCAGTGACCATAGCACTGTAAACTATACAGAGCTGTCCAAACTGGGACAGATTTGTTGGTGAGGAAGGGAGATACCTGCAGGTTAATAAAGAGCCCTCTACATTTCCACAAATACAAGACATTGAGACAGTCTGTGTGCAAATATATATAATGACAAATTTTCTGCTCTTTATGGATTCAAATCCAGTTTTACACAACTCTGCCAGAAAGCACCACTTAAACAGAAGCATTCCTTTTAGAAGCTGAGATCACAGTATTTCTATTTTGTTTGGCCAGGATGGAGTTAACCTTCTTCACTTACAGACTCCCAACAAATAAACAATAGAAATAAAAGTCAGAGTCAGGTAACTCCTGCACATAACGTTTTTAACAGCAGCAAAAATCCTGCTTTTACTTGCATCTGCTTCTGGTCTCCTCCATTCCAGACATCTACACTCACTGAAATAGTATCTCTGTTAGTTCAATAATTCGAGCCATACAGTAAGGCTCTGAAACAATTAATGGCTTCAGAAATTTTGTTAAAACAGGGATCCTTTAAAATGCTTCTGTCTCTCCATTTTACTTACTCTTATAAAGCGTCCAATTCATGGAGTCTCCAGTGTCAGCCACTGTAATGGTCACTAAACTGTCTTGGCAACTCACTGCACTAACATTTTATTGGTAAATAAATGGTTTGCAACCTGAAGGAAGCTACAAATTAACTGCAGCCTACTTATTATTGGGCTAAGTATTTTAAAAGGTGTTTTAGACACAGAAAACCACACATAGAAGAAAATCTGTCTTACCCTTGAGACTTGAAGAACTGTAATAGCATTGGATCTGTATTAAGTCTTTGTGCAACTGTCTTTGCAACCTGCAAATAAAGTTGTGTGTAAGTTCTGCATTTTTTCAATTATGGCATTACACTGCATTCACACAAGATAGTTAACACCCAATGGCTGGAAGGGACCTCTGGAGGTCATCTGCTCCAACTCCAGTCATTCACTGTAGTACTTCAAGAATATTATGCTACAGAAATTCTGTGAGACACAAGCCATGTGTTTACTTCTCCAAGGCTAAAGAAACTCCACGTATGTAACTTCTGAACAATGAAGAGAATAAGATTTTCAAGAAAATAAGGAATTTCTCTCTTGCACAATAAACTACAGTCACCAAAAGGCCAAAAAATCCACAATAATAGCTTAACTCTTACTTTTATAATCATAGTATTACTCGGGAAATAAGCAAAAAACTCTCGAGGTTCTTCACTTCACCCAAAGGACATTAGTTTTCTGGGTGGTATCACCTTATTATTCCTATCAGTATTTCATGCTGCAGCCTCACAGAAAGAATTGGAATCTTCTGCCTAGTTTTCCCTTGCCAAAAGGAGCCGTAAAGAACTTAATATAAAAATGAAACAAGTGAGTCACCGAGAAGCAGACACTGAGGAAGGATAGCAGAAATAATCTCTGATTTTCTCTATATATTCAGGTGCTCAAAGATCCCACTTTTCATGACAGTAAAACGTGTTCTGTTTTCATGTACAAAGTACGTAAAACTCTGATAAAAACAGCTGTAGGAGAACTGTAGGGAGCCAGACCACATAATCAGGCTGTGCACAGACCAGTCCAACTTTATTTATTTTTTAAAAATTTTTAACAGTTTCAATGTCTGATTTGCTTCTTTTAAAAAGCCTTGTAATCACCCTTTATGAACACAACAGATTTGATCTGTTACTGCCACTGTGCCCCAGACAGCACTTTGTGGAGAAAGCAGTATTTTGCCTACAAAATTAATAGTGCTGCTAAACTACGAGGAAAGCAGGTATCATTACTGTCCCAAGGTATTTTTCTATTAACAGCTAAATAAATTGAGCACATTTTACACGTTTAGAAAGCAAATCCATTATTTCATCAGAACATCAATTCCTAGAGCAGAATGGTATGTAAAGAACTGTGCTGCCAATTAACTCTTTATTAATACAACTAATACTTTTAAGCATTTCTTCATTTTTCCATTACCACAATGCAAGTAATATATAAAAACCTATCTGCTCTCCTCTAAAAAACATTCATTATGCCTTTGTGAATTAATGCAGACGGCACTTTCAGCATGAAGAAATAAATGTAGAGAAACAAATAGGATACGTGCCTGAAAGTAATTCATCCTATTGGATAAAGTAACAACAAAACCTGGGTCGTTGGGGATGGTTTTATCACAGAAAATGACATCCACACGATGATAGAGGTCTCTGAAGTATTCCTTAGCTGTTGGCAGCTCACTGTTATCGTTTTCTGGGTCATCCCTACAAGAGCAGACAAACGATGGGACCATTACGTACTACGTTGTTACACGTACACATAGCTAGGGCTCTTCAAAACAGGTTCTACAGTGTGTCAGCGACAGTTGAGAAACACAGAAAGGGAGGTAAGAAACCTTGTTAAAGAGCCGCCACTCATACGCAGTGGAACCAGCACAGTCAGTAGTGACTCACACCTCAAACACTTCTGTGCAGCTCAAGAGCAAATGCACTTGCACACTGTGCTGGACAATTTGGTAATCTGGCAATAGGCTGACTCCACTTGTTTCACTGTAGTATTCCAGCAGTGCTCTTCCCTCCCTCTCCACCCTGGCACATCAGTGCATGTCTTTATTAACGCTGCCAAATTTTCTATACACGACTGCGTTAGTTGTTTTGCACAGAGGCCAGCACTCCTTGGAGCACAAGAGCAAAACCACCTGCACAGATGCCGGTTTGGGTCACTACTGACTGGTACCCCTATCTTCTCAGCAGAGAAACAGCACCAGGGTACAAGCTGTGCACTTACCCAGATGTCAGCAGCCAGCCAAAGGTGCATAACACCAACTGGGTCAACAGGGAATGCGAGTTCCAAGGCATGACATGAGAAATACATTCATCTCACATAATCTGGGGTAAGAGTGCTGAAGATAGACTAGCTGGCTTCTACCCACTGTCAGCCCATGCAGAGAAACACAGCAACACAGTTGGGTGTGACCATCAGGAGTGAGAGCATAGAGATGCTGATTTATAGCCCTGACAAGCTTATAAAAGATCCCTTAAATGGATATAAGGAGGAGTTCTCCTTTTGCCTTGGAGAAAACTCCAGTTGAAGCACCTACGAGTTGCATACGCAACAAACTGGGAGAATCACCACAGACCAATATGGACGTGAGCACATATAAAAGGAAAAGGGAAAGCAGTTCAGTTCTAAGGTGAAATGAGCTTCAAGTCAAGAGCTTGTATAGTAGTAATGCTACAGAGCCCAAGCCCTGAACTGCTGGTAGGCTCTTCTCTGAGTTATGACAGCTTCAAGTAAAAAGCTGCAGAACTCAGATGTATTGCTGAACCACACTCTTCAGAAGAGCAAGACGTATTTTAATATTTATGAGTATTAGTTTGCTAACCTAGGATGAATTTCCTTAAATGATGTGATGTGGTAATTAAAAAACAACTATCTATCTTCCTGGAATGATCAAATGAGAACTGCTGAGAATACGTTTACTGCTGGAAAACTATACCTCACTCCTGTTAAAGCATTAAAGGAAGCTCTGCTTTCAAACTGAACTATGTTATTTAATTGTAGCAATAAACTGGCCCTTTAAAATACATACTTCTGAAACACTATGATGTCACCATCCATGAGTTCATCAAGAGCTTTATCAAGAGACACATCATAGTCTTGAATCCTTTCTGTTAAATTGGGTTTAACTTCCTGCAAGGAAGAACAAGAACCACGCAGAATAAACAAGAGACAAAAGCAAAAGTCACAATATTAAACTTAATCAAATAAGGTAACTTGTACCTTCTATCTACAGAAATAAGTACAGGCATACATATCTTAGATAAATGTAATCTTAGCTAACACTGACACACTTCATTGTTAGTGGTAAAACTGACTGGTTTTACCCATACTGCACTTTAAAAAGTAACTTCCTTAAGTATTTTATCACTTGGCATTATCAAATTCTTATAAAGATTCACTTTCTACTGATGCAGCTTCCAGAAAGATAGGAGAATATAAATTAAGGTTACTAGCTTTAGCAGCACAGTATCTCCCATACCAACCTTTACATCTCAACCTTGGTTGTTTTGTTTTGTTTTTTTACATCACAAACTCAGTTATTTTTCTTGTCATTATTACATATCAGAATGTTATCACATAGCAATTCATCCTTAAAGGAAACACACTACTGGCACAGCAACTACAGCTTTTACAATAAACAAGTCTGTCAATCCAAACCTCATAGAGGATAAGGTTAGTTTCTTGTGGAAATCCTGCTCTCTCACACATAACTGGAAGCAAGTCACCTATTGGAAAAGAAAAGGAGCATGAAATGTATTGCACTGCTTGCAAGACCTATCTGCAAAAGAAGACAAAACCAATTTCTTCTATTTTCATTAAACAGTTTTAAAATGCCTTTCTAAGGAATGGAGCCTTCAAGGTTAAAGCTTCTCATATTCAGATTCAACCCAGAGAGAGCCTTTAAGGTTTCCTTCCACTTCATTTGAACAGCAAACGTGTAAAGCCATCCAATATCAGAGAGGTTAAATAAGTTTCTTTCTCGAGAAAAGCATTTTTACCTCTTTCTGAAAAATTTACATAAATAAAATAAAACACAAAGTATGTACAAATCAACAGAATGAAATATTTTAAATGGAAAGGCATTATAACTCAGTGGCCACATGCTGAATTCTTTCAATGGACTCATGAAAGCTAAGGGTCACAGCCAAATCAATCCAAGCAGCTGCTCTCAGGCTACCACTGTGAAACGCTGTAAGAGAGTATTTTAAACACAACTTCAGAAATTCATTCTGCAAAATAATCCAAAATACAAGGGAAAAAACAGGGAGCAGTACCACATCACAAAACTACAGCAAGTCTGAAACAGCTGTTCAGAACGATCTGGTGAACGCTGGGAATCTGTAACCAGAAGTCAGTTGGCTGCCAATGCTGTGTTAAGACAATGATTTCAGCCTTGTAGAAATTTTCACTATGTTGGGAAAAATAAACATCAGAGGACCTGCACAGGCATTAGGAGAAGCCACAATTCCACTCTGTGGCCTATCTTTGATTTCAAGAAAACATCTAGTATTAGAAGTAAAGTAGATATACAATCTAACTGTCTGTACAAGTCAAAACTTACGTATTTTACAGGATATAGGTGTGTAGATATGTCCACAATAATTCAAACTCCGAGTTTTCGGATCATACATCTTCAGAAACAACATTACATCATCTAGAAATTAAGATACAAAATTCAGTTTTAAATAAGGCTTATTTGACCACGTCTGGAGAAAAATCATTTAGATATTTTTCTTTAAGCTGTAAAAAAAAAATCCTTTCATTCATCTGATCAACATCCTTAAAACATCAATAATTGGTGGATTTATATAAACCTGCATATATTTATAGAAAATTATTCCATTATTCCAGTGATATTTGAAACATGCCATCCACTTAGGGAGAAATGAGGGCAAAAGGTGTACAAGAAAAACCAATTCCAGCACTGTCATTTGATGAGTACATCAATGACATCACTGAAAACCAGGAGCACACAACATTTCTTGAGATACATGCAAAGAATTTTGCATTTACTCAAGATTTAGCACATAAGCTTACGATCTTTGTCAAACTTGGGTAATGTTGCTCCAGTAGCAGCCATCTCTGGATCTACTGTTTCCAAAAATATTGTCCATGGATTTTCATTGTCACTGAGCTCAATCATCTGAATGGAAAATGTGGAAGAAGAAAACAAGTCTCAGGAGAATATAATATGAAATGACAATTCGTATTATTGAGATTTTTGTCAGACACAAAACTTTTTTACATGCTCTCTGAGTGGGAGTTCTTCTAGCTGGGCTAATGACAGGCAAGTTTGTGAAGTTTATCAAGAGAAATAATGCCAGACAAGACATATAAAATTTTAATGAAGCAGAAGTATTACATTTTCCTTAAAGTTGAACTCTTTCATTTGAAAATACTCCTACAGTTATCACTATTAATGCATGGAAATCAACTCTGGAAAAACACAGGACTACTTGTACTACTTAGACACAATATTTTACATTCTAAGCAATACACTTCATTAAATCCATTGCTCTGGCCAAATAGCACAAGACTCAGGAAGATCCAAAACCTAACATAAATTATGATGATACGTTCTCTTCATAGAAAGAATTACACACCAGTCTTCCTTCCCTCCAAAACAATATGCCATATTTCAAGTATTAGCATCCATACAAAAGCTTGGGATGGAAAGGACCTTACAGATCACCTGGTTCTAGTCCTCTCCAATATAAAACTTTACCAGACGGAGATTAAATTGAAACCCTTAAAAAACTGATGTCTTGAAGTTAGATTCTGAAATCCAACTGAGAATCACAGATGACATACAGAAGTAATGTTCTTTATCAATGAATACTTACTGTTTTATTGCCATCTGCTTCATTATCTAACATTGCAGGTCTTTTTGTTCCATTACTTCTAGCTTGCATTGGCCATAATCTGATCTGATCCTGGGGAAATCCCTAAAATTAAAGTTGTGACAGGAAACAAAAAAGATTAAGATGCTTACTGAAGCCAAACAGAACTCGCATTTTAAAAGGACTGGAAGAAGATAATGACTAAGCTGAACACATTATACCAAAACAAACACACGGTCAGCTACAGAAAGCTTACCATTGTTTGAGAGAGGTTCTGAACAAATTCTGTCAGCGTGGAGTTTTTTAATACTTTGAACACGGTGTATTTCACTTTTTCTTCATCATACATGTCGTTACCTTGGTGGCCACAGAACTGATCCTCTGCTACTATCTGAAAGTTTACATTTAAAGGTTACTGTTTGTATTAACTCAGCTCCACACACAGTGCCATGTTACGACCATTCCCGATGCGCTGCCCCTGGCTCTCTGGATGGCAGCACACTGCTCGCTTTGTGCTTTCACAAAGACAACTTCTAAGTATATAGACCACAATGAAATTTCACGAGTCAAATCACTAACTAATAAATATAAAGTAATTCTTACAAATTCTGAACAAAAAAACATCGGTAGCACTTGGATCCCAATCTTGGAAATGTACTCCAACAACAGTGGCACTTTAAAAAGAAAAGCCTGAAAAAAGCAGCACATTTTGTGTAAAGCAAGGAGGATGCTTCCTGCACCTGCTGCAGCTGTTAACTGACAGACAAAAGGTGCAACTCTGCCAACCTTCCACTGAAAACAGCCCCTGTGCAAACATAGTTTTGAATGAGCTTAACTTCACCAGCATCTCCACTTATGAACTCCATCAAGAACATGCAAAGAAATATGGAGGCAAACGCAAAATGGATTTTATTTTCTTTCACCAGATGGGCTCTGGAAAGAGCCATAAACAGGGTTCCTTAAGGCAATTCATAACAATTTAGTCCATCTGGCTTTTCCAAAAAGATAATTGCAAATATAAGCACTCTCTCCTTCTGCTTCTACTCGATGAGCTCAGTTTGGCAGATGTCCAGCCTTGCTGCCTATGGCTAGATACATTCCAATTTTAGAAAGTAACTCCTGAAGGAGACAGAAGAGCAGTGGCAGGGCAGTCTTTTCAAATAACCCAGTCCTTCTCCTTTCACTTGAACTTACTATTTTTCTATGCAAGCAAGTAACAACTACAGCTTCTAGAGAAAGCAGAAATGCCTGCAACACGCTTTGATTTCCCAGAACAGCAGTGTTTCATTAGTACTGACTGCACATATAAACATACTTAGAAGCACTGAAATTTTTATCTCAGTGAAAACATTACTTCCAAACTTGTTCAAAAACTGAAAATCAAGGTTTGTCTTGCTGCCTGGATGCTCAATATTCTGCATTTTAATGGGAAGGCAGCTGCAACTTGATCTGTTTCCAAAGCTGACCTGCACTTGCATGTAGAGGTGAGCTTCCTGCCTCTCCTTCCTCTTCTGAGCCTCTATTCTTTTCTCTTCTTGTAGCCTTTCCACAAGTTGTTGAGGAATATCGTGGTCTGTGACAGGCTGCAAGACTTCACCTACAGAGAAGGTTTGATGATATCATTTCAAAATTTACATCACACGAGGTTCCCAAACACACTTGACTTCTGCTGACTTGAAGTCAAAACCAGACTTTTTCATCTTTTAATTAAAAACATGATATGGTATCATTGTGTTTTGGCAAAAGTAGTGTTTTCTATCCTGAGCCAAAATACACTGCTTCCATGAAATAAGTAACATAGATTTCAATATTCAATATTCATTTCAAGCTTAAAAAAAAGTATTTACCACCACTCAATTGTTTTTTAATAGACCTACATACCTATAATGGATTAATTCTAGTTTTTATGATTTAAGTCACTAATTTTCCACCCTGCAAAACAACTAAGGCTAAAACGCTCTGCTGATGGTCTTGCCTTCCTGCGCTAAGACAAGGCAGCAGAGGATTAGAACACACTTCCCACAAGCAAGGGAAATGATGGCTGATCCCCACAGAATCTACAAGTTCATCTAAAACTCATAGAGCTTCTCGTCTACAGTTCCCTAGTGAAGCACAGCTGAGTGCAGTGTGTCTACCTACCACGTGCAGAAGATACATACTTAATTTTGATTCCCTGATGTAAACCAACATGTACGCGTTCGTGCAGTGCCGTACAGACAAGTCGTCGTCGTGGCCTCCATAGTTGTGTTCAATTGCTTCTTCCTTTGTACATCTTGATACAACGTCGTCATCAAATTTACACCACTAGAGAAAATTTTATATAAAGGTAATTTTACACACAAAAACACGTTCTTGGGTGACAAATGAATCCTATTTCTAGCATATCTACAGCTCTTTGAAGTAACCAGAATTTGTCTTCAAGCAGCAGGAGGTAAAAAAAAAATATCTAATTCAGTCTAACTGGTGCTACCTGCTACAGCATTACAGAGACCATAAGAACCAAACCTTCAGTGATGCACATGAACAGTTTGCACTGAATATTGAAAGTTTTCAGCTTGATAATTATACAAATAATTCACCTTAAGACTCTTCCTCACATATTTAACACTGCTCTACGAAGCTCAGATAACTGACCCCATTTTTTACAAAATATACAGAGCAATGGTACAACATACAAAATGGTAATTTCTTGTAATTTTAAAGTAGTTTACAGGAAATTTTAAATAAAACAAACAAAAGCAATTCAGAGTGAAAGACACATAGCAATAAATTCACAGTAAAACCTGAGTATTCCTTTTCCTGTGAACATTTACACAGAAATCCAGTGAGCTCAAGGGAGGCACCTGACCCATAAACATCTAATCTGATCAAGTCACCTGAACCTGTAACAGTCAGACATGCAAAGATGCTGAATTTCCGAGTCACAGAAAGATTCAGATTTGCTTCAGCATGAAGTCAGTCTGAAGAAACGTGGAATAGAATTTGCTTGCTATAGAAATTCAACACACACACAAGACTGAAAGGACTCCCTCAGCCTTTTAGTGGAAGCCAACAGCAAATAGGAAGGTGCTTCTTTTATGAAGGCAAGTGGGTCTTTACACCTCCAAATGTAAGCTGCTCTCTAAAGTGCAAGAACTAGACACCAGGACTGTGGGTTTGATTTCTTCTGTAAATACAAGGCAAGTCAAATACATCTGACTTCAATAAGTGAGCACACCAGCATGCTCTGTTAGCAAACATCAATTGCAAAGAATTGCCCATCGTGAAAACATCAAATACCTACTTACAAAGCACAAATAGGTTTAGCTGCTTTTCAATACTCACTTTTCCATCACCCTTTGGATTTAAGTAAACAACATAATGTCCACCATGGTTATCTCCACTGTGCACTAGAACTGCATGAAGAATGTAATTTGCAGGATCTTTAGGATCTGTTTTTTGCAAAAATTCATCTAGTGGCAACTGTTCAGGAAACTCAAACCTAATTTTTGAAGAGAATTAAGACAGGTTTATTTGTATTTAGGAGATGCACACTATTAAGAAGAACACCAATACTGAAGCCAAAGGAGAGTTACAAAAAGTGAACAAGTTACAGTAACAATTCTGTCCAGGATATGAATACATTGGTAGATTTACACAGCTTTCACATGGAATAGAAATAATCATACAACAGCTGTCAGTGAGTCAGTATTCCGTATGTAGTTCAGAATCCAAACGGTAATCAGTGCACCTTCTGGGGACCTCTAACACACACCTACACACGCACCTTCCTCTTGGAGTTGATTCAAGAATTGATTTTTTTCAAATTATTATTGTTACTATTATTTTTTTTATATCAAGTGTATCAACAGGTCCAAATCTTACATCTGAAAAATTCCACTGAACACTTACCTATCATTTATCTTGATGTTTTGATCAGTCTGTGGATCATACATAAATCTCATGAGCTGTAGATGTAGCACTGGTGGCAAGGTTAGGAACTTCACACCTTTCTCTGCCTCCTACATATTTTAAAGGAAACAGAGGCTTGAAAGTGCAAGATTTTTAACAATTTAAAATACCTGCCTGCTGCAGACACTTTCCTATGGACTTCTGTCTTATAGGCTTGACACACAACAACATGCAAAGAATAGTCAGCTTCTGCTCCAGCTCTGAACCTTCCATGAGTTACTCCAGCAGCATCACTAACCAAGAAATCACTTCACTTAAATCGAAATCACCCACGCAAGCACACGTGAGTATCTCATTACAAGCAAGTCGTGCGTACGTGAAACTTAAATACTGAGGCAAAAACTAATTTCTGATCGGTTAGGAATTTCACGTCCACTGCACCCTGCCAACAGATACTTGGCTACCAAATGCTGCTTCCTGAGAACACCTAAGAATATACAGAACGTTACTGACAGGATCTGCTATATGGAAGCTGCAAAAATAAGACCTAGGTGGGAGGGAAGGACTTCTCCTTCCTACAGTGGAAGCAACAAAGTACAGCTGAAAAGCTCAGGAACACGCACATGGATAAATGGTTCAAACTGCATAGGCTGATAGGGAAAGTTCTTGACGGAACTTTCAGAGCTATGCTGCTTGTTCAGTAGGCAAATGGGATGGTCTTAAATGAATTCTCAGAAGAGAAGAAGTTCATCATGAAAATCATCCTTGTCACTAGAAATCTTTTAAATACAAAAGCAACATTTACTGCTGATTGGACTGTTTTCAAGTCCAAGCTCCGTTCTGAGAAATTTAAAAGCAATTCAGAGGAACTACACAAATGCTTGTGTAAAGAGAAAAATGAACAAGATCGGTTGGTACAATCTCAAAACATTGTACCAGTAGCAAATTTTTTTGCTACTATAACTCTTCTGTTATCAAGAACACAGAAATAAATTTTAAAATCAAGGAATAAAAATACCTGCAAGCCATGCTCTCCTGCATCATACTTGTTATCACCATCCAACTGCTCCACTGCAACATAGTCAATGAAGGATTCAAAAACTACATGAAAAAGATTGGCAAATAGTAGGGAAAGAGGAAAAAAATGTAAGTTCACTCGAGCCTGGGGGCTTAAAGTATCCAGCAAATAACACATTAAGACATCAGAGCTTGTACTTGAATATTTGTCTTTATTGCTATATTGTTTAAGAACATCAAGAAACACACCAAAATTGTAGAGGCAAAAACAGGAATTTCAACAGATTTTAAAACCACAGTTACAACTGTCTGCCAAATCTCCTGTTCTCACTGCAGCTGCTAAATATCAAGCTAGATGATTTTGTCTGCTAGAGTCTTACACATTCTTTTCTATGTCTTGTATGCCAAGTACTTGGTAAAGTGATGATAAGGGACCACTACAAGGATGCTCTGGTTAGTTTGTTCTTGTTATCTGCTTGTTGCAGTCAAGCCTGAATAAGAATCTATTCCCCACAAATTAATCTCCATATATAAATTATAACTTATTGCGAAAACACTACTGTTATTAAGATGGCATCATAAACTGTTTTATTACACCCGTAAAACTCCTACAATTCAGAGTTCTCAGAGAATTAATTAGGTGGGAAGGAGCAAGGAAAGGGAATGGGAGAAAGGGTAAATGACTGAACATAAAAACACATCTCCTCTGAAATTAAATAAAGGATTTTTCAAAAAGGATGAGCAAAAAAAAAAAAAACAAATTTGAAATCTGCAGGTATCAAACTCATTAGTAAAAAACAGCCCAATACCTTCAGGTATTTCATTGGTGCATATTTCAAAGTATCACTTACTATTTTTCTTTCCCTTTATACTTAGCTGGATATCATAATAATCTTCTATTCGTTCAGATCGATAGTCTACATGTTTGCACTGGATATAAGACTGTAAACAAAAATAAACAAGGCAGAATTTCAATATGTACAAAGTAACACAGTTAATTTTCAAAAATATTAACAGATTAAATACATACCACCATCTTTCCTCTGAACAATTTAGGAATAGTGCCTTCTACACATGTGCCTTTCATTTTATTTTCCACATTATCAAGCAGCTGAAAGAAAAATCAATTTTTTTTCACACAGGATAAACATGCAGTTTCTGATTCATTCATCACTTATGAATTGCTACTTCATTAATTTAAACATTAAGCTACTTCCATTAAAAGTTTTAGTCTATTCTCACTGGCATCTCCTCTAATCCTTCAAATCCTCCTCTTCCCGTTAGAACCTTCCCCTGAGGACCACCTCAGAAACCATCTTTGAGTGTGAAAACCTCACAGGTGTAATGAGGTGTAATGCACTTCTATCTTCAGAACTATATTCCTCTCTATAGCAGTTTAAGGACCACTCATATACTCTATCTAATTTTCAGCCTTCCCCGTCCTTTTCAAAATCCTCACCCTCAAAAGGCCACAACCAATCCCATTCTTAAAAAATAAACAAATCAAGGCAAAAGCTCTTAAGCCTTACTGACTTAAACTAATTAGTGTCAGCATAACCAGGAACGTTACTAATTTGTATTACGTTGGCTGCTCCAAAATGTATTTTATGATGCTGGCTCACGACATCAGAGGCAGATATTGGGATGGCAGTATTGGTTGAACCTTCCCACTAACATCCCGTTACATCTTACTGCTGACAGATGGCAACAGAGGGGCACTCTGACACATTGGTGTCTGACACTGAAGAACACATGAAGCAAAGGTGTGTCACTGAACTCCAAGCAGAAAAAACTGCAGTTAATGACATTCACTGACACTTGCTGAATGTTTGTGCAGACCAAACAGTGGATGTGAGCACAGGGTCGCAGGCGGTGGTGCGTTACAACAGTGGGTCACCTCTACTGGGGCAGATTTTTATGAGCGTAGCATGTAGGCTCTTGTTCACTGGCAGAAATGCACAGCTAACAGTGGTGACTATGTTGAAAAATAATGTTTCATAGCAGAGAATGCACTCTATCAAAAGTGTTATTGCACTTGATTGTAGGTTCCATGGAAATAAATAGGAGGCATTACTTTTGGAGCAACCTACTTATACACACACAACATCAAGACGTGTCAGTAAGAAACAGCAAAATCATACCACTCGACATAACTCCTGGACATCGTGTTGCATGAAGCTGTCTAAAGTTTCCCACCTTTGCAAGAGAAATCAGTACAGAATTACTGTGTCATAAAGAAAATTTACAGTTCAGAAGACATTTACATGGTTTCTCCTCAGAAATCAATGATGCGATGCACAGCAAAATACACAGACTCTAACAGACAGTACTGCCTGGTGCACGAGTTCCTCAGTTCTGTGGCATGCACTGCTCCTGGATCCATTTCTCCTTTCAGTACCCCGAGTTCAGAGCAGGAAGGGGCAGCGAACACATGGGCAGCTGCCCTGCGCCCATCTCCCTTCCTTCTGCAGTCCTGGAGACAGGCAGTGGTAAAGCAGCCCAAGCCATGGGAAGAGCCTAAGGTCAGGCTCCTGCTAGCAGAACGCTTCCAGTTTAAAACCTATTCTCAGTTCATGTCAAAAAACACTTAAGAAAAGGCCTGGGAGCAACTCAGTGCTGTCAGAATAGTTTCCTCAACATGCTTCTCACTGCCTCCGCACCGAGTGCCCTTCATGTGTAGTTAAGTCGTGTTCAAGGCAAATTTACGCTCACCAGAAGAAGCAAATGGATTTCTAAGAAATAGGGGCTCCTTTGTGCTCATCTGAGCAGTTAATCTTGGATGCACAGTAGCTCCAAGGACACATCCGTGTTACTGAACGCTTCCACACCACCTGTGCCGTACATCTGCAAAAGCTGTGTGAATGGCACAGGTACAACATGGGCTTCAAAGGCCTCCTCAGTGGCCAAGGTACACACTGCAGCAAGGCTGCCATGGCCCCTGACTTAAGTAAAAGGGAACAAGCATAAAGGAGCTGTTTTCAGTTTCACCACAAAATATTTTCTCACAGAAACTCCTTAGATTCAAGAAGCATTCTTGAGTTTGGGACTCTAACAGCTCTTCTGTCAACAACCATCATTTCCACTATGTAAAATAAGCTGTATTTACCACAGGCTTCATGTGAGCTAAAGGTTCAACCCCATGCTCTAGAAGCCAGAAGCAGAGGGGCAGTCAGGAACAATATTAGCCTCACTTTCCCCTCCCACTCTCAGTGATTCATCAGCACTGCAGTACGCTACTCCCAAAAGCAGGCTGAAATAGCTGCGTGGGGTCCTCACTTGAGCAAGATCATTGAAGTAATCCACTGGATATAATTAGGAATGGAAAATAATCTTCTGAATCTGTAAGCTTTAAGCATTTGACAACTTAAAGCACAAAAAAAAAAAAAAATCAAAGAAAAGGTTACATCCTAATACTAGGATTTCAAAAGAGGACTTTCTGACAACAGCATCAGTTTCTTCTAAGAAGCCAAGCTTATTTATGTTCCTCAGACAGTCATAGGGCCCAGCACAAAATTAAGCTCCACGCAGCAGGTATCACCACGTTAGAAACTTCCCTTTAATTTAAAGGGGAATATATATATATATATATATATATATATATAATATATATATTATAAGATATATATATCTTCAACCACATTCAAAAAATCCTTCCCAATACCCAAAGCAGGCAGGAGCACATTTTCCAAAGGTTGCCCTCAGCTACAAAATTCAGCTCGTGCAACATCCTCAGGAAAGATCTCTTCATGCTACTGAAGATGACACAGTTAAGATACTAACTCAAGGTGAAGTATTTACAATATCAGCAAATCCCTTTAGTGTAACAGGATAGGAGTGCTGAAAAACTAAATGTACCAGTAGGCAGAAGATGCCATCAGACAGAGCACTGAGGTTACCAACTTCATTTTAAATTTACCGCAAGAAGTGCAGAGAAAAGAAGGACAGATGTAAGGGCTCAAAGAATCTTATCAGGGCAGAGCACTTCTACAGCTTTAACAGAATCAGAGAGCTCACAAATGGGATTGTTATGCTGAACACCAGGACAGCTCTGCAGAGAAGACCATTTATTTTCTAACCCATTTTTAAATAATCCTTTCAATACTATTACAAATGATGAGCTTACAAACACACATGTAATAAAGTAATGCAAATAACATTTTAGAACAATCTTCAATTGAAAAATTCTCTGTTTACAGGGTCAGCTGAGCTATCAAGCCACTGTAAAAGCCAAGCAAACAACCAACAATAAAACCACCATCCTCAGCACAGCTATACTGCACAACCATTTTCCATTTGTCTGTGTGTTCCAGATACAAAAGTATGTTTTGTAACGCTGTCTCACAGGAGTATCACATAAAGAGAAGCCAGGCAATGAAGTGGGTACTGGAGGGAAGTGAAAATAAAAGCCAAGCTTTTAGCAGACGTTTTACAGAAGAGAAGAGTGTGCTAGTCTAAAGAAAATGCAAAGAAAGATTGTGTCTGTGTATGTGTACTGACTGACAGCTTTCCTCCATGCAGCAGATACTCTTTAAGCATTAAATCGCAAAACAGAATACAGGATAAATGTTTCTAAAATGAGGATGAACGAAAATATAAGATGTTCGTAAGTCCTAAGAAAGTGCTGTGACAGGCAGCAGTGCTAACCTAACAATCTGGAGATGCACATTACTATTGCCCTACATTTAATACAGAAACAAGAGAGAGATGAACAATACACGAACCGCAGTGTGGTTCTGAATTTTACTTAGACAAACGTGTCGCGCAACTTTCAGGTACGGCAAATCCTAACCCCACTGCTAGAGTGTTTGATGACCTCTATTCCAAAACCTGACTGCTGGACCAGCTGCCGTTGGTTCTGATCACTAACAAAATCCTTTCCAAGCTACCTATGAAAAACTAGCAATTAAAATGCTGTATTAATACTTCTCTGCACCTCAAAAAGGTATGATTTAAATGAAACCTTTTCAAAGAAATACTGTATGAAACCTATAACAGCTGAAAATTCCAAAACTTACCCAAAAGATTTTGTTAATTTTTTAGTTCCAACTGGTTTGTCACTATGTTGCAGCTCATAAAACACTCTTTGCAATGCTAAAGGAACACTTTTGGATGAATCATCTCCTTCAGTGGGCATCATGTACACAGCCTGAAAAAGTATTTAGTTCAATTAGTACCAAAGGAAAAAGTTCATTCCTCAAATCATTTAATGCACACTTTCCTCTCCAGTGACTTAACTTCATACAACTCATTCAATCATCACTCCAAAAGAATGAGAAAAAAATCTTTTTACTGTAATGTAAAAACATTAATTGTCTAAAATCATCTTAGAGCACAGTGGTTACAAAGATCTGAACAACCGATTCTGTTTGTGGTAATGTTATCTAAATAGTTCTCTTATTCTACCCTAGGAAAGTAAATACACTCAGGCATTCAATGCACATGAACAATTTATCATGCCTATGTCCATACAATCATTACAGGATAGTGCTACAGGATTTTGAAAATAAATTGCTTTGTGCTTTAGCTTGGCTCTGTGTGACTACCATCACCTCCACTGTGGGGAAAAACCACACGACATGAAAGCATAAAGGGCATCAGGAGAGCGAAACCAGAGGGTACAGCTGGAGCATGAGGATGCTGAAGGCAGCCCTGAGATTCTCTGATACATTCATTCCTACTGAATAGCATCACTGCCTGGCAAACAGAGTAAACAGCTTCATCAAATCAATTCACTAATTATACCACACAGAAAACAGAAACGCAAACAGACCCGCAAGCATAAGGAGAGCTCAAACAGGTAGGAAAATGGGATTGTTTGTGAAACCTTAGGTCAGTACGTCTACAGAAAAGCTATTTACAGAGAAATGCTCACTCAAAAATTCTGAACGTAAAAAGAAAATAGAGACAACTTTGAAAGGGGATAATAGGTGAAAAAAGGAGACACCGCTATTAAGTATTACAGGAGAAAACATCCTGTTGAAGGGAACAATTGCCACCCAATTTTAATCATCTTCCTTTGCTCTGCATTTGCGGATCTCAGAGCTTGCTTAAACCACTTTCACCAACCGATATTTAAAAACAAACAAAAAACACATCCTTATTCTTCAGGAACAAGCTTTATCTGCTGAACCTCCATCATCCTTCACAGCCTCTCAGCAGCCCAGCAGGGAAACCACCCAGCAACCCCGCGCAGCTTCTCTCAGCTAGGATCAATTCATCGTGACGCAGCTGCATCAGCACGTGTTCCAAGGGGCCAAGCAGGGCTGCAGAGCTTCCAGCAGGGCAGCCAGGGGGCCTGTGTGTGCAGCGCCCCGCTCACAGACCCAGCTCCAAGCAGCCCACTGCCCAGCGTGAGCCCAGTGAGCCCCTCCTGCAGCACTGCTCCAGCACCTCTCTGCACACGTGCTGCATGGTTTGACCACTCTGCTGTGACCATTTCTTCCCTCAGGTCAGATCATACGATTTCAAAACAACTCCATTAGAACTATATATACATATATAGTATGTATACTATATATATGTATGTACATATATACACACACACACTTTCAGCTGCTTCTCTATTTTTGTTACCCTAATGCAGAGTTACAGTTAACTAGACTGATTTGGGCAAACTCCAATTTAAACATCAATAGCTAAAATTACCCCTTTGATTTTGCAAGAGTTATTTTTTGCTTGAAAACACTAACATCAAGATGAGTCAGCATCTTGCAGAATTAACCTCCCCCTAACCCTGGTTTATGAGCTCTTTTATGAGCTGGTCTTCAGTGGCAAGTATAGGAATTTGAACAACCATGTTTCAAGTCTTCTGAATCCAATCAGCCTCTGCTCACTGTTTCTCAGTATCTTGTAAATGCTCCCCGAAAATCAAAAATCGAGCAAGTTGGTTAAGCTTAAGTGAATTGGATATGAAAAAAAAAAAAAAAAAAAAAAAATCACATAAAGAAACAAATTCCAATCTAGCCTGTGCAGATACATTTTCCAAAGGTATTTTTGTATTTACTTACGAATAATCAACAACCAAATGCTAAAAATCCTTCATGACAAACCCAAGTGATACTACAGCAGGCTAAAATTCATCCTAGTGGTTCTCAATGTAGCTGTCTCCTTTTGAAACGAATGAATACGAGCTCAGAATATCATGGCAACTAAACAAAAATCAGGTCTTTTGCATTTAGTTATTTGATTTCCTCATGTCATTCTTATGACTAAATCCGTTCCTGCATCTCTCAAATAATAATCAAATAATTGCTCAAAATTTGTTTTTAATGACTGCACTCCAGATGCTGTTGAATAAAAGCACCCATTTTTTCTAAAGTTCCAATGAATTATTAACTTCTAACATACAGCCTTTCTTTGGTTCTGTAAGTGAGTACAACTGAAACAATTTCCCAAAATGCAAAGTGTTTCTCCATCCTAAAACAAACACAAATCACCCCTCAAACACAATCCTTCACAAACCTCTCTTTTCATGCTCTGCCCTCCCAGACTTCGTAAACTCGTTTTCAAGGATCAAGGAATTGGGCATTTTGATCATTTGAAAAAAGCAGGATCTTTAGTACCTGAGAAGCTCCTCCAGGAAACAAACACATAAGAATGACAGGGACACGAACAGACAATGGCTAAAAGCACCAGACACATATGAGAAAGACTCTGAATAGTTACGTGCAAAAGAATGAGACAGGTAAGGTTGAAGACACTGCTCAGAGTCAAGACAGTTACTTAAGAAGAGAAGACTGTGCATTAAATTTAAGGGTAAGGCAAAACATACTGGCTAAATTAAGGAGAGGCAGATCAGGAAGGAACGCACTGCATCAACACATGACTTTAGCATAGCTACAGACATTGTGCAACGTGCTCACAAAACGTAGGGGACTGTTCAAGAGAACCAGCAACGAACTTCCTGGATGAAGCAGAGACAGACAGGCTGCAGGCACCATGACGGGCATGGGAAGTAACAGGCATGCTCTGAGAGCAGCCCTGGACTCCCCACCTGGGAAGCCACCTCTGTCCCTGGCCAGTGGCATTCATTTGCCAGTCACAAACATGCTCTGCAGAGCAACTTCCTTTGCTTTATTCCCTAGCACCAAAGCCACCAAATTGCTAATGAAAAGATGTTTCATTTCAGGTACCTGAGAATCCTCTGCCTGCTGTTTGGAAACAAAGCACAGAAAAGATCTCTGCATTAATCCTCTCCCACGCTTCAGAGGTCTGACTTCCTGCAGGTATGGGCTTCCCCTTGCTATTGGGTGTGCTTCCCCAGCTCTATCCCTGACAGCAACTCCTCTGTTAACAAAGCTCCAAATAGCAGCAAAACAATTTTTATTTCTCTTAAGTAGAGGGGACTAACAGAAGTAATGGAATTAGTGATAATTGTTTTAAAAGGAACAAATAGGTTCCAAGTGAAAACGAACATGTTGTAGAGATGTCACTTTTCAGACCAGTCAGCTTACTGACTCTTCCCATCTCTAACAATAACAAGTGAGCACTAAAACTGTCCACAAAAAAACCTCTAGTGACTATTCTATTTACAGGTGCTCTGAAAACCTGCAGAATGAGCAGAGAATCCAGAACCATCTCCAAAAGGAAGCTGCAGTTCCTGGCTAGCAAATTAAGCTTTCTCCTTTGGTCACTACCCAGATATTAACGATCCCTAAGTGCTGGTATGTATCTGAGCTCTGAGGAAGGAGTGCAGGAGAATGCCTGAAAAGATTAGTTCAGTTGAAACAAATCTGTATCACAAAAAGAATTTCTTCTTCACAGAAGATTACGTCATGGTACATATTGATTTACTGACTACCAGACATTCTTGAAAGGAACTACTCAATTGGATTAGATGTAGCTATTACAGAAACACATCTTTCTTTCAAGAGCAATGTGAAGTTGTCCAAAAACATAAAAGTCACAAACATTATCAGCGCTGAGCAAAAATCAGGCATTAAAACAAATGATAAACTGAATGTGAAAGCTACACCTCTTGCTAAAAAGGAACAGAGGCACCATGCAAAGCAAATCAAGTATTTTTTTCTTGTGTGGCACTGGTAAGATCTCAGTTACAGGCTACTGGAGCTCAACATGCTATTTTTTGCAACACTTCAGAGTAAACAGAACACTGCAAAAGAAAAATCTCAACAGGAACACTTGCAGGTCACTGTGATACAAATAATAACGATAACACAGTGAAAAATGATATAATAAAAGGAAAGTTTTGGAGAAAAGAAAGAGTAACGGAACAACCTTGTACACTCAAGAGAAAGCAGAAGTCAGAATACTTAACTATCACTAAGAGTTACAGTAACCACAGATGGCAAGAACACGGACATGAAACACTCAGGGAGAAGCTGTACACGACAAAAAGCAAAAGGAACAGATCAAGAATTAAGAATGACAAAAGAGTCTTCAAAAATCCTTGAAGCGGAAAACTTTCGTAAATTAAGGAATGCAAATCACCAATAAAAGTAAATGAATGAAGTAGGCAGGATCAACAGGAGATGCCAACAAAATAAATGGTGTACTTATAACTTCCCATATACATACTTTCCCATTCTCCAGCTAGCCACACTCCAATACAAAGACACGGCTTATGTTTTTAACAAGTAAGGCTACTGCACTATTCCAAGTTTACATGTGACCTACTATCTTTCATCCTGTTTTTCACTGAGATATTAAGCCCACAAGTCAAAATTCTATTCTTTCCACTACAAAAGAACCATCTGTAGTAAATAAAAAAACATACAAACAAAGCAAATATAAAGTTGTTCAAATACTGAAGTTATGATGTTTTCATTACCACAAATACACAAGCCACAACGTCAGGTAATTCAGCCACATAACAAATTGAAAACCAGAACAAATGGTCATACTTATTTTTTAATTATGTGGTGGGTTGAGAAGTCACAACTGATTCTTCCATTTTAATTTAAGGAAAATACCTTCAGATCTGTAAGAAGTTGAATCAGTCCTTTTTTCCTTTCTCACTACAATTAATAGACATTTTATGCTTAGTGTTGCTAAAAAACATCCCTTAACACAGATTTTTCACCAGGTTTCCTGTCTATTTTCACAAAACCAAAAGCCTACACTCAAACTAGAAAAGGAAGCTTCCTTCCTTTTTCCTGAAGTATGATGTGCAGACCACGTAAATTACAACTTCTGTAAGAGGATGAAGGAAGCAAAAGGGACAGACAGGTCTGTTTTGAAGCACTTCTATATACAACAATCTCATTTCCTTTTCCCCACACACTGATTACCTTTCGTAGTTGATTTGTGAAAAATAAAGTCTGTAACAAACTGTTCATGTAACAAGTTGCTCCCTGGTTCTTTAAGCCAACATATCCTGTGTGCTTCTTTGAATCCCACCTAGAAAAGGTTAAAAATCAATCAATTAAGGTTGAAATCAAGACAGAAGTGTAATAAATACTATCTGTTCTAAGGTACCAGTGCTGTACGCTGGTACTTTATTTTTAAAAGAGATACTTTTCTCTATTACTTAATACTGAAATAACAGACTAAAAACACCAGCACTACCAGCAACAAGCTTTGGAATTACATGCTCTGCAATTCTGTAAATTTTCTTTTATAATACGTTCCATATGGCAGACAAGTTATTTATTATGAAAGTGTGCTGGAATCCAGAGCTATACATTTAAAGACAAGTCTACATTTCAGCAGAACCAATTTCTTTAGAAGTGACACGAGGCAGAGTGACTCAGACAAGGAAGTTTTAAACAGCTGTAAACCCAGACAAGCTAGACAGCAGAGTCACCTGATTACATCTGATAAGAGTTTCACTTGCAGGATCAGAAACACTGAGGCTGGATTTGCAGAGCTATTAAATCACAAACCAATTGTACAGAAGTAAGAGTTTCACAAACATTGTGATGAATAATGCATACTGAAATTTACCAAATTGAGACAAATCTCTGTATGATTAACAGAAAGTATTCACTGGGAAAATTCATCAATTAAAGGTGACTAAATGAGAACGTCTAATGAGCTACAACTATTATTAACAAAATACCTGAACAATTTGAAGTCATGTAAAAACAGTAGAATCAAGAATTACTTTGGAGCAAAGGTACTTACGCCACTCCATGGGGAGCATCTGCTTGAACATAGACTTCAAAAGTAACTTTGTCCTCTTCTATAAAGCCCTTTTCAGGATCAGTAACTTCCTGTAGAAGACAAATGACACAGGAACATGAAAACTGCAAAACTTCTGTACCTTACGACACTGCAGTGAAGCAACCAGTTAGTTATCACTCAATTTCCAAACCTGACCTATCTGAAATAATAAACCAAAGTGGGAACTGGGGGAGTTGAGGGGGGGGAGTGAAGGCCAGCAGAAAAACTGTTTTTCAGTTTAATGCAGTTGGATCATTTTTTAATGTCTCAATACAGGAAACCTACTCCTGCTTTTTAAGCTTCTGCAGAACTATTTCAATTTCCTGCAGATATTAAAGAGTCAGTAATCAAATGCTGAGCTTCCAATGAACACTGCTCCAGCCAGATGAAAGATTAGAGGACTGACTTCGAAAATGCTTAAAAAGCTGTCTCAAGGTAAGCTTTTGCAGTATTTTTGTCCATTGAAGTCTATGTACATGTACAGGAAGAACATATGGACGTGCAAGAAAGTCTGTGTTGCTCCAGAATGACATTACTTGTTTTCTTTTGTTTTCACCAAGTGACAGTCATTCAGATACTCATAAATGTCTAAATTGGAAGGGACCTTTAAAGGTCCTTTAGTCCAACCCCCCTGCAATGAATAGGGATACCTGCAATTCAATCAGGCAACTCAGAGCCAGGTCTATCCTGACCTTCAATGTGCATCCATCACCTTTCTAGGCAACTTGTTCCAGTGCTTCACCACTCTGATTGTAACAAAACCTTCTTCCTTATGTCCAGTCAAAATCTCACCTCTTTTACTGTGAAACCATTTCCCCTTGTCCTAACACAACAGACCCTGCTAAAGAGCCTTCTTTCTCATAGCCCCACTTTTGACACTGATAGGCTGCCCTCAGGTCTCCCTGGATCCTTCCCCAAGCTGAACAGCAACAGCACTCTCAGCCTGTCCCTGTAGGAAAGGTGCTCCAACCCTTGGATCCTTTTTGTGGGTTAATCAATAGGCTCCAATTGATCAAGTGGAATATTTAAGTCAAAATAAAATCAATCTACAATAAGGACAAGAATTCACAGGAAATTGAAAATAATCTTCAGCAATGACAAGAAAAGCAGCTTAAAATACATTTCCACAGGTATTTCAGGCTCCAGAAGGATAAGTACAAAACTTTTCCTGTCCAGTAGCAGATTAATAGAAGTCCAATTACTTACACTCCAGGCCATAAAGTTGGAAAAGCCCCAGTCATTTTCCTTATGAAAGAATAAGTGACTAATACGACGACTGAATGATTTTTCATCATCTTTGTAGTTTATTATCTTGAGAACTGCTTGTGCATGACAAGACCATGACCTACAAACACAGAAGAAGCACACTGTATAATCAGTGAATATAAAGATGTTGTAATTATGGAATAAACAAGAGAGTTTGGCAAAGCAGATCATAATAACAAAAAGAGAATAGACAGAATGCTTACCCACATCCTGGACTTACTGCAAAACTCCAGAGGAGGGATCTCCAGAAGAGACCCTTTCCCACTGGCACTCAGCTCTCAAATGGGTCCAGCAGAGGGGCAGCCAGGCTGCACCCCTTCCAGCAGTGCAGGTGAATTGCCTTCACCTGTGCTCCCAGGGCTGACTCAGTGCTCGCCTCAGGTGATCAATCAGGCTGTGATTCAGCAGTTCCCATACACACGTGAAATTATTCAAATAGCAGCTTTTTACAGTCACTAAAAACACCCTTGATAGGGTTTTTTGCTACCTTCCTTTTATACGCAGATTTTTCTTTTGTTTTCTCTTGTTTGATGTTAAGGTTTGATTAATCATTTGAGAGTATGAATGACTGAGGCCTTCTGAAGCCACATTATGAATCTGAATTCAGCTGGAACAGTGGTTCTCCTTGGGCAGTGGTATTAAGGCAGGAATGTTAGTGAACCACAGGTAACAGCGGTTTAAAGTTCTACTGCTAATCTACTTTGGTGCCAACATACATGTCAGCTGAAAGGGCTCTTGGTGTCTCCAGACTGGGATAACTCAGTCTTTAACAAAGGAAAGGAGGAGGTGCTTCTGCCTTCCCACCCATCAGATAAATTTCCCAATTCCCCAGATTTTCTCAGCAGCATTTATGATCCTGCTCCAATCTATGACACTGGTGTAAATCAGAATGAACATCAGTTCAAACACAGCCCTGTCAATGCCTCACACAGAAGCATTCCTGCTTTCTTAGCAACTAGTTCAATACTTCTGAAGATTATACTTTTTCTGTGACTACTATGTGTGAACCACTTCTCACAGGAACTGGTGACACATCTTTCTCCCTTATCTTTGCGCTGAGCATTCACATTTTAGGTTACAAAAATGACAGGAAAGAGCAACTGTTAGAGTGAAAACAGTATAAGAGTTGATGCAAGAATGAAGTTATCATATTGGAAGTGATACCTGTGAGGCACCTGCTCTTCAACTGGATAAAATGCAGAGATTCTCTTTAATTTACCGTACTATTTACTAAGGGTCAAATGTGGTCAAATTTGTTTTGCATAGAGGAATCTGAGAACACGTCCAAGTCCTTATTATGGCTGCTGAGCAATGAACTCAGTTCAAGGACTATGTCAACACAATTCCCTGCCTCAGCTGCAGAGAATGACCCACTCCTGCTCCTCACAAGGTAGGACCTATGGCATAGCAGGGCTTTAAAGCTCCAGCAGCTCCTCTGCTTGAAATGAACCCAGAACTTCTCACATGCTAAAAGAACTGTCAAAGACTTCCTTTCAGTATTCAAACTGGAACATACCTAAATTCTACCACAATCTTGCTGAAAGAGAGGATTAGTCCTGCGCTTTAGGTTTTGAAGGGTCAGGATGAAAAGAGGACTCAACACCCTGCAAGAATTCTTTCCTCTCAAAGAAAGTTGGATGAAGTAGGTGTTTTCAGATGCCTACACTTTTTACAATACACTTCAAGTAGTATCAAACGAAGACTCCAATAATACTTAAAGGGGTCTTACGTGGAATCGGATTCTGCATTGCACTGGAGGAAGAATCCTACGCTTTTTTGGTGAGGTCTGTCCGGGTAGAGTCGTGGCATGACCATGATCTTCCATGGCAAATTCCGTACAAAGCAGGGAGGGCTGAGAACTGACTCACTCAATCTGTTGAAGCGTTCGACTGTGAACTGAAAGGTTGCCTCTGACCGCCAACTTGTATCTGTAAAATACAGATGTACATGCAGAGAGCATTTCAAAAACCTCATGTGTTGTCCTCCGAAACAATCCCCGCCAACATCAGTGCGTCTGATGTAGTGAGGTGCTGGAAGCAGCCAAACAAAACAAAATCCACAGTGTCATTAACCTCCCACACAACCAAAATTCCTTTTTTTTTTTTTTTGAAAAACACTGCAATAGCATTTAGGAAGACAGAGCACTGGAATAAACTCCTTTTGGACAATTTCTTCTTAATGATTTAAGGATTCTCACAATCTGTCCAACTGACTCAATACCAAGTCACTGCCTACTTACTGTTTTCTGCTTGCAAAAGTGTCTTTTCAGAACAAATCAACCTGCTTTTAATCTTCTATCAGACAGCTGAAGAATTATTAAAGAGGGTCCTACATTCTTGCATGCAAAAGTTAACAAATTTTTAGTCACCTAAAACAAAGTTAAATGAGACAGTCTTTAACACTGCTTATTTTGACACACTGAAACTAGTTTTGCCTTCTTTCCACATCCTCAGTTCTTTGTATACCACAATCTGCTCCACTGCTGCTGTACGGAGCCCTAACAGTGTGCTGGAAGCTGCGGCAGCTTCAGGAAGGCACAAGTCTGAGCTCTTGTTCCTGCAATACACCTCACATTGTGTATAGGGATACAGAACTCATCTGACAAGGAAGATGTAACAGAGGGTGCCCAACACACTCTCCTGCCTTTTTCATTTTTCTCCCTCCATAGCTTCATCTGAAGTCCTGCATAGCACAGCCAGGTTTGCTCCTGGGCATTGGGAGGCCCAAGCAGCACAGGGCACACAGCCCTGGGCACATCATGTGCTGTGATACTGAACTCGAGAGCACTGGGGTGCAGGGACAAGGCAGGAACTGGGCCAGGCAAGTCTTGGTTATTACCTTATTTAAGAAACCAAATTATTTTAATTACAAATGCAACAGAGGAAAAATTATACACTCCACACAGCAAACTAGAATTTTTGTCTACAACTGCATGGGAGCTTTGACAAATTTCCTTCTTTGCCCCTGCAAAGCAGTTTTCTTTTTAAGCAGCTATCCTGCTGCTGATTTTGACTCTGGCAACAAAGCTGGCCATATCTGCGTAGGGCACGACAGACATAAGCTTTCCTAATCAGCTCTTAAAAAGTAACTACTACAACAGAAGCTAGCCAACCACTGCTTGATCTCTCCTCCACAGCTGTAACAACTGTCACAATGCTCTGTGCTGCCAGATTCCTTGACCTTTCCCATTGCTGGGGTTTACTTTCTCCTGTTCTCCCACTGCAAATGCAACCAAACCAGCAGTTTCTCACCTACTCATCGCTCGCTTCCCACCCAGCTCAGCTACTCACTGCTTGTTGACAGAACCTAGGCAGCTGCACTTCTATGAGCAAAGGAGTGCCACACTTTCAAGCTTCCTTGCAGACAAAGACAATTCTTAACTTACCAATTTAACTCTGTCTTATATCACATGTATCTCCAAACAGCTGGAAAACACTTCCCTGTTCACAGCCCAGTACTTCAGGGCTTAGTTTAAGCATCCAAAAATGAGCAGACCAAGTTTGCTTTCTGCCTCCTTGAAGGCAGCATTCAGAGCACTGCAGCACAGGACACTGCTCCACTACCAGCTAAGGCAGCATCTGCAGATGCTTCCAAGCAAGCTGGCCTGTACTTCTTGCCTTCTTTTCAGGAAAGTCTGTACGTGAGACTTCACCAGGGAAGGGCTCTTCTCAGCACAGAACTTCAGTAATCACTAGAAACTATTTCACAAAAATGCAGCCTTGCAGCAAAGGTCAACCCTGAAATAGAAGTTTCTCTAAAAATACAAACAGTCCCTAGAAATAACGACCTTCCCTTCCCTTCCCTCCAGAAAGCCCATGCTTTAAACAAGTGCAATTGATTAAAACAAGAACTGTGTTTAAGTGAAACAAAGTTTAAATAGTAAGTCTGATGAATACTCTGAGCACATAAGTAAGTAAAACCTTCCTTTGCCATCACATCTGACAACCTCTCATACAAGGCTACAATTGGCAGCAGGATAATTTTGCAGTGACTGGCAAGGAAGGCTTCCACTGATCACTGCCATACACAGAGTTAAACACAAGACTGGAAGAGCAGATCCAGCTAACCCTGCCTGCTGAAGTTACATGCTATGGATCACATCTGCTAGATGGAAAAGATTTTGTCACTGATGACACTAATGTCACACTTAACACCATGACACAACAAAGACTCTCCAAATTACAGATCCAAACACAGCACATGATCCATCTTCAAAATTGAAGTACATATTTTTGTGCTTATAACTTTGAGAAAACCAGATTTCTTTTTTCCCTTAGTAGACGTTGCTAACTTTAAAGTACACTAAAGTTATTAAAATATTTTGAACCTGAACTATTAATAGCAAAACCAGCTGAATAGTCTATGGATATTTTTAAAGTGATCCAAAAACAGCACACGCAACATTGGCACGTGGCTAACACTGGCACTGCTGAAGCCCTCCTAGCTGCTAATTCTTAATGGAAACAAGGCAGCACTGGGAAACTGCAAAGCAGTGAGTTGGTTTTGTGAGGGACCTTCTGTTTGACCTTTAACTTCGGAGAGAATTTATGTTAGGTGCTGCTTGGAATACTGACGAGCTTATGAAGCAAGTCTGATCACAGCCTTGTTTATATTGCTTTTAATTATATTTGCAAAACTGCTGTTTCGTTTCACAAATTTCAGGTCACTGAGCCCTTTCCTGCACAAATCACAGCACGCTCCCCACTGCTGGCTGTTTTGTATTGCCAGCACATCACACGGACCAACACCAGCCCCATCTCAAGTCCTGCCAGTGGTGCACTGCAGTCCCACACTGTGTTCCTCAATGCCCACGTTAGCTGCCAGACCAATGGGATGAGAGCTGCACTTTTTACCCCATCCCAGTTGTTTTTGTTTTTTTCTGCTTAGCATGAGAAGAAACATCTCAAAAATGTCCTGAATTCAAACAGTTGGTTTCTGTGATCCCACAGGAAGAGAGCACCAACATTTTATCCTAGTTTTCACCTCTTCCACAGAAACTTATGTTAAAACTCATGTTTAGTTTTCTTACTGAAGTATCCAAATTCTCCTCTTGCATCCTCTCCCAGCTCAGCTTGTTCTCACTTGCTAAGAAAAGCAGCAGAGGAATGCAGAGGATGCTTACAGAGGCCGATGTCTTCCTGCTTTCTCCCCTATCCTGTGAACCTTTGGGCTGTCCATCATACATGCACACTGTGCTGCAGCTCAGATAGCAAACGAACCAACAGCAAGCCAGCAATTGCACTGATGTGTAAATAACACAATAACAAACACCTCATCTGATTTACAAGGCCATGAAACAGCACCATGCACTTACGTGATGCAAGTCTTCAGGAATGTCTTTGCAATAACAACACTTTCTGTGTATATAAAGAAGTATCACAGCACCAAGACGTATGCAGGCACTCCTTCATCAAATATGGTAAAGAGGACCTACCAGAGTATTGCTTAACAATCATATTCTACCTCTGATAGTTGACCAACAGCACAGTGCATCAATACTCCTGACCACATCGAATGTACATGAGGACAATAATTAATATCACAATAAACATAAAAGGTACTTAAGATCTTTTATAACAGGCAAAAATAAATTGTCTTGATTGAAACAAAAATTTCTGTTTCAGACTCAATTAATTACAGTGAATTAAAGTTACCTGAAGGAGATCAATAACAAAAATCACAGGCTGAACAGACCTTGTTTTTACTCTCTTGCAATAATCCAACTTTATCTTTGCCAATGTTACAGCACGTCCTGAATTTAAACCATATTCTCTTCATAGAACATTACTATTTTCTACTCTATCTAATATCAGGTTCCTTGAATACATGAAAGCAGTGCTTTTTTGCTCTTTAAACTCAAATTGTGATTTTTTTCTCCAACAAAACCACTGAAAATTTTCCACATTACTGGAAATTAGCACTTGAAGATTAGCAAATCTTCAAGTACTTCAGATTTATCTCTCACAAGACAGGACAAGACAAAGAATCAGAGGGGAAGAAATCCCACCCACACTGTCTCCCTTCTCCCATTTATTTTGTTCTTTGAAATAAAGGCAGTTTCTTCCTCACCTCCTCTCTTAAGAAAAGAAATACAACTGGGCACTTCACTGAATATAACAACAAACTTAAGTGAACTTCAGATTATCTTTCTTTAAGTAAGTCTATCGTATTTACTTTAAAATTATATTTTCTCTAACAAAAACCCACAAATTACACATGAACTTTTATTTAACAGGTCAATAAAAATATTTCAAAACCTCCATCACTTTTCCTTCTCATTAAAAGGGACATCAGTAGACAGGATTTCCCTTGGACTCAACTGCAAGGGTGGAATATATTCGTCAAAGGAATAGTTACAGTGACTTATTATCATAGCTGCCACGTAACAGAGCAGAACAGATAAGGACTCTCTAACTGTCCTGAAGGAATTGTGTAACTGACACACAGCGCTGTTTGGTAATGTGCAGCTGCAGTACGCATAAATGACCGCGTCAGAGAATTTAACAATAAGCAGCACAACTTTCAGCAGTGTTTAAAGCAATATTTAAAAGAGAAAATAAATAAACAACCTGTCGGGTCCCTGATGCTACTGGATAGCCATGTGAAAAGCTACACAGAGAACAAGGAGTTAACTACTGAGGCTTTGATTTTTAATGAGATGCAGTTCAAAGGATAGATAAGACATAGGCCGTTTTGTTCTCAAAGTCATAAAAATAACAAAGCCAGCCAGCTAGATGTTTTCATCTGTATTTCCTTACCATCCTCCATGTCCTCTTCGGTGTTGTTGTGTCCATCAGCCATTGCTACATTCCCATTAATGACAGGATTTTGAGTAATTCTTGGAGGATCATCTGCATCTCCAGCTAACAAAGAAAAAGAAAAACAAAAATTACTCAACTGTATTCACGTTTCTCTCTCAGGTAACACTTATGAGACGGACTACTTTTCAAAGATATGAAAGGCACACTTTGTCCTGCTGAACAGCATCCACCAAAGCAGCAGCACAGCTACTGTACTGATGGATGTGCAACTGTAGAACTCTGCAAGCCAATGAACACTAACGACTTGACAAAAAGCCCATATTAACAGAGAACGCTAACATTCTTATTCAATGGCCTTACACTCAGAATTACCCAAGTCTCAAAGTAAAAATGACCACTTAAATGACTGTCTTTCTGTCCCACCTTTACTGATACATTTATAGTAACAAACTGGGAAATCAACAGCATGCTTTATGTCTTCTTTTGTTTCACTTCTTTTAAAAGGAAAACAGAAGTATCAATCTAGAGATGCATTTTTAAATCTAACTTGGAAAAAAAAAAAGCAAAGAAAGTCCTTTTAACATCTCGGGAACAGCTAAGAAGTAACATTCTCCACTTTTCAGCCACTACTGACACTAAGCTCTGCTACAACAACTATCCAAAACACACATTAAGCGCCACGAACTAAAGCCGAGTATTTTCGAGGTGCATCGCTTTGACGATCCCGGTCATCCCGCAGCCACCTCGGGCACGCGGCGAAGCTGCTGACTGCGGGACCTCGCGGCAGCACCTCGGACAGCGGCCAGCCCTGCCGCCCCGCGAGGCGCCTCCGCAGCCCGCTTCAGAAGGCCGGCGCGCAGAAAACACTTCAACGGGCGCTGCTCTCTGTCGTCACGGATTAGCAGCTCCCCAAGTAAACTTACAGAACTAAGGAACAGAAACAGATGAGAGCCGAGATTTCTGCCCGGATTAGAGCTCTGACACTGAGATACCTGCTGGGTCCCAGCGGGCACCAACTGGTCTCATCAGCGCGATCCCAACGCCGATGACCGCTGGTGCTGAAGGCTGCTGCTGGGCGAGGCACACAGAGCCTGCCGGCAGCAACCAGCACTGCGGCGCTGGGTTCAAGTAACAGCAACCTAATTAGAACAGAACTAACTGGGAAGGGAAAGGCTTAAACTGCTGCAACTCATGAACAGGAAGAAACAAAAAATCACAGTATCACAGAATCACAGAATGGCCAGGGTTGGAAGGGACCTCAAGGACCATGAATCTCCAACCTCCCTGCCACATGCAGGGCCACCAGCCTCCCCATTTAATGCTAGACCAGGCTGCCCAGGGCCCCATCCAACCTGGCCTTGAACACCTCAGGGACGGAGCATCCACAACCTCTCCGGGCACCCACCATTCTCTCTGTGAAGAACTTCCCCTGACATCCAACCTAAATCTCCCATCCCTCAACTTAAAACCATTTCCCCTCGTCCTGCAGTTATCAACCCTTTCAAAGAGTTGATTCCCTTCCCCTCTGTAGGCTCCCTTTAGGTACTGAAAGGCTGCAATGAGGTCACCCCGCAGCCTTCTTATATCACCATGTTTATCTCCACAGCTTATCTTTCTTTCTTTTTCTCTTTCAACAACACAAAGTCTGAAAGAGCAGGGGCAAAGCTCCTTGCAGGGCACGCAGCACACAGCCTGCGGCAGCACAGCAACTGCCTGCACACTGACACAGGCTGCTTTGTTCCCAGTCACCATCAGGACAACTTAATGCCTATAAACAGGTTGGAGCAAACAGCCGAGGTGCAGCCAGTCCCTCATCAACAGCAGGGAGCACTGACACGTCCTTGAGCTAGGACCTGGCTTTAACAGTGACGGGCTTCTGAGAGATGCTGCACTGCATTGCCCCAAAGCGCAGCCAGCAGAGAGCAGGGAGAAAACACAGAAACAATCAGAGCAAAAGTGATCACCTTAGGAGATACAGTAGAGGCATATGTGAGATACTACAAAGGGAAGAAACAAACCACAGCACAGCACGTGTCCCGAATGCCCATCCCAACACACGGCAGTGCTGCACCACAGCCCTTGGGCACACATCGTAGTAACAGCAGCAGACACTAACAACAGACAAACACTGTTAGGCCGCCTTGTAAAGAACACTTAAATTGGTTTCTACCTCTCCAAAACACAACAGTTACAACTTAAGTATTATTTCATTAGAGAAAAAGAACACAGAATATGATGAAGTATACGAATACAACCAAACACTGAATACAAAGCGCAGCTCAGCAGTGACCATGTCTGCAGTCCCACATGGACTAAAGCTACAGAAGGAGCCCCCTTCCTCAGCAACGAAACCATGGCCACCAGAAGTTTAACACTGAGCAACAGCTGCACAGGGCTGCCGTCACGGCTCATGTCATACCAAGTGTTCAAACTCTGAGATTACCTACAGCATTTCTCATTAGCTTTTGGACCTGCTGGACACAGAGGAGAAACTGAAGCAGACTGCCTGGCAGGTTATGAAAAATTTGTTTCCTTTTGAGGTTAAGCAGACCACAGTGCTGAAGCAAGGGTGCCTCTAAATCTGCACCTCACCACATACAACCGCCTCATGATGGAACCCACCAGCACTGAGGACTGTGAGGCGTGCCCATGGTTTGTACAGACCTCTGCAATGATGGGATCATGGTGTCTGCGGCAGCTGGAGGCTGGACACCAGGTGCTGGGAGAGGCAGCTAACAGAACAGTCTTCCTCCCCCTCTGTGAACCAGGCATTCCGGAACCAAAGCCACTGTAATTTCATAGAAGATGCTACGAGATCTTTTAGTATCTTTCCTAAAAATACATAGAAATAAAACAGTATATAGACAGACTATGTAAATTTCACTGGAAAGTGGACAAAATGAGTGTTGTAGCAGTCGAAATGCACTAGCACTAGGAGTTGTTAAAATAGGGATTATTTCACAACTCCCTGTAGCAAACATTCCCCAAACCACAGAAGCGGCCTGCAAATGGCCTCTTCAAAGGTACTGGGTTTTATGCAACTAGACAGCAGCTTACCAAAAGCCTTTGGGATTCCAGAAGTCTGGGACCCACTGCAGGAAAGCCAGAGCAACAGGCAGAGCTCCCAGGGAGCTGGGGTTATGCACACAACAGAAACAACTAAACAAGTCCCATGATCAGAGTAACCTAACAACAGCAAGTCTTCAACCAACTAGAACTGCTTTAAGACAAAAAGCTGGAAATTGTTCACCTCATGGAAAAAAAAGTGACCAAATTTGCTTGCTTTGGAAAAACAAAGCCCTTCAGAGTAAGAGCAAGTACCTGTTCTGTAATCCCTGTGTACAGTCAAAATACAAACACCACTTCCTAGCTGCACAAAGGGAATTAAACTCAGGGAATTAAAAACTCAGGGAATTAAGCAATAGTGTCCTATCATTTCCTTTTCAAGGCACACCTACCTAGATTGCTGTAATATAAACTTGTAGAAGCAGCGACCCATTTCTGTAGTACTGCTGCCTTTCCAAAAAGCACCCCAAACAAACCAACCCCCCCAAACATTGTAAAAGACTAAATACAGACATGGAGATCGAGCTGACCATTCAGGATAAGAGGACCCATAACATTCTGAAGTCTGTTGCTAAGATATAGAATGCTGATGCCACAGATGTTACTCATGACTTTCAGAAATTTGAAATTACAGGAAAAAAAAGCAATTCTCATATTAACAAAAGAGAGGGTAATTTGTTGTTTTTTGTTTTGTTTTGTTTCCTTTCCTGTTCTATTACTTTTTCATTAATTCACCCAGGAAGCTACAAAGGACACCAAGACCTAAGGGGAAAAAGCTTCTGGAGAAGTACCAGAGGGCAAGAGACAAGTGAGCAGAGTAAAGGAGAACAGCACAGTCACAGGCAGCGAGGTGACTGCAGAGGGAGACACGGTTTAAGGGTCATTGGTGCTCTCACA
This sequence comes from Lagopus leucura, assembly GCF_019238085.1. Classification (NCBI taxonomy): domain Eukaryota; kingdom Metazoa; phylum Chordata; class Aves; order Galliformes; family Phasianidae; genus Lagopus; species Lagopus leucura. Next base: position 9,829,937 of record NW_024962257.1, on the reverse strand, counting down.
GTTTGCCTTAGGAAATTTAGAAGAAAGGAAATACAAATGATTTTATTTTTTTTTAACTCTCTTTAAAGAAGAACAAGCAGCCAACACTTGTTTAAAAAAAAAAAAAAAAAAGAGGGAGGGGGGGCTTAAAGAATTATACAGAAGTCTCCTGCCGTCCGAAACGTCCAAAATAAATTATTATTGCACTACTGACTGTGAATTGCAAATCCTCTGCTGCATGAGACGATGCTACATAAGACAGTCATCAAAGAGAGAAATATCACTGGGGTGGGGAAGCTGCCTGGAAGCAGGCCCAGCCCTGCCATGCCTACAGCACGCGCAGCACGGAGCGGGCAGCCAGCGCCTGTATTCCACTGACCGACCATTACAGTGCTGCAGCCCTGTGTTCCTGTCATTATGTCTGCCTGTCAAAGGGAACATTCTGGCAAAAGATGAGATGGCATGAGTGCTTATATGTTGGGTCAGTGCACCTCTGAATCCAAACAGTCTTGTAACTGAACGTCATCATACCTATTACATTCCCAGATAAGGCAAAGTTACTCCCCTAAGCAGCTCCTGAACACCGAACTTCATCCATGAGAGGTACATGCCAAGACAAACAGTATCTGAAACATCATCCTACAAAGAAAGCTATCTGTACTTCAAGATGAAAGGGAGGAACAATGTAACTTTGTGAGCAGAAAGATAGCTGAGAACAAACAGCCGACCCAGAAGCTATTCTCTGAATTCAGCAGTCTGCCACAGCGCCTCGTTCATCTGCCTGCCTTTAAAGAGATGAGCACGTTGATGGCATTTACTAAACATCTTAAGCCTTAAAAATGTGACTAATTTCTTACAGACGTGTATAAATCACTTAAGGTATTATCAGCACAATTATTCAGTGAACCAAAGGCTGCCATTTAAGAAGTCACCCTCCACACCAAGTTTACTAAAACAAGCAGTGACTAAATTACTGCCAGCTCTCAGCATCTTCACTTGGAGCTTCATGAATAATGCAGTGTTAAATGAAAGACTGCCTGAACCAGAGATCAATTTGGACACTGACAACACACCTATAATTAGCCCACATATTTACAACTTTATACTCTTGCAGAAGCAGTTTCTATAGACTGCTTTCTCATTTTAAGATTCTTTTCATACACTTGAAGTGTTTAATAACTTGGGGCAGACAACACTACCAGCATGCATTTTTCTTCAACACAGTGCTATGATTTCTCTGAAAGATGCCAACCCCCAACTCACTATCCCATGTTTACCCATTCAGCATTGCTACAATCTCCTCTGCAGCCAGCAGGGCAAGGGAAAGGCTCCTGGGAGCCTTCCCAGTTTTTTTCCCAGTCTGATGGGCTTTGCTGGCTGAGGTTACACTTCCAGAAAACTATCAGACCCAGAAGAAAAAGGAAAGACAACTGCATCTGGTTCCCATGTAATAGTCAAAGCAGTAAACAGAACAGTTGACAAGACAAATCATTTTCTTCCACGATAAGGGAAAGGCTGAAGCATCAGAAGTGTCATGAGCCATTATAACAACAACTACTGGACTTGTGCTACCCTCCTCTTCACTGCACCTAGAGGAGCAAGGCCAGAGAAGCAACCATCCAAACTCGTTATGTCTTGTCTCTGCACATTCCAGAGATGGTAGCACGATTACATCTGCACTGCAGACAAGGCTCTTGGTCCCAGCCTACCAAACACACCCTAAACAACGTCACACCCCTCTTTATGTTTTACTGCTTTAACTGAGTAATCAACATGTCTCTTGCAACAACAAATGCAGAGCTCTTCAGCAGGCATCACGGCAAAGGCTAAAGAAGAACTGAGAGAAAACAAACCTCTAAAACAGAAAGTGATATGGTGTTAAATGGAGCCAGGAGCCAACCAGCACTGAACGTGACACAACCATAGTGCTCTGGCCGTGTTGTGTTTTAAAAGGAGACAAACAGTAACAGAACGAGCCTTGTTGGATAGGAGCATAAGTGTGTTATGGCACTAGTGACTGCACTCCTGATGCAGCTCTCCTTCAAGAGAAGCATGCAGCTTTATCACTTGACTCAGCTTCACTGGGAGTAGTTGGGAACCTACATAACTCTTCAGAACTCAAATCTGTTTCATTTTGACTCAGCACACTACTGTGTTTCAGAAAGCTGTAGAGCATCCATCAAAGTAAACACTACAACTGAATGCTTGCTACATAGATCAGCAACAAAGAAGTTTTGTGTTTGAAACAATAAAAAAAATGCTGTATTACCCTTTGTTAACCTAGCTCTGAAGGCAGAATGATTCTGTATGGTTACTTTCATAACAAAATCAAAATATTAGCAAGATACTGCAATTCTGTTTGAGAATGCATGCATGCAGCAAACACTAATTGCACTGCTCACACCTCAACTCAGCCCTGAAATCTGCTGAGCTGTGCTACACTGCAGGCAGCAGGACAGGTAGCAGGGCAGGATAAATCTTCTTTTGTTCTAATGTCAATAACATTTCCTAAAACTGGAAACACACTTCACCTGCCCATGGTAGAGCTTAAATGCAAAGACCAATTTCCAGCACAGAACATCAGCTGATAAATAATACAGATTTCGCACTGCAACAACACTGGTTGTACTGGGAGGGAATTTCACTTTTAGCCTCACTTTAAGTGGGCCTAACAGTACTTCGCTACTAAGGAGTCTGTTAAAAAACAACAACAACAACAACAGATCTGTCTGAGTTAGAGAAAAATGTGGCATTTGCACATAGGAGACCTCACACCTAAGATCCAACACCATCAGCATTTCTACCTATGACTTTTGGCAGTGCTTTTTATGGCCTTTCTCTATCATTACATTACAGATTTGCTAGCACTGGTCCTATTTTCTCAGTTCTTCTTTATTCATTGCAATGTGAGTAAAAATGGATGGATATACACAGCGGGATCACAGAAATCTGATGTGGCTGCATGGTGAACTTCTATAAAGCACGTAACATTCCCATTCACTTCCAGAAACAAAGAAAAGAATGGAAAATGCACGAAGAGCTGCTGGGAGGTGGGGAGGCAATATTCTTGTATATGTGGCAAGCAAACATCATGGTAAACTATGATTTTAAGTAATTCCTATTATGAGAAGTCTACACTTCAGGTTAATGTCACCATTCACGTTCAATGTAATAAAACAATAACTTGTCTTAAACTAACACCCACAGAGAGCAAACCAAGAACCATTCCTCTCTCACAAGGGATGCCTTCCAACAAGCTGGACAAGGAAGTGCTGCTTTGTTCCAAGATGCAGATTTCAGATTCTCTTTCGCACCAGTTCCGAAGTTCCTGAAAGGCATGGCTCTCTGCAGTTTTTCAGGCTATTATTTAATGTTACATTTTCCAGCCTGTTTCTTGCACTGTTCCATGTCCTACAACAACATCCATGATCCAATGACTGTGCAGGAGGACAAGTGTCGGGATCTGGATGTTCCCAGCAGCCACTAAACTCCGGCAGCATTAATTCAGAGCCCCAACCATCTGCCTCTGCATGCTCCATACTACAAACACCACCAAAAACAGTCAAAAGGCCTTAGCAGAGGACTGACCAAGGATCACCATCACATCCCGGAGCAGCTGGGGCTTTCCCCAGCATGAACTCGCACTTACGCTTTAAACTTGATTTTCCCTTTCCCTCCTGACAGTAACCCACTTTTTCCATTGCAGTGCTAATGTGGGCAATTAATTCCTCGGGCTCCAAGAAAGAGCAGACTGTTGCTGTGAGCGTTCTGCAGATCCTCCTCTCTCAACTGCTCGGAAAGTGCAACTTACTATATGGGAAGCACCCAAATGTTAGCAGGTACCAAAATTAGGACTGAGCTGTGTTACTTATTTAATCCTGCCTACACGAAGAATGTCTTTCTTCTAACAAACAAACAAGCTTCAGCTGAAAAGGTGTTTTATACAGAACATATCCTGGGCATCAGCTTCCACTACTTACAAAGGAATTCTTAAAAGCCTGCAGAACAGGAATTTAATAATTCTCCATTAAACACTCCACTGACAATTTTAGCACTTTTTTGGTCAGCAATTTCAAGTCAGTTCGTTCTTTTCCTTTTGAATGAAAACAAAAGAAATCCTAAGAAGTGACCAGAAGGTTTTTCCCGTTTAACTACTCAACTGTAACACATCCACCCCATTGTCCTGGTGCCAAGAAGGCGGCCATAGGACCCAAGGCCTCACAGCAGCTAAGCAAACAGTCAGAAAAGAAGCATGCCTTCTATTTTGAAGAAAATGATATACATACATAACAGGCACAACGTTCTGAGGCACTCTCTTCCCAAAGCCAGTATAAGTGCGCCCAAATCAATGAGGCAGAAAAACTACCGAGGATTGTTCCACATCTGCATTAGCACAGAACATCTCAATCTAAAAATTAAGCTGCTTGGAAAAGAAATAAGAATAAAAAATACCTACTGCCAACCACTCCAACACCCGTAAGGCAGCAACCATTCTCAAAACAATTCTTTATCACAGACAGAGCTTCCCAAACCAAACGCATCGTGCAGCACCATCTGCAGCTGCAAGCCTCAAAAATACACAGCTTATGCAAATCATGCAAACAACTGTTTTAGAAACAGGAATTTAAGAGAGACATTCACAAACTGGGGCCTCCCACCGACATAATTCCATTTCAGTCTCATTTTGCAGCACAACCACGTGGATGAAGGATGGAGAGGTGATTCAGATGGGTTTTATTTTATATGCCACAGCTCATGCATATTGCAGCTCTCTTAATGCCCTGATGTGCCACTGTCCCAAGTAACTATTTCCCCATAAGACTCCCTCTCTCTCTCCAGCCCTCCCCATGGGCAGGAGCATTTGGTATCCCCACAGCAGCACTTTATGTCCCTCCCTACAAGCCACCCCCCCCTCCCACTGCTCCCTCCACTCCAGCAGTCACAGCACCCCAAGCAAGGCGCTCTCACCACAAGGGCAGCATTTAGCTCTTCACATCATCAAGCTTTAGCACAGCTTTGTCTGATGGGAGGAAAACAGGTTGGTCACAAACATTACCTCTTCCTTTGAAAAGCTTGTAGCCTCACATGCGGCAGTGATCAGAACCGGCACACTTCTGAGCAAAAACACATTCTGAATAGAAGTTGTACTTCACTGCTCACGCCTTTGTTGTGTATTTGCTTTCTTACTGCATATTTCATTTTATTTATTGTTTGATAGGCCAAATCCTCAGCCTGTATTTCAACAGCATTCTGGGCTTCATTCTCAGAGCACAAAGGCAACAACCCAGACTCGAAAATGTGTTTTAGAGCAGCTGACTACTGCATGTCAGCCACTGAATTAAATCTTTCTTATGCTCTGCGAAACACTCTAATTCCACAAATACATTCCCAATCTCAATACTCTATTCTCTCTGGCAAATCTTCCTAACTACTGCTATTTTTGCTCCATTGCTTGCACCACTCATCTGAAGCAAATTCTGAGGACTTCCAAAATTAATTACCGTCTTCCTGCTTTGCCTCTGGCGAGGAGCTGGTATAAACATCACCACCGAATTAAGCAGCATCTCAAATTCCTTATTCCACTGATGAATGATTCTTCCTTTGTTTCAGGAAAGCCACGAGTCCCAGAAGCCTTCTCCCCACCCTTTATTTTTCTCCCAAATAATGCATCATTTGTGGCCTGGGCCATCATCAGAGTTACAACTAGGTGACTACACACACAGCTGCAACAAACCCTCCCCAGTCACACTCTGCTTTTGATGTATCTAGGCCATTTACATTTCCAGCTATACCTTTTATCCCACAAATGCTGTCAGTAATTTAAGTGTACCCCTGCCGGATGCAAAAGTAGATTTTTCCCCCAGTCCTCCCCACTGCTGGCTCCTCAGCTCATTTCCTCCCCTTCTCCCAGACTACTTTTTGTGACTTGAAAGCTGAGGTTGTCCTCAGAGGAGGGGTGCACACGGGACAGAGCAAGGCAGATCAGAGAGAGGACAGAAATAAATGCAAGGAGAGCTCTCCCACAGACTGTCCAATACAGAATTCCTGGCGCTTCCTAACCTCCAGACCTTTTCGTGCAGTGTTATTCACTTAATCTTACAATTTATTTCTCCATTCAGAAGCAGACAAGACTCAAATTAAGAAATCCTGCTTAAGAAATAATTGTACATATAACAAAATCTGCAACTTCGAATCTTTTAAAAGTTTCTCACCTAAAAGTCAGTTTCTGTATTACTTCTTTATATGCTGTGAACCAACAGAATAGAAGCAGAGCTCCAGTTTAGATGTCATTACATCCAGATCTGACCCCAACTTGAAATGAGCTCCAGGCCAAAGTCAGAGTGAGATACTGATTTAAGAATGATCAGAGAGAGATCTCAGAAACAGCAATCATTTAGCTGCAACTTTTATTCACACCAGAATACTCCTGCATTTCTGAAAGGAAAAGATGTGTCATGCTTTTGTAATACAGAATGAGATATAAAAGACAACAAAAACTAAGCCAAGATAGACTTGAGGCTGAAAAGAGTACAGTGTTTGTTTGTTTTTGCTGAAGCTGCACATGGACAAAGCACACAGACCTGCAGAAGCACCAGCCCAAGCCTCTGATGCAGCATTCTGTTATTTCACCTATATGCAGGCACCAGGCTTTTGCCAGTGGCAATACGTTGTGTTTACCAGGGTGGTAACACAACACTGGCATACTTATAACAGGTAAGCTACACAAAAGGAAATTTATCTGTGCCCATGTAACAGGAGAGTCTTTCTTCACCTGTTACAGCTTGTTCTCAAACCCCGTCACACACAATACAGTGTCTGTACTTTTATGTAGCAGATACACTTGCTTCTTTTCCTATTGCATCCTTCGACTATAAAAAAGTTACAGAAATAAATATGCAAATGTGGTTTAATTTGCTCTAGTTCACATGGCCAAGCTGGGGTATTTTAATGCTCCTGTGGATGTCAGCTCCCGACGCAGCTTCAGCATCCCGTAGATCAAAGACACCCTGCAAGAACAAGGAAGCACTCAAAGGATGAGGGAGAAGTCCTCCACACTTTGTCTTGGGAAGTCCTGGTGAACAGGAGACTGATCCAACATCCAAACAGCCACACATGGGGCGATGGCATCTCTGGGAGATACGAAACTGCCCATCAGGCCCTGGGATCTCCCCATACTGCCCACTCAAGGTGAGGCCCTGGGACTCAGCCCATACACCACTGTGCAGCACAGGTTTGCCATCCATCACAAGGACCATGCTACACACTGAAGTACTGAGCCCACTGCTACTGGCCTGCACGTTCTAAAACAGAAGCAGTGTTCCCTCATTATACAAACCACTGCAGACACTGCCTCATCCAAATTTCTGCTTCAGAGTGCTGACAGAATACTGACTCCAGAACACAAAGGGTACCCTTTCAACATAGCTTATAGGCACTTTGTTTTTAGATTTTATTATTTCTTCTGCCATTACCCCTACCTAACAGATGCACTGTTGACAGTCAAATCTTCATTGATGTTTTTATTTGAATTGTCTTCTCTTCTGCAAATGTTACTAGAAGCAAGCTTCTCATCTGCTTCACAAGCAAAAATACATTTGTACTGTTTCAAGTGCTGGGAAATAAGCACTCTTGCAGTTCAGCATTCTTGAGTCCAAGCACACTTGCAACCAGCACAGTCTTCCTTCTCAGACACAGCAGTGCCCAGCTCCCCTAGTGCTGCAGCCACACAGTGAACAGCCACTTTGAACGTGGAGCTCCAGCTCAGGCAGGACAGGAGAAGTTATTGCCTGCTAACAGCCTACCTTCCTGCCCATCCATGCGCATACAGGTGAACTCATGACAGCAGTGTCCAAAGCACTCCAGCAAAATTCTGGGTCCCCTTCACATCCAATGTTATGAACCTGTATTAAGTGACAAACTCCCGTTACAAGATAGCATTGCGTGCACTGTATTAATTGCATGATGCAACTACTGTTCTAGGGATAGCTTTATATGTTCTTTGCCTATTAAATTTTTTTAATGTGCTCATATGAAACATTTTGAGAAATGTCAATTCAAGCATCACTGTCAGGCAAAGTTTTCACCGGATTTATGTTATTGATATTGATTTTAACAAATACACTAATAATTGAAAGACTGGCTCAGACAAGATGCAGCTTCGGTTCTGCAAGTGAGGAGTGAAACCAGGGACAACAGGACTGTCTTTGTTAATAACATTATTACTGCATTGGTTCATTTCACATGAACGCTTACTCAGGATGAAATAAATGGTCACTGCATTCAATTCATACCTGGTGCACTCGGTTGGATGGATCTCAGAGACCCATGTGCAGCAGCCCAAGTGCCAGCCATACAGATGCCCAGCATCAGAGCCTGCTGATGCAGCTTTATGATCCCTTTGGTGTTTACCTTAAGGTGAAAATGGGGTTGAGGAGGGGAGAAAATCATAGGAACAATGTGCTTTTTTGTCTAAAGTCATTAAGTGTTTTCAGGACTAGGTTGTGCTTTCAAGCTTTAGAACTGAAAGGAGAACCAGCAGAAACCATGGCATGCATGCAATGAGCTGTGCCAGGCAGCCATGTGCATTGCTAGCCACACAGCTGCTTTGTCAACACTTTGCAAAAGCAACACACACACCCATTTAGCTTTAGTAACTTAACTCCAATCCTCTTACTTGATCACAGCTTGAAAAAAATGCATCTGAAAGAACTGTCAGAGCTCTAAAGGAAGAAGGCAGCATTTCACACCACAAGCAGCACTTCTACAGCAATTTGTATTTTCTCTTCAGTCTCACCAGACAGTTAAACGGCCTGGTTTGGCCGTCTTCAGGTACATCCAGGTACTGATCTGCGATACCATCTCAGAAGCACTTCTGCTGCTGTGAGCAGGACAGGCACAGGCACAGCTCCTGCACAGAGCAAGGTGGCCCACAGCACCACCAGCACTCACAGACCTCAGTGAGCAAATGTCAGCGGTAGACAACCATGGCAGGGTGAGGCAAGCATTTCAACTCCCAGAAAATTCATGCCCTAGTCAATACGATCAAACATACAGCCGTATTTTGAATAGAAAGCCAGCACACAGCAGTGGAAGCTGCATGTTATCTGTCAGAGCAGCGGTGCCCCTCCTCACCAGGCAGGCGGCCCCACTATCACTATCGCAGCGCCAGCAGGGATGGCAGCAGACACCCCTCCAACCCGTGTGTGCATCTGAAGAGCACCAAGACATGGCTGCAGTCAGAACCAACCCATACAACAGCCAGGTGTGGTTCCAGGCTGCAGGCACTCCTCTGACTGCAACCAGCATGTAGGCCAGAGTCATTCCATGGGAAGTAGTGACCCATTTCTAGAGCTGTTTTCCCAACGCACACTCCCCCAGGAAACACAGGGGCATACAGCAAGTTTGTGCCAGCCCTGAGCAGCTCCTTCCCCAGCTTCCAGGCAGCGCCTGGGGAAGCAGACGGCTCAGCTGCAGACACTGCATGAGGCCAAGGAGCAAGCAGGGCATCCCTTCTGGAGCCCCAGGCAACCAGACCAAATTCCTGAGTGTGATGTGGGAACCAGAGGCGAAGCACTGCCACCAAGAAGGTTTGCCACACTCAGAGGTTAAGTAGCCCAACAAACTTCCTACTTCAGAAAACACTCACATCTCTATTAACAGAACTGTATCCTGACAAAATGTCAAGTGCTTTTACTGTATACCCATCCTTTGACTTAATTAACCATGGACCTGAGGTAGTTAACATGCATTTCAAGGTGTACTAAAACAAGAGATCAAAAAATCAACACTAGCCTAGTAAATCTCGGCCAATGTTCTGCTCAGGATACACTAACTAGGCCCTGTCAACAATGTAAAATTAGTTTAATACTGAAGTCTAACCTGTGAACTGGGTGTTAATAGCAAAAGATGCACCATAAGTTAAATTTGACTAAAATCAATCTTCTCCTCCAATCTATCTGAAAAAGTTTACCTCCAACAGCTCCTAAGCATCCTACTGCAAACACACCAGACCCAGTGCATCTCTGAGACTGGTGCAGGACATGGGGAAGGCTGCAGGAAGCACCAGCTCCACATCTGAGCACCTGAATGCAGCCTTGAGATGATTTTAGCCACTGTGCTGAAAGTATGAGATGAAAAGTGGCTCGGGCAGGAACTTCCCTTCCCTCTTCAGTGGTTACATTACGATTGTTGGAGATCTTACATTTACTTTAACCTGAAAATAGTAACCCACTTAATACAGGTGAGAACAACAAAGATGCCTCAGAGTTGGAAAATCAAGAGTATTTTTAGCTACATGGAAATGCCCTGATTTAAAGTAATAACAGAAGTGAAGACACTCAGAAGTAGATCTGCAATGGGAACAACTTCATCCCCAAAGTGGTTTGCATCTGAACAATATTCTGTTTCTGTAATGGTAAAAGCAGGTGTCAGCATCAAGAGCTCTAAGCAGCATTTTGATGCTTATGCTTGCAACCCCGCTACAGCCTCCTATCATCCTCCTTAGGGGAGAAAGGGCCCACTGTCAAACTCAGGTACTTTAAAAAGTTAAAAAAAAAAAAAAAAAAAAGTTAAGGAAGTTCTGAACAGCTTAAAAGTTACACCGCCTCCTGCCCAGCCATCTGTGAGACCAGCCAACATCAGTGAACACCTCTAGGCTAAAATTAACCCCAAAATCAGGAAATCAGAATCTCCTTTCACGTTATTTACTCCCACAACGGCTGCGAGTGCAATGAGGAGAAAAAGGGGAGGTGCAGGGTGAAAGCCAGCTCCAGCAGATAGCTGTTCTCTGCAGCAGCTTCAGAGTGAACTACGCACAAAAGCTGGCTCCCAGTAGCATAGAGATAGCCATCATGCAGTGCCCAGCTCAAAATCCAACATTTAGGATTTAACAGTACCAGGATTTGACATCAGTTTTGTTATTCAAAGTGCCACAAAGAATCTTAGTGTTGGTTCGATACCATCAGCAGTTTGCAATAGGATTAATCCAAATGCCTCCACTGCACAGGTGATCCCCTAAGAAGACCAGCAGGTAAATGGGCCGAGGCAAAGCGCTCAGGACACTGCGTTAATGTTAGCACCTCTCAAAGGCTGCCTTCCAGCAAAACAAGGGGCACAGCAAAGAGAACTGCTGAACAGGAGCTACTTATGAACAGCAGCAGGTGAAATGAGACCCCGTTTTGCATAACTTTCTCAACATTCTTCAGTTAATCAGTGCTAAAATCAAGATGAGGAGTTGGCTTCCGCTGCAGAGACCTGCTGTGACCAATTACAGAGAGAGAACTGCAGAGCTTTCTGTCCTCAAGAGGAAAACCCCAATAATCCTTTCCAGACAGATTCTGTCCTCCCCAGCACATCCTACCCATCCCTTCCACACCAACCTTTTCCTACTTTGGAAGACGCACTCCAGGATAAGTCACAAGCCAAAGCATAAGCCTGATGAACAAAACTGATTAAGAAACAAGACTCACTAGCTGAGAAGAATAAAATAAACCAAAGGATCACAATTGAAGCAACAAGCAGTTGTTATCAAATGCTCTGGTAACGATGCTAAAATACAAAGCTTAAAACAAAAGTTAAGCTTCCATTTCTGGAACATTTCAGTTCAATTTAACTGCTTCTTAGTTCCTCAGCAGTAAGTACACATTAAGGAAAAAAAAAGACACAGAACTTGTGTGTGTGGTCGCTACCTCACAAAGCACAGTGCCAGTTTTTGAGCGGGTTGTTTTATTGGCACAGGGGTTGTTTTACTGAAGGCCAGGTAGCACCTGAACCAGCAGAGATGAAAGCCACACAGGAAGAATGAGCAGAGGGAAAAGAAAGAAGAAACGTGAAATACCACAGCCACACTACTGACATTGCTGCTGCCAGGGAAGGTCTGCATGTGGTTTGTGACCCAGAGCTTAACTCACACTATTTGCAGACACAGCAGACTTACTTATGTGTTAAATTGACAATAGTACGTACCTACGCTCCTCCAGAAGCCAGGTCGACCCTCAGTGTCACTACGCAGGTGCATATAACCAGCTGAAATGTTCTCTAGAAGCAGTTAGTTCTTTAGCTCCAAAGAGGAAGGAAATCCAGTTACACACAGCCTGACTCAATGAACAATGAAATCGCATTCATTCTGCCCATGCTTAAGCAGATAGAGCTGAAAGTCTCCTTTCTTGAACAAAGCAAACAAATAAATAGAAGATGTTGCCCAAACTGCCTTATCTCAGTACAGCTGAGCCCTGGCTGCCCAAAGCAAAGTGCATTTCAAGGCAAGGGGAAAAAAAGGCAACCAGTCATTCTCCAAGCAGGAACCTCTTCATTCTCTTCTAGCAACTGGAGACTACAGAAAATGCACTATGTTACTGCTGAAATACTGTCAAGTTCTAAGTGAGTGCAGTTTAAGACAGGTATCACCCAGTCACAGGGCCAGGGAATCCCCTATTGGGAATGAGACAGGGAATGGTCTCTGTCATGGCTTTGGGGACAACAGCCATGCAGGAAGTGCTGGGTCCTGAGGCAGGTTGGTATCTGTGCAGCCTTTCTGATCCCACTGCCTGCACACCAGAGCCTTCACAGCGCTCCTGGCCTTCTTAATAAATAAATTTGATAGCGCAAAGAACATTAACTCAGTACGATAGATTTGGAATTTAAATCTGTCACTGAGTTGTAGCAGACCTCTGCACCCACCTGTTCGTAGCCAAACTCCATCAGTGTTCTGCTGAACATCAGCAATGACAAAAAATAAACCCCTGAAAAATAACGCAAGTAAAAAGCTCTGTTGTGGAAACACACAATTACTTCAGAGCAGAGCTCCAAAGAAATCCATCCCATCATTACATTAGTGCAACACCACAGCTAGAGCTCTAAACCAAAGTCTGCCCCACATCGTTACACAGCTGGAGATGCTGTATTTATGCAGATCCCCCTTTCAGCCACACCTTGTGAAATCACTGGAGGATCAGACTTAGAGCTGTGGTAAACACTGTTATCAATGTTACTCCTACACAGCCCTTCACACTTACACAAAGAAAAGGGAAATCAGGAAAAATGGCTTTAAGACTTTTCAGACTTCTGTGCAAGTTGCTCCAAAAGTAATGCCTCATTTATTTCCATGGAAATGACAACAAATACAAAGAGCACAATAATGCTTTGATAGAGCAAATTCTCAGCTAAAAATCACTATTTTTCAACAGAATCACCACCATTAGCTGTGCATTTTTACCAGCAATAAAACCTGTGTGGCTATCCAGAATGTCACCATCGCAATGGTCTTTCATGTCACCACTACCACTGCTGAAACACACCACCATAGCTTCACTGTGCTCACATCCACTGCTGGGTCTCCATCAATGAATGCCACAGGTGCCATTTTTTTTCCACATGAAGGAACTCAATGACACCCCTTTGCTTCACACTCACTTCCACGTCAGACTCTGTTCTGTCAGACTGCCCCGCTGCTGCCACCTGTCACAGGCAACAAAACGTAACGTCGTATTGGTGAGAAGGTTCAACCTCTACTGACATCCCACCAACATCCATTCCTGATACTGTGGGCCAATATAATAAAATAGGAAGCACTACTTTTGGAGAAACCCTTCTATATTTACATGACTGCATTCAACCCCCTAACATCCCAAATACAAAGTCTCCAAGTTCTGTTTTCCAGCACCTCTGTGACGTTCCATATCAAAGAGCTGTGGTTGTTAAATAAACAAATCTCACCATGCCTCTGGGCTGCAAACTGCTGCAGTACTGCTGAAACCCTGCTTGGAGGTTTCCTCTCACAGTACATCTCATCTCATCGCTCACATTGCCTTGCACTGGCTAACATGCTGTTATTCCTGGTGCATATCAAGTCCAACATGAGCCAGTCCTCAAGTACATTTCTGAATTCTGAAAGAAGTACACTGTAGACCACTCAGCACTACACTAAAACGTGGTGAAAGACTGGAAATGTCTGCTCCAAACTGCAAGTATTCAGCACAGCTGAACTGCTTTGAAACCCATCCACTGCTTCCAGCAGAACTGTCTCCACTTGACAAAACCTCCCAGAGAAAGCAGGCAGACACAAACCAGAAGGACGTTATTTTCAAGCTGACCATTCTTCATCTTGCCGCAAAGTCATTCCAAATCCACTCTGCTCTCAGTGTCTCTAACCCCACAGAGCCTGTTTTGTACAGCCAGCGAGCAAAGGTGGAAAAAAGGACTTAGCAGAAATATTAAAATGTGTTAAGTTTAAACCTGCAACAATATGCAGATCCATGAAGCTAACGCTGGTGCCACTGATCCACGCACTTCTGCACTTAAATAATCTGAGCAAAATGCACTAATATCTTAAACGGCCAACTAAGGAAGGTGTTTTTGAACTACCTACACATTCAATAACTGAGTAAGTAACACCACCTGCCCCCAGCCCCCAGTCCACCCACCAAGGTATTTTGTAGTAAATGTTAACCTGCTGGTTACACCAAACTAGCCTATATCACATTTTCTGTATCTACAGATACACATTTGTGTTCAGAAGTAAAACCAAACACATTTGCTGTGGATTACTGCTACGTTCTATTGCAAACAAGCCAGTGGTTTCCTCCTTCACAATCAGCCCCAGCATACAAAGCTGAATCAGGACTAACCCGAGACCCCTCACAGTGCAACAGAAGCACACAATGCACACTTGTAAATGCATGGACACTGAAAAAAGCGGGTGCTTCACGAGATCTGAACAAGCTCATTTTCACCCTTACCCCAAATATTGAGTGATGTCACACGTGATGTACTGGCTGAACTGGTTCGGCTGCTGCAGGCTGGATGCACCCTGCAGATACTTTGTGATAAGTTACTCTGCAGCTGGGAACTGCTCTACTGCATTAAACCCCACCTCTGGCTGCATCTTAAATTCAGGGTTGCACTACATACACACACAAGGCTCGCTCCATTACAAGCAGAGCAACCTGGTGGGAAGGGCAGCAATGTCACCTTTGTTCTGAGTCCAGCCAGCAAAAGTGGAAAGGAGAGAAGACAGATACATACAGATATGCAGCTGGTCTGTAATAGGGCACAGCGCACTGCCTGCTTCCCTTCAAATTGAACACACATCTGCCACTATTTGAGTTGGTATACCTCTCATTCGCAGAACACTTACCAACCCAACAGGCTGTTAGGCACTTAGTTCATGAAGAACACACAACAGAACATTGAGTCAATTCCATCTTCCCAAGGTGCCAGTACCCCAGTACCCCAGCAGGCACAGAGCAGCACCATGGGAGGGATACAATGCTAACAGCTCCCAGGCCACTGCTTCCAGTGCCCCGCATACCATCAGCAGCAGAGCGGGCTTGGCCCTCTGTTCTACCTGTCACCTCAGAACTAGCTGAATCCTGATCACTGCCTGCAGCACCACTGCCTTCATCACCTCTCCTGTGAGCAGCACCCATCACAGAAAGCGTCAGAGTTGGGAAGGGGCAGGGAGGACAGATGAGCAGACAGCCACATTCCTGCCATGGATGCACAGCCTCCTACTCACCCGGAAGGCAGAAGCTGCCCAAGGAAGGGCACAGGCACACAGCTTCAGGAGCCAGGCACACAGGAGTGCGTACCACCCCATGTGCACAAATGGCATCACACCAACAGCAATGCTAATGCCAGCGAGGACAAAATATTAGAAGCAAGCATTCAGAATACAGGCAAAAAAGTACGTTACATATTTGAGACCAACATGGTAGAGTGGGACACAATCCAGTAACTACTATCAGTAGTGAACAGCAAGCAGCACACACCTGCTATTGCAGGGACACTGCAAGAAAGCACCATTTTCAACTTTTCTCCCACACACATCAAGTTCTTTCTGAGCAGCTGCATCGCCTCACCTGGAAACCAAATCCCCATCCTCCTGCCCCAACTGGGAAAGCTGGATGCCAGCAGTGCCAGAGCATCAGGGCTGATACGGAGCCCCAGTGCCAGCACCACGCGCCGGCTGCAGCACTCCTGCGCTCTCCACAATGAAAGGAACCCTCCCTAATGCGAAACACACGTCTGTAACTGCAGGCAGGAGCTGAAACTACAAAGAGGCAAACTCAACTATAAACGGGGAAACCTCCAGTTATTAAGCTGCAAATGAGACTTTCCATGGAGGCACTGAAAGAACTTTATGAAAGACGTAACTGTAGATGTGTATTAAGCTGAGCTCTTTGAAGCTCAACTAGACACATTTGTGCAAAGAAGTTACAGAGGAAGCATATATAATGTACGGGGATTTGGATTCAATTACACACCACAGAGCAACTCACTAGCAACTAAACAGCTGTAATTCTTTGCATGATAAAGCAACTTACATACCCCACTTACAGCACAGAAAAACTATTACTTATTTTTTCCCCCACTAAACTTAGTATATAAACAAACAAACAAACTCCAGAATCTCCACACAATCATTCACTGATTACCTCCTCAACCCGTTAACTTCCTCAGAATGCAGGCACTGGAGGTGAGGAGCACAGCTCTGCTGGACCAGAGCTCCACACAGCAGCAACGTACACCAGCCCGGTTCCCGAGGATGCCATGTGTAACAGTAACTGCTGCCTTCCTCCTTCCCTCCCACCCCAATGCCACACTTTCACCCCGTTAACACAACACTACAGAGGACTGCAAGGGGAACCAAATTAAAGAGTAAAGAACCAAACAAAAAAAAAATCGTTTTTAATTTTGATCACTTTATGGTGATTGCTAATTGCACCAGCCCAAATGCTGGGCTGAGAACAAAGTCACCAGCAGCAAAGGCTGTATTTTCCAGCTCTGTTCTCAACTAGGGAAGCTGCTGCCTTCAGCTGAAGGGACACAATTCTTGTTACAGTTCTTGTAAAGTTTCTATGTCCAAGCATCACTGCAGCCATCGCTAAGAATAAGACTGATTCCAAACAACATCCACGAGAAGGCTGAACACACCAAGCGCTGATTCATAACATCACCCTACCCTGGCTGAAGTGGCACAAGCAGGTGAGCCTGCATCACACAGAGGCGTCTCACAGGGACACACCGTAGCACAGCCGTCAAGGCTTCTTTAGCTCAGGATGCACAGACCCAATGGTATTCCCACAGGACAGGGTGCTCCTGTCCGGCACCGATCCCACTCACATCAGCACAAGGTTGCGGACACTCAGAACATCAGATCCAATTCAGTGCAGAGGATTTTAATTGCCTGCTTTTATCACTGCTTCCAAGAGACCTACTTCACTCATTAAACATGGTTTGTCTCATGTGGCTGTATGGAGAACATGCAAGCCCTCACCGAATTCAGCCCCAAGATGTGCGATTTTCCACTGTGCATTCTTCACATGCCTCCTAAATCTAGTGTGATCACTCAGGGAAGAATGGCATCTGACACTGCTGCACACATGTTGGAATTAAACTAACTACATGTTGTTAAATGTTTACCTCAGTGCTTCAAAACATCTCTCCCAAGAAAGCATCAACACCCATGTTTTAAAAGAACAAACATCGTTTTACAGGATAAACGAATATATATATATACACACACACACCCGTGATATCTACTTTTATTAAAAGTTATCGATAATCCAATCTCAACAATTTGGTAAACCTAAGGCATTTCAAGAAAATATGCATTTTAAATCTCCAAAGGTCTAAATAAACCCTTTGGGTTTTGCACAGAACTGTCAGCAAGCTCTCACAGACAAATCCATAGCATCACCCTGAATGAGCTGTGTGCAGATCTCACACTGATTCCTGAGATAACGTTTCTTTTGGTGTTGATGCACAGACTCTTCTCTCACCCCTTCAGAGGAGGCAGAGGCCAGCAGGAGCTCCTACCACTGCCAATGGGGCATCCCGGGCTTCTCATCCCCATCACAGAGGGGATGCGACCCAGAGCAGCACAGAGCACTGAACTGAATGGAAGCATTCAGCACCTCACAGCGTGCCTGGCCAACAAACAAAAAGAAGCATTAAATAGCCAATATTATAAAGGATGTTGAGAAAAAGCAGGTTGTAAAGGCTGCTGGAAATTATAAGCTGCAAAATGTTAACTTGCATGTGCGCACCCAAACAAAGTACTTTTAAATTATCTCATATATTTGTCACATAGCATATAAAGGCCAATTTGGGGATTCTTCTAAAGAAGCTCAGCAGAAAGTAAGTCCTACCTGTAAACCTTATAATACAGCTCTACATTTAAAGAAAGGAGCTTTTGGCAATGACCTTTCTGTTCTGAAATGCAGTCACACAGTTATCGTGTGCAACTTCCACGGGAACACCTCCACAATTCCAACTCTTTCTGTGCCAGGAACGCACCCCTGTGTCAGCTGCCGTGTGCCACAAACGAGGACTCCTCGGCGGACACAGACCGCACATCTCACCGACACATTTACACGGAGCTTTCCGTACCCACAAGCACACACAAGAGCACGCCGGCAGCTCGGTGCTCCCTCCAAGTCTCACGGCGCTCTGCCTTCCGAGCACCGCGCCCGCCCCGCACCGCCGCGTGCAGCCGAGCTCACGGCGGAGGCGCAGCGCGATGCGGGAACGCCGCGGGCATAAAGCGGAGCGGAGCCCCGGAGCGGAGCGGCGGAGCGGCGGGCGGCACGCGCAGCGCCTCGCCGGCGGGAGCCGCGCGACTGCATGACGGTGCAGGATCGGTGCGGAGCGGGCGCGACACACGGGCAGCGCGCAGCCCGCGACCCCGCGCTAGGCCCGGCCGGCGGCGCTAGCTGTAAATAACCCTCCGAGGAGGGTTAATTAAAAATGGCGAGCGGCGTGGCGGCGGGCGTACAATGAGCGGCCCCGGCCCGGCCGCCGCGCGGCTCCTCCGGCCCCAGCTTCCACCCCCCCCGGGACCTCGCCGTAGGGCCGGCGGAGCGGGCCCGGCCCCGCGCCTCACCGGAAAGCGGAGCCCAGGCGCTTCCCGCGGTGTCGCCCTCCCGCCAGCAGCCCCTCTCCTGGGCTCGCGGCCACTCCGAGGCCCTTTCCTGCCTGCCTGCCTGCCCGCCACCAGCCCCGCGCCCACCGGGCCGCCCCAGGGGCGGCGCGCGGAGCCGCGCACGGAGCTCCCTCTTCCCGCCCCGCTCCCGGGGGCGGCCGCGCACCTCGCCCCGGGGCCGCGGATCCCCTTTTGTACGGCGCTTTCCCCGCGCCCTCCCCCTCCCGCGGCTCAAATTCCCGCGGCCCCCCCGGCCCCGAGCACGCTGCCATACCCCAACTTTCCCCGCTCGCCCCAGCAGCCCCCGCTCGCACGGCACGGCCAGATCTCGGAGCTCCCGAAGGGGCCGGGGGGAACTCGGCGCCGAGTTAAGGGCCTGGGGGGGAGCCGCGCGGGGCCTCACCTTCCATCTCCATGTCCTCGGGCTCGCTCAGCTGCTGCTCCCCGGGCTTCTGGTGCTGCTGCTGCTGATGGTGGTTCATGTCGGGCTGGGACTCGGGCTCGGCGGCGGCCCGGGCCTTTCCCGTCGGGGGCTGCGGGGCCGCGTCGGGAGGGGACGGGACGGAGGAGCGGCGGGGCGCGGGCGGCTGCCGGGGTCGGGCGCCCGCCTCAGGGGGCTGCGGCTGGGCTCCGGCGGGCAGGGAGCGGGCAGCCGGGGGAGGCAGCGAGACGCGCACGTATTTGCTCGCTATTCGCCCAATCTCGGCGGCGGCACCCGGTCTGGGGAAGGGGGTGGGGAGGAGGGACCGGCCGGGGGCGGCGGCCGCCCCGGGGGCCGGAGGGGAGGGGAGCGGGAGGAGGGGAAGGGGAGGGAGGGGAAGGGGGGGGGGGGACGGGAGATCAGGAGTCAGGGCCCGGCGGCTGCGCCCGGCGCTTCCCCCCTCCCCCGGCGAGGCGTCCCCGGCGCTGCGAAGTCGGGGAGGCGCCGCGGGGCCCCTCCTCTGCCCTCCCGCCCCCCCAGCGCCCCGGCACAGCCGCTGGCCGACGCCCGACTCGCTGCTCCCGGCCCGCGGGCCGCCCCGGCTGCCTGTGGCCCGGCGCTCCGCTGCCGCTCCGCCGCCGCCAGCGCTCAGTGCCTCAAAATGGCGGCTGCAGTAAACGCCGTGAAATGTCACATCCGCATGAGGGGCAGCCCAGCGAGCCGGGGAGGGGGAGCGGCGCCGCGGCCGCGCCGGGAACAGCAAGCCACCGCCACAGGAGGGCCCGAGGGGCGGAGCCGCAGCGCCGGGCCCGGCAGCGGCCTCCCCGCAGCGTCCGACACCTGCGCGGGGAGCTGCGCCGCCGCAGCTCCTTCCCGACCGCGCCCGGCTCTCGTTCGGGCCTCCGCGGCGCCGCTGCGCGCTGAGGCCCGAGCACCTCCGTACGGCCGCGCGCAGCGGAGACGCCGGGCTCGGCCGGGCCGTGCCGGAGCTGGGCCTCGCGTGGAAGGAGGCGGGCAGGAGGGAGAGGGGTGTTTGTGTGGGAAGAGGCAGAAGTCTGTAAACAAGGCTGTGCCCTGCCTGGATACCATTGTTTTGCAGGAGCCTCATGCAGAGGACGGAGTTCCTGCTGTGGCAGAGACTGATTTGCGTGCCCGTGCTGAAGGAGAAGGGAAGGGTGCGGGTGAAGAAATAACGCCCGGCCGGTCCTGCCCGAGAGAGAACGTGAAGGGAAGCCGCAGCGAGGGGCACCGCGATGGGTGGCGCTGAGCGGTACGGCGCTCAATTCATGGCGGTGGGAAGCCTGGGCAGGACGAGGACCTGGAGGTATTGCTCAGGACTTGCAACCTGGGCCTCCTGAAGAGCCAGCACCCCAGTGCTGCTCTGACTGCCAGTGGTCCAGAAGTTTGTTTGTTTTTCCAGTGTATAAAACGAGCCAATCACACCCAGTCTGGGGGACAGGCCTGGCCTGTCTGGGCTCTGCTTGGCGGTGTTTCAGCAGCACAGGAGTCTGCGGGGTGGGCAGGACAGGAAAATAACATCCCCCTGCCTTAGGTAGTAAAAATCCTGGGCTGGAAGGAGGAAAAATAACAGGGGTTGGGGATGTCAGTGGGAAGATCAGCCTTTAAAAAGTCAGTGTGACGGTTTGCCTTTCCGGTACTTCTTTCTGACTTTCCACATTGTTCCTCTCAATTCTCTAAAGCTGTTCAAAGAAAAATAATTTACAAACCTTTTCCTGCTATTGACCCGGCCAAAAATGTAATAAATTTGTTGAATCCAAGCTTCTTGTGAAGGGGGGAGGGGGGGGAACTAGGATCAGGATTCGGACAGAGATTTATGCAGAGATCTTTGGTTTCTTAACATCCTGAACTTCAAATTCCCCACTGCCAGTCTTTCCCTACCATTACCTCCCTGAACAACTGCTCTTTCCTAACGACTTCCATTCCAGCCTCCTAAATCATACACAGGTTTGAACTCATCCCTCCGTCCGTCCTACACAAGTGATTCCCAATACAGGATGGACGGGTATGTCACAATGAGGAGTGAGCCAGATTATTGCTGATTCTTCAGCCACGGGCAGCACAGCTGTAGGAAAGGATTGGCGGAGGAAAACAATTTCACTATTGCAAAGAACAAGTCCCTAAAGATAGTCACAAGCCAATGTTATCATAAGTGCTAAAACACACTAGTTAGATACAAAAGTTTCTCTGTTTCAGTTTGCTTTAAGGCAGCTGAGTTTTCCAAAACGATTTGTTTCTCCTGCTGCTGTGGAGGAGCAGAGATCAGGCAAAAGGCTGCCCCACAAATCCTCTGCTGTGGGGAGGGCAGTGAAAACGAGGGGCAGGGATCTTCCTGTAAAGATGGAGCGTCACAGCCAAGCGCTGCCCTTTCTGCATAGTCCCGCTGTAAGTGAATTCTGTCAGAGTCCACACGGAATGCAGAATAGCTATGAGTAAAGCAATCTCATAAATGGATTCAGCTACATATACTTAAGAGAGAATAAATGTGGTGTGTATAATTGTCTCGCATGCATGTGTGAAGTAATTAACTGTAAGCATGTTATGCAGCCCGCTGGTGGTCATAGCACTGCGATTCAATTGTTCCTGGACAGGAAATACAAATCTTACCAATTGCCAAGCTGAAGGTGAAGCCCAGATCTGAACATATGCTAACATTTTATCCCAGCTTTATGAAAAATACTTCTGCAAAGTATTTCTGGCCTGTTGCCGCTCCATGTGAAACTCCCCGCTGTTCACCTCTCTCTGGTGCAGGATGCAAATGCTCTGTGCTTTGTGGGAAGGGCTGGCCACCTTCTGCATAGCCCGCTGGCCGTGTCCTTGCTGCCAGCATGTGGCCCAGCCTCTGCTCCAGCAGTGACATCCATCACCCATCCAGCTGATCCACAAATACCTTCTGTTTTGTGCTGCACAGCCCATCCTCAATGCCTGCATGCTCCTGCAGACAATTCCTGCTTACTGATGGTAAATGCCTCACCTGGGAGAGTTGTGTGACACCCAGTGAGGGTTATTGGTATTTTGAAAAAAAACCTACAGATCACAAGTGGGGACATGATGAATACAGTCCATGTATCCACTGCTATCAGTTTTATTTTTGTCCTTCCTTTTTCACTTCTTCATTTCCTGTGCCCACTTATTGAATCTTGTCTAAAATTAGCCCTCTGACATGTGAACTAATCCAGTCCCTCCTTCTCCCTTTGCCCACGCAAAGAACCAGGAATTTGGTGAAGCTGCACCTGAGCAAAGGATTCTATCCTCCAGGTCCCAGCGAATCTCAGTTCCTCCTCTTGTTCTCCAGGGTCGACAGGGCTGCCTCCCAGCATTCCCTCCACATTAGTCACCATAAAGAGAGATGATGAGGTGCTATCATCTTTAAAATGCCATTGAAGAAATGGGCTTCCCTTTGTGAAGCTGACTGTTCTGAGCCTCCCTGAAATTAAAAATAAATCCAGCTCAGGCTGTTTGTTTTTGAAGCACTCACAAGGCAGCATCTGCCAGGACTTGTGTCCTGGCTGCGGCCGACACTGGCTGGGAGACCATGGTCCAGCTGGGATTGCTGAAGTGGATGGGGGAACCACAGAAACCCGAGCTGTAGGAAAGGAGGGTGCTGCCCAGCCTGTCCTCTGGCCATGGCAGAATGTGCCCAGCAGCATTTCTGCCCTTGTGCTCCTTTCCTCCTTCTCTTCCATATCTCAGTTAATCTCTCGTCCTGCTTGGCTCCATGTGCTGCCCTGGCTTCAGAGCAGATGTCCTCTCCTGACCAGGCTCTGCACCTCTAGCCCCACTTCTGATGCTCTGTAATGAGTGCAGGTGCCCATGTCTATAATTAAGGAAATTTATAACCCTGTAATCACAGAAGGGCAATTATACCAGCACACACCCTTAATTTAGGTGCACTAAACCAGCAAAACTGGGGTTACCACTTGTGCAGCATATTCTACCATGTTTCTGGGTGAACATATTTTAATGCAAACGTGCCAGTAGCGTGCTTCCCCAAGACATTCAGCATGCGTTCATGGGCCCATGCCCACGGTTACACCACTGCCATAACTCCTAAACATGCACAGTATGGCTGTCTAAGGCTGCTGTCCCACCAGGCTGCCTCTGGGCTCTCAGAGTTTTGCTTCTTCCATGACCAGAGACATCGTGTACAACAGTGGTAGAAGTAGTAGAAGTGGTAGAACATTCTCACTGTTGCCAGAAGCTCTCCATCCCCTTGGTCCATCCCCTTCTGATGCTTTGCCATGCACTGCCTGGCCTGCACTGTACCCGGGTGGATCTCAGCAAACCTTATCTAGGGAGTCCAAGAATCCTGAGCTCTCCAGGTGAGTGCAATTCCAGAGAGACCTTCCAGCCGAGGCAGGGCATAGCTGCCCTTGTGAGCACCTTCAGGTTGAGAGGGGAGCACATGAGGCAGGAAGGCAATCATCAGGGGGCAGGAAACATTGAAGGTACAGAACTGCATGGGAAGAGCAGTCAGTTTCTTTGCTCCAATGCATGTATTTAACAGCTTGGTGCACACCTGGTTGGATGGAGAGCATTTCCTGCCCTATGAATGTATTTTCCACATTTTCCAACAATTTCCATCTTCCAGTAACCCCTATTTACCATGGGTTTTTTTCCGTAAAGTGACAAATAGCTCCAAATGGATCCTGTATTTCTCTGGGCTGGATCCAGTGGCCGTTGGAAGCTGTTTCAAACTGAATTTATTCTGTGATTAATGAATTAGCCAGTAGTTTCCACAAAGTTTGCAGATATTTAATATTTCAGTCATCTACCCCTTCATTAATTACTTCTTTTTAGTGTCTGACAGACAGGGAGACTGTGCCATAACTTCAGCTCTGTTTTCATAGAAAAATGGGAAAAATACATAGTTACAGTATTTTTTTCGGATAACTTTGCAGTTCAGAGCTCTTCGGTTTAATGATTTCTCTTTAATTGAACAACCATTAGTTTTTAAGGAGACATGTAAATCATTATTCCTTAATAATAAAAGGTGGGAAATCCATTACACCTGAATGCATCCCGTAGTTTCAAGCTTTACAACATGATTTAAAGTATATTGTTTGAGAAGATTCCTAAAGCCATATCTTTCATATGACTTTCACCGAGTCAAGACATACCATTTCATAGCTATTAAAAAGTAAAGTTTCCATTTTCACATTAAATGTAGCCTGGTGTGCTCAAAGCTGTGTGCTTTTACTGTAGCCATCCCTGTATCACTTACGTGGTGACTTGGGCAGATACACCCCGTGTGTGCCCCAACAGGCGCTGCTCATGTGGCCCCATAAACCCATACGCACATCACTGTGGGACTGGATGCACCCAAGGAAGGGTGGCACAGAGCAGTGAGATGAGGATCAGGTGAATTCTGTTGCAGTGATTACTTTTCTGCAATTTTGCTAATTTTTAAGTCTCTGGACTTTCGACATCAAAAGGCAATTACTGCCTGCAGTGGTATTTGGCCACTTGTCTGTTCAGCTGTGAAGGATACCAAAGAATTTGTTTCTGTGCTGTCTACCCAGGAGACTGAGACTCTTGAAGACAACAAGAACAGAAACTTTGCTCTCGAGCTCCTGGCTTTGTCACAGAGCTCCTTTGTGCCACCTCTCCAAGCAGCAGCTGCCTGAGCCAAAAGACCACAACAAAGGTTCAGCGTGGGTCTGCTGAGCACAGGAGCTGGTTGTGCCATCCATAAATGTGGTTGTCTGCTTATTAGGCCAATTTAGGGGAAAGGGTCACGGACACAGGCAGATACTGTCTCCGCTAAATAACATTTTCTCATGTTGACTAAGTCTTCCACATTAGTGCTGCTAAGTAAAGACAACTTGCTATGTTCAAGTCACCAAGAGTTTCAAGAGTACTTGAAAATTCAGACTAGTTCTCTGCACTGAAATCACTTTCCTTTGCCTGGCTGCACATCACATCCTCACTTGGATTCTGTTTAGCTTTTGTGCACCCAGCAGATGACAGCCCAGGCATAAGGCTGGGACCTACAGTGCCATCTATCCTCTGCCACTTCCTTTCCTCCTGACTGTTTTTTCCTGAGAAGACCCTACCTCCACAAGTTCTCTTTTTCCTTCAAGAGTCTGTATTAATGATTGCCTCCTTTCTGCCACTGATTCTTCTCACCCTGGTCTTCCCTTTACCCTGGTGGTTTAATAAGCTGTGAAAACAGGTCTGGTGCAGCAGAAGCATGGGTGATGCTACAGCTATATTAAATTGTTATATTAGAATTATCCATCATACATTAAGGCAGGTATGTCCAACCCACAGGCTGCCCTCTGCCCTGCTACAGAGGTGGCTCTGCCCCACTTGGTGGCCCCAGGCACACATTGCTCACCACAGCCAAACTGCTACTAACTCTGTGCTGACTGAAACCAGGGCACAGGGAAGGCAGTGCTGTGCAGTGCTGACTCAAGTGATGGCAAAGAACTGTATGCATTTGGCACATGGGCTACACATGGTGCTCTGTACAACAAAGAACATGCAGCTGTGCTTTCCGGTTTGATAAAGAAGTTTGAGAATAGGTTTCAGGATTGCCAAAAATATCATCAATTTATGTCTGTGACACCATTTTCAGTTGATATAAATACATCACCTGCAAATTTTCAAATGGAATGTATAGATCTGCAGTCAGATATTCAATACAACAATCTCATTACATCTCTTTCTTTACCAGACTTTCACAACACCTTTCTTACCAGAGAGAAATATCCTTTGGTTCACAATCACACCTTATTCAACAGGTATTATTTTGGCAGTACACACATTTGTGAACAGTTGTCAAGGATGAAGTTCAGGAAGAGTAAAATTTCCTCCAAAATCTCTGACGAACACCCTGAGAGCTCACTGGGAATGGCAGCAGTGCCATTGAACCGACCTGATGTGTTAGTCCCACAAAACAAGATCACGTATCCCACTAGTTTTATGTTTTCGTTCAACGTTTTAAGAAAAAATAGTAAATATGAATTTTTTTTGTTACCTATCTATTAACAATATTGTATATTTTACCAAGGCTGCTCTGAAGGTAATGCCTTCTGTTTTATGGTGCTGGCTCATGACGTCAGAGGTGGCTGTTGGTGGGACGGCAGTAGAGGTTGAACCTTCCCACCAACATCCCATTGCTTGTTGTTGCTGTGTGACAGATGGCGGCACAGGGGCACTCTGACACACCGGTGTCTGACATGGAAGTGTGGATGAAGCAAAGGTGTGTCACTGAATTTCTCCATGAAGAAAAAATGGTACCCATTGACATTCATTGATGCTTACATAGATGTTCATCTATGGAGACCAAAGAGTGGATGTGGCACAGTGAGGGGTGGGTGGTGCATTTCAGCAGCAACGACAGAGGGTCACCTCAGCTGGTCAGATTCTTAAGATGCACAGCTAACAGTGGTGACTGTGGTGAAAAACAGCATTTTGTAGCTGAGAATTTGTTTGATCAAATAGTGTTATTGTGCTCTTTGTACTCATTGTAGTTTCCATGGAAATAAATAGGAGGCATTACTTTCAGAGCAACTTATGTACATGTGGCCCAAGACAATTCTTCTTTACTCAACGTGGCCCAGGCACACCAAAAAGTTGGACACCCATGCATTGAGAAGTGGATCTGATTTCTTTTCAATCTCGTATTTACAGTCTGGCAGAGTTCAGAACAAATGTAGGAACTGATCCTGCAACTTGATCAGCCCGTGTAAACCCAATGAAGTCAGTGGAGTCTGCATGGATGGATCAGATTCCAGTATTGAAGATTATTTTTGTAGTCTGTTTAACAAGCAAACCTCACTAAATCTCGCAGTGATTAAGTAGAACAAGGCAACTGAGATGTCTGCAGTTGGCACTTTTTCTCTAAATGAATGTTCTAGCATAGGTTGAATTCATCTTTTTTGTTGCAAGCAGCAGAGAACAGACCCTAGAAAGGGAATAAATTAGAACAAGTGAATCTAATAACAGAAAAAAAAAAAGATTAAAGATAAACTTGGGAAAATAGATTTTGCTTTGCAGTGAAAACCAGGTCCTAGAGGACATGACTGTCATTATAACTTTCAGATGCGAGCTCTGATCCTGCGGGGAGCTCTGTGCAGGCAGATCCAAGAGGCAGTGCAGTGTCCTTCAGTGTCCTGAGATTTGATTTCAGGTCAGAAATTCTCAGCACAATAGACAAAAGCTTTTTTCTCAGTTTTTGTGTGTATATGTGAAAGGAATAACAGAATTATGAAGCTTCATTGTTCCTACAGGAAAGGGCTGAAGTTGAAGTCCTCTGTTTTTTGGTAGGGATATGACTGTTGGATTTTTCCCCGAGAAAGTTGTCTCCTCAGTATTATTAGGAATTTGAGGTCAGTAGGATGCAGAAGAAAAAGTTTGATTAGGAACTCTTGCCCCCTGATTGTTCGGATGTCAGCTCCTATTGTCACTGCCACCCCCTGGTTTTCCTGTGCTTTGTGCCAGCCAGCAAAGCCAGAGAGGTCAAAGCACAAGCAAGCCAAAACTTCAGGACAGAATAAAAAAGGTATCTTCTCTCTTGCTTCATAAAACCCACCAGAAACAAATGAGACGTGAGTTTTTCCTCCTCTTTGCCATGATTTTCAGAGGAATATTTAAATAGGAATGCTACAGATAGCAGTACACGTATTTGAGCAAAGACTGAGAGTTAATTGCTGGAAAACTGCTGCTATATGTGGGGTCTGTGGAGGAGTTCCTCACACCAGCAATGCCAAGATTGTGCTGTGCTGCAGAGAGGAGGAAGATACCAATTAGACTAATAGGAAGAGCAGGGCTGGGAGCACGGAGATAAACATCTGGAAGGCTCCCTGGGGCAATTCCATTTGAAGACTTAAAAATAGGAAGGATGAATTTAACAGCAATCCTGAAATGGAACTGAAACTGGCGGAATTGTTTGCAGGTGGAATCACATAATTGCACTCCTTCCTATTATCAGCAGTAGTTTACATTTAGGGGAGTTTGGTAAGCTGGGCTTTTAAAAATATAGATGTAGAACTGGCAACAGACTGTGGGAGGCAAGATGAGAGCGAGGATTAACACTTCCACAGCAGTGAAGTCAAAGCCAAATGTGGCCTCTGACTACCTTCATTCAATCTCAATATGTAGCGATGAATATTAATTATATTCAATACAAGCTGGTTTGTATTTTGAATACGAGCAGCAAGCATCCAGTTGGTGCTGACACTGCAGCATGAAGCCGGCTGCCGTCGTTCAGAATGCCTTGCTTTGCAGGTAACCCGTCCTATCCCCATGTAGTGGAGTGTTGTTTCACACTAGGGCATTAAGAATGAGGTTGTTGTTGTTTTTTCAGCAAGAATAAAGCATTTAATTATTTTGAGAAGACTGGAGGAAGACTATATCTTTGGGGCAGTTTGGGCTGCATGTGGTCGGCATTTACTTCTTGGTCTGGGGTCCTTTGTATAAGGCAACGTAATGGACGTCTGCAGTTGCTGCATTAAGCAAAAAGCAGGATTCCTATCTTCATTTCCCTTTGCCACCAAACACATGTATGTTTATATTTAAGATCCTCCAACATTTCTTCCTAATTGTACCTGGCAAAGGAAGTCCTTGCAGAATCATCAGTGCTTTGCCAGGGTTGAAGGCTGCTGCCTTGAGTGATGTGATGCATGTAGGAACCTGCTTTGACACTTGAATTTTCCTGCCTTCTCTGGAGGCTACTTCAGTGTTTCGGCAGACTGCAGTTACTGATACTCTTTTCACCTCTTGCCTCAATGCTCAAGGTGCCTTGATAAATTTAAGGAGTTTTTCCTTAATACCTGGATATGCAGCATCTTCTACAAAAACATTAATTTGGTGTTTTTACAGACCCCGAAGTCTAACACCATCCAAGGTAAGCTCTAGAAACTTTAGTAGAGGCTCATATGGCAATGAGTATTTCTGCAAGCTCCTGCTGAAAGCTCTGCTCTAGAGTCTTTATGGGGTCTGCCATTGCTGATTTCCTTGGCACTACTCACTTTGTGGTTTGGTTTCTTAAATACTTGGAGCGAGATTCACAGGTCAGTCCTTCATCTGTTATTGTACATGATACCACGTTGTGCAGGATTCATCTGAGAACCAGAGCAAAGAGAAGTCTCGAGCTTCGCCATTTCTGTTCTACATGTTCTACTAAAGCCCTTCTCAATTTTTCTTTTTTCTTTTTTTTTTTTTTTTTCTTAATAGAAACCAGCTGTGAAAGGCGTGGGCAAAGGAAAGCACTTGGAAGGCCCATCTATCTTACTGTCTCCCTTGGTATCAACACAACAGGCAACTTGGTTACCGATACCCTGTCTAACTGCCAAGCTACTCCAGTACATTTTGTTTTACAGCCTGTCTGAAGTTTGAAAACCATGTCAAGCTGCATTGGATCTGAAGCAAAGCAGCCTCTGCTATTTTTCCATCCAAGACAACTGCAAGTTAGTTGCATGGTGCATGCGCTGTGCATTTACCAAACCACTATGATTTAGATTAGATCTACAGCAAGAAATCCTATTTTAGTCATTCTGTGCTGTGGAAATTGTTCACAAGATTGTAGGAATCAAGCTGTTCAACACACTGGAGACTTCAACCGTTGCAGAATGACTTGTCTTAGCTCTGAGTCTCTTTTGTTTTGCTTGCATCTTTCAGAGTTAGAAATGCAATGCTGGAGATTGCTCTGAGTTACCTTTTGTTTTAAATATGACTTTGCTTTTACGACTTTGCTTTTATAACTATTCCTTTCCTCTACTCCATCTTTGAATGGCTTCCCTTTTTGTTGTAGCTCCTTTTCTCTCACCTCCTGTCACTCCAGGGCTGAGGATCCAGACAGATGTAGCACAGGGCAGCCCCCTCAGCAGAGCTCACTGCCCTGGAGAGGCTGTTTGTCTCTGTCCTGTTGTTGGAGAGCCCCCAAAAAGAGACTAATTTTGTAACTTCTGTACTGCTCTGTCCAACTTCCTTCCCCTTCCCATCCTCTTTTATTTTTTTGCTCTTCTTGACTGATTTATCTCACTGGTAAAACATTAACTCTGCTCAAACTGGGAGTTGTGCAGAGCAGCTGATAGAGCAGTGGAGACCACCAATTTGTGCTTGGCACTGATACCAAGCCAGCCCTATAGAGACCCAAACCTCTCAGGGCTTGAGAGAGTTGTATCTATCTGGGTAGTCAGGAGTAGCCAAGAAATAGGACTGAGAACCTTCACTGAGATGAGAATGTGAATATTCTCTGCAAACAAGGTTAACACAGATCAGTAACTTTTTTTTAGGGATTTGTGTATTACACAATCAATTATTTTTGACACATTGCTAATACAGCATAAGAGCCCATTAGGTATTCACAGCACTGAAGCTCTACCAAAACCAGAGAAAAGTCAACAAGGCAAAACCATGCACGCAGCAATGCAGAAATGAAATAATTTCTGTAAAATCTTGAGTATTCACACAAGAAAAAAAAAAAAAAAAAAAAAAAAAGCCATTGTTCTGAGAATTTGGGTGAATGCACAGAAGAGAGCAAATTTTTCACAACCTTTAGGGGCAGTATGTGAAAAACATTTTACGGGTCCTACTTATTAAAGCACGGACATATTGGTGGAAGCCTGTTCCTAAAGGGCTTTAAATAGTAGGAAGAACCCTGCCTTAGCAGGTTGGACAGACAGAAGTGCTGCTTACACACACCTGAAGGATGGCAGCAATTGCTGCACCCAGCACAGCTTGCAGAGTCGTGAAAGCCCTAAGGCTCCTGTCCACCTTTTCAATGCACAGATTTACACATACACATTTGCAGACCTGCAAACCCAAAGCAATTGATGCCTTCCTCTCTGTGGACTATAATTTGAGGACTGAAAACAATTTGCAATGAAGGGAGTGTTATTTAATCATGAAGGTATCTTGATGTTTCAACATTCTGAGGATACTTCCAACCTGTGGCTTACTCCTCAGTGCAGTAGCTAGGCACTAGTTTCGAGGAAGTAAGAAACTTTTTCCATTCCAATGTTCTCATTTCCTATGTTTCTGAACAATTGTATGGGATATCCCTTTGGCCAGCAACATCAGAGTCCCAGAAATACTACACTGCAAGGGTCAGCACGCCTAAAGATGTCACTGCTGTTAGTCACCTTTCCCATCCTCTTGCAGGACGTCACTGCCCTCGAAGGACAGCTCATGCAGTTGTGAATCAGCCCTTCGGCTGCTGCAGCCCAGGCTCATTTAGCAAAGCAGGCTGACTGCAGCAGCAGCGTAGGACCTGGTGCTCCAGATGTCTGGGGAAGGAGTAAGTCCACCAGCTGGAGGCACTGCTGAATTTATCTACTGTCCCAGTGTGGTGGAGCTTTGTTAAGTATCAGACAGTGGAAGTGATGGAGAGGTACTGAAGGCAGAGTGGCGGTCTGATTTGGAATAACGTGATCGTACACTCCAGAGCTGGGTTTCTGGGAGTTGGGGAGTGCTTGGACATATGGACAGGCTGTTTTTGAACCCTGCCAAGCAAAAGGTTGAGGAAATTTGTACATTATCTTCTACCACAGCAGAAGAGATGCAGAAGTAAAGATCTTATCCCATACATACAGCAAAAAGACAGGAGAGGAGCACATGGAGGAACTACAGGTGGAGAGACACAGCTGGTTTTTAAGGGGTTGCACGAACAATGTGGAAAGAGCCAGAGAATATGGGAGTCAGTGGCTGAAGAGAAGCAGCTCCAGCTGGGTGTGGGTGTGGGAGGAGGTGGGAGAAGGAGCACCATTGCCAGAGGGGAAGGGATTTTCCATGTGTAGGTGGAAGCCCTGGAGGGGAAGAATGAAACAGCACAGATAGGGGCTCCTGGGAGCGGGGAAATCCATGCAGGGACCCAGATCCTGTGACAGGGCACAGCGCTGAAGAGAAGCACAGTTGTTTGATGTGTACTGTAAGTGACTTTGCAGGACAAGGGCCTGGCTCAGAGCTTTCTGCCAGTTAGGTGGAGCGGCCTGAAGTGCTGCAAGGGACCTGCTGTCACACAGACACACAGACACACAGACACACAGACACACACACGCTCCTCGTGCAAAGCTTGTGCTCACACACTCACCCTCTCTTCTTTCTCCTGGCTTCATTACCTTTTCTTTCCCTTTCTTCTGGAAATAAAGTCACTGCTTTTGCAAAACAATTTTCACACCATGTTAATCATCGGGAAGCCTGAACTTTTCAAAGGTGAATTCTTCAAGAGCAGTTTGGAAATTCCCACCAGAAAACATTATATCAAGAAACTGAAGGGAGCAAGGGCTGACTGGGGAGTTCCTGGGTATAGGAGACCTCAAGGAAGACAAACAGAATAATGTGCATGAACGAGAAAGGCCTATTGGTCCTTATTTTGTTGTTCTTCCTGTTCTGCTGGCTCCATCAGTGCCAGTCCCTGCCTGGAGGAGCTTCCTCATTCTTTCCCTGTTATTTTTGAATCCACCTCTTGCAGTTTCCCAAAGACAGAACGTAAAACAGATTGATCAGTGAAATAATGAATTCCATGTTTTGTAATGCTGAGCAAATACTTCTACAGCAGAATCAAGGATGATTGTGGAAACATCAGCCTGGACCAAAGCAAGAAAGAAGAGGGTCAGCTCAGCAGCAGCAGCAAGGCTTATGGAGTGTGCCCTCTTCTTGAGAATTAAGACTTTTACAGAGACTTTCTGTAGGAATTCTTATATTCAAGTTTTCCTAGATTGTTGGTATATGATTCTTCCTGTTTTATTTATGGAGAGATTATTTAGCCACATGATTAACTAACACAACAACCAATTACACACATATTGTGTTAACTGAGTGTTTGTGTACAGAAAAATTAACATAGAAATTATATTAAATAGGCTCATCTCAGTGAAACAGAGGGAGACAGAAGAAGACTTGCAATTAGAACAGGAAGAGCATAGACCACATCTTACAATCAGGTCACTCCAAAAGTAATGCCTTCTATTTATTTTCATGGAAACTACAACAGATACAAAGAGCACAGTAATGCTGTTTGATAGAGCAAATGGTCAGCTACAAAATGCCATTTTCCAGCATAGCCACCACCATTAGCTGATTCACGTGGATGGGCTGATCGAGATGCTCTTCATTTTGTGGTGTGACAGCTGTGTATGGCTGTCCATAGCATGGCTTGTTGTCCACACCGCTATTGCCACTGCTGAAACGCAGTGCTCATGCCCTCACAGTGCTCACATCCACTCTTTGGTCTCTGTAAACATTCATCAAACATCAATTAATGTCAATGGATGCCATATTTTTCTTCACGGAGGAATTCAGTGACACACCTTTGCTTCATCTGCACTTCTATGTCAGATTCCGTTCTGTCAGGCTGTCCCTCTGCTGCCATCTGTCACACAGCAATAAAATGTAATGGGATATTGCTGGAAAGGTTCAACCTCTACGGCCATCCCACCGATATCCACTTCTGACGTTGTGTATCAACATCATAAAATAGGAGGCATTACATTTGGAAGAGCCTTTGTAGATCTGTCATCTTGTTTTGACTTAGCAGATGCAGTGATTCTTTTTCAAAACAGTACATTTGGTGACATTTAAAGAAATCTGTCCTTTACTAGATGCTCAAGTATGGCATTTCTTCATTAAACAATAACATGAATAAACTGGTGGCCCTATGTGTTGCAAAATGCTTTTACTATGCAAAAGACACTTGAATGAGGATGTTACAAATGGAATGCGTTTCCGTGATGTTTTGCAGTCAGCAGCTTGGTGTTGGCTCGGCTGCTTGGGACAATTCTTTAATCCTTATGCTAGAAACAAAAATGTTTAACTATTGCAGATGTCCTGCAGGAATGGTTCCCAAGAAACGAGGCATGTCAAGTAACTATGGCTGTTCTTTGGGGAAATTTGAATTTTTCCTTGAAGGACTGGATAGCTTTAATGTTTTAATCTGGGAAGTAGGAAAAAAAAAAGGCAAGTATGTGAAAGACACACAAAAGGATAAAAGCAACCTGCAGGTAATCTCACTTTGTTACAGAGTGAGATTAGGAACCTTGCATCAGAAAGGCAAAATGGTTCTGCCCTGCATCTGGAGTTGAAAATGCATAAATTCAGACTAGCACTCCTAAGATAGTTTGCTGCCAGGTTTTATCACTCTCTTAGAACATTGCTGATGTGCAGGAAGAAATGCCAGCTACTTTGAGAACAGAGGGATATGGTAGGGAGGTAAGAGGAAAAAAAAAAGAGCCGTGTGATCTGCACCCTTCTCTAATAAAAGAGGTCAGCACCACAATGACAATTCTAATTTCTAATTTCTCTCTAAGCTTTTAAAATCAGTTGCTCAACTTTACGTTGTTGAATCCCGAACAGGACAATACATCACTGTAGCTACTCTGCTACAGTCAGTGGTGTTGAGAGAGGGTAGGAAAGGCAGTAATTTGGTCACCAAACATATACACACAAAACTGAGGATAGAGGAAGATACTGGAAACTGCTAAAGGGAACCAAAAGACACCTTGGGATATCACCTCGATGTCCTGCTCTTCCACAGAGTGCTCTCTGGAGCAGGTCCCAGATGTGGGCACACAGCTGCTCATCTGCCAACAGAATCTCATCCAGCGGGGATGGCGTGGGGCAGCAAACGGGTGAGAGCACACCTCCCTCCCACATGATGAGCTGCAGCATCACTTGATAGCAACGCTATAAAAGTAGCACTGCTAACACGCTGTGGGCTTTGAAAGGTAAATCCCTGACTGCTGTAAAACTGAGCAGTGCAATGAAGGCAGTACATGTATGTCAGTGCAGCCTACTGGAGTCTGTTAATGCAGTATACTGTACGCATTTGCAGATCTCAGGTGACACTGTGTTCCTGGAGGGGCGCAATGGAAAACAATAAGCCATAAAGCACGTCTGTAGTAATCCAGCAGTCAGGTGACCTTCTGAGCAGCTTTATGGCGGCCATAAACCCGGCCTGCACTGCCAACGAGCGATGAAACGCAGGGATGCTCATTGCACAGCAGCTCCTGGTCACTCGTATTGCTTGGACGAGCCACAGGTTGCACAGGCAGCGTTACCTGTGATGATCCATGGCAGTGCCCACATGTGCCCTCTGCACGGTGCTGGCTGTGTGGAGGGAGGCCCACGTCCCACCCGCCCTTCTGCTGCCTTCCCTGAGGAGAAGTTCGCTCTGCTTTCAAAGAACCAAGATCTGCCCTCAGACTGCGAATCCAGAGTGCTGCTACGGGCTGTGGGGACAAGCTCCCCCAAAGCCTTGGTCTGCAGTGCACATCAGCACCAACCCATGGGTGGCCCTGATTTACCCCTCTGAGCGACTCAGCACATCCAACACAGCCACATGTGCTCCTCATCCCTGCTCTGCCCTGGGCCCTTCTTGTCCGACTGCCCCCCAAAGTCCCATCCATACACCATGGCCCAGCCCAAACTTCACCTTTCAACCCAGCTCCCACAGAAGTGCCTCCCCTATCAGGTGCAGAGCCCCAGAGCTTTCCAATGGCTTGAATAATACTGCACAGGAGAGACACCACATTGCAGCAGATCGAGACTGGTGTGCAGAGCAATGGGAACACAAACAACTCACTCGCAGTCCCAGTGCCACTTTTTGCCTCCTGTCTGAAAGCAAACTGTCCAGCTGGCTGGCAGCAGGCACGCAGCCATGAGCTGTTGTGTGGCCAGGCTCCGATGTAAAGTGCTGTCCTTTCAGGATGCCCCGTGAGCTGTGTTACTGTGCTGGCACAGGGAAACTCCAGTATGCTTTTACACTGATATTGACTTACGTGAAGGAGGGTAAACTTCTGAAAAACCGAATGCCTTAGCTTTATGATATACCTTTCCTCCCCCAGCTCCACAGGCTGTAACACAGTGAGTTGAAGATAAAATGGTTGTGGACTGTTTTTTTTTTTTGCAACGTTCAATGGTTTGGATCAGTCGAACAATCAAAGGGCATGGCAGAGGCATGCCTTTCATTGCTGCTATAAACCATCAAACTCAGACTTTGCACCATGTAGAAGTCTGTGTTATAAACAAGCTCGGCTGCTATCATATTACCATCCTGAGGCTAATTTATATAAACTGCCATCAGAGCCATGATTAGGTTCAAAAAAACCCCATATGCTGCACAGGCAGACCAAATTCCTGGAGTTAAATTTTCAATAACACCACTAATTACTCAGCTATCTACTGTGGGGAAATTTCTGGTTCAGGAAAGTTGCATGCTCTTTCTAGACAAGTTTAAGAAGATGGTTAAGTAAATAAAGACGCACTGTTTTTTGTCTTTGAACAGGTTATGTCTCTATTCTGTACATGCTGTATACTCAGGAGCAGTAAGTTCAGTTCAGCAAATCGATGCAGGGACAAATAAATCTATTGCAATGTTAAGGCAGCATGCAAGGAGAGGCATCAGGACGCATTATTTCCTACAGATGAAATATTTATAGCTGGGGAAATTCTGTCATTTTTCAGGAATACTTGCAGAGGTCACATCCAGGACTGTTTTGAGTGAACCTGCGTGGTTCATCCTCAGTGATAGAAAGTTTCTATCACAACACAGAACAAAAAGAGCACTGTTTCTTCTACTTGATGTGATATATATGCTCCCATGATATAATGACCTCCTCCCCAAAGATTTTTGAGGCAAACACTCCCTCCTTATTTATGTGGAGATCCAGATGTATCTCTGGCTGAGAATACATTAACTCATGCTTGTTCAAATGGCAGCACAGTTACACAAAAATTAAAAATCATCGTGCAGGCTTAAGTGCTAAAAAATGCTGATAGCCCAAAAACAAATTCCAAAAAGGTGCTATTTAGTGCATTGGTTCCAGCCTTGTGTTACTAGAAAACAGCACAAATGTGCTAACCTTTATCAGTCAAAGTCTCTGCTGCCCTGGATTCCCATGCAATTGAAAGCAGAGTCATCTGCAACAATGGGAGCTTTATTTATCCTGCACAATTGCTGCCAAAGCAGTCCTGGGACTTCCATGAGACTGCTATGAATATGTTTGGAGTGGGATGAATCTGGCAAAGCGCTGCTAAACTGCTGTCTCACCAGTCTCAGGTCTGCCGGCTGGCTGCACTGATGGGCAGTTTTTTGTGCAGGGTTGCTAAGGAAATTTTAAAGCTTTTAGGAGACTGAAATAGCAGTGTTCAGCCTGCCTCCCTGCTAGAGACTCACGATTGCTGTTCCCTCTAGAGGCGGTGGAGAGGATGTAATTGCTGCTGTGATGACAGCTGATGAAGATTTAGGGTAGGGACTGCGGTCTGTGCCCAGCCCTGCGTCCCGCATGTACAGCTCCCAGTGGGGACACCGGGGGCTGCAAGTGAAGAATGAAGAGATGAGGAAAGGGTGAAATGTGAATCATTTGGTGCTGTCTTTCTGTTGACTCTCTGGACCCCGTTATGAGATTGTCCGTTCTTTTCATTATTCAAGGTGACAGCAGGTGTGTACCTAAGGAACAACAGTTTAAGAGTTGCCTTTGAATTAGGGACACTTACAAATATGCTGCAGGGCATTTGTCAGCTGCACCATGGGAGAAATCCGTGGCCTTCTGGGTGTCCTACTGAACTGGTCATAATCTTGTTAGCCTCTCTAATACGACCTACTTCTTCCCTGGCCTGAGTCACCCTGTTTCATAGCAGACGATAATGAAGCTAAATCTGCTTTCCAGCATGTAGGACTCTCAAAAGAAGCGTGGTTTGCTGACAGATCAGGGCTTGGTGCAGAAGCAGCAGTACTGGTGGGTTCCCACAGGAGAACACGCTGTGCAGTCCAGAAGCCTTCTTGTTGGACATTGTTATCAAACTTCGGTAGCAGTGAGAATTTAAGGGCATCAAAGTGATAATGTACCTACAAAGCTCACTGACTGCATCCTAGGAGATGGAGCCTCAAGTATTGTGCATCCTAAGATATCTTGGCATCTCTATCATACTATATTTCACTGCTTCACAGTTGGGAAAAGTTCTGGGTCTCTCTTGTAAGGGGAATTTTCAAATCATCCCTGAAAATAAAGCATCAATGTGAATTTTAAAGAGAATAATTTTTCCTCTTTCATGAAAGTGACTTTTAATTTATGCGCTCTTTCTGGCTGCTCAGTAAATGGTCCTGAGGCTGAACCAAAGTTCAGACCAGGTCCAAACTGCTTTTGGTGGCCACAACTTAAAGAAATAGAGAACAACAAAACAGTGTGGAAAGTATTCTCTGTGGTGATGCTGACCTTACTCTAAAAGAGTTGAAAAGGGAGAGGCAAGAAGCAAATAAAAGATGAAAGTAACTATAAATGTAGCTACTTGAACTCTTGCCAGAGTGGAGGTGAGAACCTTTTGAACAGCAAACATCCAGGCATCGGCGCTTCTACTTGTGGAAAAACATAAATTGGAAAAGCCACTCAATTCTACAGCTTGAGTTTAAGGTGATTAAGGATTCTGGGAGTATATTTCTTAACAAATAACCCTTCATGTGGGAAAAACACACTCAGAGACTTTGGTTTGTCAGAGCAAATGTGTATTCCAGGTACATGCCAAGCCTGAGAACTAGATTCTTGAAAGTGTTACCTTGTTCTTTTGGAAGAAGGCGTCTGTTCTGCTACCAATACTAAATGAGTAGTTATTTTTAAAGATGCATCCTGAAGTGGTGGATGTTCCCCATCAGGAGTCATTTTAAGCTACTGCTGGGAGGAACTTGCAGAGGACAGACAGAGCAACGAGGGTGAGCTTACACCAAGGGTTTCTCATGGCAGATTTTGAAGATTTTGACTTGTCTTCAAAGGTATAAGCTTATCTTGACGTGTGGTTGCATTAAGCTGCCCCAGATGAGGTCTGCCATGTAAAACAACAGGCGTGGGTTTCCTCAGGTGGTCATCATCACTCAATGGACTGCAATCCAAATGCACGGTTGATCCCAAGGTAAGGTGATGGATACTGGGGCAAACTGAGATGCACTGCCTGGGCAAAACCAACATGTAGTAGACCCAGAATTAGAGCTTGGTGTAAAGCCCAGAGTATCACCGTGACAACCCCCGAACATGATAAATGTGACAAACTTCTAAGCAATGCACGTAGACGTAGCCAAAGTTTCTGTGCAACATTTGGTTGTTATTTCTATCTTGAGATCTACTGCAGTTATTTAGGAAGGATAGTATCACAGCTTGCAAGACCACATATGTAAGGTATGCAGTGCATGCAAGGTCATGTGCACAGAGATGGATTCTCCCTAGTTATCAGATGCCTGGGAGAATCTGTGTCATCCTGATGCCAAGAGCAATAAAGCCCAGTGTCATAAGTCAATGGAAAGCAAAGCCTGTAGTTTGACAGCGGCTTAGAAATACTTAGCAGTTCCCAAAACATACATTTTTCCCTACCATTGTCACCTTGGGTTGCCGAAGGTTGTTTGCTTTTCATTTTGGTTTAAACCTCCATTAATTCTGGCACAGTGTCAATATATGAGGTCCTTAGACAATGGCTCGTTCACCTTCTGCCTCTATTCTTAAAGCCCAAAGCCTGAGACATTTTTCAGAGGGAAGAGAAAAAAGGACTGTCCTGCTTTATGAGGAGGCTCTGGTGAAACACTAGGATGCAAACCTCAGCAGTAAATGAGAGTCAAAGAGTTTGCAGGAGGTGATGGGAATGGTCTGTAGCAACAAGTTCAACTTTCAACTCCTCTTGCTTTGTTTTAGCTATGTAAAACTCTGAATGCATGTAGCAATTCTGTGTCCCAAGAAGCTTATGGCTAACTGCTACAGGAAGGTGTAATACAACACTGTTGTTCGACTGTGCTAACATTGCTCAGCTTTGCAAGGCTCTTAGAGGAGAAATGGATATTTGAATGGTTTTCATTCCTTTGACCAAAAGAGGGAAAAACAGTGATCCCATTTGCCTCCTATTCTGCCTCCCACAAAAAATGTTTGACTAGAACTTTCCTGATGGTGCCAAAGCCTGATCTGTAGCACATAAAATACAGCACTATCAAAATATGAATTGGTCATGAAGCATCCCACTCCTGGCACACACGTATGCTGCCAGTGGTGAGCTTGTCAGGTTGCACAGGTTACAAGCAGACAGTGGGCTGCAGGCTGTTGTGCCTCATGGGGAGGGAGAGCAGTCACCAGGAGTGAGGGATCTTTAAAACAGTATGAATGAGCAAAGAAGTTCTGATCCCGTGTGAGCACTGTTCAGAGCTGAACGTTCTGCAGGCGAGTTCCTCCTGACTGTGAGCTCCCTGGCAGCTCAGACGTGGCCCAGAGGTGACCACTGGGAATGGAAGTGGAGGTCTCAAATTAGACTTCAGTCAAACATCAACAGCTAGGAGACAATGGAGATCTTTTTTTCCTAGCAGCAATACTGTGTTTGGGCCAGATCACAGCACTGGGCTGAAATTCCTGTGGGATTTTCTGGAGAACTTCAGCCTCCCAACCTCTTTTGCTGTTATGCATAAAACAAAGAACATTTTTATTTGCGGAACGTATCAACTTGCTTAGAACAATACCAGCAGATGAGAACATAGCCTCGTCTCCTTTTTTTAGTAAGTTTTCAAACCAGCATGATCTAATCATTCATGCAACAAAATCCAAAGGAATCTGACACTCACTCCCTTGGCAGCACGATGGAAGGCTGAATTAAATGGGAAAGCCAGCTCTTGGCAACAGAGAATTTCCCTTTGTGAGCAGTATCAAACATACAGGCTCGCACCCTCAGCTGGTACGATGGAGGGTTAGGCTACACCAGGAACCATTTCTTTTTTAGGTTGACTACAGTAGGTAAGATGAAAGGAGAAAATCTTAAAGAAGGACCAAGATGCTACAAAGGCTTGTATTGATAGCACTCTACAGCACTCTACAGATTTGGTCAGACAAAACTCCTGTCATCAAATGCCTTGGTTATCTGGAGGGACTGTATGTAGGCCAGCAGAAGGCTACTGGCATCAGACATGGGAATTGTTTGTGAGCAAGAAGCACAGAGCTGGGAGCACACAGCCTGCAGCCCTGTGATTCCTCAGAGCAAAGGTACAGCTCTACTCCTCATTTGCACAAATAAAGCTAATTGCACATGGTCTATCAGGAAGGGTACGGTTAGAAGTGCTGGTGATAACAGCACCAGGAGCACCATGTGGGAGCCTCCGGGCACTGAGCTTGTGCCAGGGATCCTGGTGTACTGCCAGCTCCAACTGCCACGCTGTGCAGGTGAGACGGGGCCTCTTATGGTGGGTGGACCTGTCTGAACAGTGCTGCACTACTGCATTAATCTCCCCTCCCCTCCCCTCCCCTCCCCTCCCCTCCCCTCTCCATCCAAAATCTTACTGATGGATGAAGCAGATTCTGGTAACCTTCAGGCCAGGAATCTTTAACCTTATTCACCTGTTACTGAGCAAAGAACTGACTGATTTCCATCTGATGACTTAGGAAACAGTTTATACTTAGATTGCCTAGGATGGTATATTTTGTCTATTGATATCCTCGCAAAGGAGGATACAGGTAGATGGCATAGGAAAGAGCCTTCAACCAAGCACAGAGCTTTAGTGATAGAAATTTTATCACATCTATTTCAGAAGATGCTTTAATATTGGGGAAAATGGTAGAACAGAAGTGAGCAGACATGAACATGATTTGTAGCTTTGTGGATGAACTGCAAACCACAACACCAGGGCAGTTCTATCACAAAAAAGAAAACCCAATGCCCCAGTTGGTTTCTATTACACACAATAGTTAAAAAGGGATGATGGTGGCTAAATTTTACCTCTGGACAGAATAAAGCATGCCCCAGCCACACTGGGTATTTTATTTTCCTGTCTAGGTGTGCACAGCATGCACTCTACGTAATGAAGGATAATTATGTCAGTGCATAATGAGAGATAAAAAGCAGTGAGTGAGATGCTAGTGATGAGATCAGTATGACAATCCTGAAGGCATTCCTACCTGGCATGTGGCTTGGGGCCACGTCTGGGGTGAGGGTCAAGAAGCCACCTCTCTCACTGGAGTGCTGCATTCAGCTTTTCATTGTCCCCACTTCCCATGTGATGCAAATTAAAGATCTTTCAGATGAACATCACCTCTCTGCAGAGGACCTATCAAAAACTCAGGCAATGTCTGCATCATTTCAATGTCCTTTCCAAAGTGCTTTGTAGCAAGGTTTTACAGAGCTGAGCTTGGAGAGGACAGCAGCGTTGTTAAAAACCATTCCATTGTCAGCAATGCCTTTGTGTTTACCTCTCCAAAACACTTCTTTAAGGCCGTTCATGTAATGCTGGAACAAGAGTGGGAAATGCCTCGTCTCAGACTTCCTGTTGTCAAAGCAAAAAATAACTCCTGCACAGGAGCTGGCGTGGGCCCAACCCACACTGTGCTGTGACACAGGGCCTTCAAATGGCTCACAGGGTGGCACTGGGGTGGCACTGCTGGGAATGCAGCCTCTGTGCTCTTCCGGGTCGTGCACTATTTGTAACTCCAATAGCAGAGAAGGAGGCAGGTGCTACACTGGGTCGAAGTCCAAAGAGCATTGTGTTCTCATTATGAGCATTGTGTTGCCATCATAGATAACTATAATCTGACATCTCAATTCCTTTTCTTTTTTTTAAACTGCACAAAGGCACTGAAGCCAGAGACTCCGTGGTGACAGCGCAGGAGATGTCTGTTGTTCTTCCTGACTGTGTGTTTTATCTTATGGGGATTCCAGGGTATTGCTGTGGAAATGCCAGATATTAGAACTTCATTATACTTCTGTTTGCAAAACAGATCTTATCTCTCCTCATACAGACAATTACCCTGGCAGGCACATTCTGGAAAAATAACAGCCAAAAAGAATGAAAACTCTTTTCAATTGCTTTGTTGAAAAAGCAAAATCTGATGCAAGTTCACTCAGCCAGCCAAATACCCCGCTCATGCACTGCTCCAGTTCTGTAAATTTGAGCTGCTGGTGCTTCCTGAACCTTTTTCCAACTGCAGCTACGTTAAGAAGTTGGATGCTTTTCCTGAAACCTACAGCAGCACACAGGTCCTGAAACACGAAGCAGGGCGATGCATTCTGCTCACCCACTGCTGCACCATGCACATCCTGAAGTGAGAGGTGCAGCGCATCGCTGGGCCCACTGTGAACCAAGGACTTGGAGGGTCAGCACTCAGGGTTCAGTACAAAAGTCATAGAATCATAGAATGGCCTGGGAAAAGGAGCACAATGCTCATGGAGTTCCAACCCCCTGCTATGTGCAGGGTCACCAACCAGCAGAGCAGCCTGGCCTTGAATGCCTCCAGGGATGGGGCATCCACAGCCTCCTTGGGCAATGTGTTCCAGTGCCTCACCACCCAACTTCCTCCTAATATCCAACCCAAAGCTCCCCTGTCTCAGTTTAAGACCATTCCCCCGTGTCCTATCCGCTTGACATTAAGAGTTAACAATGCAAAACTGATTGCTGAATTGCAAATCTGATACTTTCTAGTCCCACCAAAACAAACCCCCACACTCATGCAATTTAGCCAGAGCTATGGACTAATCCACATTTCCCAAGAATTACTGTGATAGGACAACATGAATTTACTGCCAAAAACCTGGCGATGTCTAACATAATCATCTCAGTTTTGTGGGCAGCAGTTTTGTTTCTGTCACTGCAAGAATGAATTCTTTGTGCTGTCAGTGTTTGCCAGGCTCCCCATTCCCAAACAGCACCAAGCAGAGGTTCTGCACACCAGCAGGTTCTGAACACGGAGGGCAGAACCCCCGTAGGGCCATGGGCTGTGGCGAGTGCCACTGAGATCCGTGCTCCAGTTTGGGATTGCTGGCATTTAACGCATTGTATTTTAAGACTGATGACTGGATGACACAAGAGACAGTGATGTAACCCTCCGAGGTAAGCTGGCTCCTCGCCTTTGCCGGCCTCGCAGCTCAGCACGGCACTGACTTCAACGAATCGGGAAATTTATGAGAGATCTCTGCTCTAAATCTGTAATTTTCCCAAAGCTCCAAAAGATAAATCTACGTTACAAAAGGCTCAATTCCGTCTGTCGTATCTCAAACGTCAGTGGCCGAGGCACGTCTACGGGTTTTGCCAAGAGCACAGCGTTGCTCAGAGCGCGATGCAAGCGGCAGCAGCACAGCACGGCCTCCGCTCCGGGCAGCATCTGACCTAATGGCTGCCATTGCCAAAGCACTCAGCATCGCCGTGCGCGCCTTTTCAATCTTCTTCCTTTCCTAAATACGCCTGCTGACTCTTACCTTTGTTCTGCTAATCACCAGTGCCCGGAGCGGCTGGGGGAAGAGATTCCCTTCCCTCGAGCAGATAAGCCGGGTGGGTTTTATGTGAAATATCTGTGAAAACTATCAATTCCCAAAAGCGTTACTTGTCCACTGGCTATCCCTAGAACATCTGTTTTAGAAGAATTTTGATGACATTTAGTCGTGTGGGATTGTATATTGGGTTGGTTGTTTCGTCAGAAAGACACAGCAGCCAGTTGTCAAGATGCACAATGAAAAATAGATCAGTTTAAAAATGTGAGTTACTCCATTTTAATTTTAAATATTACTCCAGATACACCACGACACTTAGATCCCCAGCCAAGGATAGCAGAGCACCTACACACAAACACCGGAGAGAAATGTTTCAGGTGAGGAACTGACTGTTGTTACAACCTTTCGCACTTCTTTAA
This sequence comes from Lagopus leucura, assembly GCF_019238085.1. Lineage (NCBI taxonomy): Eukaryota > Metazoa > Chordata > Aves > Galliformes > Phasianidae > Lagopus > Lagopus leucura. The sequence continues at coordinate 9,785,023 of NW_024962257.1, read as the reverse complement.
AGCCAAAGAGGGCAGCTGTGACAAACCAATTCTGCTCTCAGCCCTCCTCAGACCGTTCTCGCCTCTTTTCCTCCCCCAGACGCTATGGCAGAGGGCGGCAGCAGACCCGAGGTTCTGCTGCTCATCTCGGCCTGTAGTGCATACACCTCACTGAAACACAACAGCTCTGATGGAAAGAGATTTTCTGTAACGCTGTGTCCACAAGGAAGCTGTTTTCAGAGGAACATTACAGTAACTGCTACCTTAAACTTGGTCAATGCCGGGCAGTGGCATCACATGAGCGTGGATGGTTTCTGTGCTCTGATCCCACAAAGTGCCTGGCTTTTAATGTGCAACCACATGGACACACTTGGTCCTTAGTGCTGGTGTTTTGCTCCCCTTCCTCTGACAGCTCCAGCAGAGCAGCCAGCAGCTCAGTCCTCCCTCCAGGACTGGTGCTGGCACTGAGCTCAACCAGCAGGCAGTGGGTGCCATGTGCCTCCCAAGACATCCTGCAGAGAGAGAAGGGCTCTAACCCAGCACAGGCTTTTCATGGTGAGCCCAGTGATGCAGGAAGGAGAACCTCTTTCAAAGCTGCTCAGTTCACCTCAAGTTTGTGAAATCAACATCAAACACAGCCATGCTTTGTAAGGGCCATCTCTCTTCCAGCTTCTGGGGAGAAGGAAGTTTTACTGTTTTGGCCACAAGCAATGGCACCCATACAAACATTTAGTGTGCACAATGACAATACTCTGTATCTTAGCACATCCGTACTTCAGAAGGCACCAACAGGGATTTAAACCCATTTGAATGCCAGCAGGCACTGGGCAGGATAGAAAACGGGATTTGAAAAAATGCTTGCAGTCTTCATGGAATCAGAGAATCAAAGAATGGTTTGGTTTGGAAGGGACCTTACAGCCATGCAGTTCCAACTCCCTGCCCTGGGCTGGTTGCTCCCATCAGCTCAGACTTTCCCAGTCATCTAATATAAGAACAAACAGCTCTTAGACAGAAGAAACTCTTTCTCCATAGAGACCTAAATGCTGTCAGATGCAGCAAAGAATATGTTGGGAATTGGTCTTCTCTATAGAGAAGGGTTGTGCTAAAGAGTGAAACAGCTGTGAGGTTCCTACCACAAACCTGCAGATGGGATGGAAACAGGAAAGCAGGCACCAGCAGCACTGCTCACACCATGCAGGTCAGTGCTCAGCAGGTCTGCAGAGAGGAGCTGAGGCAGCGCTGAGAGGAGAAAGGCATGAAAATAAGAGAGTAGGAGTAAATAAAGCCAGAATATGACCCAAGTTATCAAAGAGAAGAGTACCCAGAGGAGATCTACAGCAGCCCATAGAAAAGAAAATAATACTGCAATTATGGTTTTATTATTATTATTATTATTATTATTATTATTATTATTATTATTATTATTATTATTATTATTTTGTGCCTGTGAAGAGCATTAACAGCTTCATCAAGAGTCGATGGAGATGGCCTGGAGGTGAGTTTGTGTTGTGCCATTCCGTGATGGATGGATGGGAGGTGAGGGCCACCACAAAGGTTTTGAAACTTCCGTGTTGCAGCCCTTGTACGGCTTGTTCTCGATACTCTTTTATTTCTGTGCATGCACGTGCATACTGGCACACTTCATGTTTTAAATGCAGGCACGAGAGAGAAATCTGGCGATGGGCCCCATCATTCACCAATGCTTCTTCCACAGGTGACAGTGCACCAGCAAAGCCCAGCACGCTCACCATCCTACCTGAGAGCCAATGATCCAGAAACTCTCAGCGTTTTTCTCTGTAGTATTTATCCAATTCACATTACTCACATACTGTTTTAACTCCAAAATGTTTTTGTTATTTTGTTTGTTTGTTTGTTTGTTTTTTTAAAGAAACCCTCTTAAAGAGATGCCCAGTATTAGAGTTCTCATTAGCATTTAATAACCTTTTAAGGTAAACTGAAATCTCCCACTTCAAGTAGCAGGTTGAATTAATAGGATGGTTTTTATTGGGGGAAAATGTTCCCTGTCAAATTGTGCTGATGTGTACAGTGCTGTTAGTGCTAAAGTCCCATTTATGTTTAATTAATACATTAATTAAGTAGGTATTTGTTTTCCTACCTAGAAGTGCCCGGGGCTGATGGTGTAATAACTCACGCAGTGCCAGGAGGAATTCATTTTGGAGCAAAAAGTTATCTGTTGGAATTTCTGAATCTATTTGAGAAAGCCTGAAATGTCGGTAAGTGGAGCCTGGAGGAAAGGATGCCACGTCCCCTCCCCTACAGGTGAGTGCTAAGGTAAAGAAATGAGAAAGTCTCTTAGCCTGAAGTTACCAAACTCATTCTGAACTCACCAGAGAAACGTTGTTTTCCTACACAGACTGTCCTGGCGGATGCACGCTGCCTGAAAATGCCCCTTCTAACGTGGGGAGGACTTGGACACTCGGATACTTGGCACAGCTTCGGTGTTGAACATATTCCCTCCCGCGTTGTCTTTGCCCTCTCGTTGCTGGGAAGCGGCTCAAATGTGCCGACGCAGCGAAGCCCATCTCGCCAACCTTTCCTCGGAGCGCGCCGAGCACCGCAGCGCCGCTCCGGACCGCCGCCCCGCAGCCCCGCTCCGCTCCCGGCTCCCAACTCCCCGCTCTCTGCGGCCAGCAGGGGGCGGCAGCGGCGTGCGGGCGGCGGCGGTACGGGCACGGGTTCGAGCCCCGAGACCTTCGTCACGTTTCCTGAAGCAAAAAGGAAAAGCCTTCTAAACGACCACAAAATATATTTCCTAGAGGATGCTGTGAGCAGGGAGCTTTACGGAGCCTGCGGAGCTACACGGGTTTTGAAAGCAATGTTTATCAGTTAGGATTTTGTTCAAAGTTGAAGTCTTCCAGTTTAACATGTTCGTAACAAACAGCACTTGTAGGAAATGCAACAGTTCAAGTATCTTGTAAAGGGAATTCGCTGGGAGAATTGGGGAATTTAAGTGTGATGAAGGCTGTGAACCAGGATGATGCTTGGCACACTGCATCCAAAGGAAAAGGCACACAGGAACAGGAGCTCCCCTCGTAACAAAGATTCACAGCACACACTGAGCCAACTTCTTGAAATCAGAAACCTGCAGGGCAGAACCTACCAGCTGAGCCCAACCATGCCCCCTCTCCTGGATCACTTGGCCACAGATCTTAACCAAAGTTCCTTGATTCCAGGTGAAACATGGCTGCATGGCTTTGGGCTGATGGAGCCAACTCCTGCATCACAGCTGCAGTGTTCAGCACAATGCTCGTGCCCTCAGACAAGCAGCACAATTCTGATATGTGAAAAAGAAGCTCCTTTGCTGAGGATTTGAAGACAGAGGTACGAGATAGAGCTGAGCTCTAGCATGGGCTCAGATCTTGAGCCAAGCTGTGCCTTGCAGTGCCCTGCCTCCATCTCCTGCTGGGTGCTGCAGGGCTGCCTGTGAGCGCAGCAGGCACACAGCCCTGTATGGCATATACAAGCACTGCTGTGTGCAGCTGGAGCAAAATGGAAGAATATCTTGGTTCTAAACCCCCGTGCTAGTAAATATTCCCAGCCTGGGGTTGTGAGAATTCTGGAAAATAGTGAATGGAAACAATTGGCTCTAAGTAAGAGAATAAGTTTGATGTAGGTTGTATTAGGGAGCAAAGATTTAGGTTGGATGTCAGGGGGAAATTCTTTACAGAGAGAGTGGTGAGGTGCTGGAACAGCTGCCCAGAGAGGTTGTGGATGCCCCGTCCCTGGAGGTGTTCAAGGCCAAGTTGGAGGGGGCCGTGGGCACCCTGGTCTAGCATTAAATGGTGGCCCTGCCTGTGGCAGGGGGGTTGGAGATTCATGATCCCTTCCAACCCTGGCCATTCTGTGATTCTGTGATTGTAAACGTTACATGTGGCTTTGGAAGAGAATGCAGCAGCTATTGCTCTGTCACAGTGACAGTATTTCACTGCCCCAGTGAAGTGTCTCTGGAGGAGCAGTGTCTGCTTAGATTTACTGGGTGGATTTTCTTTCCAAAGGATCTTCTCGTCCAAGGAAATGGAAGCCATTGCCCCATTCCATACCTGCACCACTCCAGCAGGTCGGGGCTGCACAGCACTGCCTGAGTGCAGCAGCACTTCCTACTGCAACCAAGGGAGGCTGGAGAACATCTGCACAGCTAATGCTCTTCTCCTGGAAACGTGCTTGGAGCTTTTTGTACAGAAGACAATGATCTTATCTGTTTATTAAATCTGCAGCTTGAAGAAGGATTTAAGATACAGTCCCTCAAGAAAACATAAAAAATCTACAAATTTGATTCCAATTATTTTTGCAAAAACCAAGGGTTCTTCCAGGAAACCTGAGGCCAGCAATGACAGCCTGTTGTGTTAGGTGGCTTCATGCACTGCACAGCTTATTTCTAATTCTTTCTGGGAGCCAGCACCCACCTACATTCTGAGCTGTTTCCTCAGCCAAAGCTGCTCTTCTCCTGCAGCTCCGAGCTCACGGGGTGCAGGCACGTTTTACCACCCCAGTATTACACAGTGATGTCAGTTCAGGTACTTCAGCAGTCACTCTGCTTAAGGGTGTTTTGCCTTTGGTGCAAATTATTGGGCTGAGCTCTTCTTGCTTCAAGTAACAGTGCTGTGCTGGAATCCAGGGTTTTTTGCCCCAGCCCACTGTGTATTGCACTTCTAGGCTGAGTTCCTATTGCACAGGGTGAATGCCCCAGGACCCAGAGCAAGCTCAGCCCTGTCGTGTTTTCATCCATCCAGAATATCTCCTCAATAGATTTATAAAACCACCGGACAGTTTTTAAGTTGGCAGAATAATCATTTCTTGTTTGTCCTAACAGTATGAGCCAACAATGAATCCCAGCTGTTCTACTGCCTGCTGAATTGGACACACTCAGGTGGTGTAGTAAGATACAACAGAGCCAGATGTGTTGTTTGATAAACACAAATACATTGAAACGCTAAAAATGTACACTGCCCTGAGTCAGCCTGGGTTCCACCCTAACATCCCTAGAGCAGCTCTGCACTTCTCAAGGTTTCCAGCCAACGCTGGCCCCAGGCCCCACCTCCCACGATGCTGCTGGGCACCTCAGTACCCAGGCACACGCTGTGCTCCTGGATCTCCCTGTGCTCCAACACCGTGCCACGCTACTGGATCGTGCTGCGCTCCTGGATCACGCCATCCTCCTGGATCACGCTGTGTTCTGTCCCTGCAGGAACCCCAGCGGCTCAGGACTGCACGCAGACCCCACACCACAGGGCTGCAGAGCACGTCCTCACCGCCACCAGGCTCAGAAGCGGCTTTTAAATAGGTCAAGTGATCTCTGAACATCGTGTCTGAGATCAGACCCTCCTGTGCAGAGGCTTTATTTATAGCCACGTCTGTGTCTGTACAGATACAGATACGGGTGCAGAGGATAGGACACATCCTTCAGCATCCACAAGAGAGTAGTTGCTTCTCATTAGACCCTTGGACTTTGTTCCTTTGGGATTTCTCATCTTGAAGTGCTGCCAAAGATGTTGTATTGTATCCAGATGGAAGGTGACAAGCACTATATAACCAAATTATAAAATGAATCAAGTCGTTTGATATTTGAAAGAAAAAACGCTTCTCCCAGAGCTCATAATTTATTAAAACCCAAAATCAAGAGCTGAATATTTATAGTTTACTTTTGTTCCTCTTTCTTGAGCTCTCTAGACACAGACTTTGTTCAGTTGGCCTAAAAAATGAGCTCCACATGCTGAAAGAACAAATCTGCAGTGCTTTTCCAGATTTATATCCTCACGGAAGAAACAAAGCTTCAGTGCCTGTTTCAGTGAGGCAAGCGGGCTGAAGCGCCTGCCTTCCCACCAGCCAGCTTTCTGGCACTCTCCCCCTCAGGCTCTGGCAATGCAGTATAATGCTGCGAGGCCTGGAGCCCATGAAGGGGCTGCTCGGTGTGTTCTGGTCCCAGGGCTGCTGCACAGTGCTGTAGGAGTTCTCAGCCATATGCACATGTGCTTGAACCACTCCTGGACCTTCCCAGTGCTTTTAGTTACATTCTAAAGCCTGGATATTTTTAGTTGCTGCATATTCGTGCATGTAGTGAAGTTTTGAAGTGTAAGTGCTTTGCACGAAGGCGGACACTTTGGAGAAAATCCAGCAGCAAAAGGGACAGCTGAACCACTGCTTCTCTGCACTGCTGCAGTTCATGGGTTCCAGTGCAAACACCTCAAAATACGGTTTTATTGACACATGCAGAAGGACAAGCCCCCAGCTGGAGCTGCAGGTGAGTACTTCAGGACCCAGCCACCAGAGAAGGAATCGTCCCTGAGACAGTGATGGCACAGGGAGGGACAGGTGTTGGGGGATGCTGCAACCAAGATGAAGCAACCAAGTCCCTTGCTGTTGTAGGCATTCCTTTGGAATCAGCCTGACACAGAAGTGACATCTGCATGCCTTGCCAGCAGCCGCACGGCTGTGCAGCACAGAGCACTAATGTCATACATGCAGGAACTGTGCTCCTTCTGTGGGGCAGAGATGCTCCGGAGGCAAAGCGTTGATCCCAAAGGAACAGCCTTAGAATTGGTATTTACTCCAGGCTACTGAGATGGCAGTTACTGAGTTTCACAGTTTTTTTCTCTGCTTAAGTAATTATTTCAAGCCGGAAGACACCATTATGAAAATCTGCTTTGTGTACAGCAGAGAATTTCTACCACTGAGTTTTACCGAAGGAAGCATAACTGCCCAGAAAAGCAGAGTACCCACATTATGCTTTGCCATAACAGGATTTTCCTTCCAGCACTAAAAAAATCATTTTTTCATAGGCTATTCAGCAAGAAGCAAGCAAGTGGCTTGGTACATACACTTCCAGCAACATACACAATTACACAGTACAGCAATGCTTTGCAATTACACAGCCTTTTTCATTCAAATGCAGCACATCACTTTGCAAGCATTCATTAAATAACTTGCACAGCATCCTTGGTGATAAAGTACACACATTAACCGTGCCTCAGAGTCAGGGACCTGCTCAGGGTCACATGTTGAAGGCAGTAGGAAACACAGGCACTTTCTCTGTCTTTACCCAATGCCAGTTCCTATCTGCATTTTCCTCTGTTCAGACTTGAAATACAGATGACTGATGCCATCTTTCTACTCCAGTTGGAAAGAACCCATGTGTCAAATCTAGAACGTGAAAACACCATATTTTTCTACAAATATATGCCATAAAAGGAGGCCTTTTACTAGTAAGAGCTTGCAAATTCATTGTCCTTTAAATTCTGAAGCATCTCTGCATATTTTTATGATTTTCACTTTGCCACCTCTGAAGTGGAACGTATTCCCTTAGTAGCACAAAGCAACACTGCATTGAAGTGAAGAATCATATCCAAGGATGGGGCTGAGAAAGAGACAACTTAAACCCAGAAATAGGATTGCTTCAGTTAAAGACTTCATCTAGAACTTACATTTATTTTTCTCTGCTTATCAGAAACACTGTTATTAAAATCATAGAATCACAGAATGGCCTGGGTTAAAAAGGACCACAATGATCACCTAGTTTCAACACCCCTGCTATGTGCAGGGTTGCCAACCACCAGACCAGGCTGCCCAGAGCCACATCCAGCCTGGCCTTGAAAATCTGCCTGATTTTCCATTTAGCACCAAGCTGAGCATTTCAGCAACTGCATTTACTACTGTGCAAAGTGTCCAGGGGGACAGAGTGCCCGCGCTGACACTTCAGCACAGCCATGTCCTGGGGCACCAAAGTGCTGCTAGCTCTAGGGGAGCCAGAAGGAAGAGAGTTACATACAGTGCAACTTGCTGAAAGCCATCCCACCACATCCCACTATACATCATTTCCCAACAGCTTCTTTTTTTTTTTTTAATTATTTATAAAGGGATGGATGACAAGTATTAATTAATAGAGTCATTATTGGAAATGGATGATAGCTTGGACTCAGAAAGCCCCATCCACTGCTGCTTGCTGGCAGAGCTGCTCTGCCATTGCATCCCTGTTATAGGAGGACGTTGACCTGACCAGATCTTTGTTCTGACCTACAAACGCAGATTGCACAGCGGGGACTTCAGGAATTCCTACACTGGAAATATCCAGACCTCTGTGCCCACTGATGAGCAGTGAATCTTTTCTTCAATCCTTTTATTTGTTTCCCCTGCGTTCACAATGAAATTCTTCACCATTTCAGCCAACTGTAAATGTTCAGGTGCCTTTTTTTCACACATGCAAACTTTTATGGCCCAAATGGCTGCAGCAGCCTCCACACAGAGGTGGACAGCCCCACAGGGGGTGGGAGGAACAGCCTGAGCGGGTATTTCTCAGCTTTGCTGGGTTCGCTGTCACAATTCCCATTTCCAGGGGATGCCACGTGAATTAAACGTTTCGACTTTGTGTGGTGCGTACGGGTGAAGGACGTGAAGGCTCAGACAACTGGCTGAGGTGAGACGGCGTCCGACTGCCCCAGCAGCATCTGGAGGGAACGCCTGATGGGAGCTCACAGCTCTGCAGCCGCTGGGCACGCGTCTGGGTTACAGTGCTGTTCCCAAACCTATCTGAGAAATACAATGTGAATTTGAAACTGGCTCAAATGCATTGCAGCACAAATCTCTGCTGTCAGTGGCTTCACATTAAAGAGTCGTTTATTGCAAATTCTATGACTTACACCATGTAAAACAAAGCTACAATTTTAAAGATCAGAGGTGAGTGTGAGGGCTGGCCATCAGCACCTCTGGCCTGGAGCCTGCCAGCAACATGGGCACAGCTCATGGGAAGGACGCAAAGAAGCTGAGAGAGGAACGGAAATCTCCTCTTTTCACTTCCTCCCTGGTTCTAGTCCTCCCACTAATAACACCCCAGGGAAAATCAGTGCAGAAGAGTTAACAGACACTGGAGGAAAACACTGTCAATCGCTTTGTGATCCAATTCATTCTTTTCCATTGTTGCTTTTTCCCAATCAGAATCACTTTGGATTTATTGCCTTCCTTCTGGATCCTTCTGGAGAGCAGCTTCTCTCAAAGATGAGCTGTAGGGAAGGAGAGCAAACGCTTGCAGACAGACCTCCCTCTTTTTACCTGCCACTCATGTGACCGTGCCTGCTGTTCATGTGGCAGGCACAATCACACGCCATTCACAAAGGACACATGAAGACAACTCGATGTGTTTCCTGCACCACTTGTGGAGCTGGAGATGAGGGCTCCGCTGCTCAGTTCTCTTCTCCCATGCATGGTCTGTAAACGTGGAGATCCTCTTCTATTTTTCAAATGTGTCCTCAACTGAATGCCATTGGGCATTGAAATTTAGGAAAATAAGTTCTGAATTTTCAGATCCTGCCAAGTAAGACCAGTTGAATAAGCTTTCATTTCATGTTCATTTCTGAGCGGAGAAGTTAAGTGCTAATTTTATTGGGTTATTATCCATTGAAATATACCCAGATAGGGACAATAACTCCGCTAATGGCATCTGTAATTATTTTATTATAGTTGCTGAACTCTACAGCAGTGAATATTAAAAATATTCTGCACTGGGTTGAAGCCAAGAGATAATCTAACCATCACAAATTCAGGTGGAACAGCTATAAAAGTTCATATGTGCAGTATTAAGTCCCCAAAATGAAAACCATCAGTATCTCTCTTGCCTTCTCATCTCTAACTCAGCGTGATGCTTCTAGGCTGTTTAGAAGCATGTATTACTATTTCAAACACATTAACATCTTTTTTTTTTTTTTTCCCCAGGAAAGATTTGTATACTGAAATGTTCTCCTCCACTGTCCTCATTCTACACCCCTCCAGCTGCCTGCTGCAGCACACGGTGAGCCAGGGCACTAAGCCTGCTCTAGACAAGGAAATCAAGGAAATCCCCTGCCCATGTGTATTTTTACACCCCACTTCTACTGCTTCCCAATTACAGACCTTGCACACTGGTCTTTAGACGGCAGAAATGAACACAGATGCACCCTTTTAGACACATTATGTTTATTTTCACCAAAATGAAGAAAATACGATGCAGAAAAGATGATGTGTCGTGTGGATGAGAACAATGTAATTAAAAAAAACAAAGCACAAGCACAAAGCTTGAGAAAAAGAATCGGAAGAATTCACAGCAGGCAGAGAAGCATATTAAACATCTGATCACATCACTGCCTCTGTGATGATTTGGCCTCAGAAAGCCCCAAACGAACTCACAAAATATCTAACAAGAGCAAATGAGCACTCCTGAAAGCACGTCACAGGTACCTGGAGCCAGGTTTTACACCCGGTAAGCACCAAGCTACCAAACTTGTCCTGCTAGGAGCAGTCAGGTTCAGGCTCTTCAAAACTCTGACAGAGCTAAGCCAGCAAACAAGACCAAACAAACTCTCCAGATATGACAAAGCTCCGACATTCTGTGTGAGCAGCCACTCCAGGTCCTGCAGGCTCCCACACCCTGGGCTTCCCATCCATCCATGGACACAAGTGGATTTTAATGAAGGTTGGGAGCTTCCTGACCAGCAAGGATGTGAATCCACGGGCTGGCAGCAGAGCCTGATGCAGCTGCACTCCTAATGGGGACACACAGAATTAACAATAGATTAAGAGCTGTTCAAGCATGCTTTATTCATTCTGCATGTTGGGCTCGAATTATTTATGATTTTTCCCATCATCTGAGTAGATACTTTTTCTGTAGAGAAGGCCAATGTCTAATGTTTCCTCCTCAAAAAACAATTTAAAGGAGAAGGGGCTAGACAGCTAATACTTTATCCACAGAAGAAAATAATTATTAAAACAGACAGCTGTCATTACTTAATGACGTTACACTGATTGAAGCCTGCTCTGTCACAGGCTGTGTATCTCACCCTCTCCACATCACATGTGAGCTCGAGGAACCAATTCCACTGAAAACCACTCTTTTTCAAGCACAGTAAGATAAAGCAATTAGTTTACAAGCTGCTCTAATTTGCTACGGGGTACACAGCTGTAAACACTGACATAAAAGAAATGGAGGGAAATGTGTATGAGGGCATTTCCAGTCTGACTGAGCCTTTGGTTAAACGTGGGTTTGGTTTTCACACAGTTCTCACCTCCCAGGAGGGAAATAGGGGTGAGCCAGAAAGCTAAGAGTAAGCTGGAATGATCCAAACTACCTACAACTGTAAGGCCAAAGCCACGGCTTCAAATCCAGAGTAAAAGGCAAAGAAAATACAAAAGAAAAAAAAAATCAAAGAAAGGAAACATATCCCATTGTCATGTTTATTGGATTTTAGGGCCTGATTCTGTTCTATTCCCAGGAGTAAAATACAGGAAGAGTTACAGAACACTTGTTGACAACAAGTGACTATAGCTATGGGGGAGAAGAACATGCTCTGGAGTAAGTGCTCCAAAACTCTCATAAATTGACACTGGAATGGATTATAACCATTGTATTTCCATGTCTGTTACAACACAGCACAGCAGGACTCTCCATAGCAACTCAGAAACTGCCCCATCCAAGCGTTTCCACTCTGCAACACCAATCCTCCCCTATCCTTGCTTCTCAAAGAAAATCAATGTATTTGAGTTTTGAAATAGCACTTGAAGCCTGGGTCCCAGCTCCAGTGCCACTTGAAGTCCTCTGCACTCTATCAAACAGCAGCGACAGGAAGCATGAGTAACACTGCTCTTGTGATGAAGAGAGGTATTGAAAAATGGGGTCAAAGCTAGAAAAGGATCTCTCAAATCCCTTCAATACATATCAGCCTCTCGGGGCCCTCTCCTTCCAGCACATAGTGCAGAGATTTAATGATCTGGTAGGGCTCTATAAGATGAAGTTTTATCCATGCTCCTCACATGCTCCCTCCTCTGCTGTACAATCAGCCTTTGCCAGGACAAAAGTGTCCCAGTTCACAGCGTGACCCCAACAGAGGTGATTTGGGACAGCTGATGGTCGGGCTCCTGCAGCCCTGCTGTCCCTGCCAGCACGGCAGTGCTTCTGACAGATGCCAAGCAGGCAGCTGGAGGTGATAACATCACGTTTTATCCATTAATCCAGACCTTGTTTGTTAAACCCCTTGTTTGTTAGTATTTCCGTTGTGTTTCATTCTAAACATCTCATTAAAACTTCATGACAAAAATCTGTCCTTGCACAATTTTCCTGGAGAAAGACATTTCACAAGGCACTTTGGGAATCAATAGGACAACACGCTTACTTTCCTTGAACTAAGAAAAAAACACATTCTGGAAGAGAAACTGCATACATTATCCATACCAGTGATGCACCAGTCAGTGCTCCTACAAACTCAATTAACTTCCCCAGTTTGTTAGCACAACATGCTTGCTTAGGAGAAATTAATAAGATTTTAATGAACTGACACGACTGTGTTCCCTGGAAGGATGGTTGTAATTCCATACTCCTCTAGGAATAGGTCGTCTCCTTTATACAGGTGGAGAATTTAGGAGAAATCTAGAAGAGCCATTTCTGGGAGTGCTATGCATCCTGCTCCCACACAAACTAAATGAAGTCTTCCCTGGCCAGCATCCCGAGAGATTAGTGGTATTCAAACAGCTATTGAATCTGCCAATAGCTGAGATGCAGAACTGCAAATATTATATTTAGCACTTGAGATTCTTTAAACGTGAACAGTCAGTTCTTACAACACAGAAGTAGGTGGTTTGGTTATTTTTTTCTACTCTACTGACTAAGGAGAGCACAGAGTGAGATGAACCGTTTGAAATAGTTTGGACAACAATGAAAGGACACTGCTGTTGAACTTGGAATCAGAGAATTCATAGCTAGCTCTCTGCATTACTACTCACCTCCATGCACAGCTGTGCACGGTATGTAAAGAAAAAGTTCAGCTGAGTTCAGTTGATCCTGAACATGCAAAATGCCCAGTAGCTTCAGCAGAGGTTGTGCTGAGCCTCCAAGTTTTATCCGGGAGCTTGCTTTTCGTGCCTTATTCAGATTGTTAATCCTGCTCAAATGCTTCCTGCAGAGCTCTGCATGCACAGCACAACCCAGCCCTCCTGCACCCCTTTTGGGCACAGCACGTACCGTCAGTGAGGCTGGGACAAGCTCAGCTGTAGGACTGATGTGTGCTGCTAGATAAAAGGAGCAAATGGATTCCCACTTGCAACAAAATGAGGTGTAAAAAGATTCTGGGATCTCTGCTGTTCAGTGCTACAACCAGCAGTATAAAAGGAGTTTTGTTACGGCTGTACCCCAAAAGGCTACATAGAAAATTAAAGCTCTACCTATTGCTCTGCCTCTTGAGTACAGAAGTGCTGAGTTTTGTGACATTACCAACTGCATGCAGGTACGCTGTCAACAGCAAAGTAAAGTAATTTGTACCCCCGATGCTTTGCTGAGAAGCAAAAAAAGCCCCTCTGAGCACAGGCTTAACTCAAGAAACACTCCTGCTGCCTGTGATTCCCAGCCACTCTGCAAAGCGGCTTTTGCAGCCTGTGATGCTCTAAAAAAAGAGAGAAGCTAAAAGCTGCAGTGATTCATAACTGCCTTTGGGAGCTTGCAGGCAACCTGCTGCAGACCTTTGGCATTCTGCAGCTCCTTCAGCTAATGAGTGACAGTAAGTAGTGAAGTGCCTGCCAGCAGCAGCAATTCAGGTACTGCCAAACATCCCAGCATCACACCACAAGATCTCATGGAGAACTCCTGCTTTCATTTTTATCCTATTAGGGATTTTTAAAACCCTTGGCTTCCTGTCTCATGAAGTCAATGGAGCAAGCCATGTGCTCTACAAGCAAAGGAAACGCCACTCAGATGGCCTGCAATGGCTTTATCTGATCTTGCATTTATTCCATAGCCTTTTTGTTTTATAGGCCAGTCATATATCTGCACTGAGCGATTATGATGCTCTTTCATGCTCAGTCAGACTTTGACCTGCAGTAATCACAGATTATTGGATATTGTTTTTCCTCAGGGACTGAATCTGCAACCTTGGGCCTAGATTTGGGATTCAATTTGGGGTAAAAATATCCAGATTGGGCCACATTTATGGCAATCATAATAAATGGTCCCAGACTGAATTCAGCTTTGAAATCAATCTTTCTTTCTACTGACAACCGAAACAGTAGCTTATGCATAGACTAATAAAGTTGTTCTATTATCTGCTCATTTATCCTGTATCATGAAAACATGGTACTTGCTGTTTGCTTCCTTTGTGCTTTAATTGCTAGTCCTTCAGAGCAAAGATCAGCTCTTTCACTTGCGTACAGCAAACAATAGAATCTCATTCTTGAATATTAATTAATTTGCTGCATAGAAATTATTTCCATTTCTGATGATGCACTGGAAATTTGAATCCGGGGGAAAAACACTCTTCAGAGAAGTGCTCTTGACAAGCAGAGTTCTCCTTTCTGAGCAGTTCTTATGGCAGGAAGAAAGATCAAGCTGCTCTGAAGTCCTGAGCAGAACAATTGCACATTCACCATGTGCTTTATCTTGCCATGCTAGAAGCACCACTTATTTTAAGGGAGCAATTGTTTAATCATACTGAAAACAGAGCCCTGACATGAGGTTCTGAGAACTTTCTGCTTTCCTTCTCATACTGACCATGGCTTCTGGGGCTGACATTCAAGGATATCTATTTTAGGCAAAAATAAATTGACCAAATTTTAGTCACGTAGTGGCAAGTTGCATTTACAAGGCTGCATTTTGATCAGTTTTAAAAGAGCTATTACTGATGTGCCCACAGGAAATCACAGAAGGGATGCAGACATCGTTGCAGTGTTCTTTGTCTTTGAGGTTATGAACACTTTAACATGCAAAACGCCACTCAGATAGCTTTTAGGCAGTGCTTATCCACCTCTGGTTTGGATTACGTGTGTTGAAGCCATTCCTTTACCTAGGAACACAAACTAGAAAATAAATATTTTCATTCTATTTCCTTTCTTTTCTACTTCCCAGGTTTTCCATTTTTTCAGCCTCTTCAGAGAGGAACAATAGTATCAAGTCAATATAAATAAAGCCCAGCTGATTGCATCAATAACAAGTTAAACTGTCTTGATTATCTGGTACCAACAGTCAGTGTGCCGTGGTCTTTGTAAGCCAGCCTCCCCAGAAATACCTGCCCTTGTTTCTCACACTTACTTCAGGTTTACTTGCACTGAAAACTTTTGCCTGAGAAACACTGCAATTTTCAGCTGAGCAATTTCCTTCCCTGATGACTTTTTTTTTTGGAGGATGACACATCTACAGTCTGAGCCCAAAGGACAAACAGTGAATAGAAATAAAAATACTCAGAGCTATTTTTTTATGCTTTGGTGAAATGAATACATGCTCTCTTCAGTTCTCCCAGTGTCTGAAACCATGAGAGTTCTCTTGTACATGAGCAATTTTCACTGATGTAGCCACAGCTCTGAGAAAACATTTTCATGTATGGAAACCATCTAAATACTCAAATATTAACAAACGCTGCATATCTTGAGTATTTATTATTCAATAAACCCTCCTCCCCCAGTTCCATATTTTCATATTTAAAAAGATGCTTTCCATTATTTATCATTAAATTCAACTCCCAGTAAGAGTCTGCTAAGGGAATAAAACAAGTCTTCAGAGCATTCTACAATTAGCATACCCTCATCATGCTCCAGTAATTATCTCCCCAGAGACTTCAGTTGGGATGCCATGCTGCTCTCATCACTACAGCATTCCCATGGGGGAAATTAAGAGGCAAAACACCAAGATTACTCAGATGCCACATTTATTGTGCATCAGCCACTGATCTTCTAGTCTTTTTGCATTTGACTCCAGCCAAAACAAATGACCCAACAGCGCCCAATACCAGCACAGCTGCATTTGTGCCAGGCTACTTAGGGTAGGTCATGATGGATCAGCATGGAATTTGTTTTTAATTTACAGGGAAGAATAATCCTTCAATAACTCAGTATTGCCCAGAAAATATAGGCACTGTGTTTCTCAGGAGGCATCAGGGAGAAGAGTGGTTGGGTGTGACAGTGTACTTTTATACACTGTGCTGTTCCTTTCTCTTCTCTCCTTTGCTGCCTCCTCCACAGTTAACCTGAGAAAAGTCAATCAATTTTGCCTTCGTTCTCCAGGACTTCTTTGCTGCATTATTCTTCTAGTCCCAGAAAATGCGTGACTTCTTCCCAAGTCCCTGGCTCCCTTTTTATATTCATATGGCATAAAAATGTTAGTAGACCATGTTAAAACTACTCAGTCAATCCTATTAAAAAGTGACAATTTCTAATTTTATGGACTACATGTAATTAAAAACTATCTGATCATATGCAGGAAAAATTCAATATCCCAGTTCTCAAGCCTCTTCACACTGCAGTCCTAGAGATTGTTTCAGTACAACTCCAATGTTAATCAGTACTAGTTGGTGTTATACAAGCAGAAAGGAAAATATCCCTCTTAAAATCAATTTCTAACAGGAATTTCTACCAGCTGCAGGTATTGAGAAATGCATGTAGCCAGGTTTCTCTGAATTAAACCAGGAAATCTGACTGCTGTATTTTTACCCATAACGAATCTCCCTGCTTGGTTTATACTGAATGGGCATCAGTCATAGCCAAATGTCAGGACTGTATGCTTGATAAATCATGACTAACACTACATTGTATTGCAGTAACCAACTGTTTATTTCAGAGTTGCCAACATTATGCAACTCCTTAGAAATATTCAGAAAAACAGATGTGTGGCACAAAAATCCCCATCCTACACCAAGCTGTGTATGATCTGATCTCAGATCTTACAGAAGGCATCTGCAAAGCCCTCTGAAGTTGACAGGGGCATTTCTGGTCACCTGTGGAGCAAAGACTGATAAGGGAGATGGATTTAAGGACCTATTTATAGGAGTAGTGTTTGAACGCAATCTCATCAGACATTCCTATTTGATGCCTTCCAATATTTAAACAATTTAAGAGCATATAGAATGAACATTTCCAAGTTATAGGTAGCTTGTAAGAAATCCTATTCAACAGAGAACATAGTTTCACTTTTTGTTTTCCTTAAAATAGTTTCACGGGAGAAAAATCTGTCTCAGCATGGTATATACCTAACAGCCCACTGATCAATGCAAGATTTACAAACCAATTTCAGAGACTGTCAATATTTATTTATTTATTTATTTATTACTCCCTTCCTTTCAATGCTACCTTTGTACATTCACAAAGACCCCATAACTCACACCTAGGACTATTTCTAAACCTGCTGAAGTTCTTAATCCTAACCAAGGACTTGACAGAGCCATACCTAGAATGGAAGACAACACTTCTGTATAAGTGCAATAGTGTTAGGAAGTGTTTATAAAAAATGTGCACAGGCATGGATACTCCTTTCTACTCAAATGGAGTGGCATAGCACAACCCATAAGCAAGATGTTCTTAGTCTCAGTGGTCTAGAAAGGAAAAAAAAAAAAAAAAGAGAAAACATGCTTGGTATGTGAAGACTGGCCATAAAGCAATACAAGGATGTTTGTTTTTTATCACAATTCAGCCTGACCCATAAAGTAAATTGCGTGTCTTAGGAACAAAATGACATAAACCTACGTTAATTCCACTTTAAGCATCTCTAGAAGCATAAAGGAGCTTGATATTGGCCAATACCCTCAGAGTGCATTGTCTGCTCATAAGACTAGTACAGAAGAAACCAAGAAAGGATTCTTGGAACCGATGCAGCCGACAGCAACACCATTAGAAAATCCAGTTACTGAGAACTGCAGAGCTAACTTACGTTGTAGATGTTAAGTAACCTTGACTCAGTGGACTCCTAATTTAGGGCTGCATCAAAACAAAACAAAATGCAAACAGTCAAATAATTTACAACTAGCAGGACAGTAAATTATGTATCTATTGATATCTAGCTTATATCAGCATCTCCAGCTCTAGAATAGGGAATTACATACTTGCACTGGTATCATGCTTGTGCTAAAATTACGATACAGCAACAAGCTCAGTTTCCCTCTTGGCCTAAGAGCTTATTTGAGGCACAAATTCAGGTGTAAATCTCTTCTCTCTTTGGGATGAAAGGAGAGGATGGGATGCATCACTACAGTCCTTCTCTCTTACCCTTGTCACTCGAATCCACTGTCATCCTCATCCCAGCCACACGTGAGGCCCAAGTCCTCCCCCAGGAGGCCAGCAGTCACTATGTGCTGCCAGGCCTTCTGCTGGAGACAAGGTACTGGAGAAGTGCTGCCTCACTGCTCGTTCCCCGCCAGGCTGCTCTTGTAAGAGTGCCAGCTGAAGTCATCCTCCTCCCTTGCTCTGACACACATTCAGTCATCTTCCCCCAGCTCTCCTTGCTGGGCCGAGGAAACTTCCCCACTGACCATTCCTCCTGCACCAAAGCAAAGCCTGCGTTTCCCTGGCAGCCCTGGGAAACTACAGCTCCCACAGTGCTGCGCAGCGCTGCAGCCAAAGCCTGGCTGTGCCCTCAGAGTTATGTGCTGGCTCGTGACCACGGACAGGAGGTTCCCTGCTCCCAGCACGCAAGGGCATTGCACTGCATCAGGTGCTGTGTGGTTGGAGCCAGATATCTGTGGAGCCCCAGGTATTTCACAGGGGGCACAGAGAGTGGGAAGCACCACGTGCTGGCTCACACAGCAGCGTCTATTGCGAGCCACCGCTTGCCCTGCACGTGGGCTGCAGGGAGCGTTTGCTGTGACTGAAAGCATGGCTGGAGCAGCTAGGCATGAGCGTGTATTATGAAGAGGTGCTCTGAAGAAACGCTCTGAGCGGGCACAAAGGAATCCTGTCTTAAATCCACCTGTCGGGATGCTTTCTGATACAAAGTGAATGATAAGTAAGATATAAAAATGGGGCGAAAAGAGTCAGAAGGGTGCGAGGCTCCACGCATCCCGCCCGGCCCACACCACACAGCCAGGCCTGGAGGCACCGCGACGCGGCCGGCCGGCGGCCATGTTCCCGCCGGGCAGGGGCAGCCATCCGGCGGCGCAGATCTGCCCCTTCGCCGGGTCGGGACGCGGCCAGCTGACAATTACAGTCTTCGCCCCATCCCCCCCTGCGTATCAATAGCTGGAGAAACCCGAGGCGGGTCACCGCCTCACCCCGCCCCACCGTCGATATGGCAAGAGCAACAAAACCGCCCTGCCCTAACCGCGCAGTCGCATCTTCGCCTCAGGCCCTCCGCCGGCGCGCGGACCCGGCGCGAGGAGGCGAGGAGGCGAGGAGGCGAGGGGCGGCGAGGGGCGGCGAGGGGCGGCGGCGGGCGGGGGCGGCGAGGGGCGGCGGCGGGCGGGGCCGCCTCGGGGCCGTGCCTCATGCCAGGGGGAGTGGCGAGGCAGCGCCGAGGCAGCGGGGGAGGGCAGCGCGCCTGCGCCGCGCGGCTGGCAACGTCTGCGCACGAGTCGGTGACGACACGAGCCGTCTGCCTCTCGGCCCCGCCCCCCCGTGACGTAATGCCGGATTGACGTGCGTGAGAACCAGTGCCGCGCAGCGCCGCTGTTCAAACCGGCGGTGCCGGGGCAGGGGCGTCCAACGGCGCTGCGGGGCGGGGTTGAGCGGCTGCGTGTTCCCGGGCGGTTCCGCCGGGCTTTTATTGCGCTCGGGGCGGCGCCGTCGTTTAGTGTGTTTGGAACGGAGGGACGGGCCGGCTGAGCCCGGCGGCATGGGGGTGAGGTAGGGCCGGGCCGGCGAAGGAGGAGGAAGAAAAAGGGGTAGTGCGGCCGTTCGGCGGAGCCAGGCCTGCGAGGAGGCGGAGAGGTCGCAGAGCCGGCCGGAGGATGGAGGACAAGAAGGAGGAAGGAGAGGCGGAGATCCAGGAGCACGGGCCCGAGCACTGGTTCAGCAAGTGGGAGCGGCAGTGTCTCGCCGAGGCCGAGCAGGAGGAGGCGCTGGCGCCGGAGCTGCAGGACGAGGCGGCGGCGCAGCCCGAGCACAAGCAGCAGAAGCTGTGGCACCTCTTCCAGAACTCGGCCACCGCCGTGGCCCAGCTGTACAAGGGTGAGCGGCTGGGGGGGGAGGGGGGAAAAAGGCGGGGGACGACGGGGCCCGGCCCGGGGGCGGCGGCGGTGCAGGGCCGCTGGGCGGAGTGCGAGCGGGGCCGCGGCCCCACAAAGGGGATGTGGCGGCGGGACGGCCCGGGCAGGGCGAGGAGCGGGCTTCCGGCCTGGAGGCTCCGCGCCCGTCCATGGAGGCGGACGGGAAAACAAAATGGCGTGAGGGCGGCCGAGGAACGTCGCCCTTCGCGGCCGCCGGCGGAAGGCTCGGCCCGGCATGGCGGCGCGGGGAGCCGCCGGAAGAAGCCTGCGGAGCCGCCGCTGCGGGGGGCCGGGCGGGAGGGGGCAGGGCGGCGGGGAGCTCTGC
Source organism: Lagopus leucura (assembly GCF_019238085.1). Taxonomy (NCBI): domain Eukaryota; kingdom Metazoa; phylum Chordata; class Aves; order Galliformes; family Phasianidae; genus Lagopus; species Lagopus leucura. The sequence continues at coordinate 9,764,794 of NW_024962257.1, read as the reverse complement.
GGAGGTGAGCCGCGGGCGGGGCGGGGAGCGGACGGACGGCCGTGCCGGCGGCGGCTGCCGCCCAGCCCGGGGAAGAAGCGCCCACAAAATGGCGAAGTGCGGGGCCGGCCCCATTGTGCGGCGGGGTCTGCGGGCGGGGGCACGGCTCGGCGCTTCCCCGAGCGGCCCCGGGAGCCGCCGCCGTGACCTGAGCCCCCCCGGCGGCCGGCCGCCCTTCCCGGTCCCGCTGCCGAGCCGCCTTCGGGAGGTGGAACAAAATGGCGAAACCTAACATGGCCGTTCGGAGTTAGCGACTCCAAAATAAACAGCGTGTGTCCTTCCCTCCCTGCAGACCGGGTGTGCCAGCAGCCGGGGCTCTCCCTTTGGGTCCCTTTCCAGAACGCGGCCACTGCGGTCACCAACCTCTACAAAGGTAAGGGGCTGCTGCCCGTGGCCCTCCCCGCTGAGCCGGGCCCGCTCGGCCTCCTGCCTCGGCTTACTCATAAGCGGGGCCTGCTAATGTCTCTTATTCACCCTGATAAAATCTAACCCGAGACTGCTTCCTGAATCTTGAGAGTTTTCCCTGTGCCGTTTTAGCTGACAGCAGTTGAATCTTTTCTGTTGCCTCATGTCAGTGACTAACAACTTAAAGGCTGTTTTGTTCTGAGACCCTTGAAAGAGGATGTTCTTAGTGTGCCTCTCATGATTCAAGGGAAGAGTGCAAGAGCTTCTGCAGGACTTCAGTGTCCTCCATAGCTTTAATTTCGTTGTGTATTAAATGCTGGGATGTCAGTATAATGTGTGTGCATTTTCACTGAAGTGTAGGTTGGCTTTAGTGTTTGCAGAACTCTGCATATAGGTTTAAAAAAAAAAAAAAGCAACTTTGTTCTTGTGCCACTGAGGCGCTTTCAGTGAGCCTTGCAGAAGATTCCCACTTTGTTAAGCACCTCATTTTCATTCACTCTTCATTAGGGTGATGGTAAAAGGATGATATTAGCCAAAGCTTGTGCTCCTTGTGCTTATGGCCGTTCTGTTGTGCTGTTTGACTCCATCTGTTAAGATCTGTTTCTGGACTCTGGTGTTCCTTAGATTGGTACAAGAGTTCCTTGCTTCAGAAGGATTGTTCAATACTTGTATGAGCAGAGAATGAATTCAGCAAAGTGTGAATTTGTTATTACTGCCTTCCATTACTAGGAAGAAACTCAAACTTTTGAGTTTCAAATTGCTGTTTTTCTTTAAGTTCTGGAAGTGTTTTTCTTGGTCTGTATAGCATGGCACATGGTATACCCTGGAAGTTTTTCATTTGTCTTGAATTTCCTGGTTCGTGGGATTTGCTAGAGCTTAGCATGTTTCTGCCTCATGGGGTTTCTGAGGGATGTGGAGGAAGCAATAAGGAAATGTAGATAAATAGCCCTCACTAGCAATGATCATCTCTCCTGCAGGAAGTGTGTATGACTATTCTGTATGTGTTGTGAGTTGTGTAAAGGGGCAGCCCATCATGTAATGGGCTAATGCCCATCCTGAGGGAGAGAGCTGCTCAAACGTGGACAGGCTCCATTGTCTCTTGAGCATGGTGCTGGAGGAGCAGCAGGTAGTAAATTGTCTAGAATTATTAGTTTGTTGCAAATGATGTCCTTTCCAATGTCCTTGCTACAGCCTTAATTTTTGCTTAAATTACTTGTGTTATAAGTAATCAAGTTAAATGAGACCTATTTTTCTGCAATAATGTGGTTAAGAGAAGAATATGTAGTTTCTCAGTGATCAGGGAAACTAGAATTAAAATAGCATGCTGTCTTCAGGCAGATATCATGTAATACTTCACAAAGGAGTATCTGAAACTTCTCTTAAACAGAATTAAGTGCTTAGTTACTCAAAACTGCAGTCTTCCTTTCAGTCCTCACTTGATTCCCAGTTGAGTAAGTCCCCTTAAAAGGTAGGAGAATATGCCTAGGATCATCTAGACCATGGTGTACCTTGCAAGTAAAGAGCCCATTAATGTGAATTTGCCTTGAGTAATAAACAGAAAATTACTCTTTAAAACCTTCTGTGGCTCCTTCACACACTCAGTAATAGTTATTTCAAAGGAATTCTGACAAAACATTGAAGTGCTAGGTACTGTGAACTAAATGTTACCTACTTTCTCTTGCCCCAGTGGGTTTCTGGTTTGATAACTTCAAGGCATCAAAGCCTTTAATGGGAGCAATGTAAGAAACAGTGTGTAGGGCAGATAGTGTGATTGCATGTATATTAGCATTTTCTTCAAAATAAATTGTGTTATTGTACCATGATCTGAAGAGCATCTGGATTGTGGATTTCTGTTTTCACTTAAAGAAGTGAACATCTGCTTTGTAAGGGTTTTAGTTATTTTGATGATTTTGTGAGCCCACAGTTTAACTTATTGAAAAATGTAACTTTCTGCTAATATTAGTATTTGTAATTGTGAAATGTAGGCAGCTTGACTGCTTGTGTATCTTCTCAGTCTGACTTTGTGAACAAAGCAGGTGTAGGTTTTAATGCCTGGTCTTTCCTAGGGTAATGGTGCTTGAAATTTGCCTAGGGTATGTTGACAATCAGTGGCTGCCTTCATAACTGACCTTAGTTAGCCCCTTGTCAAGTGTTCTTGTACACAAGGAGAGCAGGCTTGTTGATGTAGAGCTGGGCTCTTCATCTCTCAGGGTTTTCTCAAGGTATTTCAGGAAGGGATTAAAGGACTGTTGTCAGCTTCCAGACTAGCTCTGAGGAGTTTGGGTAGCTCTTGCCCTACTGCACTGGAGTCAGAGATAGTATGGAGTTAAAGTGCCTGGAGGAATAATCTGTCAAGTTGCCAATGCTTCGACAGGAATTAGCTTTTGTAGACCTTTCAGTCTTTTGGTTACAAAGCAGCATAAGAAAGTACTATAAAACAGAGTGCATGAAGGTAATGTTAGCATACTAAACATACTTTGTGTGGTTGTGTGATCCAGTATTTCCTTCCTTGGTAAGTTGTGCTATATTTGAAATGCTGTTATGTGGTAGTTTTTTAGCACTCCTTTATGGGCCATCCAGTGGTGCCTTACAGTAATGTCCAAGATTGGCACTTAAGTGGTTATTCTTGTTCTTGTGTGTGAGAAATAGATTAGATGTGTATGTCTCTGTTTATCTGTAAGCCAATATCTTGGACAGCTGTTCATAAATCTCAACATTATTTTGAGGAAATGGCTTTTATGTTGGACTTCATTAGTAAAGGAAGAATTCAAAAGCAGCTTCTTCTGTCTTTAAGTTTAAAAACAAATCTGGAAGTCAAGTGAATTGAGTTGGAGTGGGTGCTGTTTTAACTTTGAATGGAGTGAGAGCTAACATGGCAGTGGTTTTCATGGCAAACAAGATAACATACCTGAGTAAAGAAAATGATTTGTCCCATCTGTTCTCTGAAATTTGCTGATAGTACTTCTTCAACTGGTAGCCAAGAGCTTGCTGAAGTTTGAGGACAATGTAATACAAATAAATAGTGCTTGTTAGAAGTGGAGTTAACTGTTGTGCACAGATGACTGATAGCATCAGTGAAGAATAAAACTGTGTTTTGTAGCAGGGATAATAGTAAGTAATACCTATTCAAAGCTTTTGTATATCAAACTTGTAATGGATTCCTAAATGAGGAAGGAAAGTCTTAGGTAATATATTTACAAAAGAAGCTTAACTGAAGGATGTCAGAAATGCTGTTCTAGCTAGGTTCAAAACTATGGTCTCCTGTAAATTTCCTCTATGTGAAATCTGGAGTAAGCTTGTACTCTAAAGAAATGGGAATCTTCTGAAAATTGTGCATCTGCTAGCAGTGAGAAAATGAGTTAATTCTTTTATGTGGAATTTCCTAACTCTGCTGATGTACTTTAGGAGTGCATGGAAAGTTGAAGTGTGCTGCTGTTCATTAAGCAAATGCATGTCTGCTGATTTAAGTACCTGTCTCAGACTGACCAGCTCAAAGGATGCTTCTGATGTTAATACAGTATGGTCTCAGTGTTCTATTGCTAACCTCAGGTATAGCGAATAAATGCTATTGCTGAGGAATTTAAATTCTGACTTGTAAAGATGTAGGGGGAGGAAAAGGAACTAATCAAGTCCTTTTAATTAATACTTAGTTGTAATGACTCATTTTCACTGCTACAAACTAGGTGCTGTATTACAGTAACCTGTAGAAGACACGCTTATTTCTTTTGGCTGAAAGAAAATCATATCGGTGTGTACCATACTATATATTGTTTTGTTCCATCTGTAATATTTGCTAAGAATACTTTTCTGTCTTCTTGCAGAAAGTGTGGATGCCCATCAGCGAAGCTTTGATGTAGGAATTCAGATTGGCTATCAACGTCGGAACAAGGATGTGTTAGCTTGGGTTAAAAAACGCAGAAGAACTATTCGTAGAGAAGACTTGATCAGCTTCCTATGTGGAAAAGTTCCTCCTCCAAGAAATTCTAGAGCTCCTCCAAGACTGACTGTAGTATCCCCTAACCGAGCTACTTCAACAGAAACTAGCTCATCTGTAGAGACTGATTTGCAACCCTTCCGTGAAGCCATAGCTCTGCATGGTAACAGTAATTTTTCGATACTACTTGGCTAAAACTGGGTGGGGGTTCATGATGCATGTCTTCCTCTTATGCTTTGGATTTTGGTCACTGATATCTTTGTCATGTACTCAGTGTTCCAGTTGAAGGTGCCTACCTAATTCTCTAAGAGCTTTCTGTATGTGTAAGATTTGCTAGATGCTAAAAAGCTATGTGGTCAAATATGAGCGAGGTGCTTTGTGGAAAGAGTTCATGGCTGCAGAATGTAATACATCTGAAACTCAAAGTTAAGTATCAGCTTAGAGTATTTCTGAAGCATGAAGAGATGATATTTGTATCAATGGTAAAATAAATACAATTGTTGGGAAGTGATAATACTACACTTGCACCTAGTTAAGTGTTAACTAGTAGTAAGTAACTAACAGATTTATGTGGGGTAGAGGAAGGAATTGACAGTTTGAAACTATATGTCTTAGTGCCCTTGTTTTTTGGTGCAAGGATAATAGTGTGGTATTCTGCTCCAGCAAGTGCATGGAGAGGGATATTGTAGGTTCCCTTCACTGCAGGAGTCCTGTTCAGCTCTGATTCCTAGTTCACTTCTTAAAGATGTACCCCTAGTTGATCCATAGTGGATTTCCTTGCTGTTGTCAGTAGTGCTGGTGTAGCTTTTTAAGAGTTACAAATTCTCAGCAGCTAATTCTGCTTCGAACTTTCATTCAACAAGTGAAAAAGAAAATGGTCATGAGGTGAAAAGCAGTTCACCTTTGGATTTTATTATGCCTTGCAAAATTTCTAAAGGGTAACAGATACTTTGAGCTAATAATGAGCTGTTTGTGGAGACTTAAAGATAAAACTGTCTGGAAATATCTGTGAAAAATAAATGAAAACATTACCATATTACTTTTGGTAGGGAATAGGATTTAAGTAGTTAAGTGCATTCCTTAAAATGCAGTCTTTGCCTCTGCTCTGCTGTGGCAGTTTTTCAAGATGAATAAGCCCTGCACTGTTACCAGAATTAGGCTGTCACTTAGACATGTTACTGGCTGCTCTGTTGCCACTTCAATGAACCATACTTACACCTGATCATGTTTTTTGGCTGTTTTCCTTCTCATACTGGAATCTGGCTAGAGAACTCTGTGTACCAGTATTGTTTATTCAGTAGGTTAAGCTGATTTCATGAGGAGGACAGCTGCAGAAGCTGACTCTCATGTTATACAAAATGATAAGCGGACTTAAAAAAAAAAAAAAAAAAAAAACCTTCCTTTCTGAAACTACATTTAAACCCTGTGCAGATTACCTTAAAGGCTTACAAGTCGCTTAAACGCCGAGCACTTTCAAGCAGTTAATTGGTGGGTATTCACTGAAGTTATTATAATTGTTTTTTAATCTCTTCTTAGTACAGAGATTGTTCATGGAAGAGCAAAGGGGAACTTCTGGGTACAACGTTTGGAATATGAAAGGAATGAGGCTCATGAGCAGAGTAGGAAGTTTTCTCTGGTAGTACTGCAGGAAGGACTAGAAATGTGCTCTTCCCCTTAATCAGCTGGTGGGCAGGATTACATGTCAGTCACCTTCTGGATTAGTTTCTTCTGATATCAGTTTCAGTCTGATATGACACATGCTTTTTGTATTCCTCCTTCAGTCACTAGACTTGTGTAGGGCCCCCTGAGTGTTTCTAGGCTAGTGTCTACAATTTGTTGCCTTCCATCTCCTTCTTGCCCTTTTCTAACACTGAGGAAGTAGTGATAAAACTATCGTCTCATCTTTGTTCCTGTTTATTGTTGGTCATCTTAGAACTGCTTCAACTTTTTTTAAACTGCAGGTAACTCTTGTTTGTAAATTAATGTAGGGCTGTGTGTCTGCATCTTTGGCAGGCTGCTGAAGTGGTGTGCTACTTCTGGATGTGAGGGAACGTGGTAGTGAGAGCAGCTTCAGCAAGTGTTCAGGACTAAGGCTTTAAGTGAAATTTCTGACCAGTGTGTGAAAGCAGGGTTTTGTGCCAGAAGGCTTTCTGTGGAGTAGAGTATTCCTCTGTCAGTGACATGGATGGGCTGAATCAGAGTTGAGGGCAATATGGAAACTCGCTGCTTAATGTGGTGTCTTTAGTAAAACAGATATGAGTTAAAGTACAGAATAAAGCTCTGAAGCTCCTTTGCTGGCATGTTGCTGCTGCTCAGAAGGGGATGGCAGTATGACTGAAGACCTAGATCCTTCAATTTGCTGATCAGACTACTATACCTAAGTCTCACTATTTATATTTAAATCTGAGAACTTAGAGAAGCAGCTATATAGTGATGTAGTTTATTAATACTTCCTGGAAGACTGTGCACAGCTCTGTGTATTCCTTAAAATAAAACTCTAGAGTATCTGTAATTGAATCTTGAAAACCATATGCTGCATCTGCAAATCTCCCTAAAACTGCAGTTTTAAACTTCTTGCCTTTTGATCCTTGTCTGGTGTGTATTAGAACTCAGCAAGGTGATTAAATGGCTTTCTTGATGAAGGCTGGGCATTTTGAACCCCAAACCTAGTTTTGTGGCATTATTCACGTCCGGAGTAAACTTGTTCTTTACTCTTCTGTTTTAAAAGCAGAATGATCAAGAAAAGCTGTACTAACTTGGAAGAGTTCCTTTTTTATGGTGATCTTACTTTTCTGTTATGGCACTTCTGCTGTGTGCATCTGTTACTGAACTCCTTCAGTGTAACTTCTGGGGACCAAAGAAGGAATCTCAGAGAGTAAACTGGCAAGTGAAAATGTTTGCCCTTGATGGCAGCTTTGCATTATTGGTGTGCTGGAGGGCACCATTTGAAATATAATCTCACTTGAAACTAGCTGTTAAAGGCTGTACTCTTACAATTTGGGAAGTAGTTAAGGTAAAGTATGCTGTCTTACCCTGAAGCTCAAGTGGATTTTTCTTAAAGTGGTGATACTGCATATTCCTGGAAGTAATGAAGATAAAATGCTGCTATTGTTCAACTCCTCAAACCTGAGTTTGTGACTTTCATCTAACCCTAAAAAAAAAAAAAGCAGTTAGCATAGGCTTAGGTGCATCTTCATGTGCTTCCTCAGTGTGTATCTGTGAGAAGAGTTTTCAAATAAAGATTAAATTGAACTGATAGCCATAATTTCTAGAAGCTGACATGTACCAGAGCACTTTCTGCCTTACTAATAGGTAGAATGCTGTCTGCCTACAAGACTCTTAAGGGGTGCTGGTTGTTCTGCAGTCTGGAATGATGCTTTGGCCTTCCAGCATGGGGTTGATGCTCTGTCAGATGTATGCTCAGTGTGGGATCTGTACTCTTTTCCAGAAGCATGGGAGAAAATGTCATGTATTTGAGGCGAGCAGCAGCTCAGCAAGGCAGTAGTGAAAAGCATTGTACTTCAGTGTTCTTACTTAAAATGATGCGCTGGTAGGCAAGAGCTCAGTGTAGAAACAGTGGAGTTTTTGCTCGGTAGATTAAGTGTTGACATGGCATTGATTCAGTCCCTCTGGGCTAAACTCTAACTCTGCCAGATGGAAATATGTGGCTTGACTCAAGGATTCTAAATGTCCATCAGGTTTTGTCTTGTCTTGCTGTCTGTTTTGTATTACAAATCAATATTAAAAAATGGAGAAGGAAGCAACTGATAGAGACCATGGGAGACTAGAGTTTAGATGAATTGGATAGGGTTAAATTTGACATAAAGGTTGTGTTGGTGTGTTGCTGGAACTTGTTGTGTAGCAGTAATTTGAACAGTGGTGGTGTGACGAGGATTTTTTGTGAAGTTAACTAATTCTTGTTTTGGTCACACTTCAAGTGTGAGTATTCCTTCTGATTGAAACGTCTGGAAACAGTAGTTCATACCATGACTGTACTGAATAGTGGCTATCCAGTATTTGATAGTGACCTGAATAACTCATTGGGATCATGGCTGCAGTGCAGGTGAAACAGTTTGTGGTTTATAAAGCTTCAGTTAGGTTAGTGTAAGTAAATGTGTGCTAGAGTTGGCAGTTTTATTTAACCTAAACATTTCATTCTCTGCACATTTAGCCAAGCATCTAATGATTAGATAACCTTGGAGAGTAAGTACTTAATTGTAAGCTACCTACCTAATATCCTTTCTATACTGTAACTTTTACTAATAGCGTTATAGTAAGTGCTCTAAAACACCCTTCAGATAGCAGTAATTTCACAAAAATCAATGTATTTCATAAGAGCTTTGACTGAAAAAATAGTGGTAGTGAGAAAGTAATGAATACTATAAAACACTTCAGACAGTGCCCTCCAATTTAAGGCATGGCGAAGAGGAGAGCAATGTGTCCTTTCTTAAGGGCTTTTAGAGAAAGATCTACGAAGAGCAGTGGGAGATTTCAGCTGTGATCATGGGGTAATGAAATAGATGAAAACACTTCAGTAGCCATTGAATCTGTCCTATTTTGTAGACAAAGCTGTGCCTGTGATTAGGTCCTGTTAATCACAGTACAGAAATGAAGTTGTTAAATGATGTTGCTAATCATGTCATCTTATTGTGTAGTATCTATTACTGTTCACCTAACTGCTTAACTGAAATGCTCTCAGAATACACCAAAAACTTGAAATAATTCTCAGTGAATGGGTTTTCTGAGATTTTCCTCTTGCGTGACAACAGCTTTCCTAGAAGAAGTGAACTGTGGATCATTCATCCTGAAAGATGCTGTTTTCTGGCAACAGAGAACAGATCTTTTCAATTACATTGCTGATTGTCTTCAGTAATATTGCTTGTGTCAAATGGCAATTCAGTGTTTCAGTATGTCTTGATATTTTTTCCCTCATTCTTCTATATTAGTTTGCCTAGTCTTCAATGGATGTAAATGTTTCATTTGACATTAGATTGCTGTGTAGTGCTATGTAATATGGCAACTGCTATAACCAATACAGAACTGCCACTCCATGATGAGGCTGTTTGCATTCTTAATGATGACCTACAGATACCTAACTGATCTAGTATGAGATGGAAATTTAAACTGCGTTGTGTTGCAATGTCATTGTATTCTGATCTTTGTAGCCACTGTTTCAAAGCTAACCCACTGCCTTTGACACCAGGCTTGATTAAAGTTTATAATCTTCAGAGTAGTCTCCAAGAGAGAGGCTGGTTCTGAGTCTAAATCTGTAGTGATTTGTTATTACCTGAATACTGAGAAGTGAATATCTGCTTGAGGCATTGCTTGCCATCCTCTGTTAGGATGCTGCAGTGTAGTAGATACTTGTTAATTCTGACTTGTGAATCTATGGCTTCAAACAATGTATGGTATTTGAAAGTCTCTTCTTCAGAGTGTAGTTCTTGAGTGATGGCTAAAACATGGTTTCTCACCTGAGAGATCAGTTTTGGTTTTAGAATAGTTTTTCTAAAAAAAAAAATAATAAAATACACTGATCACTTGATTCTGAGTTCTACAGAACAGCCAATGACTGAAAGTTATGTAAACTGTCAATTGTGGAAGTAACAGTACTGAACCTGTGTGTTCAGAGCAATTATGTTTGGAATTAGTGCTATGGAGAACCATGGGCAAAGTGTCAGTTTGGGTTTGGAAGCGTCAGAAACATTTACCCTCTGTACTGTCAGTTTTGTTTTTGCAGTTGAATTGTACAGGATGAAATGTTCTTTCTAATGCTGTGTCAGTTGAAATTAAACTTCCTGCAATCTTTGAATTGTGCAGTGATTTCTTACCTGCCTAACTTTTAAACATCTAGCTTTTTTTTTTTTCGTTTGGGTGCTTTATTTTGTAGATATGAGTCTCATTTTTTTTAATGACTTCAAATTTAAGCTCAACCTGAATTCTGGGAGTACCAGAACAAAGCTTTTTGGCTGTGGCCTATTTTTTCATTAAAGGGGCTTTTACTTTACTTTTTTTTTTTTTTTTCCAAATACTTTCTGTCATTTTGGATGAAAAGAATTTTTATGTTGTTAAAACCCTGCAGGATTCTGGTCAGGCTTTAAACCATGCTTCTAAGTCATTGGGACATTCACTGGGGCTGTGAGCAGAAGCTGTAAGAAAGCACAAGCTATTAGTTTTTACTGGACATAGTGCAAAATATTCCATGTAAAGTAGATCTTGTATTACAAGATCAAAGCTTTCAATGTTATTTCTGCAGTGATGTAGAGTGAATCTGGCTAACCTGTCCTGTCACGACTTGTGTATCAACCTGCCATCACTGCAGATGGCTTTAGAATCTGTTAATTAGTATGAAGTTTTCACTTCTGTTCAGGTTATTAATGAAGTGCTAGGAAGCATAGTGATAGCAGGGAGTCAGTGACGCTGTTTTGGATCAGATCTGCCAGTAGTGAATTTTGGTCAATTGACATGTGGTCTTGCTTTTCTGCTTTAAGTGCTCTGAATACTAATGTGTTGGCTAATAGTGGCAGCCCTCAATTGTTTTTACTTAAATAATTAAATTGGTTGCTTTACAAACCTGTCCGTGATGTGCTGTCATGCTGTAGTTCCCTTCAGAACATAAGGGGAACTTTTGAAGCAAGACTAAGTCAACTGTGCAATTAACTGCATTCGTAGGGAAGGTTTCGTTCTGTGTTGGAAATAGCTTAGGTTGAAGCTGCCACATGGGATAGACTACCCTTCCTTTGAGTGTTTTCACACTATGACTAGCCTGTCATCTGCTTGTGGAGCAAGCATTTGCTGTAGTGTGCCTCTACAACCTGGTGTATGAACTCACTCCAAATTTTCTAAGGGGCTCTTCCAACTTCTGTGTTCTCTTATAGTAAAAGCTAAGAAGGCATGGCAGAGAGGTGGGAGGGTGTGTCCTGGCCTTCGAGTGAGTGTGCGTGGCACAAATAATGGGATGAAGTGCCTGTAACGTATCACTACGTCAGATAAATGTCGTCCCTGTACACACAGGAAGTTGCTTTCTTTGCTGCATGTCCTAAATGTTCTTTCTTTTCTTCCCTTAGGTCTTAGTGGTGCAATGGCTAGTATAAGTGTTCGCTCAAGTACCCCAGGCTCTCCTACTCACGTGAGCAGTGGTTCCAATGCTAGTCGAAGGAGAAACGGACTTCATGATGTTGATTTGAACACTTTCATATCAGAAGAAATGGCACTCCACTTGGACAATGGTGGAACTAGAAAGCGTACCTCAGCCCAGTGTGGCGATGTCATTACAGACTCACCAACTCATAAACGCAACAGAATGATCTAAACTGCATAAATTTCAAACCCACCATGCTGCTTGAAAGCCACTTGATCCTCAGAGTACTATTGAAAAGGAAACGTGAGGCCATCTTCCCATATTCACTGTTTAAGACAAATTCAATAATTGCCATAAAAAATTTTAGGTATTACGTTAGACGCCTCTTGTATCTGCGGCTTTCTTAAACTATATTCTTAGCAGAGGACATCAGATATTGTGTAGTAGCTAGCAAGATCATCATAGGCGAACATGTATCTGTTCCAAGGCTAAAAGTGACCTTACTTGTATTCTTAAAGGGAGAGGAAATTTCAGACGTTTATTTGGTTATAGAATGCTTCTTTTGTCCTTTATTTCCTGCTGTGTTGAGTATTTGCTTAAACAGTATTGCCAGTTTGACTGAAATTGTCTACTACATGACTTGGCATCTTTGTCAAAACTGCAGGCTTCCATTTTTGCAGCACTGTACCATGCACCTAGTTTCTCTATAGTAACAGTGTGCAAGTTATAAATATTGGACTGTACCCTTTTTAGTTTTAAAAGCAGTTGATAATTCTGGTGATTGTGTGATAATGTAAAGAGGTGCTATGATGGTCATGCAATTAATACTTAATATTGAATCAATACAAGGATCTTTATTGGGTTCACTTTGTGTGTTTAGTGCTCTGAAGTAGCAATATAAAACTTCCCCAGTTAACTTCATAGACTTTTGAATCTTCAGTTTGAGGAAATATATGTACTTAATGGTATTATCCTTGTGGTAACAATACACAGTGCAGACTGCACCAGTGCTGACCTAAATTTAGAGGAAGATGTCCTGTAATTGGAAAGTAGGCTTTTCTGTTCAGTATTAGTGAAGGGTAGGCTTTGTGTACACCCATATCCCATTTTACATTTCTTGTGGAGTAATTGCCCATTGCTGGGGAGGGGTGGGAGGAGAGGGGAGTGAGGGGGAGTAGTTGAAGGAAGGGTATTGTCTAACAAGTAAGACTTCTGGTCACAAGTGGGAACTTGGACTAACTTAAGATTCTCTGTGATGCCACCTCCTTCATGGCGGGTGACAGTGCAGGTTCTGTCAAGTGCTAAGAAAATAATTTAAAACTGGAAGTTGATTTTAAAAAGTTCTGGATAAACATGCTGTAAGGATGAATTAAAAAGGATAAATGGCTTTCTTTTTGTGTTGAGCTTACATTCATAGGATCAAACTCTGCCATAAAGTAAGTGTTATCAAAAACTGAAGTAGACATCAAGACTGATCGGCTGCAAATCAGTTTCTGAATGGGGATGGATATATCAATCTCAAAGAACTTCTGTTTTTACATGTAGGTAGGAGTCTTTTTTTTTTTTTTTTTGGTGGAGACTGGCTTTTATGGCCTCTGAATCTCTGCCTAAAAATGAATAATACACAAGGAATAAGAAAACAAGGAGCTCCAGACCTGCGAGCTGGGAAAGGGTGTTTAGTGAGGTGGTATATGTGCTTAACTGGAAGCATAGACTCATCTTTGATGAAATGCAGCTGTTCTAGATCCACAGTGCAAAATTCTGGTGTCCTACTTAACAGTTATGGCACCTTGAGCTCCATTTGTATACAGCTCTTTAAGACTTCTGCTTATGTGCTTGTAGAGTCAGATCTTTGTATTTCTTGTTACTTGAAGCAGACTTGACTGTAGTCTTGCTTCATTTTGCCCTGATGTTCTTTCATTGGTGGTTGCTTGATGAGGCAAGACAGTAATTGATATTTAAAAACTTTCAGAATTCAAGTCTCTTAGGAGCAAAACTTCCTTGCTTTGTGGTGCTTCCATCATATTTCTTTACATTGAAGAGTTCTTAAGGATGTCAACATTTGCACAACACTGTAGCTAGAGGTTCTGTAGTTTATGGGGCAAGTGTAAGAACTGTGCAAAGCAAGATGGTAAGACCTGTTCTAAACTCCCTGCCTGTGTTACATAGCTTAACTTGCACATCACCTGAAGGACTTGGTATACCTTAGTTTCAGTTACTGCTATTAACTATGATTCGTAAGACTTATTTTATGTAAAATATTAAAGCTGCATAAAGCTAATATTCATTTGACTGCGTTTTCAACTGAAACTTTTAAGTATCTAAGCATTAGTATTTATTTGGCTTTTGATAGAGGAGTTTCTCTGTCCTAAATGGACAATCGCAAAATGAAAAGTCACAGGCTGGAATCCTGACCAGAAAAGACGCGTGGAAATCATCATCTGTTTTGTTTATTCATTAACTGGTTTGTACAACTGATATGCTTATGCTCTGCAACTTCTAACACCTTATGTGTAAGGGTAGCAACATACTGATATCAGAGTTCTGCATACAGGGTTTGAACTGTTAACAGTGCTTCTGGTCTAGCCCAAATACACAGAACCTATTCAGATTGTCTCCCCTTCCTTGCAGTTCTGTTCTGTTAATGTTCTGAAGCATTACTTCAGTCTACTACCACTCAAAACTACGTTTATTTGGCTTTCTGTGATTTGTGCCATTTTTTCTTTGAGGAGAAAACAGTCTTAAACTAATTGCAGTGATATTTTTGCCTGTACCTTAAATACTTGGCAACTTGTTTTTCTGTTCAGCCCCAACTGTTTCTTTGTTAACCCTTGCTGGAATAATCCAAAATGCACATATTCACGTGGTAAATGGGAGAACAGATTGTCTCGAGAAAACAAGTTAAAGCTCAGTACCTTTTGCTTTGAAGATTATTTCTTGTGTCAGTGTAGAAAAGTGTAATTCTGAGAAGCAGCATTCTGCTGTTATCCAAACTAGCTCCTGGAGCCAGAAGTAAGTTGATGTTAAAGAAACACTGAACTGAGGACTGTTTAGTTTGATTTTTAAGGAAGTGCTTATTTTTGCTTTCTCTTATGAATCATGAGTTGACTGGTCTTTTTTCCATGTACATCAAATCTAACATGAATGTGCGGCAAGTTACATACAGTACATCCTGCACTGAAGCTACTGAGCTTGGCTTGCTTATTAATGAAATACGTTTTAAATGTTAAATTTAAAGTTATATTACAATAAAGTAATGCAAAAATGATTTTGGCTGAAACTGAAGTCCTGCAGTTAAACTTATTCTCAAATGTGGTTTACCCAACTGGAGTAATAGAAACTCTAAGTCATAATAAACCTAATAAAAAAAAATAAAAAATGTTAAGGCTGCTTTGTAATTATTTTAAATGAGTAATACAGTCCATCGATGAGCCCCAAACAGAAGCGTGAGCTACAGGCTTATTTAATTCTGCAGAATGGAATTTGATGGCAGCTGTATTTAGGCTTTTGTCTCCTGCATCACAAGCTGCTGTGCTGCGGGCTGCGGAAAGCCTTAAGAATTGGGGTGTACTGCATGCATTTGTGTGAGATGTTTTATAGAACTCAACATCACTGAGATCTAGGAAAAGCATCTTAAAATGTGCAGCATACCCTCTTTAGGAGTGGAATTGGTGTTGACTTCAGTAGTAGAGATTTATCTCTTTAGCCAAAAGACTTTGCACTTGTGTGAAACAAGGTGCTGTAATAACAGGCTTTCCTGCTTTGTGTGGGTGTCCCCAAACCTGCAAATATTTTTTCGCTTGTCTTACCAGCAGGCTTTGGAATTTAGCTGCCTTTTCCAATTTCTAACCAGTCAAATGTTATGGTGATGGTTTGAAAGTATTCTTAAATGACTCCTAATGTAAGTCTTTCAGATGATAGCCTAGAGCTAGTAACTGGTTGGTAGAAGTGAGGAATGTACACCTGGCTTCTTCCATGGTTTCACTGCACCATCTGGGGTAGCCACAAGGCCTTGTGTCTTGTTCCAGAATATCTCTTTATTTAAAGCAGTGAAGAAGGCACTGACACCTGTTAACTGTTTCAGTGCTGGTTTCTGAAGCTTTAATGGTGGGCATAAACTATAAAGGCTCAGCAGTGGGTAGATGGAGGTTGGTAAATGCTTCTACAGTCTGCAGTGAACTGTTTCTGTAGTCAACACTGGTGCTTTCTGCCTTTTCTCCTGTTGGATCCCTTTCACATCAACTCAAAAGAAGTGAAAATTGTCTTAAGTTCACAATGGAAGTCATGAATAAACCAAACATACTTGTTTCTGTATAGTACAGTAGTATCACCTGGGTGTGTTACAAAAGGGAGTTAAAGAGTAAATGTTTTTGAGTTAAGTGGGTTCCAGTGTTTCCTATGAATGCAGCATCACCAGTCACAAGTTCAGAGTTCAAACTGCAATGTTTGGGGATTTTGGAACACCAAGAACACTGGGCTGTATTTTCCTTGGCTTAAGATGGGAGTATGTTGGGGAAATGTGAAAGAATATGACTTAGGAAATCACCAGTGAGATCAGGAAGAACAGTTTGTAGAAAGTCAAGAACTTCAGTATAAAAACAGTCAATTGATTGCATCCAGTACAGCTTTTAATCATGTTTCATAACACGTCATAGTATATATGATATATATAATACACATCAAAGTATATATTTGTGTAATTGTGTTTTAACACCACCTTGTCTGTCAGCAGCTCATGATGTTCCTTCAGCTCTGAAACTTCCAAGCTGTGAGAATTCTTCCACTTGTGTCTTGTACATCCTTTGTCTTTTCATAAAGCATCACAACAGGATCCAAAGTATTTAAGCTAGGTACTCTCAGAAACATGTATGAATATTCCACTGGGGTTTGGATAGGGTCACTGCTGGCTTTACCTGTGCACCACTGCCTGCCTCAGCCTCAGAATATGGTCAATTTTGGAAAGTCTGAAGGTCAGCATTTGTCACTTGTTCCTACACTGCTTGCTTTTTACACTGAAAACTATTTGAACCTAGGTTTCTCCTTCTAATGGAATTCTTTTGAGCCTTACCTGAAATGAAGTATGCAAGAGTTGGAGTGAGGCTGGGAGAAAGCACGAGGTTATCTAAATGATCTCTCGTAGACAGATAGGTACACCATTTGTCTGAAGCATTGCTGCTTTGCAAATTGATGGCCACCTTTCTGACCACTCCGAAATGGCCAATCTTTGTATTCTTTGAATGCCTTAGGGTGTGTTTAGCTGTCCTCCGAAAGTTAAGGTTTTCTCAATATGATTAACGTTAAAGCATGAAGAAGGGATTTTTCCAGAAGTTGACTATGTGAATGTTCTTACCTGTTTCATGAAGCGTGTATCTGTTTCGTAAGGTGTGGTTGAAGGTATTTAATGCTATCTTCAGAAGTTTTCTAAAGTGTTTTTTACTACCCATTTCTAGAAACTAGTATCAAATGTCTGCTAGTAGTTTACCTTTTCACCTAACTAAGGGAACCACAGTATATGTAACTTCTCCCCAAGCTTTTGGGCTAGAAAATCTCACTTAAGTCTACTCTTTCATGGCTTTGTATGACTCTGGTGGAAGGAGCAGCTGCCATCTCAGGTATGTGAGGTATGCAGGTATGCCTTTTTCATCTCCTCAGAATCTGTTGACATTAACGTGAATCACTAAAGGTGTATTTCTCTTTGCTAAAATGAATTTGTTTTACTTATGTGTAGTTGTTTTCAGAGTAGGAAGCTGCTGAAGATGCTTTGAGTATTCTAGCTGTAGGCTTGTGTGCTGCAAGATGATAGTACAGTGGTGCAACTTGGTGAGATATTAGCATATTCCATGCAAACTGATAATAGAATGGCCTAATTCTTCAGATAGCTTAGCTTGTGATCTTAATGCATATTTGCCAGCAATGAACTGCTAGGCAAACCATCACAAGCCCCTGAAGGAAGTAGCCTGCTTTATTTGCCTCTCCCTGCTCTTAAAAAGAGCTTTGTCCCTGTTCTTACTAAAATTCAAATGTCCGTAGGTCTAGATGTGTTTTCCAAAATGTGGACATTCTCCCCTGCAGAGTGTTTCCTGACAAATGGGCTCAACACATTTAAATGACATAGCCTGGCTATAAAATATTTTTGTTAGAAGCTAAATAAAGCTCAGCTTCAGTGAAGCCTATTAATTCCTTCAGAGCTACTTTTCAGTTTGTTTTAGTTTCAGCGTACGTGCAAGCTGTGTAATATCTACCTGATGTTCTCCTGTTTGTGTCTATGGCTCATTTTGACTTCTTTTAATGAGGAGTCTCTTTTTGGGCCAAATACATCCTGACTTGTGAGGTAAAGTGCTACTAAATATGTAGAAGCCTCTAGTAAGTGTTTGCACTTGATGTTACATTTTCTTTAAATGGACATAGAGGACTGTGAGTTTTCCAACCCTGGAGATGTTTGTGACTGAACCAGACCAGGCTCAGAGCACCTTGCCTCTTGTTGGACCTGCTCTGAACATGCATTGCCCCAGAATAATGAAGCAAACCCAGGCTGAGTTGTGAAGCTGCCTCTTCATGGCAGGTGTTTGCAGTGAGTCTTCTGTGTCACAGATGTAACATCAGCCTCCAAAGGGCAGGAGAGTACCTGCCTGAGCTTGGATTTGATGAGGCACAAAAATAGGCATTTTTCTAGGTGGTATTCTAATTAGAAGTAGATAAGTGCTTTTATATCAAAGCCAAACCCTGTGATTAATGTTCTGGGGGACTGATAACTGATTTTTTGGTGACAGCTGGTGAATTTGCATCAGCTCTAAAGGCCTAAAACTTAGTTTGATAGCTGTGGTCTGTCCAGAAGACTCAGAAAGTATTAGGTGGACTAATGGCTTCTTAAAATGCTTCCTTACAGACCTGGGGTTTTGCCTGCAAAGCAGAAGCTGGGTTAGTTTTGCTCCTGTCTTAAGACCTCCAGAAATTCACCTATTTGTTGCTGATGCAGTGCCTGAGTGTGCTGGCGATGAACTCAAAAGCATTACTTCCTGAAAAATATATATGTATGTATGTATATATATATATATATATATGTATATATATAAAGAAAGATAATATTGAATATATAGTGAATATTCCAGCTAGATAGGAGGTTAAATACCACCTGTTGGCTGCAAGCTCTTGAAAGTGCATACTGCTGTGTTTTTTTCTTCCTGTTTCTTCCCTGCCTGTCTAATCACGACGATGCTGGAACACTTCTAACAGCCTAATAAAAATATGTGGTCATGTTTTTGCATCTCCAGAAAGTGGGCTGTATTGATTAGATGTCACTGAAGCATGCCAAAAAGCATGACAGAAGGGTGGGCATGTTTGGCGTCTGATCTGATACCATATGGCACAAATAGGCATCTTTAGACTTGATCGTGCAAAGTTTTGCAGTCATTTTTCAGTCTTATATGAGGTTCCCGGCACTGCTGGTGAGAAATCCACCATAATGCCTTTCTATCAGTTGACTCAGATTATTACATGACTTTTCGTCTTACCATCTATCTGTGCACGTACATTTCAGATGCTACTGTTAAATTCAAGGTTTGTCTGTGTTTTGCAGCTTTCTTGCCACAGCTGTTCTGAATAAAGATGCCAGAAAGTTGAAATCAGACTCCCCCATCCTATGCAGTCATAAAGTTGTCTGATGCAATGCTGCAGGCCAACTTTGTGTTAGTGGCATCAATGGAGACTTTGAGATGGTACAAACAGCAGGAGTCTTGAGGAATGTAAGAAATGTGATGGGAAGGAGGAGGTAAAGGGTCTTGGGCAGGTAAAGTGAACTTGCCAACTTGCTTTTATAGCCCTCAACTGCAGTAATTCCATGGCTTGGATCAGTACTGGCTGTACAGGCTAACTAATGATTTGGGTGACTTGAAAAGCTAATTTTTGTAACTGCTTACCTGCTGCATCACATAGAGCCAAAAAAAATAAGTCGCATTTCTTATTGAGGGCATGCTGCACTATTAAGGAGAAGAACCTTTCTCTTTAACTGAAGTTTGGGAAGTTATGTAGGTTCAGTTGAGAAGTCTTTTAAAACACTGCAGAGAGGTTTCACAGTGATGATGCTGATGGTTTAAATAATCTCAGTTTCTCAAAGCTTTAAAAGGATTGTGAAGAGCCATTGGGATTACTTAACCACCATGCCCAGTCCCTTTACCCAGTTTGAAAACCAGTCACTCTGCAAGCAAAAACAATCCCTCGAGTGACTCTTGCCAGTGATTGTGAAATGGTTCTTTGTAAAGCAAAATGTCTGAAGTTATACCAGTTAGCTGGGAGGCAGGAAGATGACATTGGAACGCAGCTCTAAAAACTGATGATATGCTGTTGCTGCACTGAGCATCTTGTTGCTTGCAGGAGAAAAAAACACAACATGTAGTGACTAGGAAAACGAGGGCATGAGAAATAAGAATCTGTGTTGCAGATTGAGTGCCTGTTGTTCATTGGCTGTGGTGCAGGACAAAGAGGCAGGAGTGCTTTGCTGCAGTCTTCTGAGGACACACGGAATCTTGTCAGATGTCTGGAAAAGAAAGTCCAGCTCCCGCCCAGCTGCTTCCTGGGGAGCGATTGCAAGTGAAGTCTGCAATAGTTTTCTGCAAAGACTGATGTTTGGTAATGGATGAAGTCTGGCTATGGAAGGAATTACAAGGTGTAATTCATCAGAAACAAAGGAAAACAAGAAGCGACATTGCACAAGATTTTATGTCATTTCACTCTGGCTTGTATGGCATTCATTAACACGATAACCGACCAGAATTGGAGAGAGAGGGCATAGCTGAGCCTTTATATCTTAATTCCATTACCAGCTTTTCAACATATCAGACGTACACTTGGGTAGGTATGAATAAAGACCTTTTGAAGGAATACAAATAGGGCAACCAGAGGCCACCACCTTCAAGCATTATCTGTAAACACAGTTTGCCAGAGCATTCCAGCTGGCAACCTCTAGGTAAGCTCATAGCGATCTCAGATAAAACTACTGCAGAGCAGAGCCAGATCTTTGGCGGCTTAATGGCACCAGGCCCATTTACACTGCTCAGGAGTGTGAATCAGAGGAGCTTCTTCATGAGGTGAAGGCTTGTAGCAAGTCGGCAGCGTGAAAGAAGGTGAGTGAGGCTTCCAGTGACTGGCAGGCTGCAGTCATGGTGTTCAAGAAGAAAGGAGGAGGAGAAAATCCACAATGTGCCCTGTAGTTTCCTCATAACGGTGGAGCCCCTGATGTTTTGGAAGCTACATGATGGGGCACTTCCCATAACTTTGCAGTGATCTGGCTGCTGCCTTTCTTGGGAGCAATCCTAAGCTCCAGCTGTTAACTGTTAGGTGTACAGACTGACTACCAGGAAGTCCAAGCTGCTCATTTTGCACCTTTCAGCCCTAGTTTCTGAAGAGAATACATAAAAAATACAGCTTAAAGCAGCATGAATCCCAACATTAACTATCAGAGGAAAGGTGAGATGGCATGATTGGCCCAAGATGCAGGGAAGGAGGTCTGGTTCTCCTGAGCTCTGAAAGAATTTTGTTGCTTGTTCCATGTTTTGACCCAGATTTTGTGTCACCCAGCAGGTTGTGCCAATAGCTGTGCTGCCCTGCGTGGTGGCAGGATTTGGGTTCGCATCCTTCAGCTATGAGTTTACTTCCTAAAGATGATTTCACCTTCTATTGCCTCAGTTCTTTCTTCCATACAACTGCTGTGGATCGATGCTACTTTAGTTGATGAACTTGAAGAACATTAGAAGAAAGAAATATGGACAGAAAAGCTCTACTGCATTCAGTAGCTGTATTTACGTCCTTGAAAGAGAACTCTGTTGTCATCTGTCTTTTGTGAAGATCAAAATGTGTCTTGACAGACAGCTTTCCTACTTTCTCAATGACTGATGGCAACTTTGCAGGCTGTTGGTACTGAAACTGTCACTTTTTGTTAATCCTGCATGTTTCATACATTCAATCTTTCAAATAAATCGTGTTGTTGTAATCTCCATAATCAGAACACTATTATACAAAAATAACTCTTGCATATCCAACTCAAAATTAACCCTTTTAAGACAGCTGTAAAATACAGGATGATATGGCCAAGACAGTGCTTTTCATTTAATTTGATTTTCCCAGGGAAACATTATCTCCATCATCACAGCTGTGCCAGTTGTCTCTCCACGTCTTGGTTTGCATCTCGTAACTCAAAGCTTCAAATTCTCCTATCTTATGCATACGTCCCTCTATTGATGTGCTTCCAGCTCAACTGCTGTGAAGTGGAGGATGTCATCCATGTAGTTCACAAGCAGTGGTACTGCCCATCTGGGCAGGGCTTTGGCTTGTGCCTTTGCCACAGCAGGGTGATGGCATTTCTTTGCCTGCTTTTGCAACTGTTATCTCCTTCTCAGTTTTTTTTTTTTTTTTTTTTTTTTTTTTTGTGGATGTGTTGTTTCCAGTATCTGCCAGAGTGATGTTTTATCTCTGTGCTACAGGGATCAAATAACCACGCTTTCCATTTCATGTAATGAAACTTCATAAATGTATTGTGAATTACACGATGTTCTTTGCTATCCCCTTTTTTCCTTTGAACTTTGCTTCTGTACAGGACAAGACCAAGAAGTGCAAGATGGGGAAAGTCAGTATGCGTTGGTGGTAAAATATTAATGCTCCTTCAGAATGGGAAGTGGAATAAACTGCGTGCTTTTTTTCTACGAGGCCCCAGGCCTGGAGAAATAATATTCCATGGACGAGGCACGGCTGTGATCCCTCATAGCAGCACAGGATCTGCAGGTGAGGCTGAGGAGCGGAGTGAACGGCAAGGGAGAAGAAAAGTCCGATGTGAGTGAGCGGGCACCATCGCCCCGTTCTGGAGGAGAGGGGTAACGCCTGGAGGAAGCGGCTGCCTGCTTTATGGGAGTGCAAGCAGAGGCAGAGCACCGTTCCCGTTCCGCACCCCTGTGGGTTGCATGCAGGGTGTTCTGCCGAGCCCCTTCCTTGCACGTGGCAGCTTTCCCTGCAGCGAGCATCTTTTTCCTCGGCAGGTAAAAAAGACGGGACCCCCTTGAGCTTTATTCTCTCTGCACCCGGAGGTTTACCCGCCTCGTTACGCCATGGCGATGCCTTCCCGCCTGTTTACGGCCGTTGCCGTGGCTGATGGAGCGGCTGCTCCCTCAGCGCGCTGCTCTTGCAGAGCTGCCCACGTGCGCAGCCCAGCAGCGTCGTCACAGCTCTCATTTCTGCCAAGCGCTAAGGAATACCTCGGCTCGCACCTTTTCCTCGGGCTTTTTGTTGTTAAAGATCGAGGCGTTCAGGCAGGATTTGCATGGCAGACGGATGGCGGAACAGCCCGGACGGGAGCTGAGGCGCATTCTTTGAATTGTGCTGCCATCTAGGGTGGGAGCCTGCAAAAACCGCTGCTCAGACACACCGGCATCCGCATTCTCCACATATTTTCTGTAGGGATTTACAGAGCGTTTACCCTCTGTGCAGGGTGGGGGTATCGCGGGGCACGGCAGGGCTTGGGGGTCACGCGCGCGCCCATCGAGGAGGGCTCACAAAATGGCACCGCTGGGAAAGGGCAGCGTGTTGTGGCTCGGGGGTTTGCGTGGTGCTGGAGGGGTGAGGAACTGGTTCTTGGCTCTGCTGGTGGCTGTGGAGCGAGCACCGTGCTCAAGTTGTCCTCTACGTGTACTCAGGCAGTTGTTTGCACAAGTACCTGTGCAGCTGGTGGTGTTTGGTGGAAGACAGCAGGTTTGATCTGAGGCCCTCATGGCATGAACAGAGTTCTGCTAAGCAGCTCCAGGACAGGTCTGTTCACCTTACGAAGTTCTTTCGTTTGCTTTTGTGTGCTACAAAGTTATTTAGTTTGCTTTTGTGTGAAACAGGCATGTTTCCCCCTCCTCCCCCCCCCCCCGCCCTCCTTGTTTTTTTGTTTTTCTTCTTTTTCCTGTAGATCCAGGAAGTTTTTTACACATACTTAGGGAAAACTTGAGCCAAAGCCTGGCTGCAGACCAGTTTCTGCATGGGTTGGGAGCATGGTTCGGGAACAGATGTTCAGTTCAGCCTGAAATCCTCTGCTTGGAATCTGCACTAATGGCTCCCACCCCACATCAAGGACATCAAAGAAAAGGAATTTTTTTTGTTCGGTTCCAGTTCAGGTGTGACTGAAATTGTTTTCCGGAATGCTTTTCACAGACTTTATGTTTGTAAAGCCCAACAAAAGAGCCCCTCACTTTTTTGCTTTAAACTTGAGACTGTTGAACTTTACTAAAGCTTTGTATGTTTGCCCTTAGCTTGCCTTGGTGTACGAGTTAAAGACCTCAGTAAATCCAGCTGGTATTTTACCCTAAGCTCAAATTCCTGGTTAAATGAACTTACAGATAGTCTTAAATTCTTCCTAGCTGGCTTTCTCAATCAGAGCCAGATGAAGAGTGGCCCAGGGCTGTTTTATGATCCACTGGTATAGATGAAATCAGCACCTGATAGCTGCAGTACCTATTCTAACTCTTCTGCAGTTATATTGCTGTGATCTTCCTCATTGAAGTAATGACTTCTGCAAAAGTGTACTTTGGAATGGGAATTATTTCCGTCCTGGAAAAGCAAGTACGTATTTTTAAACTGCCATTTATTTTTAACCATTTATGGCAGTAATAAAACAAAGGACGTGCCGCACATTTGCTGTCAATCTACTTTCTATTCCTGCACATCCCTTCCCCCTTGTATCCTCCTGTTAGTGCTTCCATACCTGGCTGAGAGTGGTTTGGAGTTGAGTGTTGTGGACAGCCCTGTCAGTGGCTTTGCTCTTCTCTGTCCCAGCCACTAAGCTCTCCAAAAGTTTAAACAGCTTCATCAAGTGGAAGCCCCTGTCTCTGTGTGGCACCAACGAGCCAGTTTTACCCAAGTGAGAGGATAGTAAGGAGGAGGATCCTGTAATCCTGGATCTCCCTGTGCATGCAGGACTCTTGCCCAGGTGGGGTGACTTGGGCTGCTCTGCATATTTTTTTCCCCTGAAAATTTACTTGAAAAATACTTCTGAAGTGATTTCAAGCAGTGCTCAGAATGAGAAGAAGTTGAAAGAAAATATTTCCTCTGAAAAAAAAGGAAAAGAATCTGCTCACCAAAAAGTTTTCCAGTTCATAGTTTCCTTAATTTTTAGTGCCACGTTTTTCCCTTGTCCACAGAATTATGTGGCAGAATTTATGCTTTGTAGTTCTGGAAGTTTCTCCCATTTTCAAGGTTTCTCGTTGGAGGTCTTTCCCCTCTCTGCAACACTTCTTGGAGTCCTGCAGTACTCGTAGGCGGGTGATTCTGTTGTAGGAGGAATGTCAAGCTGGTGCTTCTTATTGTATTTTTTTTTCTTAAGAGTTATCTCAAAGGAATTCTGTAAATGCAGTATTGATTTCAGCATGCTTTGAACTTAACCTTTTTGTCCGTATTTCTTAATGTAGATGTAGTTATTGGAGATAATTATTAAGTATTACAGACTGAAATCTGCTGGAGAGTAATTAAATGCTTCCTGCGTTCAGTTACTTTAAACACTAAGGCAGGCAAGTCTGGTATGAATACATCATTGATTTCACAAATAAATGTTATACATTGTGTTTTTATTTATACAGTCTATAGACTGTGATGCTCTCTGGCTGTTAATGAGAGAAAAAGCGAGCGCTTTGCTGAAGAGGCTGTCTGAAGAGGGAACACGAAGGATGGAGTTCTCCCTGTGGTTGTGATGCCATAGCCCAGCCACATCCCTCTTCTGAGCTGAACGCAGATGCTTTTTCACTGGGACAACCATTGCCTAAAGCTGCACTGAGCACATGGACCTGAGGAGTGGCTGAAAACCATGCTCCCGAGGCAGGTGGAAGGAAAGTGTCAGCAGTGATTTCATTGGGAGAAGCAGGTGGTTAGGCACAGACATGAGCAGTAAGTGGAAATTTCAGCAGAGAAATTTTGTGCCATAGATGATTCTAAAGTCCATTGGTTAAATACTGTTTATGTACAACAGCAAATGACGTTGTCATCAGCCTCCTCTGGTTTTAAGGAGAGTTGTGGGGAAGAATTTCAAGAAAAAGGAGTTTTTTGTAGACATTGTCAACAGTGCTCTGAATGTGCTTTGTGCTGGCTGATGTGGAGCTGCAGTTTGTCTCAGCTGCAGGGGATGTGCTCACCTTTAATGCCCATTTTCAGTCCTCATTACATCCTGAGAGGACGACTCCATCCATGCCCTGGGTTATGCCCTGGCTGGTACCCTACAGATGATGCCTGCTCTTACAGGACATGAACCAGCTCAAGGAAGCTCCAAGTTCAGCTGCTGCCATTTCAGTCCAGAAGATCCCAGACTTTGGGTTTTTAATAGAAGAAACAGAAATAGACTTCAGTTCATCAGTACAGGTAGGCTCCTTGACATACAACTTTCCCTTACTATTTTACTTTAGGATTAATTTTTGTCAGAGTCCTGTGGCATTATTTCCCGCTTGTACATATTTCTAGCATCCGTAGACTGAATATAGTGGTCTATTGATGGTCTTTTCCAAAGAGGATTATTATAAGTCTATTGATGTTTACAGTTACATCCACAACCATTCCTTCATGACTCATTTTGGACTCCGTCCAACCCTGATTTTAATATGCAAACACCTTTTTCTAAACCTAAATTCACTTGGCGTGATGTCCTCCTGTTTCCTAAGAGGAGCTCTGCTTCTCCGCGGGCTGTGAACTCCAGTCCACGTCACCACTGGCAAAAGACAATGCCTGTAAATAGGTTTATAGAAAGAAAGTGGCAGGAAATTTGACATCTGATAGCAGAGCAGCTCTGTTACTTCTAAGTGGCAGAGTACAAAGCAGAACAAATTTAAGCTGCCATACAGGTTACTATAACTTTTAAAGACAGGGAGAATATATAGAAATATTGCTGCCGATGTACTGGGAAACATTTTGGTATGAACTTTTGGCTCGCTCTGTTAATTGTGTGTGTTATAGCAGAGGAGAAATATAAAGAAGAGTATTTAACATTAATATCCTATTTATGGTTGCCCATCACTAATTCAATTGGACCAGAGAATTTCCAGAGGTCCCTTCTAGCCCTCACATTTCTGATTCTAAAGGCTTTGTTCTTGCACTGTCCATTCCTGGTTGTTGCTGAAATGGTCAGAATAAGACTAAAGCCACGAGAATGGCACAAAAGCCACTTTAAAAGGGTGAAACGCATCCACCAGCTCACCTGAGCCCTATGCTTGGATTAGTCAACTGCTCTCCTGGCAGCGATTTAGGTTTAGAAGACAGAGCATCCCCAGGAGAAGGGTGTGATTTCCAGCAGCTACAGCCTGCAGCAACAGCCATGGGATGATTTTCCATTGTGCTGGTGGCAGTGGTATCACCAAAGCCCTGTGCTGCTGCAGTGCCTCAGGTCGCTCCTGTCTCATGCACAAGTCTGCTTGCAAGCTTGCCAAAGGTGAAATGTGCTAAACATGTTCATGTTGCTTATCTTGCATGTTTTTTGCTATCAATGTTTTCAGGTTATTAGTATTGTGTTCATTAGCTTGCCTAATGATTTGCATGTATTTTTAGATTGATGGAAGCAAAACAAAACTACTTCTTTGTTAATGAGAGGTGCAGGGGTGATGGAAAGGGAGAGGTACTGATTGCTGTTCCTTTTTCGCACAGTAATGAAAGAAATCCACTATCTACTCAGAAAACCTAGAGAAAGTGAGTTAATTTGAAATGTTTCTACTGACACAGTGTGTTGTCTGTGCAAATGAGATCTCTGCATTTCTTCCATTAGTTTCAGTCAATGAACATGCAGCAGTTTTACACTGCATCCCTCCCTTCCTTAGCCATCAAGTGGATGCAGCCCCTGCTACTGGAAAACCTGGGATTATTTTGACATTGTAGCATTGACTGTGATGTGAAAGAAACAGTAACCTCTGAGGATAGAAGTTCGGGTAGGTAACCTGAAAATCCTACCTGATGGGAGTATCTTCACTGCTTGGTTTGCATTGTAAGGCTGCTAATGTGCTCTAGATGTCAGACACTGCTGAAGCACTTAGCTGAGTACATTTTGGGGAGCTTGGGGTTCTTTTTATTCATCTTCTGAGTTTTGAGCCATTAAGTATCATACTCCCAAGTGTTTCTCTCTAAGCATAAGAGCTAGAAATTGCTTATTGTAATAGCCCATCTGAAATTTCTACATTTATAGCCATTATCACATGACTCCAGGCAGTGATGGTATAGAACTACATTCTTTTTGACGTGTCAGTTACAGTTCTGGTCTTTCACCTGCTCTAATTTTTGTCCATCCTAAGGCATCGAGGAGCCTCGTCTCTGGGAATAATCCCCTCTTTCAAAATAGAACTGGTTTGCTGCTTGTTCTTTTGATTCCCTCAGCTGCTTTAGCATGAATGATAATATTAGACCTGAAAGTAACTTCATCAAAGCAACCCATGAGAAATCTCGGGATAGCTGACACATGAGGTTTGGGAAACATTTTTGTAGCATCGTCAATGCTTTTGCTACTGTGGTGAACTGAGGATGAGTCCGTGCTGTTGTCACTAAGGAATGATGTGAAAAGTCTGAAAGACTGTCAAGGGATTAAGGTATAAAGCCACCTTGACTTCAGGCTGCCAGCACACTTCCCTTTGCTTTGGTTTCCTCCTGAATCATAGTTTTATGAATATACTTGGCGGTGGCTGGAAATTGAAATTACAGCCACAAAAAGTATAACCAAATGTCATTGCAGATGTGCTTTGGAAAGAAGATCCAAGCCTGCTGTGCTCAATGGAATCAGATAGTTTGAGAATTATTTCTTCTGAAATGGCCCAATGCAAATGTTAGTTTTTCAGGACTGTGATGGAAAGGACACAGTGCCTTAGTAAGTTCTGCTGCATTCTCGTGTTTCCTTTAGCTGCTTTTTATTACTCTGTAGCAGGATGTCAGGCTGTGATTGGGAATATTTTCCACCAGCATCTGAACATACGCAAGCATGCTGTGAAATGAGCAGGGAGAGCTGGTGCACGCTGAACAGGAGAGGGCACTGATACTCCAGCAGTCGTGCAGGGCTCAGCACCATGCTGCAGCCACACTCTGCAGTCGCATCGCTCATCCAGAACAAGACCCAAGGTTTGATTTATTGCATCTCAGTGCATACAGTCTTCATCTCACGTTCCTAATATAAGGAAAGAGCCTAAAATAAGGGAGTGAATGAACTGCTTTTCTTGTCTTTCTCTCTCTGGAGGTAGGGAAAGGAAAAGGTTGGGGCTAACTTGCACCAGCTGAGAATTTGCCCTTTTCCATTTCATGCTTGCAAATTCATCTGTGGATGTCTATTGGTATGGCTTCTGTGAGTCTGTTTTTTTAAAAACTGCCTTAGATCATCTCTAGTTAGCACCTACATTAAGCCTTTAAATACAAAAGCTAAGGTGACATTCACGTTTTTCAAGAGAACTTCAGGCTATCACTGTTTCTCTTCAGGTTGTAAAGGTTTGCAGTCTTTCACCCTGCAAGGCAACATCTGCTTCTCTTCCACCCTTCAACCACCAAAAACTACAAAACACTGAATTTCCTTCCTACTTCACAGCATTAATGATCCATGTACTGCAGACCAATTAGCACATGGCCCCTAACCAGCAGGCAGGGAGTGCTTGGCCATGCTGTGTCCCTCTGGCTGCTGTCCCACTGTCTGACAGCTCCACTGGTGGTGCTGGTGAAGGGCTCCCTGCCCTGAGTCAAAACACTGGGCACAATCCTCTTTTTCCATAATTCCCATAATTTCTTAATTTTCAACTCTTGGTCTTCTGCTCTGCACAAGTAATGGGCCTGTAGTGTCAGAAAAGAACAAGTTCTATTTGGTTTTCATGTCAATGTAATTATGAACTGGGATAGCCCTCTAACTCAGCCTGAAGCTTCCAAGGAGGTCTGACACTGAACTAATGCCAGTCCATTCCTTCAGCTACTCATCAATCAAAGGAGAGTGTGTTTTGAACCTAGATCCTGCCTCTTGGTTCCATCAAAGTGTGGCAGAGGAATGGGAAACAAGGCTTAGGTGGCAGAAGCTTGTTCATTTCTCTTCAAAGTTGTTTCGAAATTTGTTCCTGCACTACATGAAGGTATGCAGACAGCAGAGAAGAAAGGCTGTAATGATGGTCCAAAATAATTGTCCTTCTGAAGCAGCCTGACTTCTAAATGTGTTCTCTTTATGGGAGGCATTGTTTGGCTATTTCATTGCTGTTCAGTTTAAATGATGAACGTCAGGCTGAGTTTTGACATGGACCCACAAGCCTCACTGATCTTTGTGGCATCACCTTGAGCTCAGGCTCACCTAAACCAGGAGGCACCCTTTGCTCAGCCAGTACTTACTTACTCAGTAAGTATTCATCATTTCATCACTCTCAATATGCTCCTGTTTGTTTCAAGGGCATGTTGGTCACCTGGGGACAGTAAGAGAGTTCAGCTGTGGGTGTTAAGAGAGGGCTCTATGTGTTCTGACTCATCTGGTACATCTGCTATATATTTTTTCCATTCATGAGATAGGCAATGTCTAGCTTGTCTTCAACTGCTTGTAGAGGTCATTCCTTCTATATCTCTTCATTTGCAAATATTTGCACATGTGCAAAAGACTTATTAACTTGCAGAACCTCATTAGGGTTCAGTTGTGCCAATCTATGTGCTTCCTTTAATGAAGGTCTGTCTGGAATTCCAGCCTCAGGATGGTCCTGATTCAGTGTCTGTCTGAAATAGGTGAACCCTTGAAGACTTAGAAAAAAGAAGAGAGTAAAATATTTCTCTTTGTGGATGCATAAATATTCGAATGCTGAACTAAAAGGGTTCTCGTTTCATCATGCAAACTATTTGAAAGCATTGTTCATTCAGTCACAGGAGTATTTTAGTATGGAAAAAAAACTCAAACCTTGCCACAAAACATCTGCAGTCTGCAAAGATCTGTTCTGAAAAGCATCTTGTAGGCATTCTGCGATGCATCCCCAAAGGATTTATTACCTTCAGTTGGCTGACTCTCAGCAAATCCTCTTTCCATCATCTAGGTGGCACTCTGCAGTCTGAAAAGACTGCCTTTTGCAGATCAGTTGGAGAGCAAAGTTTCTGCAATCACAGCAGAGAGCCTGCATCTTTACTTTTATCTTTACTTTAAATTTTATTGAACTGTAGTTACATGAATGGGCAGGAAAGGAAGGGGAGGGTAGAGGAGGGGGAAGAAGTGACATCACTGGAATTTTTGTTACTGTTTATGAGCTCTGTGAACTTAGGGAAAAAAACCAACAAGTCTTTTCTTCTGGATCAGGAGCCTTGTCCCTTACCATTTCCCTGATGCTGTAGATTTCAGACAGCTGCCTCACAGTGGACCTGCTTATCTCTTCCTTAAAGAACAATTACCATTGCTCACACACCTATTTCTTGTCCTTGCAGGCTGTTCTCCTGAAACTTGCTGATAGAGAATATTGGGCTCAGCCAAGTTTGTTCATTCTCCTCCCCACATCACACAGCACAGCCTTCAAACGCTTGTGAGCAAGGACAGGGGCTTAGAAAAATAGCCAAAGATGTACTTTGTACATAATAGTTGTAGCTGAAATGCTAAGTCATGGCTGGAAGCTGTGATTGAGCGCCTGGCAGGAAGGCAGGGCCAACCCAGGGGAGCTCAGGTGCATTCAATGCAGCTGAGTGAGCAGAAGGGCTGGAGCCAGGATCCACTCCTTTCCAGACCTCATTTAAGGGCTGGCAATAGAGGTGAGGGTATCTCATGGGAGATCCCTGTGTACCAGAGGCCTTCTGAAGGTAAGCAGCTGCTTTCCTTTGTTTCTTTGCCTATGGCTGTTGTATTTGAGCATGTTGTCACTTGTTGCAGCCTAGGACCTTGCTACTCTGCTGTCATTGCTGTGCTTTCCATTGTGTTACAGCATTACAATGGTATACTGCAGAAAATAGTGCTACTAGGATAGTAGCCTGAAAGGAGAACTGGCTGAGGAGAGACTGAGTACTGAAATGAGCGTTTGCTGAATATGGTGCAACTCTGTTGCTGACCTTTGCCTGGAGAAAGAATGCTTCTAATTGAAGATATCAGTACTGGAAATGGTGTCTGGGAATATTTAGTTGAGATATTTCACTGCAAGTCTTTTGTACCTGCTCTAACTGAGCTCTCTGTGCCCACTGGTAACTCATGTGGTTTTCACCAGGCCCTAAGATCTTCCCACAGGAGCTCCAGTATACTTAAATATTTTCAGTGGGTGTTTCTTTGCAGGATAGAAACTACCAGGGGAGCAATGAGTTTGTCAGTCCAGTACCCACGTTCATCCACTTATGGTTCTGCCCCTGAGTGGCTGCACATGCTGCATGTGGGGGGCATGTGACATGAGCACAACTCACCCAGTCCTCTTCCAGCTTGTATCAGCTCCTTTCTTCTGCCTTACTCACCCCTGATGTGACCGTCTGTGTGCCTGCCTGTGTTTCCTGAAGTTCTTCTTGACTAATTTCTGTGCCACTAGTGAGGCTGTTGTTGTGTGCAGCTGCTTCACGCTAATTTGCACTGGTTTAGCTTGCAAAACCCATGTTGACATTGTTTTGTGTTTGCATCAGTGTCCAGCACTTGTTTGGAGCTAATGAGAGCTCTGGGATAGGATTTTGTACAGTTGTTGCCCTGTCCTTTAAACCCCTGCCCTTGAGGTCCATTACTGGTAAGACAAAAGAGGATGTAGTGTTGTGTTAATTGGGAGACTTAAATAAAGTGACATAATGTTTTAATATTTGACCTACTTTTCCTGCTACTTGTATCTGATCATGTGACAAAAAAAACTGACTTTACATGACTACATGTAGGTAGCCATCCTGCCTGCACCCCCATCCCCATCCTTCCTGACCCTGTCTGTTGGCCTATCCCATGATGTGCTCCTTTTGGGTAATGTTTTTACTTGCAGCTCAAATCCTCAGCTGTGTTGCTCAGTGCTCCAAGAATTAGTGGTGACTCTGAAAACCACAGCTGGTGGTGAACACGCTCTTTCTTCAGAGTTGTTTGAAGCTGATTTTGGAAGGTCTTTAAGTCTCATCTTTGTTTGCTGCACCCCCATTTCCCAGGACTGACTGCCTTGCAGGGATGCCAGCAGAAGAGTGATGGTGTGGTCTCAGCAGGTTGTCACCTGTCACATGGGCTGGGAGGTGTGACTGAATGGGACACGGGGTTGCTCACGCAGGATGTGAGTAACTTGAAGGAGCTATCCTGGTGCAGAGCAATTGGGGAGTGAGTAAGAGGTGACCTGGGCGTGCTGTCACAGAGCACCAGAAATAACCAGGCACTGCAGAGATGCAGCTGACGTGGCAAGAGAAAGAATTTCAAGCTTTTGGCAGCAAGCAAGAGGGTGGCAGGGCTCCAGGTGAGGTTCACAGTGTTACGAGCCAGAGCAGACTGAACCTGCACTGCTTCTGCAGCAGAGGTAGATGTCCACATCCCAGCAAAAGCCCTGCTGCATGGAAGGAGCATCTGACTGTGATCTGCCATAGCAAACCCCCTCTGTGACCCAGCAGCCAGCTTTGTGCTCACTGATTTCCTATTGAGGCTTCTGGTGTCTACCAGAAGTGCATTAAAGGCAGAAATTGTATCATTAAGGGATTAGGTATCCTTAATTACTTTTTTTTTTTAATTTTTTTTCCCGCTCTCCCCATTCCTTCTGTCAGGCTGTCTTTGTGTTACTGATAGGATCTTTCTGATTTTTTTTTTTTTTTTTTTTTTTCCCCTCCCATTCAGAAGAGCAAGTTTGTTCAAATGCTTTCTGTGATTGTGCCACCCTCAGGTAAGAAACAGGACTGAGGAATATTCCAGGCAACCAAGTGGAATTGCTATCACTTTCAACACAGATGCTTTTTCCCCCCTCTATTCTGGTGAAAATAAGGGAAGGAAAACATTGCAATGATATAATAGTGGTCATCAGCTTCAAAATCTCCAGGCCACGTGTGAGATAGCACAGTGCTACTGGTGAGACTTGCATCTGTGCTGCAGGGTAATGCTTACTGCAAATTGTTGTATGAAAAGGTAGGAAAACACCTCTGTAGTCTCTGTTAAGGTGAGAACAATTTCCTATGTAACTACATTAATTCCAAGTACTAGTTTGTGTGACTTTTGAAAAGGGTGTTTGCAGCTACCTAAGAACTCTGCATCATTTTTCAGTGCCCTGTTGTGTTCTTGACATTTCTGAGGTCAAACATATATTTTTCCCCACTGATATGGCTTAAAATATGTCACATAAGTACCAGATTAATTGACTGCATAGCAGATGCTGCTGTTGGTGTTTACTGAAGTGTTTGGATCCACCAACAAGGGCAGAAAGTTGCAGGGTTACTCCTGCCCTTGCTGCAGTTGGGTGGCAGGCATCCCTGGGCAGTTTGTTGAAGCTCTTCATCTGCGTTCAGCTCAGGGCTGCCCTCACTCTGCTGTGCTGTGTTCACTTCTATCCCTGTGACCTTTCTTATGTGCGTTGTCTGTACAAGGAGGACCTTGCACTATTGCGTGCAAACCATGTCTTAATTTGTGCTAATTATTCTTGATTGTTAGGAGTGTGGTCTCTTGGCAAGTCTGCCTTTGCAAAAAAAAGATCCTTGCATTTTCTTTTAAATAGAGCAAACGGCACAGGGCTATAGCAGGGGGAGGCAGTGGATCCTCCTGAGGGTTTTTCAGGATGCGATAAGTGCATGGATGGTGGAGGATGCAGCAGCTGCAGAAATATCAGCTTTTAGCTTCCCTTTTTAATGGAAGTTCTATTTTAGAAAGTTTTAGTTAACGTCACCGTAAAGTTTATTTCCATTTTATTTATTTTTTAAATAAAGAGGCTCTAAAGCTCCTGGCTGGGTTTTCATTTTTGCTGGCTGAGGAAGAGAGGTGAGTTGGCTGCTTGTCTCCTGTGGGAATGCTGTTGGCACTGCTCAGCCTGTTTCTGCCAGCACTGCCTGACCTACCTACAGCCACGACTCTTCTGCTGCCTCTTTGGGGCAGGTGAGGATGCAAAGTGCACTTTTATAGCCTTGTGAGTTGTGTCTATAGCGTGCAACACAGCATGCAAACGCTTGTTTTGTGTGGGTTCCATGCCAGTGCTTCCTGGACTGTTCGAGTTCCTTTTCCTTCCTGAACTGCTGATGCCCAAACCTGGATGTGATTGAATCTTGCCAAAGTCACTGTTAATAAAGAAATGATGAATCTGTGTTTTGGTTATAGGACTAAAGCAGATGCTACAGCCCTCATGGCTGCTCTCGCTGGTGGCTGAGAGTATTCATGGAGCTGGAGCAGCAGTCAGGGACGTGGGGCTGTAGCTGGGAAGTGCTGGGATGAAGGAACTGCAATGGGTCTCTGGTCCTAAACGTAGCACCAGGGGACATCTATGACAGGCTGAAGTTTGGCATCAACATTTGACATCTCTGAGCCACAGGAGTGACTCGGAGAGGCTGAAATAGAGCACTGATGTTGGGATTCTAATCCGTTGTGTGGACTGGAGTTAGGTTTACAGATTCAGTTATTTCTCCATTTCTTTACCTGGAATGAAAGGAATGTTTAGAGTTTTGAGCATATGGATAAAGCTAAATCAAAATGATGAAGTATTTAATTCCAGACTGAGAGCATCCGCACAAGAATAACTGTTTCAGAATAATTCATCACATAGATGATCTATTTTAACCAGAAAAACGAAGGAGGTATAGAGCTTTGGGAGTCAAGCTCCTGAAAGCATATGAATCACAGATTACAATAGGCTCTTTAAGAGCTATAGAAATGATAGTGCTGTTTCAGTAATGGCACAGCATGATCCCATCTATACACGTGTGTCATATATTTATGCTTCATACACATATATTCCGATTTAAATATATACAACAAATTTCCAATTTCTAGTGTGGGCTTCAATTAAGAACTGGGACTTGTAATTTTTTGTAAAGAAATAATGTGATAGGGAAGAATGTAATTTATCAAAAAAGACTGCTGAATTTATGATAAGAACAGGGAGATAATAAGATTTCTGAGATTGTATGGATGCTCTTTGCGTGATTTAAGAGGGCAAGATATAGAGGAACTTCAGTGAAAATGAGTTCTCTTTTCCCTGAGATTGTTTTAAACCTAATCTATTCTCACTTCTCTCTTATTTTATTGACGCACACGGATTCTTGTATGAACACTTTTTTTTTTTTTATTGTAACAAATCTGCGTGGATAAGGAAATATCTCATGCTGCAAACACCCATTAGTGCTAACAGTGTATTCCTTTGCAGTGTGAACGTGTTTTTTTTTTATTATTTAAAGCTTTCTGTTGAATTCCAAACTCAAATTAAAACTGCTGTTCTGACATCTCCCCCTTTGTAACCTTACCTCATTGCTCTGCAGCTTTGTCATGTTGTTTTTTCTTCCTTACAATCAGACCAAGTGTCGTGCCCCACCATAGCTAATGAGTGCATAGGTTTAAAGAACTCGTGATAGTTTAGAAGCACAACAGACATGACTGGAGGTGGCAGTTCATTTCTGTATAATTAGGCATAAAGGTTTGATGGGTCCTTGTGTGTTCCACTTGTGCACGATAACCTGATTGCAGTGAGCTTGCCAATAAGCAGAATATTTCTGCTTGCAGCTGGATCTTTGTTAGGTTGCCTTTGTCTTGTGACTGTGAGTTTCTCTAAAGCAATCTGCAGTGACCCCAGCATCCTCTATGCAGGTGGCTCAGGAAGGCAAAGCAGCTGCCTCCACAAGTACTTCTGAGTCACAGGTTGGGGCTTGGGTGGCTGTTTGACTAATGGAAGGGCTGAGGTTAGTGGGATGGGGGTGCTTTGATGCAAGCAGCCAGCAGCGCTGGCATCTTCCTCTGATGAGCACAGCACTTGCAGGCGTTGTTCCTGTTGCGTTTATTAGAGGAAAGCTCTGCTGTGTCTTGCTCATCTTAAAACAATGCTCTGTAAGCACTGACGTACATTAATAAGCGCTGATGTTATGCATATAGGCACAGACAAAAATTGCCTTTTACATATATTTTTCTTTATATTTCTCTCTATAAAAAGCCAAGGATTTTATTGTTCAATAAGATCACCTCCCTCATGTGGGTGTCCATCTAGAAGGAGGGCTCAGAACTTCTGCCTGAGCAGAGCCTTTTCTCTGCACATCACCCTGCTTCTCCCTAAGCTTCTTAGAGTTGATCATAGTCCAGCATGGTGCTCCCAATGGCTACTTGCCCTCTGCTTTTAAATATTTATTTCATTTACCGCTTCAGGGCTGTATCCATTCTGACCAGACTAAGAGCTGTGTGATATCAGAGTTTCCTCCTCTTGGAAGTAATTGCAGACTATGACTGAATTATCCCTACCACCACTGGGGAGAGCTGCATAGACTGAGCTTTGGAAGCCTCTTAGTATAGCAAGTTTTTCAGGGTCCATATAACTTCAGAATCTAGTCTAAATCCTTCATATATTTTCAAGACTGTTCTTGAAATACAGTTACCAGACTGCTCGCAGCATTTAGTTATGGTATCTTGGATATTGAAGTAAACACCACATCCATGCATTTACTGCTTAATCTCCTATTTATATCCCTGAATTGCTTCTACCCTCTTAGTATCAGTGCTACATTAGGAGTATGTGTGACTGGCTCTGTGCAAACCTTCTCATTTCCTTTTCTTAATTGCTGGTGACAAAATACTGTCTTCTGTGTTATTGGAGAGACCTGTGTACTTGGTTCTTACATAGATGATGTGTCTCTTAAAGCTGTTGAGAGTGCTTTGTTCAAATAAATTGGTATTACTGGACTTTCCAGATCTGTTTCTGTCATTAATACTGTTCCTGGCATGGATTGTTGCCATGCACAAATTGCATCAGTAATGGTTTTGTGTATTTTCCAGGTAATGCAATGATGTGCTGAATAGGGTTGGATCAAGGACAGAGGCTGTCTGGCTAATTCTGCATTTATCGTGTCGTGCCAGTTGGTAAACTTGCTTTAAAATAATTTGGGTACCTATTTTTCTATAAAACGTTTATTGAAAATATCTAGAAAATTTTAGTTTTCAATGGCTGGCAAGGGTAGTGATATGCACTAGTGGTGCCACCAGCTTCTCTTACACAGTAATTTATATGCCATGTCACTCCCATTTAGATTCATGCCCAGCATCCACTCACATGAACTGATCTTTAGGTCCCACATACTCTACTTATTTTTTAAATTTTTTTTGGAAGTATTGGCGTATGCTGAGTTTCATCTGTAGTCATCTGATTTTATTACATTTGTCAAATTATCTTAATGGATTGGTACCAGTGATTCAGGCACCTCCCTGTGCAACTTTTCTTCACGTGTTTGCTAAGAAGTAATACAAACCTGCTTGTTTAGAAAGGCTTATTTAGGGAGTTTTTCCTCGCAGAAGGGATTCTAGCCAGAGGTCTGAGTCCTAGCAGTACTGTAAAATAGACTGTAATTCAAACTATAGCAATCCCATTGGTGGTTGACAGCAGCTTCAACTGGCCCCAACTTGGGGAGAGCTCCTGGATGGGTTTGGCCTGGCTGGTGAGCAGAGCACTGGCTCGTGTACAGTGTGAGGCCCATTTGGGAAGAGTGGGTGGCCCTGCCTTTGGGCTCCTGGTGCAGCTGCTTTCCCAGCTTGGTTTAATACAGGAAATTCTGCTGTAAATCCCCAAACCTGGATAATGCCCCCGTACCTGAACTGGCAGCACTGTTCCTAGCGTGGAACTTTGGGCAGCCCAGCTGCCACTCGCACTGCAGGACAACGTGTCCAGGTCTGATGCTGCAGCAAATTGCTCCCTTCTTTCTGTAGCAGCTCCAACTCTTAACTGAAGTGATTTCAAGAGTGCTCTGTTCTGTATGCGTTTGAGCATCTATGGAGAATTATTGCTCCTACAATAGGAAGGACTGGAGCAGCCTGGTTCTTGTTGCTGTTTCAATGCTAATGAGCTTCATCCTGCAGCTTGCTCCGTGAGAGCACAAATGACATGGGCTTTTATTCTTCAGGGAGCACATAGGGTTTTAGTGGGGGAATGAGCCTCAGCAGGAGCAGGGCAAGCCTTCGGCAGCTCCTGAGAGCTGCCTTCCAGCAGCCTATACCTAAATATAAAGAAGCCACCTTGTCAGGAGGTGCAGGAACACAGCTCACACTGACACCAAAATCCAGCCCAAGAAACACGGTGGACAGCCAGGTTGCAGCACTGACTCGCTGTAGTCTTTTGGGTTTTGCTTCTTGCAAAGCAGAATGCTGGTGTTTCAGGAGGGGTTTGGTTCCATAAACCCCTGTTAGGCTTGTGTGTGTTGGTGACGGCAACTGCTTGATTGCTCAGTTTTCCCTTTGCACAGTCAGCTGTTCTGCAGCCATGCAAGTTTCTAAGGGTATTCTGTATGAAGGTTATTCAGTATTTCCTTCATTCCCTTGTGTTTCCTATTGCCAAATCCACCAGGGCGTATTTACCCTTCTGCTTATCAGATCCATGGGAAAACAAAATAGAAAGAATGTAACCAAGAATGACAGGTGAAAAGGGAAAAGCTGTCTCCATAGAGCCTTGGCCCTGCTGCAAAGCACTCTGCTTGCAGTGCACAGGGCACATCAGGTGCTTCAGTTTTGAGGGATAACTGCAGTGATCTGAATGTCTGTTTCCTTTTGTGTTTGTATTTCATCCCAGTGTATTACAAGATTCTGTTCAGGTTTTTCAGTGGTCTCCTGGGTAACGCTTTATTACGGCGCTGGTGTAGAGTTCTAGTTTGTAAAATAATAAGATCTATATAAATAATAGGGGTTCCGCTGCTTCCTGAAAAGCTGCTGCCTGACAACACTCGAAAGCAAACATTAATTTCCGGTTATTTGGGATAGAAAAGCATCTGGAGGCTTTGCATGGTGTGCTGTGCTGGCCAGCTGCCTGCAAAGGCCAGAAATCACAGGTAACAGAGGGTCTTCTTGCACCCACAGGAAGTCACTACAGTCATTGCTTTTTTTAGCCATTTTTTCCTGACATCCTGAGTATGAGATAATATGAGACTAAACATAAATTCACCAGAGCTGAAGATGCTGTGAGAGGAGCTTCAGCACCAGAGAAGGACGAATGTTGGGAGCGAAGGATGATTGTGGTATTTCACAGGTAGTAACCTGATGTGCAAAGAGGTGGAGGATGCTGTAGCACGTTAGCCTGCATCACGGTGTCAAGTGCACTATGACTCAGAGCTGTGTCCTTGGTGCTATAACACAGCTTTCATACAGTGCTGTTCTGTGCTGGGTGCATGTATTGTCACATACCTGGCCATGGGTAAAGCCAGAATAACCTGGCACTGATGGTGCCCTAAGCTCCCTGAGCTATGATTAGGAAGAGGGTGGTGAGATGAGGGTTATGAGTGGTGCTGGGGCAAGCAGGGGGATGGGGAGATGCTCTGCTCAGCATCAGAAGAGCCTGAATTGCATGAGGCATGGGTAGTTGTAACAGAGATGGTATAGCAGAGAATGCGGCATAATTGACTGGAAATCATGTCTGTTGTGTTCTGTACAATATAAATTGTTTCTAGTGCAACTGTGTGTATCTAAACTCTGTCTGCAATGTGGCAGCCTTGCTGAGCAGGTGCCAACCTGCTCACAGTGCAGCAGATCTCACTTTGTTCCTGCAGTGCTGTGAGCCCTACACGGGACCTGCTGGTGTCTCCGTGGGCAAGCTGTCTGCCCTGCCACTCATCTCCCTCCTGGCTCTGGGGGCTCCTGAGAGCTTCAAAGTTGCAGTGACATTGTGTGGCACTGCTGCTGGCTGCCACCTGCTCCTCAGGACTTCTGTGAGGCTGCGGCTGGATCACAAGGGAGAGCTCTGCTATTCTCAAAGGTGAATTAACAAGAAAACACCTTTCCATCTGCTCCTGCTTGGTGCAGGGAATTGGCGCTGCGGCAGGCTTTATGCTGTGCTGCAGAACACAGGGCTCAGCTGCAGATCTGATGGCAGCAGCTCACCGAGCAGCACCAGCAACTGCTGCCCCACACTGCAGCTCTAAGGGCCTGTGTATTCCTACATCTCTATATACACATCATTTATATTCATGTACACATATAAAAGTACTTGAGAATTATTCCTCTTTAAACTTAAACAATTTATTTCCTCCTGCAATCGGTGTTCTAGCAGATCCTGTAATAAATTCCTCCTTATCTTTCAATTAATCAGGTCTGCAAAACCAGCGAGCAGTGAAATCTGTTGACCTGTGGATTGATTTATCAAGTTGTATTAGCTGATAGTGAATTATGAAAGCTGCTGTGAGAATTTGTCAGGCACTGCTGCAAAACTTGTGCTACAGAGAGCTGGTCCAGGGTCAGCATCTCAGCCTGCACAGCTCATATAAAAGGAATATATGAAAGTCATGGAGAGAAGGACTTTTTTCATGGAGGTAAACCTCAAATAGAAAAGAAAAAAATGTCTACTGTTTTCCTCAGCCCACATTATCCATTTTAGATGGCTAGATAAGAGCACTGTGCTGAGATCTGACAGACTGTTAGAATCAACAGCTGAACTTTTAAATAGTACAGACTGGTGAAGAGGCTTCATTCTTAACCCCTGCCAAGCTGTTGGTGGCAGTAATGGCGCTAAAGCAGCCTTTGGTTTTAATGGCAAGCTTCAGCAGGTTTTCTCTTTCCTTATCATTGAATTAATTAGGAATATAATCAACTGGAATAAGATAATCTTATCCCAGTAGTGTGGGGAAGGTGGAAAAAAAACCCAAACAAACAGAAAAGGAGTATTTTATTCTTTTAAAAACTTACTGAAAGTTGTGGTGATATGTTGAGATAAAGGACTGAGGTCTCAGGGCTGTTCAAAGGGAATAGCACAGGAAATTCTATTAATCCTTCTATATTGCAATGGCCTTTTATTTGCTCCCATCTTTTTTCTCATTTGTGTGAGGTTCTGTGTGCTGCACAGTGTCACTTCAGCACACGAGGCTGTGGGGAAGGATGATGAGATACATCCCAGCCCAATTTCAGATACTGGAGGTACGCAATAAATACATTGGATGGAAACCATCAAGACAAATGGGAAGTCTTGTCTCTGTGCAGGGCTCCTCCACAACACTGAAGTGTTGGTTTTGTCCCACTGTTGACTTGCTTTTTGGGCCATTTTCTGTTGCAAGATGCTCTTTGCTCAAGAAATGATTTGCTTACTGCTAGCTCAGTGCTGCCTAGCAGGGTGGTGGAGAAAGAACCCCATCCCCAGTTTCTCCCCACACTGAGCCATTACACATCTCCCCTCCTACAGGGTTTTGCAGTTCTTTTCAGGGGAATTGAAGAAGTGGTGAGCTTTACTTACGTTCCATTTGGTTCTGAGGTGAGCTGAGCTTCCTGGGAGCACTGCAGGATGCCAGTAGGTCCCTTCATCATTGTGTTGGCTGTCTGAGCAGTTCCCCTCATGTTCCTGATGGGTCTGTGCACAGGGCTGCAGGCTGGTGCCAGTGGGATGTGAAGTTGTAACAGTGTGCTTTCTGAGGAAAGTGTTCACCTGATCTATTTCTTACAACAAAAAGAAACCTTGACCGGGTCTTTTAGCAAGCTGATACTATTGTCTAGTGGGATCTTTAGGGCACAATAGGGGAAAGTCTGGGAAAATAAATCAGAGCAAGGGCCGTGGTTACAACATGGGCTGAATACTCAGGAAACTCTGGAGTTCAGCTCAGTTCATGAGTCAGTCTTATTTTCTCTGTGACCTTATTCACATTTTTAATTTTTAATCTTCCAAAAAGTAAAAGCACAATCTTAAGTGCTTGGCTGAATCACTTAATCTTTGTGTGTGTGTGGTTTTATGTTTTTCCTGCTGGTAAAGAGGTGATGGTGATATTTCATTCTTCACATCATTAGATAAAGGCGACTATCTTGCCTGTAGGCTCTGGGAGCAGGAATTAGCTGTCACTTTGTGTCTGTGTAGCATCTCTAGAATTGAAGTTCCGGTCTTGAAACTCCATAATCCTGTAAAAGAATGATTTTTCCTTAGTCAGATGCTATATTGGCTA
Source organism: Lagopus leucura (assembly GCF_019238085.1). Classification (NCBI taxonomy): domain Eukaryota; kingdom Metazoa; phylum Chordata; class Aves; order Galliformes; family Phasianidae; genus Lagopus; species Lagopus leucura. Next base: position 9,722,384 of record NW_024962257.1, on the reverse strand, counting down.
TTTTGCAGTTAGACAGGTTATAAATAACTGAGCAGAAAGCTAATAGTTAAGATCAGAATGAAGTTGTAAGATGGCAGCAGAGATGGCTTTGTTTTTTCTTTGATGTGGAGTGATATGTGTGCTTAACTTCTTCCCAACAAATGCATCGCTTGCTTGAAGCAGGAACTTCTGGACTGTGGATGGGGAACTTTTATTCCTCAAAAGTAAATAAAATCTATCAGTTTGATTGCAATTTGTTTCTATGTTTGCATGCACTTACAGTCTAGGATAATAGTAACTTGCAGATATGGGACTTGGCAAATTACCTCTATTGAGTCTTTGGGTTGGCCACAGTCTGTACCCTGATATTGGTCTTGTCATTGCAAGTTTTTAAAGGTATAAATATGGCCTCAGCTATGTCACTGAAATCTGCAAATCCATCAGTAGCGTGGAAGAAATCGCCCTTTACATTTTTGCTTTGGGATTATTTGGCTGTAGATAAACCTCCCTAGAGCCTTCCAAAAACAGTGCTGTGCAGTATAGTCCCAGAAGTGAAATATTCTTTGTGAAGAGGGTTTTGCAAATTCAGCAGACCATGGCTTTGTAACACAGCAAGGGGTACTTGATCCATGCTAACAGCAATCAATTCGTTTTTGTAAGAGGAAGGATGTTTTTTGCTGTTCATTTTTCAACCTCTCAAAACAAAACGGAAAGGTAAGCTAATAAAATGTTCATTCCTTTGTTTAACGTATGATTTCATGTTAAGGCTGTTTGTGGCTCAGGGTCTCAGTTCCCCAGCCTAGTCTGCCAGAGGGATCTTCATGCACAGAGGTCATTTGTGTACTTGAAGCAGCTCTGACTGATTCTGCCCAATAACTGCACAAGGAAATAAGGACTGGTTTTAAAAAGCTGATGCTAGCCCTGCTCTGAGCAGGGCTGGGTGGAGATTTCCTGCAGCCTCCGTCATTCTCTGCATCTATGATCTGCAGAAGCCAATTCTCTGTTATTGTTAAGGTATCACTTTGTTGATTTATTTTTATCATGAAAATAAACTGCTTCATGAGCAGTAATTTCTCTGAGCATTCATTATTCAGAAGTTTGCGAGAATTGCAGGGGTAAAATAAGCTGCAACAAGCACGTTTCCTTGGCGTGGAGCTGGTGTCTGTAATTGGAGACATTCTGGAGAGTTAATCTACTTGGGAAGTGAGACCTGGTTGTGGTGACCAGAGCCACGTATCTGAGAAAGGGGCTTGGAGGCTGGGCTGCAGAGTATAAGTGTCCCTTATTTGGGAACTTTATATATATGAATTTCCCAAACAGTAAGATTGGTGTGCTCATGTCAAATGGCTGAACTGCAGTAAGAAAAGGCTGAAAGTTCTAGCATCTTGAAAACAATAACTGCAGTGGAGAAGTGGAGTCAGTTAGTGTAGCATCCAGCTGAGTGAAAGGTGTGTCCTCAAAAGACAGGAAGAAAAGAAGACATGGGTACTCAAGAGGAGGCTGGCTGCTTGTTTTGGTTTTCCACTGTTACAGATTGATCAGCAGAAGGAGAACAGGTTGTGATAATTAGCTGGAGCAAGTCACTTTTGGTCTGATCACCTCACCCACACTGCTAAAGAGAGAGCTTCAGGATATCCTGAAATATCAAGGTTATCTTCCCCTCTCATGCTAATGCTCTTCAGAGCAGGGGGAGTGACTAATCAGAGGATTACAGCAATCAGTCAGGTTTACACTGACACATTGAGTTTAATTATTTTGCACTTCATTCTGCATTCTTATTAGCCACTGTGATGTTTATTCTGGGAGGCTTTTCTGCCTAAGTTGGTACAAGGGTTTTAATTTCAGATGATAGCTTACCAAGTCTGGTGTGAGAGTGGCTCCAAATTTGGAGAGCTTCTGTGAAGTGCTCTTTAGCTGTACCAGCCGGCTGTTGGGACAAATGGCTCAAAATTTTCCAGAAAACTTAATGGAGAAAAATAAAATCAACACTGCTGTAGATTTCACCTGAGTAACATTTTGTCCCCCTATATGTCAGGGCAGGATAGCTGGCAGTACCGCTTGGCTATGTCACACTGAAGTTTGACTATCTATGGCTTCTGAGCTGGAAGTCATCTATACTGAGGGCATGGGGGATGCTCCATCTAATGGGGACACGTAAGTGGCTCATATTGACAATGAGGATCGTTCAGTTTCTCGCTCAGCCATCCTTGGTTCCTCTTCTGAGACATCTACTGCATACAGTAGTTTGGATGTAGATACTTATTGATACCATTAGACAAAAATAGCTTGCATTTATTTGTGATCTGAACAAAGGTGATTGATTTAAAAGCAAAGGCCATACGGGACTTGGCCAGCATGTTATGCTCTATCTCCTCCCCTGCAGAATTTATAAACCTCACTTCAGCTGAGCAACTCACGAGCTGAAGTTGTACTAATGTGCTGCTAAGGTAGACGGCTTGTGAAGAAGGGCCGGTGGCCTGTATGCATTATTGCTGTAATAACTCCTATTCAAGCTCTGGGAAAGCATGGAACACATGCTGAGGTACCTCCCTTGGCATAACTGGGCTGCTGTCTGGGACTTCAAAATACTTCCCTGGTGTGGGGAACAGCTCCCTTCTAAATACACAACAACAACTTCGCAGATTAGCGTTGCTTTAGACCTCGTGCTTAAGATGCCCTTACTGAGTTGGTAAAAAGAGATCATCCTCGGCAGGATAATCTCAGGTCTCAGAGAGCTGGGAGTTTGCTCTGCAATGAATGCTTTTCTGTTCAGTCACACCTTGATAGAGCCAATGGTAATTTATCTCATCTTAGTATTTGTAATAGCTTAAGCACATCTACATCTTAGTAACAGTCTCACATCCACACTGCAAAAAATTTGCAGCTTTCTCATCTCAAGTCCTGGCAATAATAATAATAATAATAAAGTGATGCTGTAGGATTTTTTAAAATCTTTACTGTCACCCTACCTATTACTGCACAAGGCACAAGAAACATTTTTATTATTGCAGGCAAGCTCTCTTGGAATGTGCAATTGATTATTCAAACCTCATGGTGCTGCTGCAGGGATTTGTGTGGCTCTGAGATAGCCTGTCTCCCACTACTGTCCCCTAATGCAGCTGGAAGCATTAAGTCATGTGCTTAATCAAGCAAAAGGAATTGCTTCTCTTTACCTGATGACTTTATCTGACCATGAGGGTCTCACATAGAATGAGATGAGAAGTAGATGTGATAAGAAACATCCACAGGTTCAATGCACAGTAGAATAGGAGCGCTTTTAAAAGCTGCAAGATAGGAATGGAAAAATATATTGAATAATCCCTTGACAACAACAGCACTCTGTGTTACTGAACCTTTTTTTCTCTGTTAAGAAGCCAAAGACCAAGAATAAATTAAGTCCAGGTAATGATACATGAAATTGTTAATTTAAAGGAGGATAGAGAGCTCAGCTCAGCAGCAGGCTGCTCAGGTGCTAATGCAGCACGGAGCAAAGCAATTCCACAGAGGAAGGAGCTGGCAGAGATACGTGCAAAGTTCCTTATTATCTATGTGTGCACCAGTTCACGCATATTATTTCCATCAGTGATAATGAGGAATTAAAACCTAATCCACTAATGCTTGAAAAGCAAGTTTTTCTCAGGGCTGGGTATGGTCAGGTAATGGTTATTCTGATAAATTAAGTTAATTTCAGAAGGTACATAAGGGAGCGTTGTCCCTCCTCCCTTTCTCGCTACCTCATTATAACAATGATCTGTGCAAAACTAGTTTAACTATTAAGTTATTCCTACTAAAATTAATGAGCAGCATTTATGTGTTCTTGCAGGATTTGCTGTAAGTAGATGCTGGAGTGCTGTATAACTTTCAGTGCTGTTAGCCTGAATTTGCATCTTCCCCATTGCATATTTCTCTGCATTGTGAAGCTGTTCTCTCTGATGCACAGCACTTGTGCATTACTGGAGAACAGCAACAGGCAGCAGGGCAAGAATTCTTGATAGCAGGAGTGCAGTAGAAATCTTCCCCACTGGGAGCAGAAGCACTGCACAGGAATATGCCTCCTGCACTGAGGCTGGTTGCAATTTGTCTGTGTTACAAAGAGGCATTGCTCTTCTCACTATTATGTACTGACAGATTAAAAACAAAACAACAACAACAAAAAAAAAAAAAAAAACAACAAAAAAAAGGTAGGAAAATAAGGTATTTTCAACAGATGGCGGGGTTCTTTAGAGCAGTAAGTCCACTAGGGAGGAGGGGAAGCAGAAATCACCTTTTATTATGTGTACTGCACTGCAGAACATATAAAAATGTACAAAAGTATTTTACATGCATAGGTTTATCTTTTGCTTTAGATTTTAGAGAACGCTAATGTTAGCAGTAAAAGTAATGAAGATTGTGTGGAGTAAAGGGCTGCAGGCTAAACATGAATTAAAATATTAACAAATGAGTTTTATGGAAAACTGCATAGCAATTTTTCTGGCAGATGTTTAGCTATCCTCTTTGCCATTTAAACAAGATCTTACTTGAAATCAGCTAACAAAGTTATTGCTTGCCAGTTTGGAATAACAAGCAGAGCAATTGTAGAAGAAGGCACCCTTTCAGGGGTGATCTGCTTAGTTGTGACTGGGTAAAGGAAGCACGAGCTTGGAGTAGTGAAAAACGCCTGGGTGTGCGAGCACAGATGGCCAGTCCCACAGGTCCGTGCTGTCCATTCCCTTGGGGAGAGGTGAACAGGTGTTGCATTGCAGTGCTACTGTCTTTCCAAGTGGGGCATTTGGGTGCCCCCTGTTCAGGGCTTGTTCACCAACCGACTCTGACTTTAACATCTCCAAATATGCTTCTTTCTTCATTAAATTAAGTTGATACTGGACACCAGGCTCAAAACCTATCAGGGTGGACAGGCGGCAAGCAGTCTGAGAGCGCTGACTTCACAGTCTTGGGAAATGAGGTTAAAAATAATAGTATATTTATTTCTGGAAGATTGAATTTGATCTAGCAATCTCTTTGGCTAATAAAGCTAATGGAAATGAGATTACACTGGCAGATTTATTATCCTGGTAGTTATTCATTTTGGAGTTTTTCTGTGGGTGATTAAAAAGGATTTTTCCTCTTCTAAAAGACTATACAAAATCTTACTAGTCTGAAGATTTTTTTTGTATACTCTTAACCTGCAGACCTCAGGAAAATGTTACTGTCTTTGTGATACTCATTTGCTACGTAGGACCATGAAGCTCATCTTGCAAAGAGTTCTTTGAATCTTTCCATGTTTCTGTGAGTGTTTAAGTACTGTTTGCACCTTGTCTGTTTGTTTGCTTTGCAGTTCTGCCTTCTTCTGTTTCTTTCCTTTATAGATGTGGAGCCCCCAGCGAAATAGGCTATGGTTGGCTTTAACTGTCACACAGATGTAAAATGAAAACCAGATTTTGAAAATACAAACCTCAGCCTCCCTAGGAGGTAGAGGAGTGCAGTGCCCTGGAATGGTGCTCTCTTAAAAGGGAGGTACAAGTAGTTGTGGAAGTTAGGTCGCCCATTTCTTGCTCCAACTGAATATTGTCAACCAGGTGGGTTTGGGCAGTTTTCTGATTTTCCATTATGGTGGAGAGAGCGTTATCTGGGCCAGAAAACTGCTGCAAGTTACAGCACAACTGAGCTTACAGCCCATTTTTGGAGCTCTCTATAGAGTTGTACTCCTCACTAACATCTGGGATAAATTTATTGGCAAGCGTGGAGTCGTGTAATCAAAGGATTCCTGAGAGTGCTCTCTTACAGAACCTCTTAGTAAAATATTCCAGTTCCTGAAATTAATTTTGTGCCTTAGGTCAGATTCTGCCTCTGGTTCTGACTTTATTTTAGCTCTCACTGATGCAGAATACTGACCTTTCAGATACGCTGGCACAAAATATCATGGATAGTTTCTGGGTCCACCATCCCATGGTGTCTGACTCAGAGCAGTGACTGTAATGCTGTAGAATAATAAAAAAAAAAAATAAGTCCAGTCCAACTGTGCAGGCTGATGGCTATGAAAAATAGGACTTCTTGCCATCGTGTATTCTTGTCAGCATGTTACAAATGTCAAAATGCCAGACTTGTTTTTCCTACTACTTTCCTCTCCTGGTTGTTGCCTTTATCACAGGAATGAATTAATTTTGCTGATGTGGGTTTTTGTCCTTGCAAGGGCAGAAAAATGAGGAAAGAAGGAATGAAACTGCCTGAGTTTTTCATGGTGCCTGTGTCTCCCTTAGGACAGCAGATCTGCATTCATACCGTGATGTTTGCAATGTGAATTATGGGGCTGAGGCTGAGCTCTGCAGAGTGTGGTTGTGAGCCTGTAATTCTCTTATTACAAAGCATTTGACCTTTCTAAGGATAGGAGCATCAACTGCCCGCAGTGCTGCAGGAGTGGATGCAGGACTCATGACTTTCCACCCTTCCCTTTATAGAGCACAGGCATCCCACATTCGTGTTGGCTGAGCACCCTGCTGCCAACCTGCCGTAGCTGTTCTTGTCCGGGGAAAAGCAAAGGAGCAAATTAAACGGCTCTTAAAAATAATTCTGACAAAAAGCAAAACAAACACATCACCTCCCCACAAAAATCAGTCATTCTGTAAGTAGAAAATGGGGAGAAAGAAGAGGGCAACTTTTATTTAAGCTCCTTTTGTCAGCCTGCTTAGCTGTCTCCAGACCTGCTCTCTGTCTGTCATGTATAATCTCTGCAAAGTGTGTGTCGGAGAGCTCTGGCAAGCCTGTAGGAATGCTGCAGGGAAATCTAGGTGGCCCTATGTAAGCTCTAGCAAAAGCCAAGCCTCTGCTTGGCATTATCCTCTGGTTCTATAGAGCTTGTCCAGTGATGGGATGTACTCTTTGCAGTGATTTCCAGGTCACAGGGGGCTGTGCCCTCAGCAGGCTCCATCCCTTGATGTGTTCTGTAATGTTCACTCAGAGAAGTGGGAAGAAGGGTGCTGGCACCGGAGGGAACATGCTGGTTGCTGAGAGTGTGGGTGAAAGCTCCCATATTCCCTTTACACATCAGTTTATTTAAAAGCAAAATTGAGACAGTAGGAAGTTTAATCTTTCAGCTAAATTAATGATTCCAAGGTGGGCTTTTCATAGTTTTTAGAAAATAAAAAACAATTCTTGAGGCTTTTTTTTGTAAAGATGAAATTAATTTCTACAGTCTTCTTGCAGGACATCTGCCTACAACTTGAACTCTGCATTGAGGTAGCTAACATTTATCACCTTTTGATAAATCCTGTACAGACTTTTCTAGGGCTGGAAATCCTAGTAGGAATCCCCAGCTTCAATGAAGTATCTACACAGCAATCTATCTTTGAACTTAGAAACAAATACCTCAAAAAAAGGAATAGAATAGAAATAGGATTAACTGTTTGGGAATACTCTTTTTTTTTTTTTTTTTTTCTTTTTGAAAGGAAAAAGATAATTGCAAGTTTTCCAGGGAAGAAGAAAGAAAATACCTCTCCAGGTTTTAACAGCTGGTAGGGAACGTTTCTTAGAGCAGTCACATTCACTTACAGCACAGTTCCTCTGAACACCAAAGCCCAGATGTGGGTTGATGTTAATCAGTACCATTGAATTATGTGATGGAGAGTCCAGAAAATGGAGAAATGTCAGCAAACTGACCTGCGTGCCAGCAGAAGGGTTGGTGGAAAAACTTCTTCTCAAGGATATTTACACTCCCCAGAGAAATAAAAAGCAAAAATACTCTAACATTCGGTATCATGGCAAGGAAGATCAAATTAGAAATTATTCCACGCAGTGTCAGGCTGCCAAGGATAATAGATTTTCCTTGAGAAACTGAAAAAATGTATGCAACAAAAGGAACAGAAGTAGTTTCAGCAGGGAGAAAACCAACGTCCTTTTCATGTCTCTAGTTTTATAGTTTTTTCAAGAAGGGGTTGCAGGGCCATTCGTTTTGTATCTAAGGAGTAGATCTGGTGAATCTACCAGCAGCTGAGTCTGGGTAACTGCAGCCAAGCTGCAGCAGTGGCTGCTGGTCCTCTGGCTTTCAGAGTGGAGCAGTGTTTGCTTAATAGTATTGATGGGGGGGTGAGCTAGGAAGGGTAACCCTGATTTTGTGCCATATGGAAACTGTTTGGAAGTTGAGGATTTGGAAACTTCCCATGTTGTTTTAAATTAAGAGAGAAGTTGACTATAATTTCAGAAACGTTTTTTGCCAACATTATGATGTGTTTTTAAAAGGCATGCTGTTTTTTTCCAAAAATGGTAATGTTGAAAATGTCCAGTATGATAGATGATACTTTATTTTTAATAGAATTGTTTATCAGAGGGAACCTTTTGACCAGTTCTAATTACAAAGTCAGTGAGGGAATTGTCACCTCGTGCTGTCCCTCCTAAATCAGTTGAAGATGATGCTGATGTGTTTTTGTTTAAGCTGTGTTTGCACCAAATGGTAAACCTAAGATTCTGGTCAGTAGAGCAAACAAAACACCACTGATTTCTAATGTAGATGGCCCTTGGGCAGTAGAGAGACACAGGATTAGACAAACACTGACAATTATTTGCTAGGAGAAGGCTTAGCATGACTGTTAAAGAGATGCATCAGAAAAGCAAGTCTCTATTTTTCCACAAATGTTTGTATGCCATCTAGGTATTTTTCTTCCTATCCAACAGTGCTACTCCTTGAGGTTTGTTATGCTAACCTCTGCTGACAGCAGATGAATACTGTGTCACCTAGAGGAAAGCTGGCAAGGGAAAACAGCTTTTGGCAAGTGAAGAAACCTACGTGTTCTGTGGAGGGATCTGCTGTTGGCTGTGGCTGTAATTAAGGGTGGCCTGGTGGCTCGGGATGGTCCCAGGGCAGCACAATGTAAGGCCTTGCCCCAGGTCAGCATCCCATCCAAAACAGCTACGGAAAGGCAAAAGAAAATGGTTTACATCAGAGGAGTGAACGATGGGGCTTTGCCCACTGCTTGGGGTTTGTATTCTCTCTTATGCCAATGCAGTCACAGCATGCATCCCTGCAGACACGTGAAACGTGACCTCGTGATTTCAGCACTTCTGAGCTAGTTCTGTCCTCACTAATTGAAACCTGAGCTGAACAAGGTGCAGGACAGCCCCAGAACCTTCTCCTGGGCTGGTTGGCATCTCCTCTTTGGCTGCTCTGAGCAGGGATGGGAGCAGCCAACCTCCCGTCTCCAGGAAGCATTGGAGCTTCCAAGTTGACTGAGGACCAGAATTCTCGTTTTCCTGATTGCCGCTGCTTTGTGTGTGTGTGTGTTTTCCTTTTTTTTTTTTTTTCTTTTCCCATTTTGGTGATGAGAATTGCAAATGTTTGATCTGAAATCAAACATCTCTACTTCCTCTGTCCCTTTCTTGCCTGAGGAATATGGAAATAACATAGGGTACTAGAATTATGGGACTATGGGACTTAACATTCCAAACTTAAAAATAAAAAACTGTTCTCTGGATTTAAAGCCTATTTACTGTATTGATATGGGACACTATTTCAAGGTGTCTTCACAGTTGTAAGTGATTGAATATGCCTCCCAGTGCTGAGATTTGGAAGAAATATGAAATACTGTGCCATATGTAATACAATCCTGAGAGCTGACAACTTATATCTGGCTGTGGCAGTATGTTTATATTTAAATTTAGAAATAAATTGTAGTTGTACTTTGGATTTGTTTGGATTTATGCACCATAAGCTTATGAATGACTGATAGTATCCAAATGACTTCCCAGTAATAATGCTCACTGCCAGATCTCAACATTATGCTTTAAAGTTATGGAGAGATTTGCTATTAGCTTAAATTAGAAACACATTATTTTCACACACTGAGTTAACATCAGTGATAATTACTGCTTTTCAGTGTTTTAAAATGGAGAGAATAAAACATAATGCATATTACCTGATCTTCTTACAGCGGAGGATCAGAAAGCACCGACGTCTCTTAAACAGGAGAGCTGTTTTTATGAAATTGCTGAGATAAGAATGTCAGCCTGTAAATGTGGCTTCCTTGTAGGAATGCTTTCTTGAATAAGGAAATGGTGAAACCAATCAAAACAAAGAATGCTGTTGTGAGGAGTTGTTTGAATGCAAAGAATGATGTTGTGTGAGGTGCCTGAGATAGAGATTTTACTGCTTTTCATGTTCTCATGCAATGTTACTGAAATGGAAAATCTTTTTCTTTAAATCTCCTTTGTTACCAACACGCTTTGCACAGAGACATAATAGCTACCTTTGCATAATCCTTGTGGCCTGGTTTGAATGTAAAGTTCACATCACAGTCTGGTTTCTCTGAATTGGGGGGGAAAATACCAATTTTTTCTTCCAGAAGAGCTGATGACTTCTCAAGTTTCCTCTGACATCAGAGAGATCTAATAATTTAGGCTGTGACTGAGCAAGGAAATAGAATGAGACTGACTTCTAGGATGTATCTAAGTATGTGGCCTTGAAATCAGTCAAAATTTATCTCTTATCTGCTTCATGTGGGACATAAGCTTAAAAATCTTCAAGTGTGAAAAGTGAGTTGGCTTACGGGTCTTCATATCTATTTGAATTCTTTTAAACTCATTTTTTTTTAAACTCACATTTTTCCAGTTTTTCAATCATGTGTTTGTGCATGCGTGTAAATATTTATATGTGTACACGTATATATTTGCTTCATTTTGTTACACATACTTTGTTTGCATGTGTAAACCCTTCGGAGTGAATTGAAATTCTGCTCAAGTTTCTTCTTTTATAGCTGACTCTTGCAATAGCAAATATTCTTCTGTGATGAAGACCTCTGTGTGCTGAGTTCAGGGAGCTACGTAGCTCAATAAACCAGTGGTGCAAGGATGCATTAAGCAGGAGTTCTAGCACGTTATAGATGTCACAGTTCTGGTTATCCTATTAAACAAATATTTTGAGACTGAATTACAGCAATGTCCAATTCTTCACCAGAATTCTGGAAGCTCTTGTAGGCAATTCTCCTTATTGCTCAGTGTGAAGTTCATGATCTCAGCCTCGCACTGAGAGTAGCTGTAAACTTCTTAACTTTTATTAACTGTAAGAATTATTATTATTAAAAAAAAAAAGTAGTTATTTTAGAGACTTCTAGAGAGCCTGAGCCCAAGGAGTAACAAACAAACTGTTGATGCAGAGCCCTGTCTTGTAATTCTGAGTCAAAGAAATTAAGCTATTGCATAAGAGATTGTTTAATTTTCCACGTGAGTCACTGAAGGTAATAAAAAGTAGTCACCAGCCTGCAGGTGTCTGTCATTCACTTTCCATAAGGTAGCATCTGTCTTCAAGTTAATGAAGAGATTGATGTAAACAGAAGCAAACACCTGATCAGGCATTGCAGAACTATGCAAAGATTTGGGCTGGAACTGTCTGTGCTCAGAATGATACGTACAAGCAGGTCTCTTGATACCATTACCAGTGCTATTTCTATCCCTTGGTGCTTAGAACCCAGTTCAGAAAAATAAGTGTTTAAATCCATACGAATCAGGAAGGTTGTGGTGTGTATTTAAGTTTAAAGATATGATTTAAGAATATGTATTCTGTGATTCTGTGATTGTTTTAGCGACATTGTAATATACGCTTAAACATTTTTAAGCACTTTTTGAAACCCTAAGACCTTCTGCTTAAAGCTTTTGTGTTAATCCAAGGCCACCTTATTACAGAGTTGCAGAAACAGTCACGTTTATGCTTGGAAATACAGACTTCATTTGCTATGTTATCCTCCTCTGAAAATTGTGATCGTGGGTTATGGGATGAGCACTTGATTCTAACCTTGATGGAATCTTGCTGATTACGAACATAGTAACATATACTTTATTAATTAAGAGTGAATTTTTTTTATTAACCTGATAGCTTTGACTGCAAGAATTGAATTCAACCAGGGACACCATTACAACTTTTAATAAAGGGAGATCTGGAGTGCTTTTGAGCACGTCCCTTGAAATACCTTTACTTATTAGAGAGCATGGGTGATCATTTTGCAGCTGAACAGAAACCACTGTGGAAAACATCCTGCTACTGATTTTACAAAATAATGTTAAATCTTCTAGTTGTGCATGGGAAGCTCCATCAGTCTTTCGTTTTTTTGGCTTGAGCTAGATACACTTTCCATGAGAGAAGATGTGAAGGACGAGGGCCTTCGACCTTCTGTAAACCTGTGAACAAAGTGACAGACAGGAAGATATAAACCTAGGACTGAAGCCAAAGTGCACTTTGATTATAGATGCACTGAGTGATTTGGAAAGATAAACTTTGCGTGACCCTGGGAAGAGGAATGTTGCTGAGCACTCGCTATTTGAAGTGAAGCCACTGGCACATTCAGCACATCAAACCTAAGTCGTCTGGGGCTCAATGCAAATTTATATCTCTGTTGTGTAGGATGGTGTCCCTTCCTCCTGTCATTCTGGCAATAAAGGGGAACCGTGTTTGTGTACACTGTGAGTCCACATTTTGGGAACATTGCAAGTCCCAATTCCATTTCCATTCTTTAACCTTAAAAAGTGGAAAAGATTAAAGAAGCAGGTTAGAGCAATCTTCATTGCTTTCAGATTTGGAGGCCGTGTATCGTTTGGTAGAATAAAAAGTCATATCTATTGCTTCTCACTTTTAGCAGCCTGGCAATTTTGTATCATCTCAGATTAACATGTCTTGGCATGATTCATCTTCATGGCCCCCCAACACTGTAAAATGGATGAATGGTTGTTATTTCCTAGATTGATAACAGCGTAAAGAGAAGAACAGAGGAAATTCTGTTCAAACACGAGGAAGAACTTCTTTATGGTAAGGATGACAGAGCACTGGAACAGGTTGTCCAGAGAGGTGGTGAAGTCTCTCCTTTGGAGATATTTAAGACTCATGAATCCCTACCTGTGCAACCTAATGTAGGAACCTGCTTTTGTGGGTTTTGTGGGTTGGACTCGGAGATCTCTTGAGCTCCCTTCCAAACCCTTCTGTGAAAAGAAATGATGTTCGTTCCGATGCAACATTTCTATTAGTAACAGAGCATGGTTGTTTTTTTTTTGTTGTTGTTGTTGTTTTTTTTTTTGTGTGTGTGTGTGTGTATAATAACCTAGAAGTGCACCCATTTAATTTTACCTTACTTTTCAATTGTTTGAAATCCAACTAGAATCTTAAGAATTTTAAGAAGCACGATTGGAGATCTGTACAGTGAGTAAAACCCTTTATTCCCCAAAATATAATACCAAGATTTTATCATAGTCAGGAGTAATTAAAAATAAATTAAAAAAAAAAAAAAACAAAAACACAAAGCCAAATAATTCAATGTTATTTAGATCTAGAACCAGGGGAAAATTTCTTTTTGTACATTTAATAGCTATTTTCCTTTTCTCAGGTCACACAATTTCATTCTACTACACGCTTGTTATGAACTCAAGCTATTCCCAAGTATTTTTCCATAGAGAACTCTGATCTTGATTCCTTCATGTGCAAAAACTTTTGCTTAAAGAAGTTTTTTTTGCTTATTCGAATAAGTTTTGCTCATTTGGCAGTTCAGACTGATGATGCCAGTTCTTTCTATGCAGAAAGGCAAAACCACAATTTTCAACAGCAACAGCCAAACTGTGGCCATAGGACCACTGAGCAGTTTTCTGTGCAAAAAAATCTCTGCTCAGAAGAGCTACTGAGGGCTGTTCCCAGAAACAGAAAGACTTTGTTCTCAGCTCCCATGTTCTCATTTCATGCAGGTTTAATTGCACTGATATCAAGGTAATTGTTTCTGACTTCTCCTGAGGTACTGGGGAAATCCAGGCCTTCAGTTCACATTACAGGCTAGAATAAAGGAAGATCTCGTGCCAGGATACCTTCAACTGCAATCAGCAGTAAATAAAACTTTGTTGTACTCCTGTTTTTAGCACTGGATGATAGAAGACATTGTCAGAATGGATTCAGTGGGAGAGTAGGGACTCCAAACTAGAAGGCCATAGGTATCTCTAAGTCATTCGTGTATGCTTGCATCTCGTAACAAGTGAAAGTTAAAAGTTTCTCAACAAGGGGATAAATAAGCCCTGGACGTGCTTGCTGAACTGGTTTAAAGGTATGTCTGTGCTGTGCCACACTCCAGGGGTGTGACTGCAGCTCAGGGAAATGGATAGCAGATAGGCAATGTGCTGGTGGAGTGAGAGAGAACTGCTGCATTCAGCAAGCATTTCATCACATCCAGGAAAGGCATGTGTGAGGGTAGAGAGCCTACAATGCCTTTTGTGCTATTGGATCCTACTGGAAGAGAGCTACTTTAGGGCAGTTGAACTGTAACCACAGCAGCAAATGTTTTATAACCATACTGTGAGCTTGCCTTACTGTTCTGGATTTACCTGATTCTAGTTTCCATCAGCTTCGATTATGTTAGCTGAGTTGCTCCTAATTTTACCTAATCTCCCTGACAGTTAAGGAGCTATCCCATGTGGCTGGGGGAAAAGACAAGTTGTAGTTGGCAATGGTTTATAATCCTTTCGAGAGCATTGGCATCTCTAAGTTATTTCTGAAGCTTTTTTTTTTTCTTTTTTAAAATCAGACACAATGCCTACATGGTACTGAAGTAGTTTGCACACACACTGCAGTGATTTTGGTGTTGCTATTGGAGACTTCTTATTTTTAGGTTAGAAGGTCCTTAGGGATGTAAGCATGGGTTTTCCTCATTTATCAGCTTTGGGAAAGAACATGAAATGTTTATTCTTTTGCTTGTAAATGATGAAAGAGTCTTTTACAGAGGTATGATTCCAGACTGTATATTCAGTGTCTCATCAGGGTTGCTGTTCTGTTGGCCCAAACAAAGATAACTACCAAAAGCTCCATGCTTGTTCTCTTGTTTCAGGACAGTACATGCTTTAGGTGGCATTTATATGCATCTGTAAGGGACCAATTAAATGAGTTACTGCCATCTGTTTCCTCAGATGAGCTGTAGAGCCTATACATGTTGGTGGTTAGTTGCTGTCTTTGTTAAAGTTCCAGCCAACTGTGGAACAATGCGCCAACTACTTTAGTTTTGTTTAAAAGTTTCTCATCAGTACCAAAATGATTTTAATAGACTGAAGTGTGATTTTTGTGTTAAAATTCTCAAGGTCATTGGGTTCCTCAAGAAGAAAGAGCTTCTGCCTCCAAAGTCATTGCTGAAGATTATGTCCTGGGAACAAGCGTTGAAGGCTAGAATCCATGTGGGCTCCTACAGATGATGTAAAGTAAAAAGTCTTTCACAGCACGAGCACTTCACTCTAGCTATGAAATCTATGGACTTGTTTGAACTTTAGATTTATTCCTGTATATTAGTTGTCTCTGTGCATCGATTCTTCTGCTTAATTGCCATTTTTTCTTGTTTCTGTTCATCTATGACTTCATAGGGAATGTTAAGCTGGAAACTGCAGTTTCTGGTGTCAGGATCGTAATCCAATCAAGGGAAAGACCTTTAGGTGAATCAGGAGATCTTAATGAAATGCTCCTGAAACCTAATTGTTTTTCCCATTAGGAGTCACCTTTAGAACTACAGGAGTAAGGTTTGCCTTAAAATGTGAATGTTTTCCATGAGCAATTGTTGCAATGTTCATAATGCATAAGGCGTGATAAGAAAAAATGATTTTGCATTTGGGAGAGATGAGCATATTTCCATTAATTTTGCTTAATGGCTGTGCCCTTTTCTGACTAGCACTCCCCATATTTTAATATTTTTTTTTATTTTTTGTTTAGCACAGATGCTTTTCCTTGGTAGTTAACTGAAGAGTACTAATAGAAACAATTTATAAACAAATCACCAAATAGAATTTAGAGCAAAATCTCTGCAAGCAGGAGGTGGGCCATGGACTGCTACTCTTCGCTGTCAGTTTAGATCACTGCAGAAGGCAGATATGCAGATGATGATGTTCTCTCAGAAGACATTAGGAAACAAGAAGCAAAGGTATCCTAGAGAAATAAGAACAATTGTCAGAGCTATGCCAGGACATACAACATGGCTGAGAGTCTCAAGAGAGTCCAACCCATCTGTTGAAAATGTGGAACAGTCAAGATGATGATAGGTAGCATATGAACCAGACCTTGCAATATGTCCATGTAAATGTTAATGACAGATCAATCCAAATTTCTCAAGCTTTAGGACAGTTTTAATTTTGCCTAATCTCCACTGAAAAAACATATTTCTGATGCAAAAAGCACGTATTTAGTTGTTTTTTTAGTTAAGGAAGCCCTGATAGGAAATAATTACTTGCAGTAATCTTCCTCATTGATAATTTTCTTCATTAGTGCTCAGTGATCCCACTGGCTAAGGCAGTGTCTCAGCACACTGTGAGATGGAACCATTCCTAAGAGATTTTTCACCCAAAAAAACAGAAGTGTAGAGTAGTAAAAGAAGAAGCAAAATGACTTGTTGAAAGTCATGAAGGTCTACAATAAGGTCAGGAATGGAGCTCAGGTATTTTAATTCATGGTACAACACCTACCCACAGTATGCACTGACCTCTAGAAGCATTTAGTCTTTTAATCTCTCAGATAGAGTATTAATACAAGGAGTTTATTTTGGGGGGGGAAATTCTGTAGTCAGCGTATGGGAAGACCTAGAACTTGGTGAGTAGGTGGTAAGAGCAACAGAGGAGCTCTGCAGTCAGTACACTCATCCACAGTAACACCAGATCACTTCTGAAGTGATTTTATGTGTCAGCCTTTCATTTTTTTCCACTTTCTCGGTGTTGATGTCTGCTGCTTCTAACAGTTACCTGAAATTCAGTTTACTCAAGTGCCATCAAATTGCATTCACATGCATAACTGTTTGGCTCAGCATGTACTCAGCAAAATGTAGACGAGTGTAATAATGTAATAAGGCAGTGTGGCTGGAAGAGTGCATTGAGAGTCAAAGGAGATTATGAAACAATGCAGCTCTGCTTTAAGTCCTCACTAAGAACACTACAATGTTTTTAACTTTGTAAGAGATACAATATGTTGCCTTATTTCAAGATATTCTGGGTCTAGAGATGTTAATCTGTTTCATGAATATAGTGTATGATGAGGCCATTCTCCAAGTGGAAAAATGAACTAAGAGAATAAAGCATGCTTATTAATTTAGATGGAATCAGAACACAGATTTGAGCTAATTGCATATTGTTTTCATTGGGCACAAAGCAGTCTAGTCCAGAGATAGAATTATAACTGAAGAGACAGAGAACCTAAAACTGATGTTGGGAGGCTGTTGAAATGCAGGTATGGACAATGTGGTGATGTAAAGCAACATACAGTAAAGCCACATGGAGATTAATTCCTTGGGAAGAGTTAGCACATCAGAGTGAGAGGAAATAAAAACTCTTCATTGGTTCTCATAAATGTCTCCGTGTTCTAATAAATTCACCATGTCAGTGCATCTTGCCCGTGAAAGGAAAAGCAGCCTCTGTGGAAATAAGAATACAGTCACTATTTATAATATGGTTGTGCTGTGAGATCCTGATTCATACTGAAGCTACAGTTATCAGACGTGGATGTAGAGGGAGTGGGAAGGATTTTCTGTCACTTTCTTAGACATCTAATTTAGGCACTGCAATTTCTCCCTATATTCAAAGAAGAAAAGTAGCTGATTGGGAAAGAACAGGAATGGCAATTTTGAGTACTTGATTTTGTGTAAATTCTGTTAGATTAGGTGCTTGCATAAACCTAATGCACGTAAGTGACCTCTGTAGCTTCTCCTCCTCCCCTCAAATAACTGGTCAAAACAGCAGAGGGCAGAAAAGATCATTGTCAAGATCTTTCAGATAAAAAAAAAGGAGCCAAAGTTCCATTTTGTGGAGTTCTATGTTCTGCATTTCTCCTCTACCTAAACCCAAACCTTTTCAGCTGCCTGTTCTTTCCTTCAGTGTCCTCCTTATATCACTCAGTAATCAAGCTAGGAGCAGGACAGAGGTCTACCAGGACCAGATTTGCTGTGAATCTGCTACTGAGCATTGCCAGCATTACGGATCCACTGGTCACAAATTCTTTACTCCTAAATTTTTTTAGAACTTAGGAGCTCAGGCTGGATGTTTCCAAATAAATACAACAATTAACCCGAATTTTAATATCTCATGAAACCAGGCTTTACACTGAATTTTTGCCTCTAGCAGTGACTACTACTTCCCTGCATTCTCCAGTTTGGATATTATTGACTAGTGTAGGAGGCCAAACTTTGGTTGTTATTACTAAACAAGCCTAAACAAACTACATATCATCTGAATGTCAGTCATCACTAGCCTAAACCTCACTAAGGAAGAAGGGTGAATGGTTTTAAGCTGAGACGGGGTGGTTTAGGTTGGGTATTAGGAGGCTGCTATGGGACCTTCCCTGCTCAGGGAAGGGTGAAGAACTTCAGGAGCAAGGTAGCTTTTGGAAGGAGTAAGCTGTAGGAAAGATGGATGACTAGCTTTGTGGGGACTGAAACAATATTCACAGCTTGGATTAAATGCTTTGGGATTTGGAGCTAAAAAGAGGCAGCCTGTGTCAGGAGACAGAATGCTAGTTCATGCTAACACCCAGCAGGACTGAATGCTCTCAACTATCTGAATGGTTCAGACCAAGTGATGGTGGTGTTTGGGAACCAGGTAGTTCCAAATAGATGATACTGGAGACAGAGCCATGATGCTTTGGAGCTGAAGGGGATGAGAGTGGGAGTCTTCATTGTATTAAGAAAATTTTCAACATGGTCTGTAGCCATCCTGCAAGTTGGTGGGTCTGTTCTAGTCACTGTGCATTTATACACCTATTGTCTTTGCTAATGATATCCTGACAATCAACATGCCTGGGCTCAGAAGTGAGTCCAGGATTGAGTATTTATAGCACAGACAAATTACAGCTGAAATGAAGAAGCCCTTGAAGAAGAGGAGGGGGCACAAAGACCTTCTGGCCTGAATAAGAAATGCTTCAGCACAAACACAACAGTCTCTGCACATCCACACTTGAATGGGGAAGAAAATTTACTTTGACAGCTCAGGAACAGTAACTGGCAGCAAAACAACAGGTCTTGTAAATAGGCCAAGACAGATCTGTTCTGTAAGCTGATTATGTTTTTGTACTTCTAAGTAATTATTAGTTATGAAGAAGGTCTACAAATGTTCTGAGTGCCTTGAAGGCATCCCCAGCTCTTGTGGAGAGATGTGCTTATGCAGCTGTTGCTTTCATTATTGATAACAAGGTTGGGTAAGGTCCTCACTTCTTCATTGCCTTGTACGATTACTGTGTAGGCACCGTGGGTAGCACTGGAGAGACAATTTGCATCACAACAGTACGAAGTAAAATTTTGTCTTATGTGATGGCTGATGAGGCAAGTATACAAGAGAGAGAAGTGAGGCTGGGCAATATTTCAGTGGAGGTCAAGGGGTCACCAGATAGGTCCCAGTGATTGCATTTACCCTTTCTCTTCTCACTGTTCTCAGTAGTTTTATGCCGAGATGCACAATCCAACATTCTGCTCTGCTTGGCCCTGTGTGTGATTCTCAGGCACTTTGTGCATTGTGAAATGTAAATCACAGGTAAATCTGTGCCCAGGGTTGGAAATGGTGGGCAGGGAAAGAGGGTGCAGAACATTTTATAGTAGAATTTGGCTTACCACCTCTGTTGTGTAGAAGGTTAAGGATGTGATAGGCTAAATTTAAGGAAACAATACTTAAATGAATGACTTTAATGGTACAATGCAAATCTCTAATCTGTCTCACTTGCTCTGCCACTAGCTGTAAGCCTCAGTTACATTATGATTCTGCTGTTAGGAGTTTTGGTACCTTAAAGCCAGAAGTCAGAGCCCTGGCTTGTCTGCTATGCAGAATGTCAGACAACACATTCCAGGCAGTGTTCTAATGTGTTTTATGTGTCTAATCACCTCAAGTTTGCTTTCTAATATAAAGAGTCAGCCATTGATTAATGCAGTATACCCATGAATGATCTTGATGTTTAGTTATATGCAGGTTAGATTTTATTTTAGAGTGAATGTGGCTGGCTTCACTTTTGAGACATGACATCTGGTATTGCTTTTTCTTTTTCTGCTCGCATTTTCTAGTCTCAGATATCTCCTCTCTCAGCTGTTAATTATAACTCATGAACAACATGTCTTTGCTTTGAATATCTTGCTAGACTGAACTCTTTCAGTTTCTCATAAGAATAATGGAATAAGAATCTAAAGGGTGGATGTATAATTAGCTGTGATATGACTAAACAGTGGGAGTTACAGCACGTCAGAAGGTGTCAGTGCTGGCCCCAACAAGAAGGAACAAAAGTGAGTGGGACACATCATTTGCACTTTGTTCCCTTTGCTTTTTCTTCTTGTGTTTTTACTGAGAGAACTCAACCTCACTTCAGATCACCTAACTCACCTGGTTGTGCATGGACAATATCCTTGTCCTGCTGCAGTAAGCACTGTCACTGCACAGAGAACTCTGATGGATGTTTATAAGAGATGGAGGAATATAGACAAGTAGGAGCATAAGGCACGTTGTTTGCTTTTCATGTGTCATGTTTATTTAGCACAATCCCATATCGGGAATACAAAGTCAGCACAATATTTCATAATCCTTTGTAATTCAACAGAAAGGTGGAGAGATAAAGAAGAACAAAACAGACTTCTAGCCAAATCACATCACGAAACAGATTATTCTTTTTCTTCTCACTTTTTACTTTTTAAGAACATTTTTCATCCAGCTTTTAGATGGACAAATCCCTTTTCTGTACATGATTATGTATTTTTGATTTTTGTCTTTATTCCTCTGGTTTACATCTCTGCTGGATATATCTAAATGTAAGTCACCCTCACTTTCATACCCTCCTGCATATACAGTCACAGCTGGTCTATGTGGACTTTTATGCATAGCAGTACTCAAGACAACCCTTCTTCTACGGGTTGGACACCCTTACACACTCAGACACTGGCAGAAATGGCATGACCCTCCTTGACTTCTAGGACTGAGAGAAGCTGTTAACATGCCTATGTGTTATGTGTTAACGTAACTCCCCCTAATAACTTCTTAGGTGTTTAATTTGAATGTTTGTGTTGTTTTTTTTTTTTTTTTCCTCTCTCTCCCTATGAATAGTTCAATTGTATTCCTCTCCCCATCCATTTTTTGTGTGACTTTATCTTATGGCCCTTTTTCCACCTCCAGCATTCCAATTCTCCAGCATCTGCCTTAGTGGTTCCACAAGTGCAAGAATTTCTCCTACCTGTGGCCCGATCATGAGTTGCTCATCATCTGTGTGATTTCCCCTTTTCTCACTTGCCTGCAGTGTGAAGAAAAAGAAAAACCCCTAAGAAAAATTGCAAGCAGTGCAGCACATCATGAAAATAGAGCCAGAGTTCCTAGACTTCTGTATTTTCAAAATTGAATGAGTTACAAGAAGACAAATTGGGCCATATCCAGTACAGATGTGATAGCCAAACAGTTGTCTTTGTATGATGGTACCTGAAGAGACCAAAGCACTCTTTGCATTTGTAATAAATAGTCACATCATGATTAAATATGAATCCAACCATATCTGGTGCTTAAAGTCTGGAAGCACTCTCCTTTTCCTGTTCCTGAGGCAGGTGGAAGGTTTTCTTTGCCTACAATATTAGGGTTGCCCAGAAACAAAGCCATAGGCTCCCCCAAGCATAACTGTGAGCAATAAGTTTGAGCTGAAAGGTCTTTTTACAGAACAAATTCTGTGTTACCTATAGTGGCAACAGTTCCCTTCTTGATTGGAATGGCAAACTGGAGCCCCAGGGGTCTTTGTAGTCTGAGTTGCGAGCCAAGGATACCTCACATGCTGGTGGCATGCTCTCCTCTTGAAGCTGGCTGTGTTAACACCTTTGCACTGCAATAAGTAATTTGGCTGTGAAATGCATGTATTTAAGCTGCTTTTTTTTTTTTTTTTTTTTTTTTTTTTTCCCCTGTATGCTGTGTTAGGGAAATACTTTCCCACCAGGAAGTTTTGCCACTGCTGGAGCACTACCTGCTGAGTAAGGGTGAGCCCTTCTGCCTCCTGGAAGCCATGGTGTGCAGTGAGGATTGGAAAGACTCTGGCTTGAGTGCTGAGAGGCATAGCCTCTCTCTTGGCTTCTCAGCCTTCAGTTTATCCTCATTCTGAGGCACTGGAAGTAGCTCTGCAGCCAGGGGAGAGTGCAAAGGTGGAAAAAGTAGAGGAGGCTGATAGTTACAGTTACAGTCACTAACTAGGACTCACTTTCTTTTCCTGGTTCCACATCTATAAAATACCTTCTCTAAGAGCAGTCATGGGCTTTGAATTTCATTACAGCTGCTGCATTTTGTAATAGCTCCCGACACTACTTTCTCAACTGATAATTTAGTTAAGCTCTCTGCTGCACATACTAATGCTGCAGTGTGGAGGCAGTGGAAAATTATTTAATAAAACTTAATGCTGCTTTCATTTCATGGTTGTTATATCAAATATTAGTCATTGCTGCGAATCATTCCTTGAACAGTGCTTTCTTATCATCTGAATGCATTTGGCCACCATTTCTTTGAAATGTAGTGGCATCTCGGGTGGTAAATGTAGGCAGCTTTCATTTTATTCAGCTGTGAATCTTCATAAAATCATAGATCTTGATCTTAACAAGCAGCACTTACTGGCTATACTGTGTATTCAGCATAAAAGATGTTTTAGTTGAAGTCTCATGGATGAATGTAAAGACTGAAAACCTTCGAAGTGGTTCTGTTGTAAATGAAGACTTTTTTCCACCAAAATAGTGGTTTGTGCTTGACTCAAAGTTAACAAACTTTCTATTGCTCTTGGACTTTAAAAAGGAAAGGAAAGGCTCACATGCATCCTCTCTCCTTTGTGGATGCCTGATGGACAATCAGACGTGAGCTCATGCTTCAAACCCTACATCAGCTGGGCACTGAAGGACTTTATCTCTTTCATCCAGATGTTTATTGTCTTGAAACTTACAGGATTTCATTACCTCCAGGACAGATTCTTTTTTATACTTAACAAAATGTTTAATTAAGTGGCATTCAAATCTGAAAACGCTCTAAAAAATTAGGATGCTGTCCTGACTCGGAGCAGCATTCAAAGTCTTTTTTTCCTAGGAGATCAGATGGAAAGCTTGTCTCCATGGTCTTGAACCAGCAGCGGTGTGCAAAGCTGCTGCTCCCCATACGGATGCTGCAGGAGCACCACACCAGCAGCAGAAACAGCCATTTTGGGGAGGTGAAGCGGGCTGGGAGCTTTGTGAAATGGCAGAGTGATCTGTGTTCCTGGAAAATATCCAAACAAAATCCAAGCATCTGAGTAGTGTGCTTATAATTAATAGACCAATACCTGAAATGCATTCTGTCTCTTGATCTGTCTGAATTTATAAGAGCTGATCCATCTCTCTGGGACCTTTCTATATTTGTCTGTTCACATGAACACAACCTTTAAACTCAATAGCTTTACCACTGTAACTTAAAGAGCCTGGGTCACATTTATTTTCTCTTTGTACTCAGTGTTATTAGCACTACTTTGGTGAAAATCAACACATTTCTGCTTCTGCTGTTCCATTTAAAAGGATTGAGTTAGGCTATGCTCTTAAGGTAGATAAGCACTGTTTTGTGTTAATGTCTATATCTATAAAAATTACAAGCCTGAAATAGTTTTTAATACTAGGAAGATGTTTCATGATCTATCCTGTTTTCCATGTCTATTTTTTTTTTTTTTTTTTTTTTTTCCCTATAACCTTCCATTCCAAAGCCTAAATTTTTTGCAATCGGGCAAAACCTGCTTGAAATTGAAGCGTTGATGTTTATTGCACCCAGCAGACAGCACTCCATGAACCTGCTGTGGCCTGGACTGTGTAACGGTGCTGTCATTTGCACTCTACATGGCTTTGGCCAGCTAGATTGCTACGTGTATGTTGGGAAATGGAAGGAGCCATGTGCTATCAGAAAGATGCACTTTCAGGTTCAGTGCACTGAATGGACTGTGCTCACAGTCTCAAGGACTGATACGACAGTTGTGAAGGAGAGGGTGTCATTTGCTATTTGGTCATTTGTTGGTATGGTTTTGATTCCAGTCTCAATGAAGGTTAATTCCATTTGCACTTTCATACAAAATCTGTGTTGCAAAGAGCTTCCTAAAGGAAGTGTTTGTGTGTTTGTTGTAACAGTGCTCCCCAACTTCAGAAAGCCATCTGAGCCCTCTTTTATCTTAGCTTTTCATTAAATTTTCCCTTGGAAACACCAATATAAATATGGAAACCCTTCATTTTGCTTTCTGTTGTGTGTGTGTTAAGTAAACTCTAACTGCGGGTGACTGGGAAAGATGCTTTGTTACCCTTTCAGCATCCATTATGCCTCTGCATGAAGGAGAATGTCTTCTCTATGCAAATGAGAAGTCTCTGAAGGCTCTGTGAACTTCCTGAGAAGTTAACAGAGTTAAGCAGAAATTAGATCTCTTATTATTTCCAAGGCCATCCTAATTCAAACTGGATTTAAACAGTATGTAAAATGATGAAAATGTCTTCCTCAGGAATAATTATATCTGTGTAATAATTGTCACCGGGGTGCGACTATCTTTGTTTTCCTCTTACAAATTCCACTTCTACATGCCTTGAGGGTTTGCTCCTTCATTGTTGCTGATTGTGTGAGGACAGGATAAGAGTCAAGAAGTCTGTCCCATGCTATGCCTTGTAAGAGCATGGCAAGGATCAGCTCAGAGCCTTCTGCCCGTCCCGAGGCAGTTTTCTTCATCCAACTGAAAATGTTCTCCATTACCTTTTTTCCTAAATTCATTGCCATTCCATGACTCCATGACTCAGGTTGTAAAGTTGATATTGTAAGGAAACCAAATCTTTTACCACTCCCTTTCAGTTAATTTCTATTTGGAGTAAGATGTGTAGGAAGAAATAATATCTTTTATTCTTACTGAAAGAATAGAAAAACTTCTGAGTGCAGAATTATTTCTCAGGGGTAATGTACCGTGTAGGGTAGCTGTGTCTGCCTGCAGACTGATCTCTTTTCCTCTTAACATCATTTGGGCACCCCTTTGGATTGTGAGGATGGCTGAGTGTCCGAGTTTCCGACTGTGTCTGAAATAGTGTTTTCAGGAGAGCTGTATGCAGTAACCCCAGGCTCGTGGCTATGCTGAGATTCAAGGAGTTATTCCCTGACCGTGCCCAAGACCTTGTTTCTCCCTTGGGCTATGCAGGGTGCTGCATGCCATTTGGATTGCGTGCCAGGGATGCCTGCTTTCCAGCATACCTTGTGGTGTTAGGGCTGTGGGATCCTTCGGGATAAGTGCAGATCTATAAATGTACAACGTGATTACTACAGTATTGTTTTAAAGGTCAACCTTCCATATTTGCACAACAGGGTTGAGTGTGACTGTCCGCCTCAGATGATTTATGTGCACCAAGATTGCGTCCAGATATTAATAGTGGTGATTAAATAAGGCTGGGGAAAGTATTTTATCTCTGCAAATAGTGAAACCTCTTTTATATTTATAATAAAAGGAAAGTTTAGTAGGAAAAATGAGCACATCTTCAATGCGGGACTTGTGGGAGTTTTTAACAATTTTAAAGCAAAATCCAACCCTCATGGAGTCAGACATCTGTAGGGGAAAGAGTAGCTTGTCTTTTCTGACCAAAGGAGCACAAACACAAAGAGCTGCCTGAATTTTACATCTGTAAGTTGAACTGTAACCCAAAGCAAATCAACAGCAATAGCATTAAAAGGATTTGGTTTCTTCAGATGCCAGTGACATTCACAATTCTGGAGGCTGGAGAGAGAAGGAGAGCGGATGCTCCTAGCGGGTTTAAAAATTAAGAAGGCTGAAAAGCACCATGTGGAGTTTTGAAAGAGAGTGTAGGCACTTATTGGCCTCAGAAATATGCATTCAACAATGAGTATCAGTGCTGGATGATTTACAGGCCCAAAATCCCATTAATGCAGGCATCACACATTATAAAATTCCCTTTGTAGATATAGAGCACAAACTACAAGGCCAGTAAATAATCAACAGACCTTAAAAAAAAAAAAGGGATTAAACTCATCTATCACTATTAGTGTCACATCTGTAACAAATCCAAAGAAAGAAAGGAGGGGGAAGATAAACATTTTTATCATCTTGTACTTGTTGGTCATTTACTACTGACTGTGTGAAGGGCTAAGTATCAGTATCACAGCTGGAAGCAGAGAGAAATGACAAAGCAAAGGACAACCTTTCCCCTCTTTAAAATGGATCTGAGGCTTGGCAGAGAACTCAGAAGTTATGATTTGTGCCAATTCAAAAATTGTGCACCTGGAGCGTGCAGCTTTCCCTGCAGCCTTGCGGTCCTAGAACAGGGTGAGGCTCTACCTGTCTAGAGTTTGACCTGCTGGATCAAACTCTACCTGTTGCTGTGTATTCATAAGATCTCATGTATTTTGATGTCTGCAGGGGCTATGGCATAGGATTTTGTGTTCTCTGAGTCAGTTGGCACCATGTCTTCTCCAAAGGACTCCTTTCTTAGAAGCAGAAATCCTCGGCAGCAGCAGCTCTGATGCTGGTTACCCTGCAGATAGCCCATAGGTATGCGGATGTGTAACTCTGCTGAGGGGTGAGCCATGCCAGGATACCACAGCTGAGCCCAGATTGCTCCCAGATGAAGGCCTCCCTCCTGCTGCTGGCTCCATTCTGTGAATCACCTGTGCTCATGGTCTTCTCCAGTGCCTGGTGGCATATTTTCTGTTAGACCCAATTCCAGGCCCATGCAGCAAGAGTTTAAAGGATGTAAAAAGAATTCAGTGCTGGAAGGTTAAGAGATGCTGATGAAGAAGGTCAGGAACTACTGTTCAGAGAACTCCTTGTTCATGCAGGTTGGTGTTGCAGGGCCTGAGCTCTGCTCGTACCACTTCTGCACATTGCAGTAGTTTCCCTGAGACAGGGAGGGCTGAGTGGGAATTTGTGCAATAGCCCCAACTCCCATTTCGTCAAACAGCCTGCTCAGAAAATCCTGCACAGCTCAGTGAGCACTGGGTTTTTCTTCACAGACACCAACTAAACTGCTCTAATTATGTTGCCCTTCATGTCTGAAATGAAATCTCCTTTTATTAGGACTTTGTCATTTGTTTATTTTCTTCACAAAGCTCACCCCCATAAGTACGACAGCATATTGTAAAGCATTCTCTTAAATAACCAAACTGACAGCCATTCCGATAAATGAAACAGGAGTGCTTTATGGTGCAAATCCTTATTTTCATTGTGTTTTTCCAATTACTGCGTAATTCACAAAGTTCAGTAGCTCAAAATGGATCTCTCAGCCATTACTGCAAATGTGTGCAGTTCCCCTGTAGGTAAAATTCCATGACAGAAAACTCAAGCAAGAAAAGTAGCTGCTTCACTTTCTCCCAAGCTCTCCCTCTGCTTGACTCCTCCTGGCACTCTGGACTCTGTGCTCTTCCTTCTGCAAGGGCTTTGAGGAACTCGCTTTTGTGTACTGCTATGGGATGCTTTGGAGAGCTCAGTGTAAATTCAAAGCGAGATGGGACTTGCTCCAGGTTTGAAATCTTGAGTCTTTTTTACCATCTAGAAGGAATGGCCCTGTAGCCTGTGGGCCTTCAAGAGTCAGCTATGTGCAGTGCTGCTGTCTGCAGCAGGAGAGGAGTCTGGCATCTCTGCATCTGTCCTGTGCTGTGCCTATCAGAGGGACGCTGGGATGATACGCTTCAAAATCTTTTCTGGGAAATTGTGAACACCTAGGGGAAACAAGCAGTCCATTCTTCCTTTTCTCTCTCCATTTCTTTTTCTCTCCATGCTCTCTGTTGTTTCTTTTCACCCCTTTCTTTCATCTCTCTTCTCTTTCTCCTCCTCTGAGCTGTCTGAGCAGATCACAAGCTGGATCCTCTCCTGCTACTCTTGCACTGTTACAAAAACAAGAAGTAGCCCTGTGGTGAGATCATCAGAAACCACTTTATTTGCAGAGGTATATTACCATGGAGTACCAAGGAAGCAAAAATTTATTTGAAGGAGCTAAGTGTAAACATCATCTTATAGATACCAACTCAGATACTGCTTGAGCTTGTTATTTTCTAAAGAAAAAGAGGTGAAACTCCACAACTGAAGAAGCTTGTTTAACCATGGGCTCTGCAAGGATCTGCTGTCAATCCCTCCTAATGTTTTCTGAAACTGTCCATCAATTTCAAAAATATTAGATGGAGTGAAAAGGTCTCAAAGATACAGTTCCCATAAGATTCACAACAATAGATGAACAATAAAATCCCTCCTCCTGACTAAGGTGAAGCAAATTGACATGGAGTCAGTTCTCATTTGACTCTTAGGAGCCCGTGTAGACTTTGCCATTGCCTAGGTAATACTGGCAGTGCCTGGGAATGCTTCCATCAAAGCTTGTACCTTCCCTATCCTCGGGGAATTTGGTCGAGATCCAGATGCAGGTAACAGGGCTGCCTGTTATTCTTGTTATTATGCAAATTTCAATAAAACTGGGCAATTTCCAAAAGAAATCAATACTATTTGCCAGGAGACTTTATGGGCCTCTGCAGAAAATCTGTAGCAGTAATGGATAGGAAAAGACAGGGCTAACTCATTAGCAAGAAGAGAGAGTCTGAATGGGAATGAGGGCAGTGGCAAGGGAAAAACTGGAATGTGGCAATTAAACGTTTCAACTTGCTTTAAAAGTCAAAGTAATGGTCTGAGGCATAGTGGTGCTTTTATGTTACTAGGTGTAAGAAGAAAAGAATGAAGTATTTTCAAGGTTCAGAGGCAATTAGATGCAAGGCAATGGTCAGGGAATAGCATTTTGGTCCAAAGGAAATGCTGACATCTTTCCCCATCCTGAACTAGGAAGATAAGCCCCCAAAGTAAAATGGAGGAAGGAAAGTCCCTGCCAAGGCTGTGTGTGGGCATGGCAGATTGGCTGCATCCTGCTGGAAACCGTGCGCTGGAGAAGATGCCAAAAGAGAATGGATATATTCTTCACTCTTTCTCCTTTGTTACTACACTGTTCAGAAAGAAGAAGGTGGAAGAAGTCAGTGCAGAAAAACTTCAGAGAGAACTGGGAAATCATTTGTTGTTTCCAAAACTTGAAAAAAAAAAAAAAAAAAGGAAGTGCAAGATGCAAACTGACCTAGTTTACCTATTTGCATCTTGTCTTGTCCCGACTTCACCAAATCTCATCTACGAGAGTGGCTTTAACTTGTTTTTCCTAGTCCTGATCACTAAAAAAGAGTAAACATTTACAGAATTGTTTTGTAAACCTGACCAGAAATTGTTGATGAACCAGCATAAAAATGGAGGAAGCTGAATAAATATAAAATAGCTGTGTTAAGTATCTGACTCTGAAGGGCCATAAAATCTATTTTGGAAAGTTCAGCTTAATGTTTAAGCACCAGGGTACTTTAAGTAACCCAGCTTCTTTTACAGGCATTTTAAAGGAGCCTTGAAAAGAGCAGGAGGATTGCTTAAATTGCTGAAAATCTCTAGGATGTACTGCACCGACTCTCTTCTATGCCAACTTAGGCACCCACTATTACCATTACAACACTAAGCTTCTTTCCAGCTTAAACCAGAAGGTAGAGGTTCATCCATGGCTGATGGATAACACAAAAGCAAGCTGGCTGATGTCTCCAAAGAAATCTGTCTGAGGTGTAGGATGAGGGCTTTGTAGCCTGTAGCTTTATATATACAGAAATATGCAATTCTGACTGAAGAATGAAGATAACACAACAATCCTTTTGCTTTTCTCACTTAAATTTTCAGTTCTCACTCATCCATCATTCCTTGGAGAGAGATGTATGTATTTTAGAAAAAATATGGCCCTTAATTGGAGCAACTCAGCTAGTAAATGTGATAGCTGCACTCGTGAGATATCATGAATGTTTACTGCAGGTTCACTGATAATAAAATATTTGCAAAATCATAACGTTCAGAGGTACTGAATCTTTTTTTTTTTTGTCACTGTAACCCTTAACAGCTGCATGTTGCAGGGTATGAATAGTTGTATTGTGTGAAGTTGAATTTGAGTACTTTTCTTGGTGAAACACATTTATTTTAAGACAATGCAGTTTTTCACTCAGCAGTTCCACAGCTTGTCTTAAGCATCTGCCATATATTTAATCTCAATGAATTAAATCCCAATTCCTCTTTATTCTTCGTTGAGGGGACGTGAGCACTGACATGCCATGTTCCATCAAAGTCCTTTCCTGAACAACCTGTTTAAATCCCTCTGTATGTTTGGAATATGTATTATCATCGTGTGTTTCCAAAGGCCAGATCCTGAAATGCAATGGTATTTCTAGGGTAAGGCCAGTATGAAAAGAAAGTTACCCCAACCAGACATCATCCCAGTCTCCAGCTCACTAATTAATCTGAGCAGTTATCTTGACATTCAAGTGCTGTGAAGACATCAGGTAGTTCACATGTGTGTACACGTTCTATTAGGAAGAAATTATTCACACAGAGGTTGGTGAGGCCCTGGCACTGCTGCCCAGAGCTGTGGGTGCCCATGGCCAGGCTGTGGGGGGCAACCAGCCCAGGGCAGGGGGTTGGAACTGCATGGGCTGCAAGGTTCCATCCTGCCCTAGCCATTCTATGATTCTATCATTCATGTCTGTGTGTATCTAATGGCCCTCAGAGAAATCAGGCTTGTCATGCTCATGATGCATCCTGTTGGTAGAGCAGCCCGCTTCAGAGTGTAGTTTGCAGTCGTAAGACAGGACTTGGAGGTGAAAAGGTTGTGTAAATATTTGTTATGTGGTTACAGCCAACTGCTAACAAGGAGTTTAAGCGTGGTGGTGGTACCTCTAAGATGAGGGTGAAACTGCTATTGAAATAGTCCAGTGGGCTGGTTGTAGCAGCCTGTGGTTATGGGGAAATCAGGAGGAGCTATATTGTGAGAGTAATCCTATATCTGGTTCTGTCATAGTTATTTTGTGAGTAAATGAATGCTCTCAGATCTGGTGCTATCATTCTGTTTCTTCCTTAAATGAAACCTTTTAATAAAAGACAGCCTGATGTGGAAAATCTACCATGCTGTTCAGCATGCTATTCAAAGCATTCCTTACCCTTTCAGTAGAAGGCAATTTAGAGAACGTACCATGTTCTTTCCGTTCTTCATTTTATCACTGACAACCAGATAATAGAAATGTTCTGGAACAGTCATGGTGCTTTTGGAGATGATGTATGAGAAGGAGAGGGAGCAGCTTGAGCCCTTCAAGACAGATGCGCTCTGCAGAACCAAGAGGCAGAAACAAACTGCCTGGTGAATGGTGCAGGGCAGAAAGACTGTTTGAAAGCATCTACTGCTTTGCACTAAGCGTATCAGCCAAAAATGCATGTTTTCTTTCAACTTGGAAGAGGGATAGTGACTGCTCAGCACTGTTCGTCCTGTGGTTTCAGGTTTGTATCTGTTCAAATCCAAGCATTAAGACCCAGAAAACAGTGATATTAAATCTAAGAGCAACATTTAGATTATTATAAGCCAAGAAAAGCAAAGAATATTCTTATACTAGCTTGTGTTAAAGTTGGGAAAGGAGTTTTATTCTTCTAGAACTTTGTAAATGGGTGGGCTGAGCTGCTGCTTGGCAATTTCTACATTGCTCGGTGCCTCAGTCTCTCTAGTGGTAAATAGTTCTGGACTCCTTTGTGATGCAGAACGGGCCTTTGATTATCCTCAGGGCCCAGCTGGTTGCTCTGCAGCTACATTTGGAGCCGATGCTCTGAAGGGAGCTGCTCTGACCACACAAGATTGATGCCGTGCTGCCTGATGGTGCTTCCCATGCAGATGTGCTCTCAGAAAATAAGGTCAGTTGCCACTGGGGAAACTACAGCTTGAATTGATTTAATTCATTTACTGCCTTGTGAGTGCATTCAGCTCAGGTGCTAACAGATCTGTTAGGCACTGAGGTGCTGTGTGAGACAAGATGTAGTTGTGTCTTGTCTCTGTGGGTGTGTTTCTGTTGGTGTGCAGTGGAGGGGTTTTGCTAAGTAAACAGAAATGTGAATGTAGTCTGTCTTCCAGTTAGGCTCAGGAGCTGGCCTGGTGTTCTGAGCTCTAAATCAATACTGTTGCTGCATACTTTGCTGAGTTCTCTGTCATAACGCACATGGCCTCAAGGCTATTTTCCTCTGTGTGTGCATGTTCTTCTGTTCAATTTGATTTGTATTCACCTTCACACCAATTAATGCTGTTCTGACAACGTCTGTGGTTGCGTAAGGAACTGATGGTGCACGAAGAGTTGAATTCAATGATACTTGGGACTCTCTTCCAACTTGGGATATTCTGTGATTCTCTATTAGAGACGATTGGGTCTTTGCTGCCTGATTATACAGCTACATGCTGTTTTCTCAGGCCACAAGCTCTTTCTGCTGTCACATATGCTGGAGGAAGTTTTCAGCTGTTGTAAGTTGTAGCTCCTTTAACCTTAGTGGATTTGGGAGATATCCTATTGGTCAAATTTCTGCCTGTGACCTTTTATAGAAAGTATAATAATAATTTTATATTGTCTAAATAAATGGACTGGTTTTCAAAACTTCTCAAATTATTTATAAAGCCAAGCTTTTCTGAGAGTGGTTGGGACTGAAGGGGTGCCCAGGGGTTGGTGAGTACTGAGGTGTGTGGCTAACCCAGCCCATGCTGTTTCACCAACAGGTTGGTGCATTGCCTGTTAAAAATTTTGCAGACAAGCCTCTATGTTTTTTTTTTGTCTTTTTTTTTTTTCCCCCCACAATTCTGTAATTTTGTAGGTTTTGCTCTTGTTTACTTGTTTTGGAAAATGCCTCCTGAATATCCGAAGTTGTTTTGAAAATGGTACTTAAGACAGTCAAACATACTCTAAGAAAGCCTTCTTGTATGAGGAGAAAAGCTAGGATTAGAAAATGGTGTAAGAGTTGCCTCTGGAAGGGACGAAGCAAAGTGTAGAACAGCAGTGGAAGAGATGTGGAGAGGCTACAGTGCTGCACAGAGAAACAATGGAACTCAGCTGCATCCCCTGGCTGCTGCCCTGCCCTGTGAGCCATCTGTGCACAGGCAGCTGTGCTCCCAGCATTGAGTCCATGCATGCCCATGCAGAACCCCAGCCACAGCGTGTATAAACTTTAGTTAGCAAGCCACAGGGGATTTTGCTGGTATTTGAGTATGGTCAACAGGTCATGCTGTGTTTGTGATTATTGTTAGCTTTGTTAGAAAAGCAAAACTGTTGTGACTTAGTTTGAGTAACACTCTGCCGGCTTAATATCTTACACGAAATCCACCGTGAAAAGTAGTTCAAAGTTCTGTGCTTGTGTATGCTTCTGTGTTTGAGAAACTATTAAACCTCTTTGATGTAGGGACAGAAGGTTAACATTTCTGCAGAGAGAGAGAAACTGCCGGTGTTTTAGCAATAGATTAGTTGATGCTAAAAGCTAAAGGTCTCCTCTATATGCTTTAACCTCCTAAAGCAAGTTGGGAGTTAGAATATCTAATCTAAAAAGGTTGGAATGAGTGCTTAAACAGCCTGAAGGCAAGCGCTAAGAGTTTCCAAAGGTGATGAGGAAAAAGTAGATTCTGCTGTGCCAGCAAACAAAAGTTGCAGACAACAGAACTTGCTACAAAGAAGTGTAGCTTGTGCTCGAGCTCCCAGAGGCAGTGAGTTGTTGCACGTACAACTCTTACATCCAAGGAGAAATTAGCAAATTTGCAGGTTTAAGCTCTACAAAGTGCTGATGTCACATGTAGTGATGTCAATGAGCTGTGCACAAGATCTGTTCAAATAACATACAGAGAAGGTTATTTAATGTTTTCTGATATAGCTTGAGCTGTCCTCCTGAACGTACTGTTCCACCTATGCTTAGGGATAAGCTTTCCATTCGTTTATGAAGTCCTCAATTCACCTACTCTACAGAATCCTGACCGTGTTGCTCGTAAGGTCATGGAACTCATCAGTGGTAGTGAGAACTCTTAGGCTACTCTTGTGCCTCCTTTGGAATCTGCATCTCAGGACAGCACAATAAATCTGAATTTGTTACATTTGATTTTACCTGAGTTTGTTGCACGTTGCACTAAGATTTCATGAGAAGTAGGTGGTGTTTTTTTTCCTACTGAATTGGGTCACATTTCCCTTGTCATACATAATCCTTTATTATACCAGCAGAATTATTATACAGAGTATATTTAATTTTCCACACATAATGTAGACAAGCACTCACAACAACTTATGATGGCTCTTAGGAAAGTAAATATTTAATTTTTTGAACACATACATTTGTTCTTTGTTAGTAGATACAGAACTAATTATTCCCTGAGTATTGTAACAAAGTTAAAGCAGCACAGTCATTGTGTACTTGTAAAATGCATATGCAAATGCAACAAGGGAGGAGAAAAATTCCATTATGGAAGGGCAATGTTTTTTCTAAACTCCTGTAATAAAGCAATAAAGGAGATGTGATGTATAGGAGGAATTCTTACAAGAATCTAGGCATGGGAAGTTAGATTTGGTGAACAGTCACTACATGACTTAGAACAGCCTTCGCTAATGCTGCAGTGAATATTTCTGTTGGATACAAGTGAATTATTAAGCATGCAGTAGTAGACTTTCATTGAGGTTGTTTATATAGTCATCACAATATATACAGTTTCTGAAGTGTGTAGAACTCAGGATGCTATCTATATAAGGAGAAATAGAGTAAAATAGCTCACTGTATCTGCTGGTGTCTCATAAAGTACAAAATGAATGACTACAAGAAGTGTTCTTATCTGAAGAAAAATGTGATTCCCATCTGTGCCATAAATTTTGCTAACAGAATCTCAGTCAGGAATATTGGTTATAGATTTCAAGTCCCCTACTCAAGAGCAGCAACTTATCTTCTTTCCTTGCTAGTAAAATCATGTTAATCGATTCCATCCCAGTGCTAATGCTGACATCCTGATTCCTGGTGTTGTGCTTTACTTATCTGGACGTCTTCAAGGTCATTGCAGCCAGTAAAAACTCTTGTTGATGTCAGTTGGGATTTGGGCTTTCCTTGTCCTCTAGTAGTATTGTAAAGAATGTAGGGTGGTGGTGCAAAACAGCGTCACACTTGTGAGTTTGCCATATATATACAAAAATCTTATATTTACCCCTTTTTTTCTTATTTATTTATTTGTTTATTTATGTATTTATTTATTTATGTATTTATTTATTTATTTTCTTGTGAGCACATGCAGAAAATGTTACCAAAACTTCTAAGGTCTGTTATCAAAGACAGGCAAAGACCTTAAGAAGCTTGAGGAATAGGCTAGCAAGAATCTCATCCTGAGGGCAAGCACAGCTAGTCCTGCCTCTGAGATCCATCAATATGGAATGAATGGGAGAGGCTCTGCAGAAAGGACCTGGGGTCCTGGTGGACCACAGAGTGCTTATGAGCAGTGTGTGTTTAGGGTGGTAAATATGACTGTAGCCAACGGGCCCATCAGTAACCTCAGCTCTGCACTTGTGAGATTGCAACTGTTAGAAAAGTGTCCCAGTGCAACTGATAGGTCAAAAAATAGGAGCACGTCCAGACAAGGGTCAATAAGATGTTCAGGGGACTGAAGTGCATGATGTATTAGGAGAGTCTACGGGTGCTGAGTCTGTTTAGCCTGGAGAAGGTCGGCTAATGGGACTTCTAATTGCTGTCTTCCATTACCTCAATGAGATTGTAGTGAAGCTTGAGTCAGACTCTGCAGCAGCGTGCTGCAAAATGATGAGATAGTAGACATATATTTTGAGGAAAAAAATCATCAGAATGAAGGTTATGCAGCACAGAAACAGTTTCCCTGGAAAGGCTGTGGGCTCTCCATCCCTGAAATCTGTCAGAACACAGCTGGCCATGGCCGCAGGCGGCACACCCTATAATGGGAATTGGCTCTGCTTTGATCAGGAGGCTGGAGTAGGTGCTTTCAGAGGTCCCTTCTCACCTCAATTATTCTGTGGTTCTTTGATTTTACTTCAGAAAGCTGCTATTACCTCTAAAATGTGTTCTTATGACACTCAATCCTTCAGTAAATATGTTCTATGTGGATATTTATAGTCCTGCCTGCTACCTTCAGTGAGAACAGAAAGTTCTGACTCCCATAAGGTCCCCACAGCTGCCAGCACTGATGGGGAATGAGCCTTCCCTCCTTCATTGGCAGCATCACTCTCGGGATGTTCCTTGGCACTGGCTCTGCAGGCCCTGTGATATCTATGGGTTTGTACAAGTGTCTGAAAGGAGCTAATTTTAAAAGAGAACTCTCTCTTCCAGACAGAGCTGGTATCTGTGGGTGAGCCGGGGGGTTGGTTGGCTCTCAGGGAATGTGTCGAGCTGGGGGATAAGAATAAAAAGGAAAAACCCGGGTTGGGGAGCTCGGTCAGCTGGCTGTGTCCTGACAGCCTTCAGGGCAAAACAAAGGGAACTGCTTCCTATAGCTGCACCTGATATCTGTCAGAACTTTTCCCTGATTGCACTTCTGGGTACACAGCAGCAAGAAATTCTCAGGATGGTTTGATTTCAACAGGGATGGCTTTTTTCCCTGCTGGCATTTCTCTCTCAGCTGTATTCTCACTAATGAAATTGCCTGTTCAGTCTTAGGTTTGTAATCTAAAGTGAGTGCTATAGATTAACAGTTGTTTCTGCTTTGTTATTGAAATGGGAGTCGTGGGATCAATTTCACTGTTCCCTGCTTCATTATTTGCTTAAGACAATAGAGTCGTCTCTGCAAATTCTATTGCTTTGTGGATATTTTTAGCTTAATTATCATAGATATTAGCAACAATCAACAAAGATTTCCTA
This sequence comes from Lagopus leucura, assembly GCF_019238085.1. NCBI lineage: Eukaryota > Metazoa > Chordata > Aves > Galliformes > Phasianidae > Lagopus > Lagopus leucura. The sequence goes on along the minus strand of NW_024962257.1, from coordinate 9,685,744 downwards.
GATGCCTGCTCCTGCTCCTTAGATCACTGTTTTATAAAGAGACTTTGTACTTTCCACTTGCCTTCCTTTTTGTAGTCAATCTGGCCTGCTCTCAGCAAAAATAAAGCAAAACAGTCAACACAATATATTTAACAAAAATGCTAATGTTTTCCTAGTAACCTATTTGAAGAATTAAAGGGCTGGTGTTTCTTCTTTTCTACAAGTAGCCAAACATGGCAGCAAATGAGTCTGTATAGATAGGATGGGGAATTTTAAACTATTTAATCTTTGCTCGTTTTATTCAGAAGATTCTGAAGAAGCCAAAAACTTTGAATTGAACTTTCTGTAAGGCCTGCCTGATGTAAGGCGCACCTCTTCTGCAAAGTACCAAAAGTTTAAAAAAGACATGTTGCACAGCTGGATTATGAATTCCAGCCTGACCAGGCAGTGATCGCAGATCCAGATCTTAGGATTTGGTGCCTGCAATAGAAGGAGTTGGAGCAAAGTTCATACAACCTGAAATAGAATAAAAATCTGCCCTAAGCTCTTGCCATTTTCTTTTCTTTTTTTTTAAGCCTTCAGTATAATTTACTGGGGCTCCCATTCTCCATTGGATATACTGAATTTTGGATCCCACCGTGAGTTTGTTTGAAGTTGGTTGGACAAGTCTATGCAGAATATGTAAACAAAATTCTCTCTGATCAACTGGAGCACAGCCGAATATCCCAGTAGAATAAATAAATCAATCTGCAGTTTTGTTTATACTGCCTATCTTGTGTTTAAAATGTGGCAGAAAAAGTCTTATTAACATTTCTTAAGACTGCCAGGAAAAGTAGAAGACAGCCTCCTGCATTTGAAGTACCAAAAAAAAAAAAAAAAAGGGCAATTTTAATGTCTAGTTTAATATAACATAAACATGTTTAGATTGCAGTCAATATTTTACCAGTCATTCAGATGATTTTTATGTACTTTAAACATAATCTCTGGAAATTCTTAAGCTCATTTCATATCAGTTGAATTGCATCCCCTGCAACATAATCTAAAATTTCACCTTTTCCCCTTCTGCTGTTTTCCCCTTCCTTCAGAGCCAGCTAAGACTGTGAGAAGGAAGGACCAATTCTACCTTCATTTTTACAGATGCCAAAACATCGAGGTATGAAGAGAGCAACAAGAGCTCCATTTCAGTGCTGCACCTCTGATCTTGTACAATTTGCATGCGTTCTTTAGGTGCTTAGATGCTCTGCTGAATCCAGGCTTAAATTTGCCAAAAGATGCAAAGAATTTCATACATAAAATTCTTGTTCAGATCTACATCTATTGGGATGTCCCCTTAATTGCAGTAGTTTTAATCTAGGCATTCAATTTTGGGGCACTTCTCAGTAAAAGAGAATATATCCTTTGTGTATATATATATCCTTATCAGACAAAGCCTTCCTCAGTAACTTTTTGATGCCCAAACAGATGTTGGCCATATGCAGGGGGGAAAGGAACGTGTGCTTTTCATTTTTGTGGGTAAGATGGAGTGATGCCATATTGTATATCAATGCCAAATACTGGGCTTGACGGTTAAAAACTTTAATCCACAGCCAGTGCTGGCTGTAGCTGATGCCCATCAGATCAATGGCTCTGATGTTTACACGCAGGCATTTTACTTATGTGGCACTGTGAGAGATTGCCCTCTCCTGTCTCTGCAGCCATGCAGCCTCCCTTGGCAATCCTTCACAGCTCATTTGCACATTTCTCCATAATTGTGCCCACAGTAAAGAGTCTTTCTTCTTGAAAATGACAACAACCAAGATTTAATGAAAAGATTTAGCTTTTCTTTGATGAGACACTGGCTGTAATAGAGTTTGTCTGCCTGCATGGTCCCAGAGGTGCATAAAGAAATTTCTGTGTTTGCCACATTAGCATTATTTGACCAGCTGAAAATTCAAGCCAAGGATGGCTTTTATCGAAAGAAAGCAAATAGGTTCTTTTCCCAATATTAGAACAAAAAGACATGAACGTATCTGTAGGTGGTATGGAAATAAGCATTTGCTAGTGTATAGCTATGGGAATTAATAGCCTTAAATGATAATGATTATTTATCTTTGCTATTCTAGTCTAACTCATCACAAATCTGACATGCTAAAGACAACTTTTTGTGTAGCAGCTTGCAATGGGGCAGTGGCACAAAACAACTGCAGACTGGAAAGCTGACAACATGCATACATCAGTAAGCACTGCCTCACCTAATTGGTGCCCCAGAAATACCACAGGCTTGCTTGGATAGCTTGGGTGCCCCGCTTTAGAGAGCTGGTTTGGTAGTCCAGGTTTTATCCTGACTCTTTGAAAGGGTCAAGAAAATGAAACTTCTCCAGAATTCTTCTCCCATTTGGTTTGAGTCCTATAGTGTGCCTTTTTGGGGATGGGAAGGAGAATGGTTTGCTGCCATCTGACCAGTCAGAAAGCTGCCAGCATGGGTCTGTCTTAATCAGTGCCTGGACTCTGGGAGAACCTGCTTCTTTTATAGCACAGACAAGAGACAGAGAGGCTTTGGAGCCTATGTGGTGCTTGGATTCTGCTTTCTCTGAGAGAAATCATTCAAATTATGTTACACTTGCTGATTCGCCCAAAAATATCTTTGCTTTTTTTGTGTTAAGTGCTTCCATATTAGAATGTGTCATTCAACAGGAAATCACAGATTTAGAGCTCTAACTTCAACCCATAATCTGAGTTTAAAATCAAACCATAGTTTTATCTTAAAGCAGATATTTATTTTCTGTACTGCCAATTTGCTCTTTACCTGCCAGAAGTATGGTCCCTCTAGTATCCTTCTTACAGACTCTTGACAGCTTCTGTCTTCATAACGATGTCTGCCATTAAAAGTCCATGGTTTCCTTACATTAGTGCTTTGAATACCACATTATTATACAGAACATAAATTAGGATTGCACAGTGCTGTGTAAATGCCACTGGCCAATATGGATATTTGTCTTTCTGTGGTTGGCCTCTGTGTATGGATTATGAGCACTAAAAAAGTGCTTGCAGCAAGAACCTGCCATGCAGTCGCTCTCTAGCATAGCCAGAAATAGCAGCCAGAGGTGGTTGTTCTCTTTTCACCCAGCAGAAGATGAGCTTGCAGAGGTCACCATAAGCAATGTGTCCCACTGGAGGAATGGGATAACTGGGAGAAACATGTAATTTAACTCTTGTTAGCAATACCTTACTGTAAAGCCTCCTCTGATATTATTTACAGTTTTCTCCAGCTGTGTTGGGATGGCAGATTTTACAATTAACCACTTGATGGAGTTGGAGAAGATTACCCCTGGACTAATTTATATGCAGGTGTGATGAAATTAATAGTAAAGGACAACTGGGATGGAAGGCCAGGTGTGCTTACTGTCCACTAAGCAAGTACACTATGCCCCAGCGACAGGGGCTATTGCATGGCTCCTGCCAGCATCAGAGAAAACACATCTTTCCTTTTAGTTCAAGTAGTTTGTAGCATCCTTGTGCTTATGGCTGCCATGCAAATGAGGAATGTCTTTGGAAATAATTGCCATATGCCTCCTGCATGCAGAGGGAGGAAACCAACAAGTTCTGAGCAAAGTTGTGCTCACAATTCTAAGCCAAAAGTTTTCAGCCAAACTGTGATTCTGCTGAGGAAACCATTAGGAACTATTAAATGTGGCAATAACTCTAATTGCAGCATCTTCAGTACTCAGGTCAAGCCTACTTTTCTCCTGTACCAGCATAATCACCAAGATGATCTCTGCCCTCTCAGCTTTCTTGCAGTGAAGATCTCCATGTCCTCAGTGATTCCTGGCTGGACCTGTATGCTGCAGGATAAAAGTTTTGCTTTTGTGATTTATCCACCACAGACCAGTGCCTATCACTATAGTCTCAAGGCTCCTTCTGCAAGGACAAATGACTTGGCTTTTGGTCTCATAGATACATTTGCTCACTGGAACTAGGTTATTATCCCATAAAAGCTTTCATCCCATTAATAAAAAGAGCATGAAGCATGTCAAAAAAGATAGTAATTGGTACAGGGCAGTTGAATACTGCAGCTTGGTCCTGGTAGGGAATGTTCCAGTCTGTTTTGTTTTCATAACTGTCACCCTAACAAATGTTTATGGAAAAGTGGCATTTTCCTGCTGTTTTTCAGGCTGAGGAGTAGGTGGCTGGTGCAATAATATCCATTTGTTTTTAAATAGCTATTCAGTATGGGAAGAGCAGGATAGCTCTCTCAAAGGGGTACAGAAACTATCTTGCTTGGGAGTGCACAGACGAAAAAACAAACCAACAAATAAAACCAGTGTGTTTGTTTTGCTCTATCCTGTTTATTGCTTACAGTTTGACTACTTTTATGAAGGCAAGGTGAATTTAAATGCAAAGCAGCAGAGAAATCCACTGAGAGGAAGATTAAAGAGTCTGAAGTCATTACAGGCAAATGGAATAATTGGCTGTGTGAATCTGTAGAGCAAGTGCAGGTGAGACATAATGACATCTTGTCTTATTTTTTGGATGGCCGTTTTCAATCGCCAGCATCTGACTATGGCTGGGGCACAGTGCAGCTTGGTGCCCCTGCTTGTCAGCAGATCCAGCTTCCAAAGGTCCTTCAGAGGCCTCATGGTGACCTACCTACCCCCGTGCTTGCTGCTCTGCTTCTGACCCTGTGAGTTATTTTTCACTGAGATCTAGGCTACGGGGAAAGGTTCAGGTCTGTCCCTTTTCTCAGAATGCCGTGTGCCCATTTGAACTTCGTCCACATGTCAAAAACAAACAAACAAACAAAACCCCAAAAAAATCCTCGCAAGGGGATGGGAAAAGTCAAATTACTCCATATGCTTCTAATTTAGAAACCTACATCACTACCTACTGCCAACAACCAATTGCCCATCTTTCCTTCTCCTATGCCTACACCTACTGCATCATCCTGGTGCCCATCTTTCCTTGTAACCACAGCTGCCTTATGCACGTTGGTGACAATCTGCACACCTCTGACTGCACACTGGCCAGTCTGTCCATCATTAGCTCTTTTCATGATGCAGGAATGTAATACCTGCAAGTATGACCATAGGGTCAGGTCGGCACACTTGGTGTATTTAAACCACTGTAGATTTAGTACTTTACTCCTGCAGAAGGTCTGCTCCCCTGTTTTGAGGATAATATAACTGATTTCACCATAGTGGAAAAGTACAGTGCAAGGAAAGCAATGCTATTACAAGAGCAGCAATTCACTGCAAAATCTTCTGTTGCTGATCATAAAATCCAAGCAAAGAAATATTTTCTCAAGTGAGCGTTCACTTTTTTCTGCCTTCTTTTTAATGATAAAAATCTTTTTGGCCATGCTTCGTAATGTTGAACAAGGTGTTATTCCATGTAATGGGGTAAGCAAAGAAAGATTTAGGGACCTAGCGTGAGCTGAAAAATGAAGGAAAAGAGCTGAGGCAGCCAGTACTTTGCAAATCCACCTTATAATAATTAATACCTGGCTCTCTTCCTCGTCAGAGGAGTCAGTCCAATTCTTTCATCCTGAGAGACAAAGAAAACTTCAGCCCAATGACTGCTAGTGTGGATTGGCCAAAACTGTAAAGAAAGAGAAATTGTCTAAGTGTCCATGAGAGAGCACAGAGCAGCTCTCATTCTGCATCTTAATGACAGCACAAAGTGACCAGCATTTCTGCAGCAGATTACAGGGTCACATCTCCCATTACAGTGAAGCATTCACATGGCAGAATACCTAACTACAGATAGCACCATGATCTCTTCCCTGCTTCTCAAAATACTTCTGTGGTTAAATAAAGCTCTGAGGTGCTTTGGTTGTGTTCTTCCCATCTGTTTTCATTGCTGCTGCTTCTTTTTTTTTTCTTTCTTTTAAATAGTAATGGAATATGCTGAGCTGAAAATGTTGTTAGTCACTGTGTTCTTCCTCATCCCTGGAGTTATATGTTCACTTCCAGCTTGTAAAACAACCTGTTTATTCAATTTCTAAGTCCTGCATGAGGCTGTTCTTATTTTCCCTGTGCTGGCCCCCTGTCATTTTATCACATCTGGCTGCCCACCTACATGCTTGCTTTCAGCTTTGGAGTTTTCCTTCTCCAGAAAATTGGTGGTGTGAGCAGCGGCAGAGACACAGTGGTCTGTGAAAGTGACTTTGTTTTGAATTAATCAGAAGCTTCAGTATTGATTTCAGTGTCCTAACTCATTCTGGATGATTTCAGGGATCATTTCTTTCTCTGGTTGCCTCCAGTCAGTCACAGCAGAAGATCATACGCTCTATACGCCCACGTCCATTTGCCTTATACATCCCTTATTCACTGCTCTTCCTCCCCACACTCTTAGCAGGCTTTGCCAGGTTAGCCCATCTGCTGAAGAGGCTGCTGTAATAGACAGCTGACTTCAGTTTCACTGGTAATTAGTACGGTCACCATTACCACAGGGCACAGAGCAGAGAATGAAGGGGTTCCGTTGTAACAGAGCAGTTGGAGGTTGGACTTTGGAAGAAAAATACTCTTTTCACTAAAAAGATAGTGGAGCCCTGGAACAGGTTATGGAAGAGTGCATGCAGAATGTTAGTAGATTGGACAAGAGCGTGTCCCATCTATTGGCTGACCTTATGTGATTGGCTCCCTTCTTTGGCTTTTCTGTGGGTCTACAATAACTTGGTTTCCCAAGGAACCGCCACAATATCAACAATTTTGTTATGATTACATTATTATTTTTCCTTCAGGGACTTCAAAAATGAACTTTCAAGCAACACCAAACTTCATCATCCCTCACACAGTACTGGTGTTTTTTGAAGCCATCCCAAACCATCTACTCTGACTCAGATTGATCATGGGGTGTCTGTAGGACATGTTTATGAATGATTATCTGTCATCTGGAAGACTACAAACAGAGCAGGAGCCTAAACAAGACCTATCTTCTGCATTTATGTCTAATGCTAGAGTAAGATGTATGTCTAGCAGACCAGAAAGCCCTCCAGCTTCCAAAAAGCTTCAGTTCATTGGATTGCTTACTACCCTGTGCCTACAGACAGCAGTGGGAAGTACATACACAAATGGAGGTTTCTGGCAGGAACCTCAGTGACTGCTGGTTTTGTACAGTTCTTTCCCATCAGAGAAACAAGACTCTATGCAACAGTTTCTCCAATGTCCACTTCTTATCCTTTCTCCTTTAATCCATAGAAGTCTCAATCATGACTGATCAAAATACTGAATGAGAAACTAGCCAGCATGGGGGATTTATTCCTGACCTATTTTATGACCTATTTTTTTCACTTCTGCTCTGCTCCAGAATTGCATGCTTGGTTTTGACACCCTGTATGTTAAACATGCAGAAAAGCTTTCTGAACACTATATGCCAAAACATTTCAGCCACCGGATTGTCAAATACCAAGTTCTCTTCACTTATTTGCTCCTTGCCCACACGAGGAAGAACAGTGGCACAGCTTCCCTGTGACCTTCAGCACAGTCTTGTCAAGATGGCATGCCATCCACAGCACCTGGTAGCTGCCCTTACCAGGAGTTACCTGTCACAAGCAGGCAGCTGTCACCCAGTGGTGACAGCACAGCAGCCTTGGTTCAGACATTTAGAGGCACCAGAGATGCAATCACACCCTGATACTGGACTGGAAGGCAGAATAACCAGACATGTAACATTTTGGGCACTTTAGTAAACCTCACCTATTTTTAGTAAAATCTAATAATAAATCTAGTAAAAAATGTGGAAGTGTTTCTGCATTGTTGGTAGTTGATCAATTCATTTTCACTTCTGTGTGGAATAAAAAGATTTTTTTTCCTAAACTGGTGGTAAATGCAACCTCTTCAATCCAGGATGCAATGCTCAGCACATCCTGCTTTAGGCGATGCCAGCTTGTGGAGTTGCACAAGATAGAGCTGAGAAAGCTACAGAGATACAGTGGCCTTTAATCTCAGAAATGCATAATTATATCTAGCAAAAGAAGTACAAATTTCTGTTGGTTTCTAGATACAACCAAAAAGCAATCTGGGACACAGTTCAGGGTGCATTTTAAGTTTAGTACAAATGTTAACAGTGTGCTTGAATGCACTCATTATAAACTGTTTCTTTCTGAGGAATAAAAAAAAATAATTGAGAAATATTATAATTGTTAGACAAGGAGAAAAAATTTATCTGTGAAAGTCAGACCACGGACAAAGCACTGCTGTTGTTAACAAGGCCTCCAAGAGAATGCAGGCATGAAGTCCCAGCAGTACAGTGCCAGGATGGGACAGCTGGCTGTCAGCAGGACTCAATGCACTTTCTTTTCTATCTATGACACCCCTTCGTATGGCAGAGGCTGCACCCACGGGCCTAAATTTGTACAGGTCAGTCAAACATTCAGCTGTTTATCCAAAAGTCCTCTTTAGTCTGGAGAGTGCTGATACCATGAGCAGAGAAAGTAACATAACAAATTTATTCTGTTTCACGGGGCTTCTCCGGACTGAAGAGGTGTCTGTGCTTCCTGCTGCAGGAGATGTGCTTTGCTGATGGTGTTTCACTCTGCTCCCTTCATCGGGAGAGATGCTTCTTGTTCATTGCTTACTTTTCTCAGTCACAGTGAAGCGATCCAGATGGAAATCACTTGTTTGGCTCTGTGTGAACCAAGCCACATCCTCTTGGGAAGTTTCCATCTGTCAGTCTTCAGGCCTGGCAAAAATTTGGAAGTATAGTGGAATTTCTTGCATTGCAGCTTTCTAATAACCTTTTCCAGCACTCAGGGCTTGCACTTGGCTTGTACTTTAGAAAATATTCAGGCCAGAGCTCATTATATACAAACTGTTTTTCTTCCTTTTACATCAACATGAAAAAAAAACAAATGTAAAAAACCCATAACCCCCCCAAAACAGAAGAAAAAGTCAAAGTTTCAGTTCTATAGGTGGCGCTCAGCACTTCTGAGCTCCAGGTCAGTGGCTGCTCTCCTTTTGACTCCTCCCGTACCTGGAACACCTGGAGTCTGCACATCCAGAAAATGTTTGCAGAACATTTATGACAAACGAGTTATGGAAATCTTCACTCATTGTTATTTTTATAATCAGATCACGAACTGTGCAAGGATTTGCAACAGCAAAATGAAACACCTTTTAGAAATTATATTCATGGGAAGCAAAAAGTATAGGAAATATCACTCTTCAGAAGCAGTCCTGCTTTTTTTCACACGTTTCATGAAGTCATTGATTCTTCAGAACTTCCCAAATGAATCCAGACTAAAAGCAGTGCCTCACAATGGGGTTTGACACTATTTTTGCCACAGTCAAAGTGAAAGCTCCCTTTGTAAGCAGTAAAACCCTGGAGGGAGTGTGCTAGGCAAGAGAGATTAAACCTTCTTTGTATTGTATAACGAAACACGTTGTAAGTTTGATTACAGTAAAAGCTTTCCAAAGTGACAGCATTGGGTTCCTTCTTCTTTTTCTTCCCCTTAAGCTGTGACATGGTTATAAAAAGAAATAACATTTCAGTAAAGTGCACGGTCGTTCAGTGTTCAGAATGTGGATAAAATGTACATTCATTTTTCATGGTCAGAGAGCTTACCACTGGGTGAATCTCCCACAGAAGGCTATGCTGCTGGATTGCAGATGGAGAAACTCACCTTTAAAAACAAACACCCTGATACTGCCCTGAGGTTGGCCAGGTTTGTGTTGAACTTCCTCATCTCTAGAAGTCAGTGTCAGTAATGTCACAGCAATTCGATAGCGACTGTAGGACCTGAGAATGGTGTCTATTTGTTGCTTTTATTGGATTTTTTTCAGCATGCCCAGTTTAAAGTCAGAACAAGAGAAACTTCCAAGGTACAATTCTAAATCTAGTCACGGCAATGTGAAAATCTATCAGTCCCCTTACAGCAGATAGTAAAAGCTCCACCAACACCTAGCAAACCTTTCTGTTCAAGCAGGCAGCCTGTCAGTGAACAACACATTGCACTTTCCTGGGGCAGACCAGAACTGAGCAAGGTGGGATCCCATCCTCACTGGAGAACATTTGGCATGATGGAAAAGTATGGAGTGCAACTGCACAGCTCGCTTTCTCCTTTCCTCTTCATTTTACTTCAGGAATTTCAGTGATTTACTTTTATTTATCTGGGGAATTCAAAGTAAAAGTCAGAAAATGTAAGCTAGAAGAGGAGATTGCCCTCCTGGAATGAAAGACACGACCTACAATTCCCACACGTCTCCTGCAGCCCTTGGGTTAATGCAGTTCAGCATTTATCCAATTAGGAACAGAAACTGCCAATAAACAGCATTGCTCCTCAAACTCATCGACAACTATGTATCTGATCTGAATTTCCTTAATATAACACCACTTTGAGTGCTACCAAAATGTTCCTGTGTTGTGGTAACTGCGGTTTTTGCCAGCAAACCTTCCTGACTGAAATTGTCCAGTGATCTCTCTCAGAAATAATTTGGGTTATGATAGGCAGAGTCTTTTCCGTGCTTAAAATTTAATTCTCAACAGCTAGGAGCCAAATAAGGGATGAGCACACAGCAGTCTGTGTGTGTAAAACAGCTCCCTGACACCTTCACTTTCTCTTTGGCAGCAGGATCTGCCCAGGCCTGGCACAGAGCAACTACTGTCTGATAGGGAAGAGAGGAGGACATCTGCTCCGTCCTCATGCCCCAAAGCAACCATGAATGATCCTGGGGTACCTTCAGCATTTTTGTTAGCAGGGTTGGCTAATTTGGAAGCGCACATTTAAGCACTATCCCTTTCTGATCTGGATCATCACCCTCTGTTTTCCCGATGTAAACTTGGTTGCTTATTAAAACCTCTTATTCTTACAGTAGTACACAAACATCAAGGATGTTTGATGGGAAGCCTATTTTTCCCCTTCTTATTCTTATTAGGGACAAATCTATCTCCCAAGTATTCAGATTCTTGCTGAGTCCAGTACTGCTTACAGCTACCCATAGACTTCTCATCCAGACCGTCCTACTTCATTATCACTAACCCCTTCACTAGAAACAGGTAAACAGGCAGAAAGAGGTAAAGACTTCTACTTCTTTAAAAAGTGCATGTCAGCTTTGATTATTAGCTCAGGACTCCTCATCTTGTGGTCAAGAAGGCCAAAATTATCCATGTGCAGTCATGCATTTATCAAGGGTGTGTATGTCTGCCCACTCCTGACTCCTGTGTTGCTGGGAGAACATTGCTGACTCCCAGACTCAGGCTCTGCCATGCTGGAAGCCAGAAGAGGGAAGAGGAGAGGAGAGGAGAGGAGAGGAGAGGAGA
>NW_024962257.1:9121475-9673974 GCF_019238085.1 Lagopus leucura | reverse complement strand
GGGGGAGGATGTGGAAACTGAGGTTGTTGTTGTCTGCCCTGGTGTAAGTGCTTTGATGGGTGCATGAAGGACGTCAGCCCCTACAACCAGTTCTAAAGTACATTTTCTGATGAGCTAACCTTTACCCTTCCCCTATGGGCTTTCCCTGTGCTTTTGCAGGCTACTAGATGGGCTTAGCAGATCCAGCAGGGTGAATGGTTGCATGCTGTGGCTTATGTTGTTTCATCCATGCTATAGCAGCCCTGTTTGCAGAAGAAAACTTCTTGATATTTTTCCCTTAAGTATCACGTCCCTGGTTCATCACAGATTGAAAAAGTGATCTGTGCTGGAAGATTTCTGTCATTGGTTCTCATAAATGAATCCAAACTGCATTCTTGCCAGACCACTGCCAAGATCTTTATCTGCTTGTCTCTGGAGCTCTGGCCAGTGATGCTTTCTGTTCTTCTCATGGAGCAAATGATTGCAATTCTCCTTCACTTCAGCACAGAGTATCAGCAGATTGGTCCTGCAGCATTTGCCTACCTGTGCAAACTGTGACCCTGAGGAGCTGGTGAGGATGCAGAACAGGATCCCTGTAGTGCACCACAGTGGCCATGAGCAGTCACAGTGTTGTTCTACTCAGAAAGCTGTGCCATGTTCTGGACTGCTCCATCCCACCAGTGTGGTCTTAACCCCCGCCTGGAGTTCATCTGACAAAAAAAAATGAACTGCTAAAAGTAGTGGTCACTTTTAAATCCCAGTCTTTAATCTTTTGTCCCGTTCATTTCAATGCATTTCTGAAGGAACAGCCCAGAGAGCAGCAACGTGCAGAAGGAGGCTGCAGCTGAGGAGCTGCTTGAAAGCAGAGCTGCCAGCAAAAAGAGCTCCAAAACTGTAGCTCAGTTGAAGTGGATTTAGCTCTACATGCATGGAAAGCGTAGTAGGATTTTTTTCATTCTCCTTCTAAACCTGTGAAGAGAGTGGGCACTTGGCACATAATAGTGAGGAAGCAAGAGAAGCCCACAGGGAGATGTTGCCCCAGAGCTGCCTCCCCCTGGGTCAGCCCAGAGCATGCCAAGGGCCCTCCAGCCCATCCATTCCATTGATCTGAGCCTGTGACGGCTGTAACCTCCTGAGGAAGAGCCTCAGAACCTCTTCTGATCAGTATTTACTGATTTATTTTCAATATCACTTTTCTTTGGCACCAGTTCCACTGAACTCAAAGCAGGGGTTTTCTCAGTGCGTGGTATTTGCTGGTGGTCCAGGACAGAACTTCCTGATGGAGAGATACCTCATGTTGGTGCTGGTGGAGTTGTCCCCAGGGGAACCATACTCTATTTTGTTCTTACACTGCTATTTAGCCTGTGTTACAGATAGGTGAAGTTTTTGAATGTAAATGTGGCTATAGGGTACATATTTGAAAAGGTAAATACTGGGTGTCCAATTTTGGGCACAGAGGGACTTCAACCTTAATTATTCTATGATTTTACTGTGGCACTGAGGGACATGGTTTAGTGGGCATGGTGGTGATGGGTTGATAGTTGAACTGGATGACCTTAGTGGTCTCTTCCAACTTTTATGATTCTATGGTTACCATATTTCACTGTTTCCAACTAGTGATTTAGATTGCTCCTCTTCTTTCCTATATCAGTCATGGAATCTTTGCTTAGCGTTCAGATGTGGGCTGCGAGCAGAGGATGCAGAAGCCTGTGGGGCAGTGAGGGCTCTGTGACACTGCCTTCCAGCTGGTGCCTGTGCAACACTCCCCAGCTCTGCCGGCACAGAGGCAGGAGGGCTTTTGGTACAGGACAGGGATGTGTGCTGATGGGGTTTATGGAGGGGCTCTCAGGGAGAGCTTTGCTCCCTGAGGAGTTTCCATCCACATCTGGGAGCTGTGGGTGCATCTCCAGCTGCACCAAAGCCTTCAGCTTTCTGCAGACACAAGCTCACTTTGACAGCCCCTAAGCCACCCAGATCACCCAATGAATCAGCACTCGTTTCCTCTTGTATTTTCCTGATGAAACACATTTTCCTTAGCGAGTCAGCAAGCAGTGCAGGTTATGATGGATGGAAGCATAATAACAGCCCATGTATGCTGACACTTAGCTCAATGACAGACCAGTCGAGCACAGCCACCAAATGGGCACAACCTGATCGTGCTGTCAAATGGTGTGTCCTCAAGATCACCCAGATAGCTGCTGCCTTCAAAAGAAAGCTCACGGGGGATCAAATCTCTCACCTTCACTCTTTCAGAAGTTAGCTTGATGTGTTCTTATCACATTACTTGTGAGTGAGGATCTCGGTAAATTTGTTACCATCACCTGCTTGGTGAAATCCTGGCATATGGTAACAAATTAAGGACTTCTGATGGAAAAATTATGTGAATGGCTTTGTATTATTGTTGAACCTCTGCATAAAGTTTTTCTTTCGTGTTTGTTTTTCAGTGAGTGTGTACAAAAAACATGAATAAACCTATTAGTGGAGGGAAGCAGCTTGAATGAATTGATCCCAAATACTTGGATTGCTTTTGCTATGAGTGCTCTGTAATTATTTTGAACATCTGGAGCTACTGTTCTAGGAGAGATGGGGCTGTGCACAAGGACTAAAAAGCAAGGTGTTGCTCTGCAGTTGCGTAAGAGAGCAGTGAGGCCCTGGCACAGCTGCCCAGAGAAGCTGTGGTGCCCATCCTTGAAGGCTTTCAAGACCAGGCTGGATGGGGCTCTGGGCAGCATTAGCTGTGGGTAGCAACCATCCCATGGCAGAGGGCTGGAAGTGGATGATCTTCAAGATCCCCTCCAACCTAAGCCATTCTATAATTCTATGAAAAAATCAAATGGTATTAATAGTGTTTTGCAACATAGAATTTAGGATGCAGGTACCATATCTAAAGTTAAAATGAAGGAAAATATATCATAAGATATATTTTATAAGATATATTTTATAAGATATGTCTAACATCAGGTGAGCATGTCCTATTTCAGAAAAAAAATCAGTCCTAATTATTTTTTTCTGAAACAGGAAATTCTGTGCTGATTTTCTCAAGCTATGAATTTGATGTGGATAACTGAGATAATCTCAGTGTATACAATCTGTGTTTCATGAAATGAATACACATTGAGTAGGACTAGACTGTGCTTCAGCAAAACACTTTTTATACCAAATCCTATATTTACCCATTCTTTTTTCTGTGCTTTTCATTCTCAGAAGTTTTCCTGTACAGGCATCTAATTCTGCAGCCTCAGTCCATACCAGTGGATAACCCTACAGAGCTGAGATAAGACCTTTTATAAGAATCTGAAGTACAACAGAACACAAGAAGGATTTATGGCATACAAAGCCATCTCATGTCTTGCTGAATTCAGAGTTTGCTCTTGTGAAGCTATGTAGGAGGCTATAAATTAATTCCAGCTGTGAGAGGTAATACATCCATGCAGAGTGCTGGGGTTTTATCTCCCCTGAATGGCCCACCTCGGCTGCCTTTCAGAGGGAGATTGTGTGTAAGAGAAAACATTGCTTCCTGCCCTGCCGTGCAATCCGATCATGAGCCTTTTTTCTAGGCTGTGTCCTATGGAGTCCTGTGGCTCTGAAAGAAAGAAAGAAAGAATAGGCTAATAAATATTGTTTAATTCGTTTTTCCCCTTAAATGTAAGAAATTCCAATTCTAAGGTTCAGATAGGAACTATTGAAAATGATGTTTTTATTCCAACACTCCTAATAAACATGGATAAAGGAAATAAGATACAGAATCAGTACAGAATTTGCAGGCGGGACTGCTTGCTTCAGTTGTACCTAAAGATTGGGCTTTTCTTACTTTAATGGCTTTTGTCTTCTTCTGTAAGGAAGAACTCTTTAACGATGACAGCTGTTGCCATCAAAATTGAGGGATCTCTGAGCTAGAAATGGTGAAATGAAGTGAGGCAGAAGTATGGGACATAATATGAAAACGTAACCCGTCATATAGTGTAAATGAAGAAGTTGGATGAAATTCAATATCTGAAATGCATCCACCGTATTGGCATGTTACAGAATGCTGAGAAGGGAGGATGTTTATTTTTAATTGCCCTAATTATAACCTGATTTTTCCAAATTTTCTGCAGAAATTAGGCAGCTGTACAACATAACTATAAGCTTGCTAAAGGCGCCCAAGCAGTACAGAACAAGCGAATGTACTGCAGATAACCACCAGTGCAGATGAGTTCCACTAAGACGTCGCAACCGAATTAGAATTAACATAACAATTAAGAGAAACAAAAGAGAACCTGCCTCAAAACTCACTGCAGCAATAAACGTCTACACCTGTGGGTGGCATTATCGGCTTTCTTTTCGTTTCACTGTGCAGGGCAAGAAAGCAATTACTGAACTGTGGAAGCAAGTATTGGTACAACTGGAAATTTGATGCATACAAGTTCAGTTTCTAACAAATTTCTTTCTTCTCTACTTGAGAATTTTGCAGAGAAAAAGATGGTTGTGACTACTTTCTCTACTTCAGTTTCTCCCTGGCTATTAAAAGCTGCACAAGCAAGTACAACATCTGCAGTGCGCTTATGAATGCTATTTTCAGTGGCAAAACCCACCAACATTGACAGAGAATATACCTAGCTGTCTTTAAAGCCTATCTGCACTTGCAGTAGATCCCAATGTTTGTTATCCAAGCTGCATTCATATGAATGGATACTGACTGGATATTTGGAAGTCATAGAAAGCTGTAGGCTTTGCTCTCTGACCTATTTATCCCTGCTGTGTTGAGTGTCCATTAGCAGCATCCCCTCACCCTCGCTGGGAGAGGGTTCTCAGGATTCTCCCACCTCCTCCTACCTTGCATACTCCTCCTCCTACCACTTGGAAGTGTAAACTCAGCTCCATCTCTTAGCTGGTAATTGCCTCGGTTACCTGACCTATGTTCAAGAGAGCATCCAAGTTCCTCTCACATGTTTTCAGAGTACCAAGCTGCTCATTCAGGATCCTTGTAACTACAACAGATGGCTGAATCTTCACTCCCAACCTGCAGCTACTTTACTAGAAGGACGCAGGATTTTTGCCCATGCAAAGAAGTATTTTATGTTAAAGCATCATTCCTGAAGGATACTTTTCTGCAGATGCTTTTATTTGACTAATGTCTAAATCTTGTTGATTTCTGCTGTGGGAATCAACAAGGTATTTTTCTTTTTTTTTGTTCTCCACATATAGTTCAGCCCTGACTAATGTCTATGAAAGCTTTGTGTTCTGTTTCAGTTACCATAGCAAATATTTCTCTTGTCTTGGCAATTGTAGTATTCCTTCCTCATAGCCATAGAGGAGCGTCTAGGAAGGCCCTTCCTTACACTGTCCCCTGACAAAGCCATTCTCTGTACCCTTTTCTGCTTCCCCTCCCACCACACACCAATAAGCAGGCTGTTCTCATTTGCAGGATTACTCACAGCCTCTCTTTTCTCTCCATCCCTACCCCCTTTATTGCTCTCCAGTTGCCCAACCCCAACAGCAGGCAGCTGATGCCCCGATGGATCCCGCTGCACTGACCTGCGCTGCCATCAACGCCTGTGTTGTGTCCTCTGTCTCTCCTATGACAGCTTTTTAGTACTTGTCTCACTTCACTCTTCTTATGTTGTCTATTTATTTGTCACTTCAAAGAGTAGGATTCTGGTTTAAATATTGGGGTTTTTGGGCACTATAGTAACACAGATAATTTACTGAAGCAGTAAGTGAGATTGTGTGTAGATGTTAGCTTTCATTTTACTGATGTATACCTTCATTTTCTGCTATGGCTTCTCCTCACTTGTATATGACCTACAGATTTCAGTGATAGCAGGGGACTGTTAGTAAGAATAATGCAATGTATTGTTCTTATTTCACTAGCAAGGCAATTTATGGTGTGGTGAGATAATAAGAGTAGATGGTATCTGGCTCTCTTGGGACGTCTGTCTAGCCACTCACATCTTTCAGTTCAAGTTCTTTCTTCTTATACCCACATTTCCAGTAATCAGCACGAGCATCGTCATATCTTGTATCTTTATGGAGAACAAAATCAGGCTGTTACATTCTGAGGTTTATTTATTGTTGTTGCTTTTCTGTGTGTGGAATACTTTGGTTTAAGGTTTTTCTGGCACTTGAACATGAAATTTTGAATTCCAGTGATAACTCTGTAGGCTTTTCAATACCATGCCATTTATTTACCATCTAGATAAAAGCAATACCTCATACCAACCACAACTGCTGGATCTCAGCAGCTGGGGTAAATCCATCTCGTATTTGTGCTGCCTGGGATGCCTTCTGCTTTTGGAAGCCATAAGTGAAGGATGCATTACAGCTTCCCTGCAGTTGTTTCGACAAACCTTTACATTTTCTTTCCTACATTTCAAGGTTGGGAAAAAAAAAAAAAGCTTTGAAATATGAATCAAAGTCTTAAGCTTACAGCCTCAGGAAAGAAAGACACTATGATAAACAAAGCTGTATGAGATGAAGGATTCTAACAGATTCAGAGGCCTGTCTTTTCTGCTATAAAACCTTCTTTACTCCTCTGACTTCTGCATGGACTCTCCCTACTCCCCTGCTTTTCCTCACTGCCTCAGTGCTTCCCATCTTTCCTTGAGTCTCACTCCCTCAAGCTTGGGCTTATGTCATCACTGCCCTTGTACTGCATTCACAGCAATGACTTCTCATTTTATTTAATACTTTTTGCACACCTTTGCATTAGAACAAAATAATGAAGTAACTGCAAAGCAACCATAAACTGGGTCATTTTTCTCCAGGGGCACAATTCTCATCTCAGCAAATTGACATTGCTTCATGGCAGTGAATGCTGTCATTGCTGTCTTCCAATTTCTAAACCCACAAACAGCTGAAATTGAGGGATGCTCAGTGCTGTAATGATATATAAGAACAGCCTTGGGCTTTGTACAAACCCGTATCTGCTCTAACCCTGGTTCCAGAGCAAAGAGGAACCTGTAGGAGAAGCCCAGAGTCAGTTGGTGCTGTGGAGATGGTGCAAGTGTCCTTTCTGGAACCTGCTCTGTGGGGGCATGGATGTTCCTGAAATGAAACAGAAATGCTCTGTGGTGCTGGTAACAAAACCACATTGATATTTCATATCCCTGTGGAAAATCCCTGCAACTCACATGAATCCCATCGGTGCGTGTGGAAGATCCTGAAAATTCCCAAGGCTTCTGTGCCTGTCTGGAGGGCTCTCAATTCAAACAGTCTGCTTTCTGTTTTGTGGGTGAGATTTAATGCTTAGGTGTCTGTGGTGTTAATGACTGAATCATTTCTGCTCAAGTACTTTGTTTTATGTTATTTTATGACTTTCCAGTTGAATAGCTCCTATAGCAGTGCAGTGCAATACATCAAGTACATCAGGGATCCCTTGCGTTACAGCCTCAGACACGCTGAGGTCATATATCTCCAAGTTTATTGAACTTTCCAGTTGAGGCCTCGAAGGTAGCAGTGTTAAACTGTTAAGCTGCTGCATGTCAATACCTCAGTATGTTATAGAAGATGCAAGCTTTACTGTGCTCATGAAATATCAGAACTGGATAGGGATGCTGCTGTTTCATGATCCCACAGCCTGGTTCTTGATCTCCAGAACTGCCATCAGTGAAGTGTGCAGAGCTTAATGTCTCTGGTAGTTCAGCACCTTATGATCTCCACTCTAGAGAGAGAAATGCACATTTTTAAGTAGTCATCTCTTATTAAAATGATCTAGTTAACATCTTTGGGACTACACCAGCAGAAGTGTGTTGGTAATGCTGTCTTTTGAATCTGTTGTTACTTGCCAAGAGGTAATGTATGAGGAAGTATGGGTAAGGATGACTGACTGATACCAGCTAGCCTAGCCCGACACAGTCCCTGCATAATTAAAATGACACTCATCTTGTAAAGTTTGTTTACATTAAACATTTGATTAAACTAGCCTGGAACATTCCCTCTGTATGTAAGTCAGATAAATAAGGGTTATCTCAAATACGCATTTCTTGATTCCCAGCAATGGTTTTGTCACAGTTTGTTGCATGATTGTGGTGAGTTCTTTCCCTTCAGTATTTTCCTTTCTGCTTTGTCTGTGCGAGACCTTGAGGACTAAGTGTAGAGTCATCCAGTGCCACGTGCAATTGTCTCTACCTCCTTTGGGGTCCCCTGAGGCTGTTTTATCTTTTTATTTTGAAATAACAGAATATGAAGTTAGTTATTTACATGCCATACCACAAGAAAAGGGGTGATGTGTTCGTGTGTGCAAGTTCCCAAACTTACTGTTGCTTTCAAAATGATAGGGCACTACTTACGCCTTCAAAGACGAGTTTTGGGTCTGTTGTGGGAGATGGGGGTTGTGCTGGATCATGTCCTGGCCACCGTGTTTAAATTGACTACGTGAAGTTGCATCGTATTTTTCCCTCTAAAATGGCTTCGTATCACCTGTGTGTTTGGCAGTGAGAAGTGCTGGTCTAAATGTTCTTAAAAAGATTCAAGATGCTGCTGTGCAAATTGGAGCATAAAAATGATCAATATGGTAAATGACTTTATGTGCACTGATATATATTAAAAAAAACCAACTACAGCTTCAGATGTAGGCAACCAATGTTTATCTGGTAATGAAGAATAATAAGGGTATTTGCTGTTGTTTTGCCTTAGCTAGGTTCTGATCTTTTAAAAGAAACTTCGTGTAGAGCTTGAATCTGCTTGGATTTTGACAAACTGTACTCTGTGATGGAGCCTGAAATCTGTCCTGTTGTTATGTGTTGGGATGGCCTGGCCCATCCCCGTGTCTGTACTTACATGTGTCCATATCTAAACAATTTTTCTTGTGTAACTCAACAACGAGGTAGTGGTATCAGTATGGACTGGATGCTTGCTGCCACACACTTTGAGTTCTCTGGGATCCCACGAGAAACAGCTTTCAAACAGCATTAAAGACTGAACCATCTCTTAGTTTCCAACCGTTTTTAAAAGTTTAAAGATGCCAATTTAACTAAATCTAATCTCTTACAACAGGTTGAGCGTTGACATGGTGGGATTGGTGTTCATGTGATAGATGCATTGACACCTGTACTTTTGAGTTATAACTGTTTTGGTCATCACTTCCTTCTTCACCCTCTCTAGTCATTGGTTTAGTAGTCATCTCAGTAGTCTCATGGGCCACCCTGTATATGTACATTATGAGTCTATGGGGATATGGTTACCTTCACTTGCACACGTAGGCATTATGGAACACTGGTGCTGAATACATTTGTTGTCACTAGAGTCAACATTGACTTTTATCTCATCATGGGTATTTAATATTTAGAGTGATGTAAGCCACACTTCTGCTTTAAAAAAATGCCAACTCCAAGTAGCAAGACTTGAATTAAATTGAGAGGTTTTTCTTCTAACAGGTATTTAATAATCATATGCAAAACTTATACTATTAATACTTATTGACTTATATTTGGCTTTGAAAAAATATGTAGCTATATTTTACCTGCAATTATGACTTGTCAAACTACTATCAGAGGCACTTTATTCAGTTTTTCACAGAAGAGCAAAATCTGCATTTGATGCACAGCTTCAAGACTTAATTGCGTGTTATAACAATCCCAGGGTAAGTACAATACAATGATTTATTTGTAGCTGGACAGAATAAAAGATGGAAATTCTTCCAAAAGACAAATTTCCTAGCAATTTCTTTGGCAGGGAGTTTCCTAGAGGGAATAATTTCCTTACTGATTGAATGGCATTCTCAGTTGTCAAAGAACAGACACTGAATTCTGAGGTAGTTTATACCAGGTGAAGATCTGGTGTCTGACTGTCAATGAATTTCAAGAACCTTTCTATCTGGAACAGATTGAACGTTTTAAGAATAAAATAGTTTTTAAAATCCCCTCTGAAAACAGTTAAGACTGCAGAAGTTGCACACGTGGTTTGAGCAAGAGAAACAAATAATCCCATCTGGCAGGAGGCTGAGCACATCCTGTTCATCAGATACATGATCTCCTCCAGGAGGCTGGAGCTGCACATTCTCAAGCAACTCTCATCTTAAGGTCAAAAGATGATGAGTGCAGTTTTTATTTCTCACAAAGTTCTGTTTTATGATCTAGCATTTCTCTTTTCTTGGCCTGCTGCACTGTTACCAGGCAGCATTTCAGAGGATGCTGCAATTCTCTTCCACTCTATGTGAAGCTGACTTTTACCTCATTCCTTAATGCAAACTGTTGAGGCCACTGCACCGGCTGCAATTCATGCACACATCATATGTGCTGTGAAGGCTGTAGCTGTAGAGCTGTTCATCTCAGCCCACAGAGATGTGCAAAGCAATACTGTAGCTCAAATCCAAAACTAACCTGCAGTCTAACAAACAGAAAAGGGCTGTATTTCTTATGGTTCCCTTTTCTATCTGGCATGGTGGAGAAAAAAGCCTCTTTCCACTTAAATCTCCCATTGACACTAGCAGTGCCTGAGAATGGTGGGAGGAGAGGGGAAGGGGGAAAGTCTGAAAGTCCTACCCAAAAGGAAAGCTTGAAAAATGGAGGTATAAATGAAGATGTTACAAATCGTCTGTGCATGCCAGTGCCCCGACCTTCACAGGTCTGTGGGAGATCCAGCAGTGCTATGTATCTGCTTGTTGAGTTCCTCATTCCTGTTAGATTTCTACTCTTCTATCATCTTAATGTGTTTGTGAGTGCTCCTGTACTTTCTTAGCATGTAGATGAACCACAGCATTTTGGTTGTTTTTTTTTTTTTCTTCTTTTCAGTAAAATGCCTTCACTCAGCTGCTGTTTTCATACACAGTATAATTAAACATCTCTTCTATTTGTGAAATGACTGTGCTAAGGAAGAAACGAGTATCTTTCGTAAGAGCTTCATTTGATGTTGACTATCAATTTGTCTCGTGAAGAGATGACTCCTTAGATCCAGAGCTGCAAAGGAAGCAGGTGCTGCAAATGAAGAGCCCTTCTCATGCAGAAGTGCCCTGAGAGGGGTTGGGCTGTCAGTCTGTGCTGGGGGCAATCACTCACAGGTAATCCTCACTGATGTCAGTCTACCACAGTACAAAACTTTTAAAGTATATGACCAAATTCAATAAACATTGTTTTTTTAAATGTTTAATGAAATCAAATTCTAATAAGAGCAATATTAAAACTTGCTTGATATAGATAACCCACCAGCTATATCTATATTGGATGGACTGTATTATGATGTATAATGAATGGGAAAGTATTGTATGGCTGTGATCCCCAGTAAGCTTTAGAGCTACCCCTTTTCATCAAACCAGGCATTCATCAAACTGGGTTTTCAGACATCACTCAGGTGGGCCTGTTCTCATGCAGATGGTCACACTGCAGCCAGTACACTTCTGGAATCTACTTATCAGATTTCCCTGTGTTATCCCCAGCTCCAGTGGGATAACTTTGCCAGTCACTGTGGCAAAGACACGGGCTGTTTCCTGTCGGAATCACATTAACAGCTGAGAAAGCACTGAGCTGCTGCAGAAGTGCAGGCTGAAATATCTGCCTTTGGGGTTGATCTTTGGTGTGTGTTGGTCTTGCAAGGACTGTAGGAGCCCTCCAAGCTACTCTAGGCCTCTTTATGATTATCTGTATACCTTTCCATATCCAAATACTGATACTGTGAGCAGATCACAGAATTAGCTGAATACTATTGCACTCAGTGAATGCATTGACAGAACTCTTTAATGATCCTTATGGATCCTTTCCTACTCAGGATATTCTATGTGATTCTATAATGTGTCTGGGAGATACCTCTCCCTGTCCGCAACACCTGCAGCAGTTCAAACCAATGGAAGATATTTCACTGTTCCCCATTGCTTGATGGGGACTGACCCCAAGCCCTTCTTGTCTGTATATAAGCAGAAGCCATGCATGCAGCCTGATTAAGTCAAAGTGCTGCAGGTAAACAGCTCAGTTGGTACCTTCTGTGCTCAAAATGAGCCTAATGTTTATGTCCATCCAATCCCCTGAAATCTGCCATCATAAGACACTAACAGTACTCAAATCCTCCATCATTTGGTGATAAAGGTTATGGAAGGAACCTGATGAGAGTGGAAGAACTCCTCTTTAGTATGGCAGCACTGTGGTATAAATGAGGATTTGTTTGCAAAGGGCTTGTAAGACAGGAACCCAGCCAGCAGTAGAGCCCCACAGAGAGGCAGCTTCAAGAAGCATGACAGGGATCAGTTAAATATGTATGATAACACAGAAATATTTACAGACTGTATTTCATTCTGTTTTCCTCCGACAGTCTTCTGATTTTAAAGTCTGATCATCTCTTGCTGCTGACATCCATACTGGACTGTACAAGTTTTCTGGAGAACATCCAGAGCAGGCTGTAGGGATGATGCTGATAAATGATTCACATTGTGGTAATGAAGCTGCTGAAGTAGCTTCATAAGGGTTTAGTACTATAAAAGTAGTACTAAGATGTAACTTAGTGTTAGTAACTATAGTACTAAGATGTAGTACTATAGAAATTATGGGAGAAATGTTTTTAATCCCAAGAGAAACTAAATTTAACCTGGGAAGAAAAATGCAGTGTTTACAAAGATCCAGCATTGCTACATTAGAACATTAGAAAAGACTGAACTATCCATGCATTAAAAATGACAAAATAACAGAATTCTGTGCAACTTTTCCACTCACAGGTCTTTAAGAACTGAAATATTTGCAATAATCACAAACAGCAGGGCTCAACGCTGTTGGACCTTTACCCAGTGAAACGTGAAGGGAGAATGGGAGTTGGGAAGTTCATAGCATTGAGCACCTGGGAAACAGTGTTATTTCTCAGTGGGAGGTGTTTTGCTCTTGGCCATATAGCTATGAAAACTGTAACTACATCAGCTTCTTGGGCAGTAGGAGGCTGGTAATATAAGAAAACAGTGGATGGCATTACTAGTGAGACAACTGCAAGATTTTTCACTGTGAGCTTTGTTGGAAATTTCAGTTTATGAGAGACTGGCACATAGGAAACAAAATATAATATTTTCCTTTTGTGTTTGTTTTGACACATACTTTCCTACCAAAAAACCTAGAAAGTTCACAAATCCAGCCTGAGGTCATGAAGCAATACTGCATGAGCACATGTGTCCTGAAGAGCTCGGAGGACTTTCAGTGACCTGTTCTTGTTCGCATTGATTACTGTGAGGAAGTGTTTTACCTGTTGTGTACATGTTAGCCAACAGAAGATATCAAACCTTTCAACCCTTAGGTGGATGGTTGGGCTGGATGATCTTGAAGATCTTTTCCAATGTTGGTGATTCTGTGATTCTGTGATTCAGAGGTCATCTGAACTACTGTGTGAGAAGTGTTATCAACAGCGAGCTCACTGGATTATAAGCATGTTTTGATTTGTTTTAATATTTCCATGGCTGGAGAGAGAATCCTATTCTCAGCTAGGGTCATCTTCCTACTATAACACCTCCTCAGCCAGGCAGGGAAAATAGCTGTCGAGCTTTCCAGTGCAGGATGAAAACAGTGCAGTAATGAAGTACTTCCAAAGTCATAGCAAAGCGTTTGTAAATTCACCTTGCCCCAGCTCCACTTAGTTTTCCCCTGCATTAGCATTGGTAAAATAGTGTCTGCTTTCAGCCGCTGGAGGTTAGCACTGTAAATGGAGTAGGTTTTTGAGTTGCTTACAGATCTTATCCATGTTGCCACTGTTGCTATATTCCACCATTGTGTGAAAAACTCACTTGCTCCATTTTCCTTTCTTCTGGAGTAGCAGAAAGCGTGCAATCCCCTCCACTTTTTCACCTTTCACTGCTTTAAAATGCTGGGATCCAAAATGGATGGAAGTTAAGAGACTCAGTGGTGTCCTTACTTCACTGTGGAATGTTTGTCTTGGGAGTGAAAGTTAGGAGGTATCAAAACACAGTGTGTGTGCACGTGTTTAGCTCTTCTGTGATTATTTTTCTCACTTCCTTTGATGTTGTTACTTTTGGAAACCAGAACGATAAAACAACCCTTTATCTAAGCTGCTTGATTCTTCTTACATCATATGGAAACAAAGGGCTTCACTGGTAGTACTGCATCAGAAGAACAGAAGACACTTGCTGTATGTATTTTTTAATCAAATACCCCCAACTGTCCACCCTCCTATCACTGCAAAACAGGCAGTGGCATAACATGCCTTGGCTCCATACCTCATCAAAGCGTAAATGGGCACATACACCTACAGCTTCATCATGCCAGAAAGGTTGTGTGGGCAATTAGAATAATTTAGGTTTTAGAATAATTTGTTATTCCTATTGCCTTTCTATGTAATCTGAGAAAAACTTTTCCTGCTGTTTAGGCACCAATTCACCTTGAACTCAGTCTGCGTATCCTGAATTATTAAAGTATTACATCTGCTGCTCTTGGAATTGGGGGCTGCTTGCACAAACATTTGCTGTGCCTTCTATCTCATCTTCTGGAAACATAATGCTTTGATGCTTTCTAACATGAGTCAGATCATTCAATCTGAAGGAGCAGCTGTCTGTTTCCTGCAGAAACGAAAGAAAAATATTAAAATCTGATTTTGATGGAATTGCCAATGGCAGTTGTTTTCAGAAGGAGTAGAGAAAGTCTTAATGCTGATTGTGTGATCCTTCTTTTCAAGGTAAATAAAGAAAACACAGCATTTTAGCAAGGCAGGGCTTTCCAAATCCTAGCCAGTACATACATGTATTATGTATACAAAAAGAGATTTATTGTTTATTTATTTTAAAAAACAACCTCTAAAAATCAATGGGATTTAATCCAGACCATGTTGTTGTTGTTATTATTATTTTATGTATTATATTTCTGAAGTATTAGACTTTTATGTTGCTTTCTGCAATAAGATCTGGTAGGTCTGCAGGCAGCATCCTCACTGAACTTGAACAAAAAAGACACATCTGGTTAAAAGTCTGAACTTTTAACTCCTAGTTCATTTATTCAGAACATTTACAACATTAAAAGGTTTGTGTCAAATCTCCATCTATATGTGCAGGTGGAACTGCTGATTTAATCTGATGGTGTACTTCTAGATAGAAATTCATCTCAATTTAATATTTTGTAATTTGATCATGAAAGATCATAGTTTGTCCAGTCACTGTCTGATGAGCCATAATTACAGTTCTTTGAAGTGTTTTTTTTAATGGCAAGCTGTAACTCTTGTCTAGAAGTTCAAAAAGCAATAGAAGCTCAGCTCTCAATGGACTCCAGCTTTTTTATTATTAATATTTTACTTTTTTAAAATCAACTCAAGTTCTTCATTCCTAATATAATCACGTCAAAGAAAACCCATGCTCAACTTTTCTTTTTAGATTGGAAATTCACATTTATCTCCACGAGAAAAATATATGGCAAAGGCTGCCTGCAGGAAGTGATGGCAGCAGAGTGTGTGGGGAAGACAGGGGATGCAGATCTGTAGGTGCCATCTCATGTCATGCAAAGGGGCCCAGGCTGGCTGCACTACACAGTGTATGCTGGACACCCCTGGTTTAGGGGAACTGCTGCTAACTGTGAGGCTGGAACACCTCTCCTAGAGAAGTCTGCCTTCCAGTAATTAAAAGGAGATTATAAACAGGAGGAAAATAAACTTTTTACACAGGTAGATAGTGATAGGACAAGCGGGAATGGTTTTAAACAAAACGAGGGATTATTTAGGTTAGATGTTAGGGGAAGTTTTTCACTGACAGAGTGGTGAGGTGCTGGAACAGGCTGCCCAGAGAGGTTGTGGATGCCCCATCCCTGGAGGTGTTTAAGGCCAGGTTGGATGGGGCGCTGGGCAACATGATCTAGTACTTGATCTAGCAGTTGGCAGCTTTGCCTGCTGCAGGTGGAACCTGATGATCCTGGAGATCCCTTCCAACCCATGCCAGTCTATGATTCTATGATGACTTCCCCAGCTCCAGGGTGTGATGTGATCAGGGGCAATGGGGCAGCTGCCAGCAAGGGGGAGAGGCAGAAGCCCCTCTTCTGCAGCGTTCAGTTGTAGGAACTGCTTGTTCCTACCAGAAATGGGACAGTAGATACTTGACAAAAATAGAAGTTAACTTTTATAAAGATACCAGTAATGTAGAAAGCAGAGCCAAGAAAGCTGGCTACATCTCTGGCTTAGCACTCAGTGGGATTTGATGTACAGATTGTTTCCAAAAGGAACTGCAATAATGTGGTTTTTGGTAGAGTTATGTGCAATACAGAGTGAATTTGAACCTCAGCTAAGAAGCACACAGCAGTGCCTGTTCCCACCTAACAACTCTGCAAATGAGCAGTGCTAAAACTTGAGAAACAGAGAAGAGATTTATGGAAGTGTACAAGTGGTGGAAAAACAGCACAGCAGATTTTATTTACTTGCACTTTATGAGACTGACCCCTCTGTACCAAAGTTTTTGTCCCTTATGCATCCTCTGCTCCCAGCAAAACAGAGCCATCCTGGTTAACCTGTGCCTCAGCTATGGAGTACTTAATGTGAGTACCATGGGACTTCAGTTGCTCTATATACTGTTGTTATAAAACCTTCAGTGGTAAATCAGTGCATTGATAAAGACTGTAAAAAGTCGTATAATAGCCACAGCTTTCAGTATTTGTCATACTACTAAAAAATCTCTTAAAATGTCACAGGACCCAGCTATAAAAGTATGCAATACTAATTTAATGCTGCGATAAGGTCTGTATTTTGGATTGCAGGGGAAAAATTGAATACAGACAGATTTTTTTTGCATGATATATGTTTGGTGGCTGCTGGTCTTGGACTTATAAATATGATAGTGAATGATAAAAATTAGAACTTTAAATGCATAATCAGATAGAATTCTGTTCTGAAATGGGCTTAGTAGTGTCTGAGGGATTTATGTCCTGAAAATGTCATGGGACAACCAAGTGAAATTCTGTTGGGTTACAGAGTGGATGATGATGCAGGATTTCTTTGTTTACAAGTTGGCCCTTAGATGATACTGTGTCTGTATATTACAAGATGCATCTCTGAAAATAACTCATGCAGGCTGTGGTTGTGCTTCAAGATGCTTTGTAATTTAAAGGGTAATTAGAGCTAAATTTTTAGTGGAAGATGAATGTTGCAATAATGTCAACTCATACTTGTAGAGAAACTTGCATCTTAAAGGCTTCCAGCTTGCTTAAAGAACTGAGCTTGCAAATGAACATGACCCTCATTCTGGTGGGAATGAGAATGCAGGTTATCTGTGGCAAAACTGTCTCTTCTTTCTGTGAATGGGAGATTTCTGAGTACTTCTGGGGACTAATCTCCATTTTCTTATAGAAATATTTTACTTAATGAATTATGATGCATTTTAAAAGCAGAGATAATTATTAACCTATATAATAAAATATCAGCATATCAACTTGCTGTGGGAGGATGCTTATTTCCTGCTACCTATTAAAAAATAAATAAAATTGAGTAATTAATAAGTGACAGCATAGTCCACTGGCTTCTGGTTAATCTCGCAATCGATCAACCAGGAATGGATTTGTCTCTGTTAACTTTCTCTAAGCTGGGTTCCCTTTGTAACTGAGAAAAAAAGTAGGCACTTTTAGGGAGCTAGTCATCTGCTTAGGTAAGCATTTGACACAGATCGAACAATAAAATGGTTGCAATGTGCCAGTTTTATTCAGTTGACCATAATGAGTCAGGAGACAGAATAGTAAGTCTAAAATGAATCCCACTGATATGTTTTGAAATATCCCACACAGATGAATGGGCTGTGACTGGAGGTACAAATTCTATGAACAGAGGATTTTACCTCTGTGAACAATGCTGCAAAAGGGAATTTACTTCCTTACTACTTTATATATTTGTCCTTTAGGTGCATTAAGTCCTTGGCTTATTTTAATTGGTTTCAAACTTCTAAATCATGTTGCTGAGGATAGAATACAAAAGCATTTACAGCCTGTTTCATGGTGTTCATTCACAGTGAATGGGAGCATTTGTTTATGGAGGTATAGACCATCTGTATTTTTTGGAATGGTAGGTCTGTCCTCTTTCATACACCAGCTGTGATTTGGTCTATGACTGTACAGTTCTGAGATGGACACTTGCATATTCTTAGCTGCATTTCTTAAACCACGCTCACTTTTAAAAGTCAAAGATAGTTTTTTTAGACGCTTGAATGCTTTGATACCTTCTTCACATCGAGATCCTATGGAGGAAACAAAACCTACTAGTTGCACCTTATGATGCCATTGTGTGGTAGAAAACACACAAGCAAAACAGATGGAGTTTTAGCTGGGGTCTTAAAATTGCAGGCAGGACGAGCGCTAGAAGGAGCTGTACTCAGCTGGCTATGCTCTATGACTCTTGCTCCACACACCATGCCTGCTTCTTAGAAATGCTGCTGCCCAAACATGCTCTGTGTGACTCAGGAGACGGACTGCAAAGTAGACTTTTATTTCAAGCAGTTGAAGTGTTTATCTCTGGTCACATTTCAGAGCAGACAACAAACATAATGGAATTTCAGAGTGCGATGCCAGTAAAACAGACAGCAGGGCAGCGGATGAAAAGAGAGCTTTAGGTTGTATATGGGTCTTTGGGTTGTTCCTTCCCAGCAACTGAGAGCGATGGAGCCCCTCCTGCCCCTGGGCAGCCAGCCATTTCATTAGTGGTATTTAAAGGTCAGCTAAGCACTCTGTTCTTATTTGTGCAAGGTGCTGCTTTGAAGGCTCTGCTACCTACATGATAAATTCTACAATTAATTTCTAATGTATTTATCACTTAGTTTGCTTGTCTGCCCTGATAAGGGGAAAGTGCTGCTGAGAATTCTGGTGTTTCTTACAGGTGCAAGAGCAGCTGCTTCTTGTTAAAATCTTCCTGCCATTTTGACCTTTTTTGGGTGGTGGAACACTTAAATTAATGTGTGGGTTATTTATTAAAAACGTCCGCTCTTTGATTTATAGATCTACAAAGGCAAGAAAAATGGTTTTGCTGGGGCAGGGTGGAGATAATGAAGGCTTCTGGACTCTGGAGATTTAACTCAACATTAATCAAGATTAACTCTTATTTTTCCACTTCTGTGACAGTTCCAGAGGTGTGTTTGTCAGCACAGATAAGCTACTTATTCCCATTTCAGTGCTAGTTATTGAGCATAAATGTCAAAAAAATCAAGTTCTTTTTAGAAGAATTACTACAGTATTGAAAGTGAAAGAGATTTTCTACTTAAGATTTTAAATAACCCTTTGTTCTCTTTAGAAATGACAGTGTTCTTTGCCAGAAAATTTTACCAGATATTCATCAGAAAAATCAAAAGAAAACCATCAACACCATTCAACTCAGTTTCCTCTTGGATGAGCTAATCTTTTATGAGTGTAATAAAATTCTAACAAACAGCTTCTCAGTTTCCACTCTTACTAGGGAGCACTTTGGTAAAAAGATCTAAAAGGTCCTAAAGAAGGACACTGACGGCAGCAGAGCTGATGTATGCCATCAGTTACAGACTGTGCAAATAAATCTTTGTGCATGTCAGCTTGTCTCAACACCCTTTGTGCAAAACATTACTGCAGAGACTGCACTTCACATCTTCAAGAACCGGTTGTACGCACAGAAATAAAAGTCAGCTGTAACTTTCAATTCTCTTTCTTCGGCTCTTTGACGATATTGCTTGTCAAATTAGAGACTCAGTCTTGTTATTCAATAAAACCTAATTTCGACTAGATCTTTGCTCTCCCATTATGCATTTCTGTAAGCTAAATAAGATCTCCTCTAGAGCTGGAATAGGATTCTAGGAGAGAAACTGTCAAAAGGAGACAAAGGCAGTGCTTGAATCGCTCCATGAAACTTTGAAGAGGTTTTGTGTTCGGAACGACTCCGTTGTGCAATTATTGTCATTTGCAATAAAATATAACTCCTTCTTTCTTTGTGAGGAGCAAAAATGGGTTTGTTCTTATCTAGAGGTAAGTTCTCATTTAGGCTGTGATCTACTTCATGATGAATATGTGAAGGATGTACCTCTGTGTACCTTGTACATGAGACAAAGTGTCCAAAATAAATATTTTTTTCCCAGTAGAGATGTATATGATAACATATTTCAGAAAGACACAACCTTAGAGCCCAGAAGCCTTCTATGCTTGTAGAGAAAAGTGCTCAATTAACAAGAATTTTACTTTTAATAAATGTTTACTTTTATAAAAGGCAACACCAATACCATATGGATATCTTCTATCTATCTTTTCTCTACAGTTATTTAAACCGTATAAATATTACAGATAACAAAGCCTGAGTTTTTTAATAAGAATGCAGCAGAGAACTATGGCAAATTAGTCATACAAAAAATACATGTAAAGATGAAAATACAATGGAATTTGTTTTCCCTTTTAATCTTTAACCTTGGCAGGAGTTCCTGGCTTTGGGGTCTATTGAAGCACTGTGGGATAGACCTCATTAATTCTAGCCCCTGAATGTTCAGAATACAGGGAAGTAGGATGAAAATGGAAAATGAACACAAAGGACCTCTGAAAAGGATTATAAACAGATCACAGGCCAATTCCATCTTCAGAAGAGCACCTCTAATAATCTGTCTAAACCAGAAGCGAATAGGTTGATTAATGAACCATTCCTTACTAAATCTGTATCTAGATGAGCGTTTATTTAAAACACTAAGGGCTTAATTCGTACTTATATAAAGCGCATTTAAGGCAATCTGGTCCTTCTGTCGGTCATTTACATCAAATTCAAGTCCTTAGTCCTTGGGGGAAGACTAAGAGATTTTTCTCAAGCCTTCCAAAAGGGAAGAAAAGAACTGTAGACTTATCTGAAATGGCAAAATGGCTGTTTTCCTGACGCGTGCTCTGTGTCAGAACGCAATTGCATGTGTGCCAAAAGCTGAACTGTGATTTTGAGGGATGCTAGTAGGAAAAGCAGAGAATTAGGAAACTGTGTCCCTCCTGCAGAAATGGTTGGGAATGATATGCCGTCTGTCCTATCCTGCATTTTGCCCAGCTCCCTCTGTTCATACCTTCCTTTGAGCTGTATGTAGAGAATATTGTTCAGTATTCAGACTGGGTTACAAACAGAACTAGCTCTGCACTGGATGACCTTTGACTGTTATTGAGCCTTTAGCAGCTCTTAACTTTTCTGTGTTGATTTCAGAACTGGGAAACAGGTGAGGAGAGCCTCATATGTCTGTGTGATAGGACAAAGGAGTACTTGCAACAGCGCTGATTGTAAATAAGAGGTAAAAGGCTAAGATTCCCTCAGCTCTTTCTGTGCTGACTCACAGTATCTAAAGTAAGACTTTTCCAGGCCAGTGAAGGCGGTACATTGAAGTTCAAATAGAACTTCTTACTATGAATCTAGAAAAGTTTTAAATTCACTGTTCTACTTCTGACCTAACTAGACAAGGAACATGGTTATTCCTGCCAATGTGCTGTATTATTCCTAAGCAATTAAATATAAACATTCAAACAAATGTAATTACCTCCTCCACTGTATATCACTATGCAAAAATTCACAGCGCGGTTAGAACCTACATGCTTTCATTTACTCTTCCCTCAATTATTTACAACCGGCTCTTACTCTTCAAATTCTCTTGAAGGTCAAGGATGTGAAATGTGAGCACATGTGAAATCTGAGATGCCTTTGCTAGTAACGTTGAACATGTTCTGAAGTAGGACATGTACTGTCTATTTTTAGCTGAAATCTTGGCTGAGTGGCAGAGTTAATGCACTGGTTAGAATTTGAATAATACATGAGACTTGTGCTATGAGAACAATAATTTAGCTATAATCTGATGCATGATGTAATGAGGGGTAATCTTCTCCTGAGCCGCAGTAAGTCACTATGTACCCTAATAAACAAGTGTAAGTGGCTTGGCAAGCATATGGTAGCCATAATGGGCTCATTTAGCTTCTTGTTGAAGTCACAATGATGCAAGTATATATTTGTTTCAGTTCCTGCAAAAGATTTGCAGCTGGAAAGAGGGATGAAGCATGTACCAGTAAATAAATGCATCAATTTTGTTTTCACTGGCTATCAACCTTTCCCACAGGAAAAATAGTATCTTGTGCACGTTCAGTTTTGTTGGGTGGTCCTGACATAAATAAATAAATAGATAAAAGCATAGTTTTACAATGGTACACCTGCAGGTTAGGCAGTGAAAGAACAACAAACACCTCGTACTGGTTAAAGCGGAGGATGCAGCATCATAACTTGTTCGTTTTCTGTGGTGATCGTATCTCTGGAGCCTGAATCATGTCTGTGTACCTCAAACATAATCTTAAATTCTAGCAGTCCAATGCTTCTCATGGTTAGTCAAAGAAACAACAAAGAATTATGAGGGCGAGAGGTGTGTACAAGATATCTGTATCAAATCATCAACAGTAATACGCATCCTGTGTTGCTTTGTATATACCTGGCATAAGCTCCCTCATGCTAAAATTTCAAAGAAATTCAACATGTGTGATGGCTGCACTTGGAAGTATAATCTGAAGTGTTTTGAAACTAATCTCAAATTCTCCATTACTGCGAAATTCCTGATGTATTCTGAGGTCTTGCTCTTTGATTTTCATGATTCAGGTGCCATTGCAAGGCACTGGTGGATGTCTTGGCCAGCTCTGAATTGTTGCAAAGAGAGAAAAAGAGAAAGTCTAAATATTTGTAGAGAAATTTAATCTGTACAGTGAGTCCAATTCTTGCCGTTGTTGCTAAAGTTCTCTGAGGGTGTGAACACTGAGCTCAGCCTGTTTTTTCATGGGATGCTTGGAACAGATTTGTGCGTATGAAAAGGTGAAATGGAAGTCTGGTACTTTCTGCTCTGCAGAGCCGTGATGATAGAAATCTCACACTGAGACTTCTTCCTTTGAAGAGGTTGATTACTTCTAACGGCTTGGCTCCTCCATGAACTCATTAAGTGATGCTTTCACAATTTGAAAACTTCAGGAAAATTACTAATCAGCAGATTCATTTGTTATGAATTATTCAGTTTGCTGTAGCAATGAGGACTGTGTTCGCCATGTGTTGGAAGGAGCGCCAGCAGTGGGGTGGGATGGAAGCCAAAGACAGAAGACAGAGCAGTTCATTTAAAGTGGAACCAATCTGTGCCTAGGAACTTACCTGAGATGAAGGGGATACTCCATTTGCTCTGGCAGGACAGGCAGCTGGAAGCAGTCGCTTCAGCTGTGGATATGTGATGGGATCATGAGCAGGATGGAGATGGAGTCTAGGGGCCATTTCCTGTTTGGGTAGTGCCTGGAAATGAGATGTGTCCTCAGCAAAGTGAGCATCTGTCAAAATTTCAGATTGGGATTGAGACATGAAAACAAGAAGGTTTGGTAAGCATACAATGAAAGGCACAGATCTCTTGTTATTTTGGCTTCAATTCCTTCAAAGTTGCCTTTACCTTTTCTTCTTTAAGTGACAAAGAACTATTCTTGTGACCTCTCAGACATCTTGTCACCCACAGTAGTTTCTTACCTTTGACAACTACACCATGTTCAACTCATAGAAATGGAGCAAAACAAAGTCTATTGATTTTAAAATACTACTGTGGAAGCAGCAGCAAAAATAAAACTACAAAAAAAGCCTTCTTATCTGTAAGTTTTCTTCCATTTTTACTTGTAGTTTTAGATCTTTCATCTATCTCTCTATCTATTTATTTATTTATTTCACATGGTGACACTGCCAAATTGTCACAGAACTAAAAGAAAAAGAGTTGTGGGTAACAAAGTGCTGCAATGGGAATTACTTCTACTGCAGGGCTTTTCCTGGCTTAAAAATTTGGGCGTGAAAGGAGAGATGGAAAGAGGATGGCAAAGTCGAGAGAAGAAAACAATTGGAAACCAATGCCAGTGTGTCAAGTAATAAGGGAAGCCCAGAAACAGAAAACGGAAATGGAATAATTGAGCCAAAAGGCTTCAGGACTCACTTGTTCAATGGACAGAGCAGCACAGATTCCGTGCTGAGCTACTCAATGGAAGGAAAATGTGAAAGAACAGACAGTAATCAATGGAAACTGTTTATGGACCAAGCTTACTGATCAACAAGCATAAAGAACATCTGTAAACCAAGCTCAGTGCAGGTTAAAACATGACGCTTCTTCATACTACTTTTTAACAAATTTTACACGTCTTTTCTATGTGCCAGATCCCTACTCCTGGGCAGATCTAATGCTCTTTAAAGTACAGATCAGTGCTGTGAAGTTCACACTTGTATTACCAGGTTGAAAAGATTCCACCAAGAGTTTTACAGTGTTAATCACATCTGCACCTACTGTATTGACTCTGTTTCTTTTTGCTTCAGGGCAGCAGCTATAGAGACCATTTTTAATCATTCCATGGCAGTATTATTTTGTTTGACCATGCAAAGGTTGGTTGATATAATTTATCCCTAGTGCACCTATATATATTCACTGGAGTTACACTAGAGGAGAAGTTGTTCTTTAGTGTTTATAATGGCATCAATTAGCACTGAAGCACAAACATTTATAGCAGACTTCACTGTTGCTCATTTTTAATTATTTTACAGCTTGTGTACCAATTTGATTATATAGCTGAGATTAAGCCATATAAAAGTGACATTGTTACGCTACAGTCTCTTGAGATTCTGGCTTTTGCAGCTTAAGGGACCAATTACCTCATCTGGAGAGTTCCTACTGTTATTAGAGCTGAGAATGTTTAGCAACTTCTAGGAGCATCTCAGCTTCATGCAGGATCTGCCTAATGATACTGATTGTCTTTGGAAACAACATGATAGTGACAGGATCGTAAGACTTGAAGTGACATGCTCTTCAAATCTCCCTGTTCGATTATATTCAAGTTCCAAGCAATCAAATCAATGTAGATTTTTGTGGATTTTTTGTTTGTTTGTTTGTTTTTCCTCCCTAATTGCAATATCTGTATACTCCAACCTAAACACAATCTTTGGACCCCGCACTCCCCCCCCACCTACTTGCTGCATCTAGCTCCTCTGCACCTCAGTTAATAGCATGTAAATCTGAGCAAAGGTCAAGAGCTGAAAGACAAATCCATTAAGCCAAGAAAAAAGGCACTTGTTCCAGTTGAACATTTTCACTGCAAAAGATGCTTTAGCTTTATCATGTCTACATAATTTGTTCCTAGAAAGAAAAAGAACTTCTGAAATAATTTATGTCTTTGTATCCTTCTAACATGCAGTTCATTTTAGGGCCATCTCAGTGGTCAGTATGTCTTTCTTATGAGTAGAGATTTGATAGATAATATGCTAGATTTAATTGCTGACCTACTTCATTAAGGAATATTATGGAGTAAATTTAGAAAAGTTCAGTTTTATCACCACTTTCCTAGGCTGGCACGGAACAAGATTTCTTCTGGGACAGAGTGAATTAACAGTATACTCTCAAAGCTTGTGGAGCTGAGCCAATTTAATGAATCTGAGCTTTCCATGGTCTTTTCTCACTGAACTTCTGAGCTAAGCAATAGTTCTACAGGTACCTACTTCATGTCCTATCCAAAGTGAGAATACATCTGTTGGTTTATGTTTTGAGACCTGTTTCTCTCTAACAAGGACGTACCTGAAGCTGAATTTCCAGCCATACTGGAAGACCCCGCTCACCAATGGAAGGGTCTGCTGGGACTGTTTCAGTCCTCATGAGGGTGACAGCAATGATCTGGGCTGGACAGTGTGCCATCTTCACATGCATACCAGAATAGTCAGTGTTTGTAACTGGAGCGTCTCCTGAGGAGAGCAATCTTCTAGTTACATCAGCATGGCATAGGTGCAACCAGCTGGGCAATTGCTGGTGTACAAATCATGGCCCCTTCTTTTGTGGGAAGACAGCCGTGAGTGCTGAAGGGACGTACTTGCACCATTGATGGCTTCCCTGGTGCTGTGTCTCAGGGACACAGATCTGTGAGAGGTGAATGGAAAGAGTCTGAAAATTTACTTGCTTTTTCCATTCCACTGGAATAAAGAATTAATTTGGTAGAGTACAATAAAGGGGAGTTTAC
This sequence comes from Lagopus leucura, assembly GCF_019238085.1. NCBI lineage: Eukaryota > Metazoa > Chordata > Aves > Galliformes > Phasianidae > Lagopus > Lagopus leucura. The sequence goes on along the minus strand of NW_024962257.1, from coordinate 9,648,130 downwards.
ACTCTGCACCCAAACAATACTTACCTTCTTGTGTATCCAGACATGGAGAGTAGAGGGTTCCAACTACTTTAAAGATTCTGATTTCATTTCTGCACGAGAGAGAGCTTTTTATCTTATTGCTTTTGCTGTTTCCATAGTCTGTTGCCAGTGAGATTTATTTGAACTGAACTATTGGCAAATATGCAAATATCTGTTAACTGCCACAACATGTCAAGTCTCAGCTGGTCTGTCTTTCTCTATCAAACTGAATTACAATCCGAGAGAAAATGTAGTATGATGCAAATGACAAAATTTGACAGGACCCATCACCATAAAATGTGCCAGCCTTGGGATACCCAAAAGCAGTTCCCTGAGCAAAGAAGTGATACCCCTGTCCCCCAGCTCCTCTCTATGCTTCCCCTCATACAGATGAGTTCACAGTTCCCATCTTGCCTGTCAATATGTCCGAGAAATCAAGCAGACTTTTCCTGGTTACCAGTCAAATCAGAAGTCATGTCCTGTGTATTGTTTACTAAATGTCCTTTACTACTCTTGTTCTCCAGGCGAGTTCCGGCAACCTTGTTTACTTGTGGCCTCGTTTCCAAGTCCTTCTTGATTGTCTAGTTTATAGCTCCCTATAGCAAAACCATCTTCTTCAGACATCGCATCTGCTCTCCTTGTCCTAATCGACATTAATGAAATACCCACCAGTATTAAATTCCTTTGGGCTTTATTTTTCTTGCCTTTGTAGTAAATAACTCGGATTCTGAAGAGATAAGGAAAGTCACTGCTTGATTTTGGCTGACATTCTGCAAAAGCTACACTCTTATTCTGAAGGTTACAGCTGTGTCCTTAATGAATAGTACTGTCAGAGTATATGTTAGGACTAGTATGAGAAATTTTCTGCTAAATATATTTGAGAGGGTGAAAGATTTCCTTTAATCATGTTAATGATGTCCTCATGACCAAGAAATATGTGAAACAGGCAGTTTCCAGTAATGATTCTCTTTCTGTGATAAGTCACTTTAAGACTTATTTTGAAAACCCATATTGGTGAGAGAGCATTTCTTAGCAATTCCATTTCATATACTGGCCTACCCCCATAGGAATTATGTTCTGATTTTAAGATGGCTGTATTTCAGAATTATTACAGGAGCTTGCATTTGTTTTCCTAAGTGTTGTGGGTAAGCAACAGCTTAAGAATTGTAATGAGAAAGAGACATGACGTTTATAAGTGATCACACTTGTGAAATAACTCCTTTTCCTGTTCTCAGAAAATTCATGAATCAAAATCAGTCAATTCTTTCCTGATATATATTTTTCAACTCTATGGAAGAAAAGATTTTAGCATTGTGAAATGATCGCTTTATTGATTTGTTACTGATGTTGCTGAAGCAGCTGTGTCATTAGGATTGCTTTTTACAGAGCATAAATAAAGAGGTATGACTGAATCCAGATAGTGCAATGTCAACCTCATCCAGTGTGTGAGCAGCCACAGCCGTGTGCTGCCTCTGTACGATGTTCAGAATAAATCTGTTCTGATTTCAGAAACAGAAGGGTAGTTGCATTACTTTTCTCTGAACGCACTGATTCAAACAAGTGATATTATAGAAGGTACAGCTAATGTACTTGCTTTAAAATTATTGAACTGAACTAGATGAGAAGTAAACGTGCTGCTCCAAATCTGATTTTGTGGTGATTTAGACATTTTGAAATGTTTTTTAATGGTTGGTTAAGGAAAAAACTTGTAACAGCAATTAATTTTAAACAACTTCAGAAATTTTCAGTTAAGTCTTTTTGACAGTTATAAGGTGGAAATTTTAAAAAGTGCAAATGCAATCGTGAGTAACAGTAGATAATATACTACGGCTTTAATTTTGACAGTGGGATACTTAGAAATGGAGCCATCTGTTTATAATTAATTCACCATCACTCCTCATTGGAGCACTGCGAGAATTGCAGTTAATAATTTTGATTGCTAAAGCCTGTAAGTCAAGCAAAGAAAAATGGTAAATAAATCACAATAAAATAGAGCAAAACATTAAAAGAAAACATAAAGCTAAAGCAATATTTTAGCTATTAGGTAAATATTTTTAGGAAAAAGAATTAAAGCCCATCTGCATTCTGCTTGAAAGTGAAGTCGTGTTTCAGATCTGCCCGATTTGCTCTGAGGCTCCACTTCCAGTGCCCACGGCTGGTCTGTGCTTGTCTCAAAGATCTTTCTCTTCTCTTTCAGGTAGTTTCTCCTCTCCTGGAAGAATATCAACATTTTTAAATAGGGAAATTTTCTCATACTTCAGGGCTTCCACCACATCCCCCAGAGCTTCTTTTTCCTTTTGAATCTTCCAGTCATTCTCCTTGAAAGCTATGGATTCTTCCCAGAGAATGAGTTTGCTGCTTGAGATGGCCATCTCTTCATCCCAGAAGATCTTGTCCTTCTTCCAGAGAACTTTGTGGTCCTTCCAGGAAAGCCTGTTCTTTTCCTGCATTGCTTTATTCTTACCTTGCAGGACTTTGTTCTTCTCATACATGGCTTTATTCTGTTCTTGGATATCTTGATTCTGTTTTAGGAAAGCCTTGACCACTTTCTGGCCAGCCTTATTCCTTTCACCAAGAACCTCAATCAAATACTCAGCAACCTTCATTTTATTCCAGAATTCTTCAAGCATTTCCTGAATGTTACCAACTTGTTTCTGGAAGACATTTTTCTTCATCTGGATGACTCTGATCTTTTGTGAGAAGTCCTCGCTCTGTTCTAAAACATTCTTGATCTCTTCTTTGACAGCTTTGTTATTTTCCTGGAAGGTGTTGATTTCCTTCCATAAGGCTTTGCTCTCCTTCTGGAAGGCTCTTATCTCCTCGTGGAAATTCTTATTTGCTTTGCAGAAGGCTTTGATTTCCTTCTTGAAGTCCCTTTGCTCTTCCTTCAAAATCCTGTAAAGCCGCTCCTTGTGCAAGTTAGACAAGTTTTCTAGGAAGTCCTTACTCTGCCTTCTTGAACAGTACAAAGCAGGTATCTTAATACTTTGTTTTATTTCTACCATTCTTTGTATATTCTTTTTGTTTTCTTTCCTTTGGTTTTAACTGATGCTGTAGAAATGGGATCCTCGGATCTAGCAGGGTAAAAGAAGGAACTCTTCAGGCACAAGTGCGCTGCTATGTGGGGTGCTGGCTGCCTCTCCCAGAGAAACAGGGATGGCATTTGTGCAGAGACACTTTGGTTAGCCAGCAAACTCAAGGAATACAAAAGCATGCGGCATTAACTGTAAATTCTATGGGCTGTAATTAAATTACGTTACATTAAGAAACTATCAGATAAAACTATTCAGGTCATTCCATAAATGCGGTATGAGTCAGGTTATTAAAAATTAACAGTGAATGATTTTCCAAGGTGACAAATGATTTGGGTACCTCTATTTTCAGAATCCAGTGTGATGTACTTAAAAGGAGCTGGTCTTACTGCTTGGCATTCATAATCACTAGTCAATTGCAGTCATTCTGGGAGAGGAGCCTTGTATTATCTCATCTCAAACTCTTCACTTGGATAGCTGACAACTGTGCTGCCATTTGCATAGGCAAATATGTAGATCAGCTGCTGCCCAGTGTTCCTGAACTTTAAAGGAAATTGTAACTTGTAAACAGCCAACTTGTGCTGTTTACATCTGTGCTTTTGATATATATTTATAATTATAATATTATATATATTTATATATAAAAACTGATATTAATGTACATGATACAAGGGGAAGAACAGCATTTCTGCAGTAATTTATGTTGTGTGAGAAAATGTGAATGTGTTTACTCTTGCTCTGTCTTTTTTTTTTTTTCAGAAAAAATGTATGTTTTCTGCATGTGTGGACACACAGAAGTTTTGTTTACTGTAATAATACGGTAATATAGAGGTGCAATCCCACATAATTTACATGTCTGCTACTTCTCTTTGTGCTATGTTGTTAGAAAGTAGAACAAACACCTCCAGTGATACACAGTTTGCAAAGGATAAGAAACAACCCGTTACTCATTATTTAAGTAATGTATGACATAGTGGCTGTGAGGAAAATCTGCCTTTGTCAACAAACAGTAAACATCTCAGATAAATCCAAGAGTTCTCTTCCTTGAAGGAGGGAGTGAACAGCGGGCAGATTCATCAGGACAGTCTCACAAACACTGAGATGTTGCCACTGCATTTCAGAGCACGCTTTGCTGTAAAGACGTGTCAGGAGACCTTTTCCCAAAAGGTTTTATGGATGAAGAGGTCAGCAGGCTCCTTTGTGCACTCACTGTCTCTCAGCACCTCCTCCTGTCAATTTTCAATAATTAGGCTTTAAAAATATATTAGATATTTTACATCTCTTTTCCTTTTGGTGGACTGATTGAGTGCTTTTACCAAGAAATCAAACACCCAGCATTAAATTGTGAGTAAATATTTTCCATATTGTATCTTACCTGCTTCTCTTTTGTCGCAGTGAAGACCCTTGTGCTGCCTTTCTTAGCTAAGGTTGCACACTGCACGTTGGGAGCTGTGAAACCATGACAGCCAGTTCTAGAGCGCAGGGGAGCTTGCTCAGCATTCACGGTTATGAGGTCACATCACTGGGGTTTTATTCCAGAAAAACAAAGGTAGACTCTTAACCTTCAGTTCTTATCAAAACATGTGATCCTTCACTACCTAAAGCAGTTAAAAATGTTTTTTCTTTCTAAAAGGAAACTTTGATTTCAAGAGCAATTGCTGCTTATGCTTACCAAATTATATGGTTTGGGATGTGTTATGTAGGAGGAAAAGCTCTTACTAAAATACGACATGTCTGACTATAAAACTTCTTATGTTTGGTGCTCTCAGTTGCTGTGCTTGTTTTCTTTTTGTTTGTCCTTTATCATGTTGAATGTTCACAGTTTCAAATTAGGATTTATAATGTGGTTTTTTTTGGCCTAGAGGTGAACAAAACTGTCCTTTTTTTTTCCCACTACAATAATTCAATTTCCTGTATTTTATGTTCTAGCTGTCCAAAATTTATACTGCATGTTTTCTGGGTTTATGTACTACTGACTCACTCTTGTTTTCTTTTCTGCATAAATTTTGTATCTTCTGCAAGATAGATTGTCACTTCTTTGAACCAGAAATATATAGTGTGACAAAGCTCATTAGACAAACTAATAAGTGGATTAAAATCAGAAAAACAGAAATTTGGGTTCAAGCCCTGTCCTGAAACGTCACTCTGTTTTGTGAGGAGTACTTTTATGGCTAACATCAAAGGGAGGGCTTGTCTCCTTGTCTCCTATGGGACAGCTACCAACAAATGGAGGTTTTTGTATCACTGCAGTAAACTGATGCATTTGGTTTCTTTTTTTCCTTTTATTTTCGCTTTTTTTTCCCCCTTTTATTATTATTTTTTTTTCAGTGCAGTAATCATGGGGCAAGTTTCAGCATAATCAAGCATAACTGATTACTGATAAACTGTGTATGAAGGTCTTGGAAAATCCTCATCTTGGTCCTTCTTTGAAATCTTCCCCGAGTTGTTGACTCTCTAGTTCTAGTTCTACTGCAAATCTAATTTTAATTTGGCCCTGCTTTGAGCATCAGACTGGGCCAGATGACCTCTAAAGATCCAAGCATAAGTTATTTAATGTTTCTAATATAGTTTTTAAAGTATTCTACATCATGTTACTGGAAGAACATTTTGGTACCCATCAAAGACCTACTGATCCTGAAAATGTTGCTTTCTTGGCAGCTGATCAGCACAGAGGTTTCAGAGCAACTTTTGGATTAAGTCATTATGCTTGACATCTGCATCACCTCAGGCTACCACAGATGAACAAACGCTAAAAAAAGTAAAGGTTTACTTTCTCACTGGAATCAACAGTCCCTGGAATTATCCTGAAGTGAAGCAGTATATACATGAGAGAAGGTGGGCTGTTGTCTGTGTGTGATGAACACACACTACAGTATTAGTTAGCGCTCCCTTGTCTGAACTCATTTTGGGCAAGAGGATGGAGAATTAGACAGCTGCATTCCTATTTTGAAAGGATAGATATATTTTCAAGGGAACATGCAATGCAGTTGTATGAAGCTGTGAGTGTTCAATCACTGTAGAGGTCGAAGCACTCTCTGCAGGCAGCTCAGCTTTACCATGGAAATTTTCTGCCTGTCATTTATGTGCTTATCAGGTTGGCCTGCTTGCTTTCTTCTACCTTGCCCTCTGTGTCCTTTTCTCTGCCCTTTTTACTTCTAGAATTTTTGGTAGAAGGTGATAGTGGGATATCTGTAATTTCCCTGAAAATGAATGAATTAATGACATGAATGAGTATTTTGATCATTTCTAGAAGATGAATGCTGTCATGGAACTCAGAGTAGTGAAACCATAATTATTTCTGAGTAGTACCCTCTGCCCTTTCCATCTTGTAGTATCTGCTAGACTTCATCCCTTATATTCATCTTGGACTAAGATAGTATGTACATTTCTTTTACCTTTTTGAAACAGATGGTGCCCCAAGCCCCCCTGTGTGCAAGAACAATCATACCACTATATGCAAAAGTTTTTTGAGTTGATTTTATTTTTTAGTCTAACAGGCAACTAATTATATTCACCATTTTCATTAAGTTTTAATGAAAGAGCATTTCTAACACCATCAAATTTCCTGTGTAATTCTACAAGGAGCAATAGAAATTTGTTGGTTAAGGTATCCTTAATGAAGTTAGGTTTTAGATTCCCCAGCCTCATTCATCTGCTGGTGAGTTAGAACCAGGCAGCTAAATGGTGGTGTTTCATCAGAGAAAACAGAGACGGTGAGCTGAGATTGGAAAAAGTTTACAGAACAAATTTGGAAATAAAAAGTGGATGATTTCAGAGAGTAGTCAAGGTTTTATTGGTGTAAGAAGGCAGAAATCATTCTAAGCATGTGAGTGCCTCATCTTTGATTTCTGGTGAGTACAGTTGTGTTTTCTTCTGTAAATATTTTCACTTTCCAAGGAATTCTTGTTCCTCTTCCCAAAGGTCCAGCTCATTCTTCCAAAGGTCCAGCTCTGCTTTCCACTGGACTAGGCCTTTTCCCCAAATCTCCTCTTCATCCTTTAGTAGGATGTTGACACTGTTCCAAAAGGTCATGGTTTTTTTCCAGAGAGTCATGTTCTTCTTCCAAGCAGCCTTGCTCTTGTCTTGGAAGGCTGAGATCATATCCCCGTTCTCTTCCCAAAATGACTTGAGATTTTCGAATGTGATCTCTTTCCATTTCCCAACACTCTGGTTTTCCTTCTGTAATGCCGTCACCTTCTCTTGTAAATCTGTGATTAGGGGGCTTGTCATATTCTTGAAATATACTGTTATTGTGTAGACAAGGAAGACAGATGATCTAGCAAGTTCCAAAAGCCTGAGATACCACCTTGAAAGTGACATGACCACAGGACAGTTGATTATGTGAAGTAAGATCCTATAATGGCAGTTATGAAATACAATTAAAAGAGAACCATAATCCCATGAATAACTTTCAGCATAGAAAAGAATGAAACAAAACTATTGTCAAATTTACTGTCGTTGCAATCTCTACGTGGCACTGTATTTTAATTGCTGAAACCAAAGACCAAAAGATTAATTAGCCAAAGTAATTACTGAAACTGTGTATTCATTCTACTTTCTCTGCATAAACACCTACTATTAACTTAAATCCTATATTTTACTTAAGATAGGAAAAGAGAGAACTGTGGACAGCTCTGATGAAAGTTTTCCATGGTGCCCTGCTATTAGTTTTCCATCAAATCTGAAAAAGTCACAGTAACATATAATGATAGATCTCTTCAATGGCAACAAATCAGCTGCTTTTTCAGTTGATCTGTTGTCATGGTAGCTTCCACAATGTGAAATGTAATATTTATAAAGAGAATCAGAAGTACTTCAGGCATAGCTCCATACTGTCAGTATTGATGTATCAACCTGTTTCTGAAGAATACACTTCTGTTCTAATAGGTTTTAAGGCTTGATGCAGGAATTCTTATGGTTCATGAGGGGAGTTGAGGGCAGATGCAGAACTCTGCACTCTGGTGACAGTGAAAGGGTCCAAGGGAATGGCATGGAGCTGTGTCAGGAAAGGGTCAGGTGGGGGTTAGGGAAAGAGTCTGCATCAGAGGGTGGTGGGCATGGAACAGGGCACCAGACAGTGGGCATGGCCCTGAGCTGCTGGAGCTCAGGAAGCATTTGAGCAATGCTCTCAGATACAGGGTTTGGATTTGGGTGGTCCCACGAGGAGCCAGGTGTTGGTCCTTGTAAGTCCCTTCCAACTTGCAATATTCTATCAAATAGATCTGCTAAGAGCATGAGGTGCTTCTGTCCTTCGAATGCATGGATACCTACAGCTGGTTAATGTCTTAGTGAAATGAAACCCATTTGCAAAAAACAAACCTTCCAGGAAGCCTCAGACATTTCTGCTCTGCAAGACATCAGTAAAAATCTTGACAAAGTGTCCTTTGGTTCGTGTAAGTTTAATACTCACTGGAAGCATCCATAGCTGGAGCTGGGCATGCAAACAATTTTTGAATAGGTGGTGGAAATGGAAAGAAAATGAAGCCAAACCAGACCTTTGAGAAGTGAAGGCTTCAAAAGTTAGAAAATAGATTTTCTACTTCAAAGACAATTCTCTGTTTTGTCTCAGGAGTACATTTTATTTTTCCTTTGTGTTTTTATGTATTGGTCCCCTGACTTGTCCGTTTTTTTCCCCTCTCAGCGTATGCCTGTCATACCAGCAGCTACTTCCCCACGAATACTTGCAGTCCCTTTGACAGAAAGGCCAATAACAAGAGAAAATGTCTCCTCTTTGTTTTGCTTTTAATAGATGTTGGATCCCCTCAAACTGGAGAAACACCTCAGGCCTCCTCACATTCCTTTTACCTCAACTTTTCTTTCAGTTCTTTTCTACTCTCGTGTCTTTTTCAGTCCCATCCCTCTTTTACTTAGTACCTCTCTATCTGCTTCAGGAGGTCCTTTGCAGTTTCTTTTATGAAGAAAATTGTCTAGGCTCTTTCTCCAGGCTGACCTGTGTGCTCCCTGGCAGCCAGCTCCTTGAATTCTGTTGACATGGCTAATGAACTGTTGTGTCACACCTCCTGTAGTGATGTCACGTCAAGCCAGTGATGCTTCTGTCACACTGTTGAACATACCTGAGATGGCACATAGATGTAAGGGGAAAAACAGCTCTGGGAAAAGTCAGTGGCACTTTCTTGCTTCTTTTTCTGCTGATACAGGCAGTTCTGGGGGCAGCTTGTTATCGATGTTATGCACACAATTGCAGTACCACTGACATGGGACTGGAAGTGCTGAAGCAAACTTTCCATGGGAAATTTGTCTCTTTTGATCTAACCCACAGCTGAATGAGATCTCATTAGGGACTCTCATCAGATGTCTTCTGCCTTACCGTGTTTTGGGATGTTGAGAACAGAGGATTTTAGAGTAGCAATATTTAGTATTGCACAAGGGAGACATAACTCACAAACTGTGAAATGACTGCACTTCTTTTAAGATCTGAAGGCAACTACAGAAAATGTTAAGGACTCATTTAGAGCAAAAAAAGACAAAAGGTAATACAGTAAAATAGATGCAGGCAAACTGTTTCATATAAAAGTGCTCATTAAATGCAAGACGTTGGGATTCATGTGGGTATATTCAGGAAGCAAAATTCTCTGGTTATTTTTTCAAGCCAACAATGCTAGAAGCAAGAAGAGCTCAAGAACTGGAAATGATGAAGCTAATATTGCCCTCCATGTATGACAACGTTCCCTCCAGCTCAGACTCTGTGCCATGCAGACGCTGTCTCTTCCCTTTCAAGCAGATCATAAGTATCAGGTCCATCCTTTCCCTGACTATCTCAGCTTCTGAATTCAGAGTGATTAGGGATCTGTTCATTTAACTCAGCTTGTTTCCCTGATTGCAGTTTCAGCACTGACAGTCATTTCCTGATGGTTTTTTAATGCTCTGAAAGAGGTTAAGGTTGCTCTGGTTCCCTGCCTTGTGCCACAGAAATGAGTTTCAGCAGTCCCCAAAGAATGGATGCTGTAATAGGGGGCTAGGGGGGCTGGGGGAGGATTATTGACTGCTGATTTTATACTTGAAAAATTAGTCAGGGATGCCTTTGGTACATGAGCTTGGTGTGGCTATCAGGACATTAATTTTCCCTGAAAAAGTGTTTTCTGTGCAGTGTGCTAATGCAGTGCTGTGCCACTCTGAGGGACAGCAGCTTGGATCTGTGAAAGAACCAAATCACTCTCTATAGGCAGCTCAAATCACACTGTAAAATGGCATTATGTTCACTCCAGGTCAATTTTTTAGGTTAGCATTTATTCTGATATTTTTTTTCCCCAAAGGATCCTTATTGGCTTTCTTACAATACATAGAAGTCATCAAGAAAACACAGTGTTCGTATAATTACATTTAGTCCTTTAGATTAACGGACAGTTTTATTGGATATCCTTCAGAGAAGAATGAACCGAAATGCCTCCTTGCAGATATCCTGTGCACCTCTCCCAGTGCTGATGGGCAGGTCCCAGGTGGGTCCTCCCTGCTCAGTTCTCAGGACATGTCCCTCCTGTGTGCTGTGTACTTATTTATGGCTATGCAAATGATTGCTGACGTATGATGTGGGAGCACGATGTGTCCAAAGGCTTTGTAGAAGGACTTAGGGTCAAGCATCAAGGTAGGCTTTCTGCTGTGTAAGTAGTGGAGACATCTCTTATCACAGACTGATTATATTTCAAATTTGACAGCAATTTATTCTTTTTTCCTTCTCTTCCTCTTTCCCCTCTCACTTTCTTTCAGCTCCTCACTGCTGGTGGGCAAAGCTTTTGATGGTCAGAAGCTATTCCAGTCCTCCAAATCATATTTTATCAGGTTTAAACAAAGAGCTCCATTTCTAAGGGTGATTTTTAAACCCTGGGGCTACATAGCAGCGTTCCCTTTGTTCCTATTGAATATCTCCATTTTCTCTTTTCCTTCCCCTTTGTCTCTTCTGTTCAGAATGTTCTTTGCCATCCCAGCCTCCTATTTCTTAGCACCTCCCCATAGCCGTCAGTGCAGTCCCTCCAGTACCTTGGTTACAGCAGTCTGTGTCTGATCCTCCTGTGCCCGTGTAAGGATGGCTTCTGCTGGGAAATGGAAACACAAATGGGGGTGGGAGAGCGCATTTCTGTGGGTGTACTCCATGTATTGTTCTTGAAGTATCTGTCCCAAATTTCTAGCTGGTAGACAGTGCTGGAGCAGCTGGTAACGCATCTGCAGTAAAATCTATGAGAAAGTTATCAAAATTCTTAACATGAGCATGACAAGTAAATTAAGATGTGTGGGCTGAAATGTACCCCCAAACGAATCCTTAAACTCTGACAAATCCGAGCAGTTCACATACTTTTTAATCACTTAGCATTTCTTCCTCAGGGTGGATATAGTTATGATATAAAAAGTAAAAAGTAAAAAGAGATAACGCGTTAAGGTCTGACCAATTCATTGATATTTTAAGCAACTGGAAATAAAGTAATAACACAAAAACTTGCACACACCTCCTACACAACATGTTACCTGCAATAAAAAGATGCACCAGCTGCCTTTACAGTCCAGACGATTTAGAAGTGTCTTCACAGCTTAATTAGGCAGGAAGGACTCAACCAAGACAAACACACACTGCCTGACCTCCCCAGCCCTGCTCCTGGCTGGACAGCCAGACTGCTGGATGAAGATCCTTCGTCATAACGCGATGTACGTTAGCCTGATATCATTGGACTCAGCGATCCCTTCTGCTCTGTGCTGTGACCATGCTGTAATTCAAGCAGACCAGCCCCTCCTGCATACAAGTGTGCTACCCGGGGAGCAGTACCTCGTGATGTGGTGATTCCTACAGAGACAAGTTTATACAGTTGTTCAGAATTTATAAGCTATAAGTGTAGATTCCTCAAGCAACTCACATGAATGCAGCTTGACATCAAGGTCTGCTTTGAAAAAGCCTTTCCTGCTAGCAGTGGCTTTGGTTTATTAGGGCAATAATGCAGCATTTAACTAAGATGCTCTTACCGTGTCTGCTGTACTGATTTGCTTACTATGTTTTCAATCTCAGAGAAGTAATACTGCCTCAAAGCCATGTAGTCCACTGCAGACATTTCATTAAAAAAATATTTTTTTTCAGGGCTTCTCAGCATAGCAACATAATGTTCCAAAAGGCCTGGTCACTGTCATATGCTATCAGCCGGAGTTATACAATACTGTGTTTAATATTTCAGAAGAAATTACAAGTTAATTCAGTGGCACCGATCATCGCCTTGCTCTCGTATGTGATTAAAGAGGTGCTGTCAAAGTGGGTAGCACAGAAATTAACTTAGTTTGACAAGTGTCTCATTTAGTAGCTCTTTTCTTGAGTATTCTTCTTCTACTTCTTTGACTTTGAATTCAATGCTGAGCCAAAACACAAGAGCAACTGACAACAGATTTCTTCTTGGTCTTGTTTCAGTCAGGCCTTCAGAAAGATACAAGCTGCCTGGTGGTGAAGCATCAGGAAATGAGATTCAGGCAGTCATTTGCCTCTTAATTTTCCTTGACTGCTATATAGATGGCTGCCACTTCTGCCACGCAGGAGGTCTGTTTTCACATTAAGCTCACAGAGCCAGATCCTTTGCAGTGACATCCTTCCAGGTCATGCCTCCCATCTCGACTGGCAGCAATGACTCCCACTGGCCCAGCATGCAGAAACAGAGTGGGTGAAAAGCCAGCGAGTGGCACTAGATGTAGGTGTTATTTCTGCTTTTCTATTTAGTGTCTCAGTGTCTCTACTTCTGGGGTAATGTGCACAGTTACATCACTGCTGGAAACTATGACTCAGCTAAGGCTCCATAGGAGAAACTACACTGCCCAGGAGAAGCAATTAGTCTGCTTATAACAGAAGCCATTAAAACTAGCTAGCCTTTTCATATTGTCTCCCAAAATATAGCCAGCATAGTCCACAATGGGAGATGTTGAGAAAGGAAAGGAGGCTGAAATAGAAAATGCTAACAAGGTCAAAATCAGATGTTCACACGGAAGGTACGTGACGCAGTCAGACTCCTAAAGGTCACACTTGTTGGAGGCAAGTGTGCGGCATGCCAGGACAGAAAAGCTGAGGGGTATTGTTATTCCCTCTCATGCTGGCTTTAATTGTGATGGGAATCATCAGTGACACCGAGCTAAAACTCTCATTCTGCAATCTCATTAGGATTGAATTCCTGCTCTCTGCTTTGAATGCAGCGAGGAATTGATGCATGCACAGGGGGAGGAGGAAATCCTTGTTCTGAGAGGGAAACTAAGAGCACCAAAACCAACACCATCAGTGCAGATTTTCTTTTTTAGTTGGTAACGTTAGCAAAGCACAGCTTGGGGCTTTTCATGGTAAACTGTCTGAATTGCGATTGTGTTAAAAAGCAAATAAAAGCTGTGGTAATCATACAAAGTCATTGCTAGATAATTCAGATTTCATCTTCTCCCAGAAACAGGCATTAATAGCAGTTCTAGTGCAGTTCTGGATGTACTTTTGTCCCCTCTAAATGTCGTTGATAATATAGCTCTGTGCTTCCTAGTATTCTTCATACTGGCAGTGATTGCTACATAGGCAGGCAGCACCATTTCCTCCCTAAGTATAAAAGCACCTTTTTTTCCCAAATGATAAGCTTGAGAGGTGTCCCATAAAGAAAAGTAATACTTTGTTAACTATGCAGTTAATGCACACAGCTAGGTTGTCATTTTCAGCATAAAGCTAGTAGAGTGCTAGATGGTGGTAGATGGGACAAGTGCTTCCCTTCTGGAGAAGCTTGTTCTGGTTTGGATGCAATACAAATTGGTAGCAATCTCTACGCCAGGTTTGCTTTTCAGGTCAAGTGCTTATGTCACAGTAGGTTGTTTGCTTATGCTTTCCTATGCAATCTGCTCTTTTGGACCTGCTTTATCAGGGAGTTGGACAAGGTGATCTCCATAGGCCCCTTGCAACCCCTGCAATTCTGTGATTCTATGCACTAGGCTGTATGTTAACGTGAGTATTCTTGCAGATTTGTGTTGCAGTGTATTTGTGTATTTTAAAAAAATAAATGAATAAAAAAAACACGTGCTTCTTGCGTTGTTCTACATTGCTACCTCAGATCTGAGCAGCAAGAGAAAGTGCTAGTTTCTTTTGTCCCTTATAGTTATTGCTGCATGGGTGAATTTTTTAATGGGATTGTTGGAGAATTATTTTGAGGTTTTTGTTTGTTTGTTTGTTTGATTTTCTAAAGGAGACATTTCCCAGTAGTGGGAGAGGATTTCTTCATTACTCACATTGCTGCTATGACTACTGTGACTATTTTCAGAAGCCTCTCTAGTCCACACATGAAGATTAGAACACCTCTAGCCTTTTCGGTACACTGCCTAAAATGCTAATGTTAGTTCTAAGCATTCAGAAATTCTGCCCTGAAGTAATGGATTAATTCTAAGTATTGAGAGTATCTTTATAAAGTGGCTTATTTTTAATTTGGCTTTTGGCTTCTGAACTTTTGCATTCAGAATTACAGTAATTTCTGCAATTGAAGGATATAAAAATGTCCTTTTCATTAAGAGAAACAGATATTGCCACAGTATTAGATCATTTTAAGAGCTGGGGTTTTGAGAAAGATTAAATGCCATGAAATCCGGAATGAAATTACAATAATGACCAAAAGAGTACTATCCCTGATCTTGCAAAAATTGCATTTCCTCTCGAAAATCCATGACTGGCTGTGGGCAGGGAGGAGGTGCAGCCTGGATGGCGTGTGTTGGAGCAGGGAAGTGGGCAGTGAGGGGCTGCACAGAGGGCTGTTATGGCTGTGGCCCCTGCCCACCACCAGTGCTGCTCGGTGTGGGAGCTGGTGATTGAGACATTTTAAATAATTGCTCCCTAGCCTGGTAAGTTATATCAGAATGGGCAGAGTGAAGAGGTGAATGTGCAAACAGAGAAATAATGAAACTAGGAAGAAACTGTTAAACTGTTGTTTTCTATTTGGCCTGTCTTCCACTTGCCACATCTTACTATAAATAAATGTGAACAAATTACATGCTAAAATTCATGAGTTGCATTCAACTGTTTTCAATAGCAGCAACTCTTCTTCCCTGTGTCTTTACAAAATTGCATACAGCATCCTGAGATAGAGAAAATAAGAGCCATATCATGTTGTTAATGTTGAGATTAATGATGACTGAGGTTCCTTTCTTGCAGAGCCATTTGCTGAGTTTGGCATTGCTCTTCTTGTTGTGCTTTCATCAGTGAGTAACTATCAGAAGCTTCTAGCAGGGGAACTGTGTTCTTCTTCTGCTTGTGTCCTCCAAATCCTTGACGAAAGCACAGTTATTGTACCTTACAGCAAAACTTCAAAGTGAAAAACTCTTGTTTTCTTTTTTCACCTTTTTATTGCTACCATTGCAGTTTTACCTCCCTTATAAATTATGCACTGTTTGCCCTCTTGAAATTGTCTGCTTTTTTTGAGTTTTATGCTTTCTAATTTTTTTTCTTTCTACTGCTTCAGGTCACTTTGTATGGTGCATGACTCTGAGTGCTATTTATGGGGATTTGATTTATTGCCTTATTCTCTCAAATCTATCCAGTCTATTTATGAATTTTGTTTTGCTCTCTTAGAACCACAATTTCCCTGCAAACTTGTCTAACATGGTTCTGAAAAAGTCCTTTCTGAAAAAGATGTACTTCACATATAGTCTTCAGCATCTTTTCCAAGGAGAAAAACAATTCAGCCAAACTAATCTTTCTTATGCGTTTTCCTCCTTTGGTATTTTAAAAAACTGTAGAAGAAGCCTATTTGTGCTATTTTGGTTTCAGAATTTATTCCTCTGAGTTCTAAGCTGTATTGCACAACAATACATATAGAAGAATAGATGGGAAAGACTGTCAGACCCAGTTAAGAAATGTGGGATTTCACTGCCTACAGGAAGATGTCTAATGGAGCTGGCTAATACAAGACAGGAATTGATAGAAACCAAATACTGGATTAACACAGGTTGTCTGAAGTGGGATTAGACACACGTGTCTAAGCAACTGATGATCCCACTTGTATTGTGTCAGTCTCATTCTCTGAACTAAATTATGTAAGTAGAGATTCAAGCAGGAGTTTCCAAGGAGAAAGGGACCCCAATGCATTTTCTTTCTGCACCTGCAAATGAAGCATCAGTGTGGCTGTGGCACCTGCTGCTCTTCTGTTGTTTGGAGCCCATGTCCACAACCAGGTGGATGAGCAGCTTGGTGAAACTTTGAGAAGCTTAGGAGCTGGAAAGCATTGAGGGTAATTACAGTGGCAGGAATTTCCCTGGTCCTGATCCAAATATGCTTCAAACCTAAGCTGTGGTTTGAGGACACCACCACCCATACTGTAAGTGCAAGCTATTCCACTGATTCCAAGGAAGTTGTTTTCAGTCAAAATAGACATGGATTTCACCCTGGATTTCACACCACTTTGGAAGTAGCTACTTTAAAAACATTTTAAAATACCCACTGCATACTTTTCACATCTGCTTTAGAATCAATACTGAGCAGGTGTTTCTATAGAGTCAAAAGTAGAATGAGTTATGAGCATGGTGTAAGATAATGAACCTCTGTACAAACTACCTGTCTGAGAGAATACGTGTCTTCATGCTAATAAGGCAAATATGCAGGGACTAACCATCTTACATGCTTTGTTTCAGTTGGTCTGTGCTTCTCTGTAGGCTGATCTTGCTCAGGTCTTGGCTGTGTGAGAGTCATCCTCCCTCCAGATTTTCTGTTGTTATCCTAGCAGGAGGCTTGCCCAGTAGGCTGATGTAAATAAATGATTAGGCTGAGTTTTCCTGTCTTGGATCATAGCTACATGGCTTCACAGCTCTTTAAGGTCAGCTTCATATCATGGTAACTACTTCAACTTTAGAGAAGTAGTGCTTGGTTCGTGGCAAAAGAGAAAGAGATGGGGAATTGAGACATTCAAAAGTTTTTGTTATGTAAATGAATGGGAGAATCATGTTGTTTCCACTCTAATGTAACTTATTCCATGCTTGCCCTGCCTGCCATGCTGTTAATGATGGGGAGCAGTGGATGCTGCAGAGAGGGTAGGGGCCCAGCACAGCTGACTTGCCCTGAGCACTGCTGCTGTGCGTAGCTTCGTCTCTGCCCTCCTGCCTCCCCTCGTCCTCAGCTCAGCTGATAAGTGGACAGGAGTAAAGGCACAGTGCCTAGAATGCTTAGAGGGATCTGATCTGGGTTTGGGACTGGGGTTGTACTGCAGCACATGGTGCAAACACTGCTGATTTTCGTGCTCTGGCATGACTTGTTTTTGGCGTTCTCATCTCCTAAAGAGTTTGAGAAGTGTGTACAAACTGGGGACACAATCTCAGGGTGTGGGTTATACTGGGTATTGCTGCCTGCTTTTGTGCCTGGCAGAAATATTTAAAACTCATTGCTGTGTTGTTGTTCTGCGAGTTGTTCATGGAGCCGCTTCATTATCCAGCAGCACAGACAGCCTACTGAGCATGGAATTTGTTTCCAAGGGAATTGCTTCCTGGCCTCTAATCAAGTGGATGTTTTTTAGTGCTATACTATCAGATTATTCCGTGTTGTCATATGAGTGCTCTGCAATGTTTTTCTATTGTTACAACATCAACATTTCATTAAGCTGAATGTTATTATGCAGTTTCAATTATCCGAGTCTTACTAATGCAGGCATTTCTAACACCTCTGTGTTAAAGTTAAATGTTTAACTTATATTTTTATGTTTTATGTGAAAGCCTGGAAAGCTCCTGGCTCTAGCCAGGCAGCAAAAAGCTGCCCACTGTGCCAGAAAGGCTACTCCAAACTGTGCATAGTAAGTCCCTTAGTAGAACTGCGGATTTACCATACCTCTCAATTTTGAATTTGAAGGTATGATTTGAAATTTAGGTAAAACTAATAATAAACAGTAACTTGCAAGAGTTGTACAGTGTGATGACTCACAGAGTACCTGCAGGCACAGCAACCTGCTTAGGACAGAAAAAAAGGCAGAACAGGCCTTTCAATGATCTAAAAATTACTGGCTGGAGTTTAGATTAGATGAATTCTTACTGGTGTTGGACGCTACTGCCACAGACACTGCAGCAATCAGAGGAAAACAGGCAGTAAGTGCTTCTTGCATGGGATTTTGTGTGTGTGCACTTCAGTCTTGTTTCACTGGGACAATTGCTGTGTTTTAAGATAGCCCATAGCCAAATGTTGGGCTGAGGAAGATGTGGATTTGTTGGTTCACCCTCTGCTAGTGAGAGACCTCCTGCAGGAAGGCAACGAAGTCCTTTGGGCTATTGCACAGCACCAGTGCACAGTGGTTGTATAGACATTGTATTGAATACTTTGATTTTTAATGATGTTTTCAAATAGTGAACACACCTTATGGCCATGTTTTGCTTCAGCTCTTATGCATCCAAATGACTTCAACAATGTTCTCAGCTGCCATAAAATTGTACACTGTGTAGATTTTTATTCTGTAACCAGTAAGTTAAACTTTCACAACAGGGAAGTTAAATCTCAAATAGGTCCTGACAGCTCTATTAATCATATAAAAGCCACAATTTTTGTTATGCATCTTCACAGAGAATTTTATGCATAAAGAATTGCCTATTTTAATCTGAATTCTCTTCACAGGAGAAAAATACATCTCTGAGAATAACAGCCTGGAAAATGCATTGGAGCTGTGCTGATGGACCAGAGCAGCCAGGCCACTGGCAATCAAAGAAAGCAGCAGCAGGTGATCAGAATATTCCCAGGTAATTGACTACACTGCAGGCATTGTAATGAGTTCCCCAGCAGAAACAAGATGAGCTGCTAAGCAGACACACCACTGAAAATGCAAAACTGGTTCTGAAGTCAAGTAGATATTGTCATGTAAGTAGAAATCTGCTCCTTATCCCTGTACAGGTTTCAAAATGAATAATAACAAAGATAAAAATGGGTATGAAAGAATGTGATGCTATCTATGATCTTAGAGGTGTCACAAAGCTTACACTCAGCTTCCAGGTTGTTGAAAGATGTTTGCATAAGTGGAGGGCAGTTGTCATAATATCTGCTGTTATATCATGTTTGCCCTTCAATTCTCACTAGACATGTGTGTCTTATATAAGAGGTGGTGTTCTAATTGCAGAAACAATGTTGTGGATGAAGTGATCTACCCAGAGATGCCCATTGAATTTAGCGTGTGCGAAGACTATGGAACTTGACTAAAGCTATGTTAAATTTGCATTAATGTTGACAATGTAGGTATGTTTAAAGACCTATGCAGTTAAAATGAATATTGATTATGACTGTAGGAATTGTGAAGACAGCAGCAGCCAAGTATGGGTAATGCTATGATCAATTTCTAGGTTTTCTGAACCATACCATAAAAACAAGAATATTCTTTGGTTTTGATGACTACATTTTGTCCAACCTGTGAACAAGCCTTACACTGGCAGCCACGTTATGTGTTTATCACAGCCTTCCTAGTCTTAAATAGAATAAAACTATGTTTGTTAAAGTTCATAGCCAAATTTTATGGTATAGAAACAGAGGAAGACCGCTCTATTGAATTCATTTAAAGGACTTATGTGTGTTTTGGTGCAGTTGTTTAAGAGAGAAAGGGGGAATCCTTATTTTCTCTGCATTGGCATGGAGAAAATGTATAAGCAACTTGGTTTTGTGTTTGAGAACCAAGATTTGGCTTAGATGAGGGGACAAACTGGAGTGATCTGCAGGAGTGAGAAGGATTAGTGTGACAGGAAGGAGCCCTTCTGGTATAGGGCTCTGAAAAACAATGCTGGGCAGAGCATGGAACATTCAGTATTTTCATATTTTAATTGGGATTCTGCTCTGTGGTTGTGCCAAATTCTGGGAGGCATAAATTCCAGACTATGTTACAGATAGCGTGATACTGGATTCTTCATTCCTTTCAAGAGGAAAAGAAATATTTTGGGGCTTCATGGCACCAACCTAAAAAGGTTGAAAGGAAATTTGCAATTGCAACTTACAGCCATATGCAGGCAAAGCATTTTGTTTGGTTCATTGATTGGAAAGAGTCTCTTTTCCTGCTAACACAGCTTCTTGTATTACTTAAGTCAGAATCTGGTGGGAAATGAAACACTGTTGTTTGTACGTTATAGTTCCTTGTCTTTGAGTATAATTGCAATTATGTTCTGTAGCTATAACAAATACTCTGAATGTATTATAAGAAGGCAGGAGGGAAAGAAAAGTCTGCTGCATTGCAGTCCAGAGCCTATTCCCAATTCCTAATATAATTTACTTACAATGGATTCTGCAAATTATTCATAAAATAGCAGCAGGCCTCATTTAACAACATGACAGGGCTGCATGTAATTAGAACTATTTTAAAGTGTTTTTACTTCCCTATAGATCAGTTGTTCCTGCTGTAAATGTTTCTACAGCAACACATATATTTTTTTCACTGTAAAGTGCCATGCAGCCAGCTGTGGAAGTAAATAAGTGGCTGTAGCATGGGAGTACCAGGTGGATGGTCTAGGTGAACCTGTCTATGGTAGCCTGTTCTGAAAATGGCTTGCATGTTTCTTGTCAAGAATTAGCAAATTTATGGAGCTTTGCAGAGACATAAATGGGGCCATGCTCCCTCGATTTCAATACTGTGATTGGGCAAAACCATTGTAGGTGACCCGTTTCATCCAAAGGAGAATCAAGATTCTATTTACACGTCCCAGTATGGTGTCTACATTATAATTTCACCAACTCAGCCAATTTCTCTGATGTGTCAAAGCAGAAAGTGTATATTTCTAGTATGTACCTAGAAAAGTCTCTCTCTACTATCACTTCATTTAAAAGACTTTTGGTTTCTCATGAGATTTTAATGTTAGACAATTTCCAAGGTATTGGATATGAAATGCCACTGAGATGGTGGTCATGGGCAGTCCAGCCTGTCTGAGGAACTGGTAACACCCTTTCTGAAAGCATCCACTGTTCTAAGTCTGCTTTAAGCTATTTGACAAAGTGATCACAGGTCCTGGTTCATTTTAAAGACTGTATCTCACCTGACCAGTGGTGCTGTTGGAGGGCCAGGGGGGAAATGACAGGGAAGAGGAGCTGCTGCTTCATGACATTTCCACCGCAGAGCTAAATTGTATGAAATGATAAACAAACAACAATAACAACAAAACAACCACCAACCAACAAACAAAAACACGCACACAAAAAACCCTTAGTATTCCTGTTCGTAATGTTTGAAAGCTTAATGCAGAACTCACAGAAGTCCATAGAGATATTTCCATTAACTTCATTGAGCTTTAGATCAAGCTGTGAGTGGTCGTTTCGTTCCATTTAGATAATGATCTTCTCCTTTCTCTCTTTTCAGCTTGTTCAAGTTTGCTTTGCCCACAGCATTATTTTATATGTCATTTGTTTCCTTTTCTCCAGTGTTTCTCTGCCAGTGGCCTAACTTTAAATGGGACTCAGACTACCTATGTAATTATGTTTTCTGGGTCTGTGTTGAACATTAATTAATGTGTCCCAATCACAAAGCATTTAAATTAGATAATGCTATAGAGACCTAAGAGGTCAATCTTTTGCAAGAGAAATTGCAGATTAGAAGAGTTGGACTTTGTTGATATTTATTCCCAGTTCAGTGTTTCCTTCCTGAGACCCCACCTTGTCAGGTCTTTGCAAACATTAACAGCTCAGTCATGTTATTGTTCAAGGCAAGAAAAGTAAGGCTAGTGTCTCAGAAAGGAGTGTACCAAAGCATAAACGTGGTGGATTATGCAGTTGAGAAAGCAAGCTTAAAACAAGAGCATGCCTTTAACAACCCTGCAGACTGTGGTGATTTATCTCCCCTGGTGACCAGCCCAGCCTGTCCCCAAAATAGAAAGGACAGTCTATAAAGAGGGATGAAACTGCCAAGGGACATATCCCTCATGCCTTTTGTTTCCTACTTTGTGCACTAGCATGTTGTTCCTATATACATTCACAATAGCACCTGGACTATACAAGACTCAATTTCCATCCTTGAGATGCTGCTACGAGTCAAACATTATTTTAAAAAATCTATTTCTCATACAATTTTCTCATGAATGTTTCATTTTTGATGAAAAGGGATTAAAAACCAGTGGCTTGTCATTAGTGGATAAATTTTTTCCAGTTCATTAAGTTCTTAGAGCAATGCCTGGAGGTTGAAAAAGTCCTCAGTGCTTCCTTGGGATCTCAGCAGGTGCATCTGAAGATAGTCTGGAACTATATGAGCTAACAAAGTTAGCTCAAACAAAGAGACATTTTTGGAGATCAGATCCTATCCTGCACTTCAACACTCCTCACACAGCAAGTCACGGCTTGAAAAGCTTTAATGGGCTTTTGCTTGTCCGTATGTCGAAGTGCTCTGAAGAAATGGTGCTGATGAGAGGGAGACCATAGAAAAAGGAAGCAGATAAATGCGGTTGTCTGGAGAAAGAGGCAGCGGCTGGGTTATGCTGTACAGGAGAGATGTACTAACTGGAAAACATCTTATAAAACATTCAAGGTTTTAACCAGGCAAATATTTCCCAAGGAGCACATCTGAAATCATTTCCCTCAAATGATAAGTGTCTACTGAAGTAAGAAAATCTTGTTATCTTCTGTCCAGCTGAGATGTCTAATTTTAGGACCGGCAAGAACTTTGAGAATTTTTCATGAAGGAAAAGTGTGTCCTAAAAAACAAAACGAAAAATGCAGACAAAAATAAGAATTTCGAAAGTAAGTTTTCAATCTATAAAAACGAGTCTTTTCTAGAATTTCCAGAACTTCCTGTTTATAGAGCCAAAAAGCAAACCTTCACTCAGTAGCCACTAGCTGGCAGCTTTTGCTTGGCCTTTGGAGTCTTTTGCTCACACCAAGGTCCTTGAGGTGAGTTTTAAAGCTCTCTTGACAGATAAGTACCCTGAATACCAAACATAGATTCAACCACTTTGTGGCCTAACAAACCTTTGAAGAAGGACAGCTTAACAAGAGCAACTGAAGCTGTAGGTCAGGCCAGTTGCATCAGATTCCTGCTTATTGTCCTGTCTCTTCTGCCCTTATTGTGATTAAAAAGGAAAAAAAAAAAACTAACAAAAAAAAAACCTATTCTGGAGCAGAAGAGATGCTTGCACAGAAATGCAGTAACATTTTCTCCATTTTTTGGAAAGCATCTCCTACTTCTATAGAGGAAGGGAGAAAGCATCAAAACAAATTCCCAAGCAGATTTTCTGCCTGTCCATTTATATGCATAGCTGGTACCTCACTGCATAGTCCACCAACAGATGCACAGTAGCACAAAGACTTGGGAAGGAAACTCATTAAAAAAGAATCCACATTTGCTGTTCTTTACAGCCCTGGTGTTTAGTTATGTACAGCGTTCAGCAGTTATCTTTTTCAATAGATGCTCTGCAAGCTGTTCAAAGAGAAAATGTGAGACAGTAAATGCTAACAAAGAGCCACCCTACAGTTTCCGTATTGATAGGGAAATCCAGCTGATTTCTGTAAACAAGACTTTTTTCTTCCTATGTGTCTGCCAACATCAGGGCTCTGCAACTGTGTATAGTAACCATTATGGCAGGAATCTGACTGGCCTTTAAAGAGAGTTTTTAACCTATAATTTCATCTCACCTATGATGTTGTATGAGTGTGGAAGACAAAGGGGCAAGATGGGCTTTCTTTTCCTATGTTAGTACTCCAACTGGCAAATTAAATGAGCAGAAACAGGACTTCAGTCCCAAATCTTTGTGTAGCTGCTTCCTGCCCAGGCAGATCCTGTCCCTCACCAGGCTGTGCAGCTTCAGAGGATGTTCTCAAAGTGAGAACTACTTAAAGGCTAAATACTTAAATGACTGAAGCCATAAGGATGCCAATAGTAGTAAGGCACTGGTATTAAATGATGCTTGTACTTTTATCGTGGCATTTCCTGATTTGCAAAACTTCTATTCAGAGATGCACAGAATCATAGAATGGTTTGGGTTGGAAAGGACCTTTAAGATCACCTAGTTCCAACTCCTCTGCTATGGCAGGGTCACCTTCCACTGGACCAACCCAAATACCATCCTCCAGTTGATAATGGCTGACCTCATAGTAATAGTAAACAAAACCTGGCAAATTTCTGGACGGTGCACTTCAAAAATAAATGCTGCAAGTTCACAAGCAAATTGTCATTCTTTTAAGCTAAGCTCAGTTCTCTCACCCATATCTTCTTTACAGTACATACGGAGTGAAATCTTTCAGCATAACTTTGCTAACAGAGCTACCAGTACAAGCTCTTTGTGAAAGTCACAGATTTCTGTTACCACTGAGAGCAGATGCAGGACAAGGTTGGAGTGTAGCCAGAGACAGCTTGGGATACAGAGGTAGCCTGACGGAGCAGCACACATCAGCACGGGGTGAGGATGCAAGATAAACCTCTCCAAGTCTTCCTGCCATTTCCTCTGCCCTTGGACAAACAAAGATACGAATTCAAACCTGCGATCCTCTGACACACAGCTTCCCCTGAACGTGTGTGAAACGACTGATGGATGATCAGTTGTTCTGTGAAGAGTGAGCCTTGAGAAAAGTTGGTGTGATCAAAGCCTGCTCCTTACAGATGGAGGTGCTGATGCTGCAGCAAGGCTGACAGTGTCCTCCTGTACTTCTTTGAACAAAGAGGAGGGAATAAGGACTTTCAGAGTATTGCAGGGAGTGTAACAGTACATGGTGTCTGGCTTTAAGAAGGTGCACCACCCATGGGCATTACAGACCAGTTTCCAGGAAAGCTTTCAGCTGTTTCTATAAATCTCTGTTTGGCAGAACGCAAAAGTGTATCCCATTTTGCAGTCAAATGCACATGAAAACATTTAGGTAATTCTGATTTACAGTTTGTTTGGATTATGTTGTGGAAGAAGGCTGATGAGTTTAAGGCAAGCAGTCACATAGGTAGCTAAGGTGATAGAAGAGTTCAGTAACACAGGTAACTCCAGAGACATACTTTATTATACAGTTTCAGTGACAAAGTGATGGTCCATAAAGAGAAAGGAAGTTTAATTTTTCTTTCAGGTAGGCTTCTCTTTTGCCAAGTTTCTTCTTGATTTCTTTTCTTTAACTGTTTTCATTGGAACATTTCCTCTCTGGGACTATAGTCAGGCACTTAACAACATATCAACATCATAATTCTCCAGTTTAATACTTCTAGGCTCCAATAGCCCTGTCAGGCCAGAATCTTCTGGGCTCAATTAGTGTGAAGTGTAGAACTGAAAAGAGGAGATGGATGCTGAAATGGGGAAGGCCCCAACTGACCTGAAGATACTATCTCTAGCAGTTCTGATTCCTCAGTATCAATCACAGACACTCTCTTTTCTTTCTTGAGGAATGAAGTTGTCTTCTGAGAAAGGTGTGATGCTTCTGCATCATTCTAAGCTCAGCTGCTTCCTGTGCATTGAACAATACCAAATCATTACACGGCGCAGTCTGACCTGCTGTAACATTAATAAAATATGCAAGGCTGTAGGTTGATCTTGTTAGACTGAAAGAGAGTGGGAGAGAGGCAAGATGATTAAAAAAAAAAAGCCTTGCCTGACTGCAGTGTCCACTTGAAGCCTTGCTGTGATGGACAGCAGTTCCTATGTTGTTGCAACTGCTACAGCTTTCCCTGTTACCAATGCATTCTTACTTTAACAATCAAAAAACCCTCAATTATTTCATCTTAAAGCTTTGACTTTTCCTTTCTGAATCAACTTGTGGCCATTGCAATTCACAGCCAGTGTAACTCTTGTATGTGGCCTCAGTCCAAGAAAGTACTTAAGCACATGCTTAATTTTAATTTTGAACTAAATGGGGCAGTGAATCACATGCTCCAGTCTCAAATGAGGTTGAAATGAAAATCAACTGTATGTCTCTGCTTTCCTGCATGAAGACTGTGTGCACTGCTTACAGTACTTGCCAACGTTTCCATTACTGGAAAGTATTCATTCTGCTTGCTTTGTATCATCTATTTCCTAATTGTTTTTGAATTGTTTTCTTTGCTTCTTCATCAGATGGTTCTTATTTCTATGAAAGCCTGAGATAAAAATTTGGCATGCATAAACTGATATCAAGATAGAATCCCAAGACAATTGCCTTGTAGAATTTTTTCTCTTTTGCCTTTTTTGCATCTCCTTTAGTTTAATCCCAATCACTGATACAGTCATTAAAAGGCAATTTGAAACAGACAGTGCTGCCTCGTGTGATCAAAGAATTTTAAAATCATATTTGCCGTGTTGAAAATACCCTGGAGAACAGAAGAAATTGTGATGATTTGCAGTTGCCTGATTAGAAGCAAATAATCAGGAATTAATTTCATCAAGTCCTAAACTCATCATCTTCTGAAAAGATGGAGATAAGGTGATCTCGTTCCTAGATCTTACTTTGTAAATTGTTCAGCTAAAGAATATTTAAATGATCTCTCATCTGGTTTATGAGTACAGCATAAACTGCCATATTATGGAATTGTGGAATAATGGGAGAACGAGCAGAAAGAAATGGAGAGAACATATTTAAGTGGCTGGTCATAGACTAGGTGTTACTTTTGGTTTGCTTTTTGTTTTGTTGTTATGCTTTTCCGTGCAGGAAGGGTTATGGATTCAGCTTCTTGTCATTGGCCTAGAGCTTTGGGCTTAGAGATTTGAGGTATTAGATGTACATGGATTCTGGTCGCACTTAAAAAGGAGTAAAGCAGAATAAGCCATCAGAAGGAAAAGTCCATTACTTCAGCATTAGGTTAGGAGTGCTTACAAGAAAGGTAATTTTTTTTTTATTATTCTGAAGAGCCATCTGAATTATGTAGTACATGATTTGAACTCAAATTGGGAAATCCTGTCTATTTACATTATCCTGTGTACACAGTTGTTTACTGTGTCTGCATTGTGTGCGTTGAATTTTGGTCAAATTTTAGTCAAGTGGTCATTACCTTGATAAATTCTAGGCATGGTAAGCATGCAACGAAAATGGGGAGAGGGGAAGATATCTAAATTCTCTAGTTGAATTTACAAACCTGTAAAAACTTAATGGAGATTGTGTTCATTTAGAAATCCAAGGGAACCAAGGACTACCAGGAAATGCACACAGTCCTGAATGAGCCATCTTTGGCTGTTTTTCAATGCAGAGAAGCATACTGTCACTAGCCTGATCAAGCAGAGAAATGACCTCAGTTTATACATGGGGATAAACTCTGAGCTCCTCTGGCCAACATGGACAGGAAGAAGACAGACATAAGGATGGACTGCAGTTCATTTTAACTTGATTGTGTGTCTTGGTATGCAGTGGAACTAAAACAGTTTAGAAAGATATTAATTGCTATAATTTCTTACTGCGTAATATTTGATTGTTTTACTTGAGTCAACCATATATAAATAGGTAAATCAGGAAATGTCACTGTTTGTGAAGGCCCAGCAGAGGTGGCTTTCTTCTCTTTAGTGACGAACATTGTAGGATCCCAGGTGTGTTCACAGCAATCAGAAATGTTAGTTGATAAGCCAGGACGTTTTTAACCTGCTTAAGAGAGGCCCTCCTACAGCAAAGCTTAATGACATGGATAAAGTTGTTATTTGTGTTCTTCCTTTCATACTTGATAAGAAAATGGAGGCTTGTATTATTATTTTTTAAGTGCTAAGGGCCTCTCAGTCAAGATAAATGAAAGGTGGTCTTTAATGCTGTAACCACCAGCTGTGTTCAGAGCTGAACAACAGGAGTTGTTCTAAATATTCTTGGACTCCTACACAAATGTTCGAGGGCTTAATCTTGTAATATAAATGTATATCAGCTATTACACATAAATTACTCTTTTTTTCTACCTCTTGTTTAAACATATTTTCACTTTTTTTCTCTCACATTTGTTGTCTACCTTTTGTCAGTTTCCTCCATTCTTTCCACGATCCTGTAAGACTCCATCTAGGGCACCCTGACTCTGTTGTTTGGAAGGAGAAGGGAAGTCTCCATTTGCTCCAGATCCACGTTTTCACCACCTGCGGCTTACTCAAAACCCTATGCCTGTTCCAAGAACTTGCATCTGCATGGGATGATGATTCACCCTACCAATCAAAGGGTTTTTATTAACCTGCTTTTAGGGGGAGGGAAATCAAGTAATGAATAAGATAAGAAAATTTAATGGGAATAGTCTATGGTGATGGAAATTTAAATGTATTTTATCATTAGACGGTAATTCCAGCTCCAACTTAGAACAGGGATTCAGGGATTGTTTTTGTGGCACACTTGAAAATAAGTTGAAATCCTAACAACTCCCTGTCATCACTGACTGTAAATCAGGTGTCAGAGCCCTGGTGTTTCCAGACACCTGGGGGCATATACCTTGTGTTGGCACAGCTTTGATTCTCGGTGGTCTAGGATGACTGTGCAAACACACACAAGACTTCCAGCAGTTTGAAGAATGCCATGATTCTGCTATGGATTTGCCTTTTCGCTGGCACTCTATAGTCTGATTAGGCAATGTAAGGGCACACACTGTCAGAGCAATACTCAGAAAAACAAAGCATTGCCCTGAGATGCCAAATACCACTTTAGGGACTGTTGTCTCTGCATGTTGCATCCAGACTACATCAAATTAAGCTCAATTATTTCCGCCACTCAGCAGATTTCATGGAACTATGTGGAAGAACGGCTGCAGCGCCTGGGCCCCAGAGAAAAGGGCATGAATTCTGAGGTAAGGAGAAATGACAGCACCACGTGAGACATTAACTCAAGTTATAAATTTGGAAAAAGACATGTTTAGTATTTACTTAATGGAACAACTTGGACTCCAGCTACTCTGTACCCACCTGTAATGTTAGATGATGACTTTGTCAATGTTTGCAGAAATTTGTTGCGTGTGGGATTTTTAGTGGTAGTTCTCTAGAAGGGAAAGAAGGAGAATATTAATGTAGCAGCTCTGATGTGATTGGCTGAGCTGACAAGAAATTGCTGAAAATAAGTCAAGGCTAGAAGTATAACAAGGAAGGGCTACATAGGTCACTCATTAAGAGAGCTGACCTAGCTGTGCTGGCCCTATTCATTGCAGGGGAGCTGGACTAGGTGGCCTTTAAAAGTCCCTTCCAACTCTGAGGATTCTGTGATAATTTCATTATTGGTCTGGGTGTCTCAGTACTTCAGTAAACTTCTCAACATTAAAAAGAATGGAGATTTCACAGTGTTTCTTCACAGTCAGTCTCAGTGCTTAAACATGCTTACTGTGATAAATGCTTTCATTATGTTCAGGTGCAACTTTCTTTGTTGCATCTTGTGGCCATTGCCTCTTCATTATCTGCATATTTCTGAGAAATCTCTGGCTTTATCTTCTCTATCCATTTCCCCTTTTGGACATTATACACAGTGATAATATTGCTCCAAAGCTTTCTCTTGGGTGAACCAACTCAGTCCCTGTGGCCTCTTCTTGCATAGCAATTGTTTTGCTCAGCACTCAGCCATCCTTGCAGCCTGGTGCTTGCCTCTTTAGTTGGTAGATACCTCATGAAAATGCCATGTAACTTTAAACCTTCCCTTGAGAAACAGAGTGAAGATAGATTCTTGATTTAATTCAAGTGACTTCAGAAGGGTAAAAATTGATGTAGCCAAATTTGTTCCACCTCTAGCTAGCACCTGCTGGAGGCTGTTTCTGGATACTGAGAGAGGTACCTGCAGACTTCTGGTTGGTTGTACTCTGCATTCTCCTTTATTTTTATTTAAAAAACAAATAAAAAGAAACTTGTGGATGCTTACCAGAAAAATTGCACTGTAGTTTAAACTGTATTTGCTCTGTTCACTCAGTCCCACTATATGGCAGCATAAGCTTGCAAGTCCACCGTACATAAACTGTTATACCAAGGTATCCCCGTGTCATGTCAAACACGATGTGACAAAGCTTTGCCTTGTAGTGAGAACCCCGTACAAAATTTTTAGAATCCCAAAATTTCTGGCTTGTTGGTTTCAGTGCACTTCTCTATGTCCCAGTTACGTATGAAAGAATGAGGAGATGGTTTCTCTTACCTGTTTCTCCTCTTTTTCATGTATTGATTGCTTTACTCTTGCTTCAAACAATCAATATTCCATTAGGTAGCAGAGGAATAGCACTATGGCAGAAAAGAGCCTCGCTGCTGCCAAAATTGAAAGCTCAGTGTCTAAAGACAAAAGTTTTTTCAAAAACAGAGTGAAAATCTTTTGGTAACTGAGCAAGTGACAGTATAATTCCACAGACCTATTGGCAGGGTGTAGTTGTTATTGTCAAGAGAAATTGTCTCTACCAAAGCTTCATTAATTCAAGAAAGTATCTGATAAATGTGCTAAAGGAAACAATTTAGGAAGATATTACCATGTAAGAATGTAATAGAATAGCATACAACAATGTTCTGTTCAACTTCATGATACGTAGAGCTTACAGAGGCACAGGAACTGGAGACCCCATCTCACCTGATGCCTGTTTTGTCTAGAAGCTTGCATTTCTCTGTGGTGAGATTCCTGCAAGACCAGCACAGATAGGCTTTCTGAGGAGCCATTTTCCAGGGTTTTGGAAGGTGTAAGCAATGTTTTTCTTCTTTATTCTTCTTAATTAGATTTTCATAATGAATAGGAACAGGTATTATCATATAATGAGGCATTGTAGTCATGATGAGTACAGATATCATAAAACAGTCTTTAAAAAACATTGGGAATAAATGCAGGTTTTCTCCAATGAAGATATTTTTAAAGATTAGCAATGGAATTATTTTTGTTTGCAGTTTTGGAGTCAAATGAATTACTAGTTAATGGGATGTATGAACCTATTGATTTCCAGTGTTTCACACATTTAACAAAAATTTAGCTTGGCATTTCTGAAAACTTTCATTAATGTTACCAAGCCTCAATAGAGCCCAGATTCCTCCTGGTACAGAGGCTATACAATAGATCTGGGAGCCCTGAAGAAATGTTGTTATCTCAGTTCTGTTTCTCTCATGTTCAAAAAAACGTGCACCACCAGGTGTCAGGATTGGCCCCACTGAATTCCACAAAGAATAAGCGTTGGTGAGTCTGACACTTTGACTTGAGGAGGCTGCCCTTGTCTAAATGCGTGAATGGTTCCTGGTAGGGCTGAATTCCACTAAGTCCATTATAGGAGGTGCAAGTTTTAACCATATGGCAGAGTAGCAGCCTTGATAAATCCCCAGAATAATTCAAACTGCTTATTTTTAAGACTTTGATCGTTTTTGTACATATATATAGAATTTAATAATGAGATTATTGAACTGATTACTTTTTAGAAGATGAAAATACATATCTTTAGTAGTAATGAGGAGATTAGACTTGGTATAAATTTGGGCACAAAAACCAAACCCAGCCACACTTATAAGTGAGAAAGTATATTAGGCATGCATAGTGCTTCCCTTATGGATACATATAAGATTTCTTCATATAGGGAATATTCTGGATAACAAGATTCCTTGCTCGGTGTACTGTCCTCTTTATCATGTTTCCCAGGAAAGGTAGATATAATATGAGTTGAATTTTTACTCTAATTTTGACTTTTCTCCTCAAACAATATCAATGAGGATTTGCAGCTAAGTCTCTGAAAAATTAATGCTGTGAAAACCTTTAGACCACTTGAGGGAAGAAATGGAAAAGCAGAAAATTGTTACTCAAGGACATAACATTTGAAATGTCTACAAGCCAATGGAATGGGAGATACAGTGAAGCCTCAGGAGTGGTGATTACAAGTAAACACAGTGATGCTGAGCTGAGCTGTCTCTTTCAGTGATGCTTAACAGTTTTGGCTGAAGGTGAACAGAATCTTTTAGCCAAAATAATGCTTTTGCTGGCATTCCTGGAAAAAGGCCACAGCTGTCAGGATGCCGATGTAGTGCATTTAGTTAGAGGTTCAATTCTCTTCTCTCACTATTTTTGGGGAGTTGTTTTGTTATTTCTTTTAGTGGGGAAGAGGTATTTTGGTTTGTCTACTTAATAAGCTGTACTTAGTTTGGAGATGGATAGGAATTAGGCACTTAGAGGAGGAATTTCCCATATTCAGTGTCCCATCACTGTTAAAATTTTTGTCCTTCTTCTCAGGCACAAAGGTGTTTTGAGCACTTGTGCATTGCCATCTGGGAGGACACTGGCCAACACTGAGTGGTGATGAAACAGCAGGAGAAGGATGAGATTAGTGCCTCATGCAAGGATTGTGGAAATAATGATTGCACTGCCTGCTGCTATCTGGGAAGGGATTAGTTTCAACTCTGGTTGTTGTCCTGTAAGGAAATAGGTAATTATGTCTGGGGACAGTGAGAAATGATCCTAGATAATATGCTAGACTTGATTTGGGGTGATGAGCACATGGGGAGAGCAGCATTTCAACTGTTTGTTGAAGAAAACCAGACAGACATGAGCAGAGGCAGAGGAACGTTCCAGTCAGCCCTGGCTCATGGAAGCTGTTCCAGTGTGATGGCAGGATTTGGCAGAGTTGAGAGGTGGGATATTCCTCAGTAGCTAGTTTGTTTTTTTTCCCTCAGAATGGAAGGTTGCTACCTTGATGTAAAAGTAGGATTATACCAATTGCTCAGTTTAGTGATTGCAGGCTTATGCTTGCACCACAGAGAACAAAGCTGGGTTTCTGCTGGCTTCCAGCTTCTCTGCCAGGTGTTCTTTGTGCAAATGAGAAACTTTATCCCTTTGTGGCATCTCAGCTCATCTTTCTGGTATAGAATACAGTATTTCTTGGTTTCTGGGTGACCTCGTGGTGATGAGAATAAATGAAGAAGTAATTGCAGCTTTTAGTATCTTCCAAGTCAATAGTTATTTCTGCCGTTATCCACACTGACACTATGAATAATTTTGCCAATTTGTGGTCTCTGAGATGAAGTTGTGCTCCAGAGTATTGTCTGTAGGAATCTAGGAGTTTTGTCTTTAATTAATCACAGAATATACATGTTAAGTTATTGATAGAAATAAGTTATGATTGCCATGCCCTTCAAATGCACAGAAAATTTAAAGGCTTTTAACTCCTTACCATCTCTTTTATCTCCTAAATTACCCTCATGATTACATGTTTCAGTGTTAGAGACCACCTTGCTTGAGGTGCTTTTTCTTGTGTCCCCTGTAGTTGTGATTGCATTTAAGAAAGTCTGTTTGTGTGTTTTCTGTCAGTATGATCTGACATGAATCAGAGGAAATAAAAAAACATTTCTCTCTCCTCTCCATGTACTTAAGGTCTATGTACGTAAAAGTCTAAGTGCTTTTGAAGATTTTCAAAGTGGGATGTGGACATTTGAGATCAGAGTATGGCAGTGTGACTGGGTGGGTACAGACATAAAATCCTCTGCTCATGTTTTTGATATGGCTGAACGGGAGCCATACCCTATGAATATGGCTCCTTAAGGCACTGTGCATAGGCTGCTCTGCTGTCTCACTCAAAAACCTGCAGTACAGTTCCAGGCACATATTCTTCCTTTGGTAAAGTCAGGGAAAGACAATGTATGTCTACTTTGATATAAATGACTTTCTTTAAGCTCTTATTCCAGCTGACCTTACAGGAATCTTTGGGGACTAGTTATGAAGCTGTATTACATAAAGGTGTTTAGGCCCAGATGGGTAGGAGCATCATCAATGGGATGAGGTTTAACAAGGCCAAGTGTCGGGTTCTGCACTTTGGCCACAACAACCCCAGGCAGCGTTACAGGCTTGGGGACGAGTGGTTGGATGATTGTGAAGAGGAAAGGGACCTTGGGGTGTTGGTTGATGCTCGGCTGAACGTGAGCCGACAGTGTGCCCAAGTGGCCAAGAGGGCCAACGGCATCCTGGCCTGCATTAGAAATAGTGTGGCCAGCAGGAGCAGGGAGGTGATCATCCCCCTGTACTCAGCACTGGTGAGGCCGCACCTCGAGTACTGTGTTCAGTTTTGGGCCCCTCACTACAAGAAAGACATTGAGGCCCTGGAGCGTGTCCAGAGAAGGGCAACGAAACTGGTGAGGGGTCTGGAGCACAAGTCTTATGAGGAGCGGCTGAGGGAGCTGGGATTGTTCAGTCTGGAGAAGAGGAGGCTCAGGGGAGACCTCATTGCACTCTACAACTTCCTGAAGGGAGGTTGTGGTGCAAAAGGGTCTGGCCTCTTCTCCCAGGCAAATAGTAGGACCCGAGGAAATGGCAAGAAGTTATACCAGAGGAGGTTTAGGTTGGATATTAGGAGAAACTTTTTCTCGCAGAGGGTGGTCAGGCACTGGAATGGCTGCCCAGGGAGGTGGTGGAGTCGCCATCCCTGGCAGTGTTCAAGAGGCGCCTGGATGAGGAGCTGCGAGAGATGGTTTAGTAGCTTGTGGCACTGATAGGAATGGGAGGGTGGTTGGACTAGATGATCTTGCAGGTCGTTTCCAACCTTGTGATTCTGTGATTCTGTGATTCTGTGAGCTGATCCTAAGTGTGGTCGATGTGATGCTTTCTCAGAAAAAGTATCTTGTTATAGAACTTAGATGTGTGATTCCAGCACTTGCACATCAAGGCTCAATGTACCTGAAGAGTCACTGCAGGAATGTTTTTTTCTTTAAAGATAATATGTGTGAAAAATGCACAGCTAATAACCAGAGATTAAGCTGTGTATGTGCATTATTTTCTAAGCATCTGGCAAAGTATTTCCAGAAGGAGTATAATTAATAATGGTTTGGTTCCACCTTGGGCCATTTTTCTAACTAGATTATTGTTGAAGTAATTCTCAGTGCTCCACTGCTTAGGAATTAGCAAGGTCCAATTAAAATTATTCAAATGGGCTATAAATCACTAGAAATCCATTGTCTTGCATTATTTGACAGCTGGTGTTTATTTTCTACTAATAAAGTGACCAGTGATCCTTTAATGCTGCTGGGCAGCAATGGTTTGGGTTCCTCTGGAGCAAAATTCATCATGAAAGCAACCTCTTGAAACCAGAGGCTTTGACACTCTACAAAACTTGTCTGACTCTGCCTGGAAGCAGGGAGCAGCACTTACTACATTCATATGTTGCCAAGGCATTCGTTTCTTCCACTGTGTTAAATGCTTCACAAAAAATCCAGCTGCACAACATAAATGAAGTTTAAGTAGAAATTGTGCACTTATCTAGGACAAAAGCTGCCCTTAGTTTTATAAGCTTTTAGTTCTAGAAATAGGTTTCCCATGGCTGGTGAATGCCGAGGTTTTCTCAGCATTTCAAAGAGTTTGTATTTTACATTCATCTCTGTTGAAGAAATGAAAAGGATGAAACCCGTGTAACCAGAATGTGGAAGGTAGCTCCTGAAGGAGTTGGGAAGTTGCTGATGCTTTTGAATTGAAACACTGGAAAGGGAGAAGAAATGCAAGAAAAATAAGAGTGTTTTTGAAATGGCGAATGGAGCCGCTTTTATTGTATAATGACGTAATTATGCATAAGGTAATTACATGTAATTAGTAATGATGATTCTTCTCAGTGCAGCTGCTGTATGCATGGGGAGATGGGTCAGATTTTCTGTAGCTTTTGAAAACAGTGAAGAAAAGTGGTGGAAGCACTTCTGCGAACTCAGCTGCATTTCTGTGATGTGCTAGCAGTTACCTGTGCCAGTAGAGTTTGGCTGCAGAGCTGCTCTTTTCCCAGCAAGAAAAAAGAACATTAGAGTTTTCTGGCAGCAACTCATATTGCTTAATCTTTTTTTCATATGTATTACTGCTTGTAAATGTGTTTAATTGAATGTAATTTAGCTTGTAAGCTCTCTGGGACTGGGGCTGCCTTTGGTACAATGGTTGCATGGTGTTAACCACTTCTGTAACTTGTCTGCCCAGATGGGAATGCAGATGTGATGAGAGGAATACATTCTGGTCCAGGAAACTTCAACTTTCTCTTAAAAGCAAAGACTGTGGTCTCTTGCCTAAAAATGACCATGAATGAAAAACAGATTTTAGATCAGTTTTTTTAATTGGTGCTATTTAAGATTACCAGAATTTGAAATAAACGAATGCCTTAGTTTGTCACTCTAGTGAATAACTTTTTCTTTAAAAAATATTTCCACTTTTCATCTTTTATTGTGAAGTGAAGAAGATTAAACAGAACAAATGTCTACAAACTGGTCACTCCTTTCTTCCCTCTATACATGTGGGAGACTCACCTGTGAGTGCAAGTTTCTGAATTAAAAACTTCAGAATTAAATGCCTGCACATTCTTTATAATGGACATTGTGTGTTTGATATGACCTCAGATGATGATAAATTGTTTTTTAGGAAGAGAAGGAGAGAGCATCAGGAAGATATTTTGTCCAGAAGATAGCACTTGGTGAAATACAGCGATCACAAACTTCATCCCCT
Organism: Lagopus leucura; assembly: GCF_019238085.1. Lineage (NCBI taxonomy): Eukaryota > Metazoa > Chordata > Aves > Galliformes > Phasianidae > Lagopus > Lagopus leucura. Next base: position 9,611,893 of record NW_024962257.1, on the reverse strand, counting down.
TTTGAATTGCTCAAATCTTGCTAAAATTTCATGGATTTTTTTTTTCCTATAAGTTACACAGTTACTTGTAATTACAGAATCTCTCAGCATCTGAAAAAGAGGAACTGGGGGGAGGAACGGACTTAATTAACTATTATTCTTTATTTTGATGTGTTATCTTCTGTATTTCTATGATAGATACTTTTTTGTTTTATCCAGCATAAAATCAATGCTAGTTCTAAATCCCTTCATCTTAGGACTGGCAAATGCACAGATGAATAGCTATCATTTCCTAAATAACCCAAAGGAAACGGAATTTTTCCATTACTTGTGCATAGTCTTTCCAAAGTCATTAAAACAAGCATCTCTCTCTAGCCACAGAAATTGTCCTCTTTTCTTTGTTTTTAATAAAAGATGATAGGTTGGAGAATACATTTTCTTATCTGTTTGCTTTGTGTCTTAAGCACTGTCTCTTTTTAATAAAGTGTTGGAGATAGGCAAATAAAATACCCCATGAGAGTTTTCTTCCAATGATAACTGAGAAATTAAACATTTTCTATCATTCACACATATTCCTAGCTGACTATCCTTGAAGTTATGCAAAAATGCCTGGAAGCTTATGTGCATATGTTACTTTGTTTGTTTGTTTTTTGAAGATGCCTACAGAATTGAAGACCTTTACTTCAGCTCTGCACTTGAAGGTTTGTTTTTCTTAGATGGTGTTCAGCATGCAGAATCCCCACCAAAGGGGCAGGATGGCTTCATTAGAAAATGGATGAATGCAAACCACAGATCAAATAAAGTGGCACTACTCCTTTTGACCTTTTTCCCAGAAAACAGTCACTCTTTACACTAGTGCATGATCATCATATGAAGATGAAATATCTTTCTTCTACATCACCTTTCCTGTCTTACTGCTGTCTAGGCATGACACTGGCACAGCTTCTCTCTGGCAGGAGGTTGGATTGCTGTAGATGTTGGACATCCACTGTAGTTCTTTCTTAATGCCATTGTCCCAGCATAGAAGACTTGGGTGGAATCACATTTGAGAAATAAACATTCTGGCTTTAGGCACAAAGCATGTGATTTTTGCACCTGTTAGCACTCGGATCACAGTGTTTTGCATAGAAAGTATTCCATTAACCTGTACTGACTACTGCCAAGTGTCTATAGACTGTAATACAGGATGATTTAACTTTCCAGTGTGAAGAACTCTTGATGTTTTCTGAGGTGTCTGCACACAGGGATTGTTACTGGGGAATCTTTGTGGCTCCTGCACTGAGGCAGGTCTTCCCATCAGTGCCCTTCCTTCCTCCTTCCCTCCAGAACACCCTTAGCTGCAGCCGGACAGATGCTGCAGTGGAGGTTACTAGAATTTAGGAACAGCTCACGTGGTAGTACTTCAGTGACGGCCTCTCCTGTGCCTGAAGTATTCCAAAAGAGTTTAGGGACTTCAGAAATCTTAGGGTAGCACAGTGGCATAAAGAAGATGAGGCGGAAGGGAAAACTGAATCTTGTATGTGCGACTTCTTTTTAAAATTCCTGAATGATGGCCATTTTTTAGCCTAGTGGATAAGTGCTGCAAAGGACACAAAATACAGTTTCCAAATTCAATTTGGACATTATAGGATGTATCAAAGGAACAAATTAAGAGTCTTACTGACTTCAGCTTTCCCTCCAGACTGAGACTGATTTCTTTCTCAGTGTGAACAGAACACCTGCTCTCTGCTCCATACACCTCTGCATTTCATTCGGTTGAGCATCCTGTTTTGCAGAGGATAAAAATTTCTTTTTGCAATGATATCATCTATGTGAGAGAGCTGTCAGTGAATCTGCACAGCTCTGTTGTGCCAGGCATCGTGGGAATGCAAAATTACATATTCCACACTTTAGAGATAGGGAGCTAAATACCATTCAGCAGGTACAAGGCTGGCAGGTAACTCTAAAGAGGTGAGCTGGAGGAAGCAGGGGGATGTTGGTGAAAATGAGACTGACATCATGAAAAAGCAGTGTGTCACAAGGGGCTGCATGAAGAATGGAAGGTGAGTGAGGGAAAGGGCTTCTGGCAATTTGGGGTTTCTGTGGTGAATGCCACCCTGTCCACCGTTGCATCTGCAACATGAAGTGCTGTGTGTGCCCAATGAGAGAACTGTTTCTGTTTGGAGTTGCATTGTACCCTTTGTGTATTCTCAGACCTCTTATTCATTGTCTTGCATTGCCTAAAATATTTATTTCTTTTTTTTAATTACTAAGTTGTCATACATTTTGTGAGCATCAGTTCTTTCCAACTGGTCTCACTGCTCCAGGCAATACCCTACATTCATCTTGCCCATCGTACTGCAGCTGTAAGTGCTCATGTGTTATTATTATTTCCCTAGACCTTAAACTGAAAGAGATGGAGTGGTTTCATTTCCTGTTTGCTTTCACCTTGACTCTCCTCTGAATGCTACTGGTAGATGTATTCATTAAGGATGCACTTGTAGGCAAATATAAATAAATGATATGGAAAGAAATATCCATTCCCTGCTTCCAGAGAATGGTATTTCATATTCTGTAGCTGACCTCACAGGACACTGAAAAACTTTTTTTTTTCCAAGTTTCATTCAAGATAATACTGAAACACAGAAAACCTGATTTGTTGGTAATGTTGTGAAAGCAGTTTATTCATTTTGTTTAATGTTGATATCTTAACGTGCTCGCTTTGTGAAGTGTTGGTGGAGTCAATAAAACCTTCTCCCTCTTTTAGTTACTCAACAGTATCTTCAGTGAGGTGTTTTCAAAGCAATAGGAAAAGAAGTTTATGAATAATAGCAAGGAAAACCGTTGAGACTCTTGGTGGTAAAACAGTAATTGTTTTCAATGCTCTTTCATTCTGTGTGTCATAGTCATACAAATTTGCAAAAAAAAATCATGCTGAAAACTTGAAAAAGCCCCACACAAAATCACCCAAAATTCCTGCTGAGATATCCTGTCTTACCTTTTAATAGCAGATTATGAAGATGATTAGATGATTACCCATTTTCTAATTAGCATGCTGAAGATAGTATAAGTGTCTAGATACAAAAATATTTTATTTATTTATTGTAACATAACCCACCTAAACAGCTTTCTTGAGTCCCAAAATCACATCCATTAAGTCTAATATGATAATTATGCATTAGCAATCTGAATATACATTTCTGATTTTGGCAGATTTAGCACAAAAGTACTTATTTCATTTAATTTTCAGCTTGATTGTGAGCCTCATCCTGCACAGATCACACACAGCCAAAAGTTTCAGTGGTACAAAGTAAATTGCCTTGTGGAAGGGAAAAAGGGATCACAGTTAAAGTATATCAGCCTTTTATGGTTATTGGTTGTTCTTGTTATCATTGTCATAATTGAGTGGTGATCTATTCCAATCTCTATTCAACTGTTTATTGTTGTTATTAATCAGCATTTTTCAGTATCTGCAAATCTTTGTCATCTTTAAGTAGGCTGGTACTGTCATAAGTTGGTTGTCTTTGTATAAAGAGGCAGACAGCAAGATGATTCAGATGTCCCACATAATATTTTGCAACGTGTGCACAATGCTTGATTGAAATGGAAGCCTAGTCAATTTATTGAGGATCTACACAGCAGCACTGTTGCACAAATAGGTCTTCTGCTCCTTTTGACCTGTTCAGCAGAACTGTGGCTGAATAGTACAGACCAGAGCAAGAATGCACAATAAGCATTGCACGATTTAATAATCTTAACTTGCTGAAGCACTTCTGTAATACAAACTATGATGTATAAATCCAGTTAATGGAAAAACTGGTGAGGCTGAAAGTAACTGCTGCATAGATCTAGTGGAACCATGTTTGGGTCTTTGAAACACTGTAAAGTGAAGCAAATCCAAGCCTGTCTCCTGTCACCTGTATTTCTAGATACTTCCTTAGATATTATTTCTAAACCTCATGGGATTTGATAGTGATGTTTCAGAGAACTACACTCCAGATCATGGGGACTGCTGCACTCCTATATGACATGTTTACACAAAATGTAAATAGCTGTATCATCTCAGGTTATTGCTTCCACAAAATTCCTTATTTCAGAACCCAGGACTAGAACTAACTGAAATATGTTTAGTGAGAACACAAACGTGAAGCACAAAACATGAATCCTAACATTTCAGAGGGCTTTGTGGTAAAGACTGAAATGAGGTTCTACAGCAGAGTCCTAGCCACACAGAATTTACTGTGAGAGTTGGACTGCATACCAGTAGACTTACACATCTGATATACACAAGTACGTGACCTTTAAACTGCTTCTCCAAGTTTACGCATATTGCAGAGCTGAGTAAAGAAAGGATGATATTTACACTCAGCAATTTTTTGAAGAGACTTCTATTCTTCTCAAATCTCAATGACACGCATCTTTTTAGATGAATTAATTTCTGCAACTTTATTGTCTAGCCTATTCCTGGCTGCAGAATGAAAGCACTGACCTTGACTGAAGAAATCCATAAAGATAGAAGGAATCAATTTCAAAAATAAAGTGCTTGTGAAGGAGGTAACTCTGCTCTGACACTTTGAACTAGGAGGGCTTTTGGACCATTACTGCAGTGCTTACTAACTCTGCAGGCATCTCTGCAGCATAGACATTTTCGTGATGAACTAAATCTATACAAAAAGAAGACTTGCTTGTTGTTATTATCTATTAAAGACTGGTGCAATATGGCTGTGAAGTGGGAAGTCATCAGCCCTGCAAATAATTGAATTTTTTCTTGACTGATCAAAAGACATTCATCAGTCACAACTTCATTGTCACTTCTTTTACATTGTATTTTCATCCTCCTTTAACCTGTACTTCCATGTTTCACTGTCAATCTCACTTTAAAAGCATGAGTTAAAAAGGGAAAACTTTAATTTTAAAATCTGTTTGTTTTCTTTTAATTTGTTTTAAACTTTCCCTTGGAAAATCCTTTCTGCCATAATGCTGTGTGCTCTGATGGCTTAACCAAATAAAATAATCATTTATGATTGTGTTGCACCAGAGCATTAGTTGGTAAACGTTGCCAGAGCACTCTTAAGACTTCCACAGAACTATAATGCATGTTTCCAGAAGAATGATGTTAACAACCCAATGTCCTAGTGTTATAGAGGCAGCTTGTATAGCACCCTGAATTATTCAAAGTATAAACATGTAGAAGTGCCTTTTCAGACTCCCCACAGACTCAAATTTGGTGTTATTGCCACTGTTGCCGCTTCTCTTGTGTGTGTGTTTCTGGTTTGGTTTTGTTTTTCCCAACAGAAAGTGCATTTGTATTAACTGCATAAATCTCTCAGTGCACCCAGGAGCTGCATTTTGAGGTTGCACTGCATGTATGGAAGACAAGATTGGGGCACATAGAGGTTACTGGCTTGACTCTCTGGAGTAACTTCTAGAAGGTGAAATGAGCATCGTATCCTAAAGGAAGAGTCTGAAGGACCTGGTAAGAGCAAAGCCACACAAATGACTCATCCCTAAAGCATATAAACTTAGTCCCGTGCACTCAGGAGAAATACTCAGTGGGGCTTTTCCATAGTTAAAATCAAATTGCTGTGTTCTTGCTCACTTCTGTAGCAGTTGATCCAGATGTGTTCAGACGAACCACTTGTGACAGCAAACAGGACTGAATACTTGAGGGCAGATGCACATCCCAGTGGCTGAAAGGCTTTACATCACAGGAGCACATGGTCGCCTGCAGCAGCCCTCAGCCCTTTCAGTGGCTCCTCAGCAGAACCCTCCTCTCTGTTATGGATTGGTGTGTGTGGATGCTGGCAGAAGCAGGAAAGACCATAGCTGAGGGTAGTCAGGTATACCTCAGGTATCCTTCTGCAATGTTGCCTGAATTCAACGCTGGGTAACCAGCAATTTTGGCTTTCCAGAGTGTGGATGTGTTTTCAGACTGAGATTCAGATTGTTATTTCAGGATCCACTTTAGAAAACTTGCAACTTTTAAGTGATGTTAATGCAAGTGCATTAACACTACCCATAACGTAGTAGCACAGGATGACAGCGGTGTGTACGCACATAAGGATTGTTGCGTTGGTAATAACTCTCATCCCAGTACCTGAGCCATAAACAGGTGATAGGAAGAGAGAGGACCACCAAACCCCTACACGTGTCACATGTGCCATATCTTCTATATTAAGCCATGCCAGGAAATCTTTCTTCCTTTTCTTGGCTCTGTCTGTTCTGTAATTAACCAAGCAACATCTCATCTGTACGTGAATAATCACTAAGATCATGGAAGTATGAAGGCCACTGTGCTGGTGTCAAACTGTTGATGGCAAGCAATTGTGGAGTGCTTGCCAGAACTGTAATCGTCCCAGTCATTTCAAAAGACTCTAAAGTAGTTGTTAAAAGCAAAGTACCTCATCATCCCTGGAAGCAGAGGCATTCTTGGCCTTCAGTCAGGCATTCTTCTTCAGAGCTAGTGACACATTTATATGATTATAACACCAAATGACTTTTCTGTCCTTCTCTGTTTGTATAATAAACGAGATGTGTGAGTTTCTGAGGATGGAAGCAATGAGGGAGGATGGGACATCAACATGTCAAATACAGGAAATGGTACAATTCCTTCATTACTTACAAAAATAATAAAAAAAATCCATGCCTAAACTGTGATTTTAATGCTAAATGTGTAAGTCTAAGACAGCTCCTTGCATCAGAATTGGGCAGATGCACCTATCTGGTTTCTACATCTACCTGGGCTGTATCACTTCCCATCAAAGCAATTAGCTGCCTGTTTTTGCTGAATTTGTCAGTCTACTCAAGAGTTAGGTAAAGGTAGTCTGAAGTCAGCTGAAAGAGATCCAATCTGGCATCAGCTGATCTGGTGCAAATCAGTAGCTGACCCTTGATCTAGAAAAAGGGCAGCAGGATTTGTCTCATTGCATTCCATAAATACATGTGCAAGCCTCTTGATGAGCTGAACAGGAACTCTAGAGAGCAGAGGTGGTGTCTGGACTATGTTCTGTTGCTTTTGACTAACAAAATTCTGATTGAGTTGATGCTGCTACTAGAGTTAGTCATCCTGAACTGTTTCTCGTGCTGTATCAGTTTCACGAATGCCTCACATTTTCAGAGAAAATGCAACACTTCACTGTAGTGGTAGCAGCCCCAGCTGTCCCCCTAGATTTAGCCAAAGTAGTTTTATGAGAAAAAACGATTAGGTGAAATTCAAGGATTCTGCAGTATGTATGTTTGTTAGATGTTGATTTATAAACTTCGCAGTCAGCATCTGCCATCTGAAAACCTGCATAGGTTTTTTTCATCTCGAAATGCCAGCTGTGTTATTATCCGGATGTTCTGTTTTTGTGAGTGTGTGTCAAGTCCTGGCTATGCTGCACTTGGGGAACTTGCCTTTGCACCTGTGACGGTCCAGTCTGGAACATGGAGCATGAAGAACTGTCAGAACAACAATCCAAAGTTGCTCATCATTGTCCTTTAAATGCTTAGAGAAATTTCTCTTTCATTTTTTAACAGTGTGTTTTCAATTCTGAAAGTCATGTTTGCTAACCCAAGCAATTTTCTGTGACAAAAATACTGGAAGCCAATATGTGTATTTAAACTCTGACATGCAAGTTCTGAAGTTCCTCTGAGTGATGGAGGTGGAAAAGTTGCATCACTCAGAGATTTTTCTTTTAATTCATATTGTACAAGATATATTATTCTGGACTACTCATTTGAATATCAAATGGTCTGAAATTGAGAGGACTTGTATTGGTGTTATATTGAGCAGAGTAAGCATGCCAACCTTGATGTGGCCCAGGGCAACCTGTTTTCATTCATCTTGCTTGGGCAGGAGGGGACTCAATCTCCAGAGGAGCCTGCCAGCTTCAGCTGCTCTGTGATTCTCTGTGTTTTGACGAGATTTACACCCTGTTTATGCTTGGCCAGTGGACCAAATCAAACGAATGCTCTAGCATAACCTTGTCCTTAACTGTGTATTATAGGTTTGTGAGTTAATATAAATACATGCACGGGAGAGAATGATTCATCTTCACCCCTTGCAAAAATGTAATATCTTATCCTAGCAATATGGTCAGTATAGAATCTCTACGCCTTAGCAAATCTTCTTGGTTGTTTTTTTTTGTTGTTTTTTTGGTTTTTTGTTTTTTTTTTTGTCTTAAGATTGATTTCAGTGAATTATGTTCAAATTGCTTTGTTTTTCAATTAATTCATTATTTACAGTACTTTTTTTTTTTTTTTTTTTTTTTACAGTTGTTAAGGTCTCATGCATTTTTATATACTGGGACTTCTGTGATCACGTTCAGTTGATACTGGATGATCATTTGGTCAATTAGGACAGTGACTAGTGCAGCATAAAACTAAAGAATGGAAGAAGTAAGAGTCCATCCTTATGGTAGTTAAAGGGCTTTCCGTTAGGATTCTAGTTTAGCTATTAGACAATACCTCACTTCCAGTCAGCATCACTGAGTTTGCCATTGTGCCCCAACCTTCATAGTGGACGTTGCCATCCACAATGACTTGACAGCAGATGCATTCTATCCAAATTAGAATCTTCATAAGGTATTGAGCCCAGAGAACATTTTAACGGTGCTTAATTGTACTTCATCTGACACATGTTGAACTACCTCATCATTTTACAGCCTACTTCTATCCCATGTATGTGTTTTTGTCTCTTCTTGACAACAGTATGTGAATATGCAGAAGGACTCCTGTTTTTCATATGAATACAGGCCAGACATTTAAAAAGATCACTGTTTTCAGTTGACTGGAGTGAAGTTGCTCTAACCAGTACAAAAAAGTCTTGAATTTTCTTTAGTTATCTGCCTGCAAGATTCTACATTCTTATGCTGGTTTATGTCTTTTACTATCAGTACAAGTTTTTAAAAATTATATCAATTGTATTTAAGCAGTAGTAATGACAAAGCAATACAGGAATTAGAAGATCAAAAGGCAAAGCTAACATCTGTTGTATTTGTATAAAAATTTATGTATGTATTCATATAAGATGTTCTCCCAATGAATTTATCTTTCACTGCTGAACTAATGACATTAAACAAGCCTGATTACCAGTCTTGACTTGTAGCCACACTACCTATGTTGATCTTAGAGTCATAAAAAGTAGTGGTATGGAAAATTACATGCATATGGGGAAAGACGAGGCCTCGTTCCTTTTAAATTTTTCTACTTTATGACTTATTACAGTGGATGTTATTCTTGTGTTCTTCATCTGAGTTTCTAACATAAAGAACCCTTTCTGTTATATATTCTGTTATAATGTTTTAGTAATCTAGAATAACCTTTCCCTGTCAGAAAAGAAATTCTAGTTAGAATTACATCCATGCATTGATTTGTCATTGCTTTTTCAGTTATTCTAACTGATAACAGGTCAAGCCTATGTTCTTTCATGTGGAGGATGTATGAGAAAAGGCTGCTTCACTGCTTTTTATCAGTACAGCAATAAGCATTTGAATAAAATCATCATGACATATATTTTTGCCTGGACTGTGGGATGGCAGCAATCTGTGATGGATGCAGTGCCCTCAAATAATCTATTACATAGCAGATGAATAGTCTGGGGGGCAGAGAGAAAGAACAGAGAAAAGCAGATGTGACATGACATAAAGCAGCTTTCTGGATTAGAAAAATCCTACCTAGAGAGTTTCCTGAACAAAAGGAAACTTTCAAATGTACTTGAAATCACTGATGAATTGTTTTGATTTCCTACAAATGTTTCATCGTTTTCTGCTGCAGCATGCCTAAGGCTCCAGTAAAATGGAGTTGTGCTGAGAGAGAGAACAAAACAACAAAAAACGCTAGTTTTTCTTCTTGGTTTTGACTTATTCTAAGTCTTGAGACAAAATACAAAAATAAAAAAATCAAGCTTTGCTATTAATACCATGAGCAAAATCAGTAGGATTTTATGAGCTTACCATAGGAAAACGTGTAGAATTTATGGCTGGTATACATAATTTGTATACCAGTTCAGGAATATTCACAGAAACACTAATTTTATGAGTTCAAGGAAACATTAAGGAGACAGGAACTGCAATTTCTTCCCTTATTGTATCATAGCTCAGCGAGGCAGGAAGAAACCTGCAGCTTTCCTTCCTTCAGCTACGAGGCCTTAGAAGAGGTGAAACATCAAGGAAAATACTGTGTACTTATACTTCATGTTTAAATTACTGGTTCACAATATCTATGGAATATACTTTATTTAAAATATATTTCTTTTGCTGTCATTTAGATATAAAACTAGATGTGAGCATCACAGATAAATGAACTGAAAACTGCAGAGCAGATATCAATTTAGAAGCATAGAGATCTTGTTAATAATTTTTTCCAGCCTTTTGAATTAGATGGTATCAGTTAAAGTCGAAAAAGTACTACTTCAAACAGTATATTGTTTGCCAACTAGCTTTGATTACAGATGTTTAGGTTAGGTTTGACTGGTTAGTGTTCAGTTTCATGTGATTTCTAAAGTTAGATGGTCTAAGGATCTGTTTCTGAACTTCATTTCAGATTTAGCTGGAATAGTTTATGAAGAGTTGCTCTTATGACAATTTAACTCAAAATGGTGGAAGAATTATACCAGAGGCTGATCTCTTGCAAAAAACCCAGTATGATATGTTGAGGTCTTTAGAGCTTTCTGGTATTATTCATTCTGAATCCAAACCTGAGCTTTGGCTAATCTTTATTGCGATAATCATAATGCAAATTAGTGAATTAACAGAAGCATTGTTATATATCTGAGATAAGCATAATACCAATCCTGTATTTTTATATCTGTCTCAGAAAGACTTTTTAAATGTAGGAGTTGAAAGCATTAGGGATCATGAAGCTCTTTATTAAGCATAAGAATTCTTCCCAGTTGTAGTAGGAGCTGGAAGAAATTGTTCTGCAAGGAAAAAAGGTAAGCATGCCAGTGGGAACAGGAATTCATACCCTGACCAGCAGAGACTGCTCAGAGCAAACAGAGTCCAAGAGTATTTTTGTAGGTCAATGTCATAAGAATACACTGGGGAAGAGGATCAATATCAGAGTGAAATGTTTTGTTTTGTTTTTGAAAGAAAAATAAGCCTGTGGTCTCTGCAGTTGAACATCTGGTAGGCAGTCCCTATATAAATTAAATAGGAATACTTACAAACTATACAAAGTATGGATCACACAGAATTAACTTCCAAATCTATGAGTCCATTGTACTTTTCCTTTAGTGTTAATCAATTGCTTTGACCATGCATCAGTTGTAACTCTCCAGAGCATGATCTATAAGACATTTGCACAGTGTCTACTGTAGTTTATCCCACCTAATGATCAGCAATTCTGTAATAAATATGATTAATCATGCTTTGAAATTGAAGCACAAGATTGTTGTATGAACATGTATACGTAGTGGTGTAGAGCATATTTTGGATTTACCTATATGATACAACTCTTTTGTTAGGCTGTTATGTTAGTCTTGCTAAGAAAGAGGGTAAATTTTTGTGGTGGTGAGTTTTTGCTGAGTAGGGTTACAGCATACAGATTGTTCTGGATTTTACTAATCATCACATACTAGTAAGCTTAATTTTCTGACTGCTTTTTACGATTAATTAAATTTTTTCTATAAAGCATTATAGAATACAGTATTAAATGGAAGGCATCTGATTGCCTTTTGGCACTTACCATTAATTCCTATGGAGCTCATCCACTCAAATCTGTCCATATGCAATCTTGAACTATATGATGAGGTCCAGAGAGATAAATTTATGCCTCTGTAATCTAATTGTTGTTTTATGTATTTCATGGTGCTTTGCCTCTCTTTCCTGTCAGCATCCAAACCCACAATAAAATAGAGATTTTGATTCTTCAATTCTGCTGTCTCTAGCAGAATTATTTCCAGTAAATGATACACATTTCTTGCTTTTAAATACTTGCTTTCCCCCCCACCTTTTTGCTAGAATAGTAAGTCATATCATCCCTTCTCTTTAAAGGCAGTCCCAAATGAAAAATGTTAAATAAAGCACTGTGGACTCAAGAACCATTCAACTCACTGAAGTGACTTGAAACTTCACAAAACAACTCTGGGGAAATTTGTATGCATCCTGAACCAGACTCCTTTGAGAAGGTTGTGTCCAACCTGTAGTAAGCAGTGTTACTGGGTACGGGTGAGATAAATACAGAGACATACCTCAGTGTGACTTTCTGAACAGCTTTTGGTCATAGACCTCCAGATGTAGGTGGCTCCACCCCTTCTTGTCATTCTTGTCAGAATGCAGCAAATTTTTTGTTACAACAGATGATAGTTCAAGAAAAGGAACATCAAGCTGTCAGTGTTCCAGAGAATTAAAATTATATTATATTATTTTCATCATTTATTTCTTCTTGCTAAAAAATAAGAGCAGAAGTTTATATCTTCCCTCTACCCTCCAACTTGTGTTGGACAATGCAAGAGACTGAAGGATTCAAGGGGAGAATAAGGCCTGTCATAGATAGTGATACTGACTGGCAACTCTAGCAACCTAGTTTTTCAGGCTTTTTTTTTTTTTTTTAAACTATTTTGGTCTACAGAGACTAAAATTACTCCTGTGGAAATTTTCAAATTCAGTTAAGGAACAGCCTGCCAAAAATTATTTATTCATCTCATGATAGATGTGAACATCTTGTGGGATTTTAGAAAGTGCCTGAGCAAGTTGGAACTAATGAGGTTTAAACATCTAATATGTTTAGGTTATCTTAAAAACTTTGTGCAATGTTGGTGCAAATATGTATATATGTAGGTATATGTATATATATATATGCATGCATTTAAACAGATTGAAGTAGATGATTTAGATCTCACCCTGTTTTCCAAAATGCCTTAGCAACATTTAACTGATTAAGTTAGAAAAAAGCATATCCTAATGTTCAAAACATTGAGAATAAATACACAGGAAAGTATTGTTCCATTTGTGAGTATTTAAGGTTACAAAAGAAAAAAAAGCATGTAGAAAGAAGTTGCTCATATATTTGAAAACTGGACAACTTTCCCCATCTTTTCATTGTTTCCCTTTTGTGCTCATGACAGCCCGTTTCCTTTTCTCCTGTGGTACCAGGTAGTTTATTAAGATGTATTGCTTCGCCCAGGAAACACTGCTTTTGAACACCAGTATTAATCTGTTAGTTATTAAAACAAAAGAGTCCTCTGCTTTGTCCTTTAGGAAAAAAAGCTTAAAGCATGAAAAAAGAGGAGTTTGCCTCAGCTTTAACTACAGTGGCAGTAATGATACGGACTTCTTTAAGTGTTACAACTTCCAAAGAACCAACTCTTTGTGGTCTGAAGGAGAGATCAGAAGAGTCATCAAGTAGCTGAGTAGCAAAACCAAACTCTACTTACTGTTCTACACAGAAATCACAATTCTTCACCATTCATGGTAAAGGCAGCCAAAGCCCCTTGGGTATTTTGAGAATGATGCTCTGCAGGAAATGCAGAAGGTTCATTTGCTGGAGGAATACAAAGATTGTCCTGAGTTGGCTTTTAAGAGTGTTCTAGGCCTACTTAAGGAGCTAATAGTTAGCTATATCTCTCCATTGCTTTGTTGCCATCTCTTCAGGCCATACTCATTCTGGCTGAAAGGCCTTTTTGTATCAGGTTTGGAATATTTTGCCATGTTGTTCTGAAGGAGAGTTTGCCAGTTATGTCATTTCAATAAATTGCACATGCTTTGCCGTATTTTACCTTCTGTTCAGTTTGCTTTTAAAGGCTTAACTGGAGAGTGAGAGCTGCCAAAATTGCAACTGTGCAATATTTCCTGGGCTGGCAAGGCTGATATTTGTTCCTCACTGACAATGCCATGAATAGCTGCACGGCAATGTGGTTGTTGCTTTTTAAGCCCTTCCCACACCTGATTTTGTTCATCTGAAGAGAATTTATGTTCTCAAATGTCCGAAATGGGTACATTTCCAAAATAATAGAAGGAAAATGTATTCATAAAACTCTGACCTTTTCCTTTGTGCTTTGGATAAAGTACGGGACAATTAAAAGTAGTTTTTACTTGAATTGTTCACAGCTCTTTGACAAAGGAAATGAATAATTTGTATATGTAGTCTAGAGCTGAGATTAGACTTGAGTTTGCGTAAAAGCTAGAGGAAAACAGAGAAAATGTGGTGGTTATGATACAAGGTCTTCTTTCCCATGGGGAAGACGCTTTGAAAACCATGCAGTTTAATCATATATAGTTGAAGGACCATGGCTCTGTTGTATGCTCCTATCTCCTGAAGAATGTAATTGCAAACAAATATTTTGCCAGATGTGAGCATTTTCTCCACCTACTGAACTTCCTGAGGAAGAGTATTGTGGCTTGTTGTTTGCATACCAAAGTTAATAGATAACAGACTATTATAAATTGAGAGAAGGTGTTGATGCCATGTCAATGTTTCTGTATTGTCTCATTCCTTCATTGGGTATCTAGAGAAAAACACTGATAATAGTACTTGCACTTATAAGTCTCCAGAGTGCCTTGCAAAGGGAGCAAATATCTCCTGTGGAGAGCTCTGCACCTCAAAATATATGTTAGTAATTAAACTGAGTTCAGTAATGCAAAGGCTCAAGCAGTAACCAGCTAAAGCAGGAAATAAGAAAAAGGGAAATACCCTTTCTGAAACTTTTTATGTTCCTTGTCTCATAATTGCCTAACCTGCACTGAGAATTGCTGTCACATCTCCCATCTCATTTGAATTTGTTATTCTCGGATTTCTTTTCCCAGGGGGCAATTTTGTTTGTAGTTGCTGTTTGCTTACAGGATTGGAAAAAAAAAAATTAAAAAAAATCACTGCCTGTTGTAAAACAATTTACCTAAGAGAAAGCAATAACACCACTGAGGAGATTGCACAGTTATGTTTCTTGGTAAAAACAGACTTTTTAGTGATTGCTTTTATTTTCACAGTTCCTCTCTCACATTCCTTGACAGCCTCTAATTCCAGAGAATAAATTCTCTCCTTCTCCAAAGCAAGTTACATCAGTTAGACTGATAAATCCTATTCTCATAGCACTGAGTGATATCATGGAAGAGAGACAAATGAAGAATCAGTAATAGTAATAATCCATCATCAACAAAATAATACTAAAATGGCAACAAAATTGTTATGTTGCATTGTCTCCTCAGTGTCTTGAAACCATGATGTATTGGGTTTCTATGGTAAGCTCTTGGTGATGGAGGGCTGCAGGGGCGGCCTCTGTGAGCAGAGCCCAGTGCTGCCCCATGTCACACTGGAGCAGTTCTTGAAGAGCTGCAGCCTGTAGAAATGCCACACAGGATCAGTTAGGGAAGGATGGCATCCTGTGGGATGAATCCCATGCTGGAGCAGTGGCAGAGAGTGACCATGAAGGAGCAGCAGAGACGAAGTGCTATGGACTGATGGCAACCCCCATTCCACGTTCTTGCTGCTTGGATGAAGGAAGTGGAGAAGAGTAAATGGTGAGAAAGGTGTTTTTTTTTATTTGCTTTTAGTTCACACTGCTCTGGTGTATAAGCAATAGACATTCCATTAATCTCCCTTATTGCAGTCTGCCTGTGATTTTAATTGGTGACCCTTCTCCCTGTCCTTATCTTCACCCACAAGCTGTTTTTTCACCATATCTTCTCCCTTCTTCTGAGAAGAGGGAGTGGGAGAGCTGCTGTGTGGTGCTTGGCTGCCCATTGTTGTTAAACCACCACAAGTGGTTATGAGTTTTAAAAGTGAGCAGCTGAACTTGGTGTGTGTGGGGCATGTTTTAAAGATGCATAGGAGAGTAGGAATGAAGGCAAGAATCTTACTTTTCTAGGCACATTATTTTGGAATACTGCACTAGCTGTCCTCAATCCCCAGAACTAATGGCCTTATTATCAGAAGTGTTGAGTATTCACCTGCTCTCTCAGTGTAGAACTTCTAATAACTAAAACACTGAATTCAGTCCCTTAAATAAATAATGACAATTTTGAACAAAGGCTGAGTTTTTTTAGAAGCTATTTACATTTGAAATATTGAAGTAAAAGACTTAGCATTGTTTTTGTTGCTCCATATGTTTCTAAAAGCTCTTATTATTCTTAGCTGTGCTTAACTGCCCCTCTTTCAATTTTCTACCTCTTAATTTATATGTTCTACTATGTTTTTGTAGTTTAAGTATTCTATTCATATTACTGCACAGATTCTTTCATCTCTACAATGACTCTAAAAATTAGTAGGTTTCCTTGATTACTGCTTTGTAGCACTTGGATAAATAATAACACTATAACCTGTTCTTACTCATACTTTTCTGTTGAATTCTTTCCAGCAATCAATCTTCTTTGTAATTGTTTTTAGCTTTATTGAATTGGTTCTTTAAAAGCACAGTGGTTCAGACTTTATATTGCTTGCACATAAAAATGCAGCAGGATGATTGGTTTTAACTCAGCTATCACAATTTTTAAGCTGAAGGGGGAATTAGTCTTTATCTCTCAAGGTAACGCTTAATATAGATTTCCCAAAACATCGATGCAAACCTTTTCATATAGGAAATTGTCCTCCAGAATACCACCAGTCTTTTAAGGTACGCCTTTCATATTGTAGCCCTGAATGTTAACACAACATTTTTCTATCAGTAGAAACTACAAATTGATATTAAGAGCACAGGCATCCTCTTCATCCTCTGCCTTCATGGTCTGGAAAAAAAAAAGAAGACATTTATACCCTTTTGCATGATGTATCTGTTATCACACTGACCATGACCATTCAAGACCATTTATACCTTTCTCTGGTTTTCTCTGGTTCACTGAAAAATAGTATTTAGACTTTTGCTGATATTTGCAAATGCAAGTAATATGTTTTGAAAATCTCTAATTTCTGCTTATGAAGTGGATGTAGAATCTATTTCTGTGGTTGTTCTGTAATGCAATATCTTAATACCTCTTGTACTTGATGAGGATGAGAAACAGTAGCTTACATCTAATAAATGTCAGGCAGAAGATAAGCTAGATTTTCAATAGGAAACTACAGTGAAGTGCACAGCCTAAAACCTGCAGTACATTGTTAGCATTTCACAGGTGGGAAGGACTGTTGGAAATGTTCTGATCCTTTTAAGGCAGCAGTTCTGGAAGAAATCAAACTCTTCAGGTTAAACCAGATTCCAGCTTGGTCAGCCATCCTCAGACTTCACAGACTGTTGTTTAAAAATTTATTTACAGTGCCCTTAGAATTATGAAATTTAAGCTTTGAATGCTCTCTCCCAATGCTTTGCCAAAGGAAAACCAGTACAGACAGGAAATACTGTTTACTCATAGAGAAAATAAGAAGTCATATCCCCAGAAAATTATATCCCTTTGTAGCCAGGAAATGGTGCTATCTATCTCCCAATGCAGCAGAAACATTTGAAGCTCAGAAACACGTATTTTTCATTTCTCTCTGTATCGAAGCCAGATGCCATGGTTTACATATGGGAACACATTTAGTGTCGCACTGCACAGGCCAGTAAAGAATGGGGATGCATTTCTGGGATGCCAGAAGGTTATCTGAGGTGGTTTGGAGGAGCTGCTCGGTTCAGCACCACTCCTACTGTAGTCCCTATTTTTTTTCTCTTCATGTTATCGTTTTAAAAGGCATCCTGGTCTGAAAATATCATTTTTCTTTCTTTTCCAAATCTGGACAAGGATTTTTTTTTGCAGTTGGTGGGCTGCTTGATATTATCATATCCTGACTGCTTTTATTCTTTGCAGGAGACATTTTAAAAATGCAACTTAAAAATAAAATCTTGTGGCTGCACCAGGGAGAGATTATCAGACATTAATTTGATATGCTCGCTCTGAAGTATTTTGTTGTGTTATTGCTTTTCACAACCTTTTTTAAATTCCAGAATTCATAACCCATTTTAGGAACGATCATCAGACAATATTAGTCTTGCCCATGAAGGATAGATGATACACATTTTTTAGGCCTTATTAGGCTCCTAGATTTACCATGAACTCCACTCAAAATACCGTCCTCCTACACAGCTACACTGACATTGCTGGGTAGATGGTCCCACTGGGGTTCCTGTTTTGTACCCTGCGACTACTGAGATTCAGTGTGCCAGTGAGGATCTTAATGATAGCTAAGATTCCTGAAACTTTTGGTTTTCATGGCAACCATGAAGCCTGTTGTACAATACCTACTGCTCTGTCACTTGTTTCAAGTTGAGCGTTGAAAACAATTGGCATTTGAAAAGCACCCTTTGATGCTGTCTCTCAGAAGAGCCTGATATTTTCAGCTGATGCATTTTGTTAGCACACAAGATACATCTCTTTCCATGAAATTAATTGGCAGGGGGCTTTCAGTGATATTAATGGCTATGTGATTAGCTTGCTGTTCTTGGCGCAATGCTAATGAGAGCTTCCTTCAGGGGAACACTCAGCTGATCCTCGGCTTGCGTGCTCTTCACCTCAGAGGCTTCAGCTGAAGATTATGAAGGTTATAGTTTTAGTGAGAGGTGGAAAAGCGTAATGTCAGCAAGAAAAATACTCATTAGCTACAAATATCCAATTAGGTACCAGCTAGGCAGGACTGAACAGTCATTTGTAGGGGATATTAGGAGGAGGAGAGTCCTTGCAGATATCCTCCCAAAGGTCTGTTGTTGCTCCCAATTGCTCTGCACTGCAATCCTGAAATGGTGCTGGGGCAGGACATTTGTTGCAGATAGCATAAAACAAAATCTGGGCTCCTTGACTGCTGTTCCTCATATAGTGTTGATTACTACAGATTCATATAAAATATTGGACTTTCATCTGACATGTCAAATGATGATAAGGTCTGAGCTGCTGTCTGCTGGAAGTCATGATTTGCGTTGGGCTCCAGATCAGACCCAGCTTATCCACTTCTGCAGCAGCATTTTGGACATAGTTCCAAAAAAAAAAACCCCATGACCAACTTTAACAACGAAATGTGAAATATCTGAATAGGGATGCTATCTTGAATCAATGTGGCTAAATGTAATGTTGTTATTAATATGCATTAATTAGAAGCAATCTTCTGCAGATGTGGCTGTGCATTTGTAACTGGTGGAGTGGTGCATACAGATCCTTCAGTTCTGTAACTTTCCAGTTGAATGCTGCTCTCAAATGTGCAAGCTGAAGGAGCAGTCTGGAAATGTGACCTTTGTCAGAGAGGATCTCACTGTAGTAGAGATTCTTCTTGAGATGTGTCATGACAACAGACTTAGATCTATTTCTCTTGTGTTTTGTATTTTGTTGTTGTGGGTTTTTTTTTTTTTAATATTATTATTATTATTATTTTTGCATGCACTACTTCAGCCAATGTATTCGACAGGTGACATTTCTGTCTTTATGTATCATAAAAATCTCTAAACACTTAAGAAATCATTAGAACTCCTTTGATCTGGGTGAGTTCAAGACCTCGGAAAAGCACTTGGATCATCTAATCTGACTTTTGTGTATCATATGCATCTTGCAACTCTGTCAGGTATCCTTGTGTAAAAACCAAATGTTTAAATTAGGCTGATGGACTGTAACTTTCAGGGAACTGAACGGTGTACCATATGCAGGAAACATGCTGTAAGCCTCCCCATTGATGCCAACCTTGCCACACTGTCTTGTAGCAGATTAAGCTGGCATCTCAGCTCCAGCGGTGGCCAGGCACCGATGATCAAAAACTAATGAAGGGAAAAAAAAATCCTGGAAAAACATCTCACAGATCTGGTGCCTCTGCACTGGTATAAACCCTTGGCTTTCTGCAGACTGTCCTGCCACGATGTGTGATCGCCACCAGCTCAAACAAGACATTAGCCCAGTTAGAGTTCAGTTACCGCTGCACCACTCCTTGAAGCCGGCTGCACGTTGCAGTGAGAACTCTTTCTTGTAGCTGCCTTTGAATGCTGCCCTTTTGTTCCCTGCATTTGAGCTGACCTACACGTTTTCTTTTGTTTTGCTAAATATAGGCGGTCTAAAGCTTTCAGCGAAATGAAGTAACCTATTCAGAGACAAACTGCAATGTAAAAGGGTGCATTTGCCTTTTAGCAAACATAATAGCATCAAATCAATTATCTCAACAAAGGCTAGATAGCATTTTACCCTACTGGCCGGGGTGCTGCAAGCTTCTATTGTCTCATGTAACTTTTTGTTGTTTTGAGAATGGCTGTTTGCATAACAGCGCTGATTAGGCATGGTTTAGAATTAAAGCACTCAGCCAGGCTGGTGTTTTGGATGTCAAGTGCATTGAAGAAACAAGACTAATTGGAAAGGAGAACTAATTTCCATCTTCGAAGTCTAATTTGAGCAATTAGTAAAGAATTAGAATGGCATGGACATAACCAAGAAATGTCAATAGGTAACAAATGTCAAGTAAAGCGCAGTAACGCTGTGATTTGGGCTGGTCTCTGTCTGTGTCTGTGCTCTCCTTAGCTTCTTCAGGCATAAGCTACAGCATTGGTGGGATAAGGAGGCACTGAGGCTGAGAGCTGGGGCTGTTCAGCCTGGAGAAGAGAAGCTCCGGGGAGACCTGAGAGCGGCCTTTCGGTATCTAAAGTGAGGCTATAAGATGGAAGGGATGGACTCTTTAGCAGAGTCTGTTGTGACAGGACAAGGGGAAATGGTTTCAGTCTAATAGCGGGGAGATTCAGATTGGATATAAGAAAAAAATGTTTTACTATAAGGTTGGAGAAGCACTGGCACAGGTTGCCCAGAGAAGGGTAGACGTCCCATCCCTGGAGATGCTCAAGGTCAGGTTGGACAGGGCTGTGTGCAACCTGAGCTGTAGGTGTCCCTGTTCACTGCAGCGGAGTTGGGCTAGATGACCTTTAAAGGGTCTCTTTCAACTCAAACCATTCTATGATGCAGTCAGAAAAACAGGTCTGAATATGTGGGGGTTGTGACAAACTAGTCCAAGTATCTGTGTGATTCAGGAGGCCAGGTCCTGTTTGTTCTCCAGCGTTGTATGCAATCACTGCTGGTGCTCTGGAAGATACACAGCCTTTATTGATGTGATAGAAGAGGGAGGGAGCCAGGCGGTGTGTAGGAGTTAAAAGGAGATCGGAGCAGAACCAGAAATAGATCTCGTTTCTAGACAATGTTATCTTTCAAGCCATAAGTTGCAGGAGGGACTGTGTAGAGATCCAGATCCACATTTCAGTCTGAAGTTTTAGACCTGCTACTATCTGGAGTATTGCCACATTCTCCTTCCATGCCCTCTGAGTGTGGCGTAAATTAACAGGAAAGGCAATTACAGACAGAATATGTCACTGCATTTATACCTTTGCTTATTATTTACATAAAGTTTTGAAAAGCTGCTTTGGAAAGAGGTTTTCATGTATGGAATTTCCCTTAATACTGTCCCTTGCAAGTTTGGAGTGCTGCTGCAGATACTTTGACAAATCCATGGATAGGGGAATGTTTGGTGCCATTCAGTTAATCTTGCCTCATATCTGCTGCTCCTTTAAACCTAGTAGCTGTTTTACTGTACTGGGAGAAGGGAGGGAGGACTGCCTTGGGGTTGTGTCTAACTCTGCATTGATTTTCCCAGTCACAAGAGTAGTGTCTGGGGCACTTTCTCAGTGATTTTATGGAGATAAATAAGAGTTGTGTTTTCTTTGAAAGTCTTTGTTTTTGTCCTGCAGATTGCATATCTTGCTATGATATATAAAAGGCAGTGGCAGCCTGCTCAGTTTTCTCTGCACTGTCACCAATCCTGGTGGGACTTCCAGAACCTGTGGAAGTGGGCAGCAGATACAATTTCTGCTTCCCTTGCCTTACTTATCTGCTGTCTACAGAAAAAGATGTCTTGCTTCCAAGGTTGGAATTCCCTAGAAGGGATCATCTGATGGGTACCCATATCAGTTATTGTTTATGGTGTATATTTGTTATGCATTTGCTTTGCATTTATCTTTCTGTTATACAGCTGTTACCATCAACATTGACTTTAAATCAATTCCTTGTCGCTGACAGTGGCTGTAATTCATTTACAAAAAGCAATTATCTTTGCTGTGGAAAAAGTCCAGTTAAAACTCACATTAAACTGATGTGAAACACACGCCATACTGTTGGAAGTTGGAGTGTTTTGGCAAGATCAGCATTCCAGTCTTAACTGTGTGTCCCTGCAGATGATAGGTACTTTCACAGAGCTATGAAGGAAAAAGTACAACAATTACATTTAGGAGGTTGATGTGCTGTGAGTACATGATGATGTATGAGTTCACATGTGATTAGGTTTTTCTGTGTTCAGTGAGATGTCACTTGTCTGCAGAACTGAGCATTATGTGGATGCTTTAAGAAGGGCAAGTGAATTTCACATCACACTTTTTCCTCACTCTGCAATTGCTGGCAAATTTTGAGGCAGAACAAGAAAGTGTATGAAGTACCAATACCAAGCATTATGAAAATCATATATTTTTTTTCACACTCTTCTGAGTCCTAAATGTTCCAGTGACCTTAATAGGGGCAAGCTAGTTTAGATTCTGTAGTTTTCCTGAATGCTCAGCTTAATGAAAATATTGACTGTTTTTTTGATGCTGAGTCTCTAAACACGATTAGCAACACGCCACTGTGGACACAGCAAAGACTGTATGAGTGAATATTGCCATATAAGATGCTTATTAAACTGGGGCTGTATTTACCCAAATTGTTGTGACAGGCCCATCAGCTTCATTAGGTTGCTCAGCTGAGTAGCACAGAGCTCATGATCAAATCAGTTTTAAATGAGCATACAACCAATTTATATCTCAGCCCCTCAATTAACATGAATGGGAAGGGTTGCACATACATATTTTCATAAAATTGGAAACTTTGTTACATCTATACCTATTCAAAGAAAGTCAGCAGTTTTCTTCCCATTGCTTGGCTTCTTTGAAGAAATCCCAGCCTTCTTCCCCTTTCCATTTCAAGCCATAATTGTGCCACACTCATCATTTCAGATCGGTTCCAGTGTCATGATCAGCTTCAAACACGAGGTGAGCAGAGAAAAAGCATGCAACTCAGTAGCTTGATGTGACATTTTCATTATGCTTCAAAACTTTGAAATATCCTACCCTGTCATACCCAGATATTTTCATTTAGAAAGAAATTGATTTTACTAGATGGTTGTATCAGGATGGCCCAGTATCCTCTAAAAGAAGGCATACTTGGTAAATGTTTGTTTTTGTACAGAAATAAACTACAGAATGAATCTCAAGGGAAACAGAAGGTATTTATGGGAGAACTTGTCAATGCATTCTTAACCTTAGAACTTCAGTCACTCCTGAGTACACTGCGTAGCAGGGTTTCAAAATAAAAATGTGCAGTAGCTCAGATTTCCTTTGGAGCACAAGTCCAACTTAATTGCCTACAGAACTATCTTAAAGTCAGTGCAAGAAAGCAGTAAAACGTCTGCAGGATGTTTGTCTTATAACTGATTATTATTATTATTATTCCCATTAGAAAACAGTCTAGAGCTCTATACAATACTCTAGAATTCTGGTTAGGTCATGATCAGGCAGCATCCATTTATTTTAGAATGTCAAGATCAGTTTAACCTCAAGATGGTGCTAGATGGTTAAGTTGGCTGTCACAACTCTCGTTTGTAATTTCAATTTTTGCAGAATGAAAAAGCATCAATAATGTATAATTGGTTAATAACCAAGAAGGAAGCATTAAGGATTCTTATTAATGTGGTTCACGTGTATAGATTAATATGTTTATCTAAATGAGCAGGGAATGAATTGATTTGAAAAGATACTGATTATATCAGCATCTATGATAAATAGTGCTTGAAAAGGAGCAGGTATGTATGAAGGTATTGGGATAAATGGAATAGGAAATATACAGTATGCAGTGTGATGTCTCACCAAGTTATGAGAACCAAACAGTAGTCCAGGAACATTGGGAGCATTTTGGCAAATTAAATTACTTGAAGTATATAGATAAGTGATAAGTAGTTAAAGCTGAATGTTTTGAAGAATTATAAACTCTTTTATTCAAAATAAATAAAAAGCAGAAATGCATTCATTGTACCAAATGAAGTTGTTTTCCTTCTAGAAGACGGTTACCCAAATCATGGCCATAGTATTTAAGATATAACAGTGCTGTGAAAGTGCTAAGGCCTAGCTGGTGCAAATGCAGAGTGCTTAATGTAACGGATCAGTGTGCTCCATCTGAGATCAACAGGGAAATGAGCTGCATTATTACAATGACTTTCTTAGCACAAGCAGTCATGTCGATGGTGTTACAGCAGAACAGAAAATGCAGACTGCTGTTGGGGGCTTTTCCTTCAGTTGTGGCATTGATCTT
The DNA here is from genome assembly GCF_019238085.1 of Lagopus leucura. Lineage (NCBI taxonomy): Eukaryota > Metazoa > Chordata > Aves > Galliformes > Phasianidae > Lagopus > Lagopus leucura. The sequence continues at coordinate 9,587,714 of NW_024962257.1, read as the reverse complement.
CTGGTACAGTGAAACAGTGGTCAGATAACCAGAAATTCATATTGCAGCTTCAATTCTTGTGAGAGAGTTAAGGGAAAGATTTTTCAAAGGAACTCTTGACCACCGCCTTGTTACTATTTATTGCAGAAACCAACCAAACAAACCAAAACACTGGTTTTGTATATGCTGCTCATAAATCAGTGTGTTGTCGCTGCAATGGATCTGCTCTCTTAGAAAAAGTGTTTCTCCAGCTTGAAATGTGAGCGTGCTTGAAGATCCCAATTCCTGGGCAGACCCGTGGGTGTTGGAAAGCAGCAAGTCTGTCTCCTCACTCCCTCACTGGGTTATTTTTGTTGTTGTTTCCTTTTCTTTTGTCTTTTTTAATGCTCGGTATTTTGGCAACAAGATTTAATCTCTCAGAAAAGCTGCAAAATGGGAACAATTTATGTGTCAAGTCAATTTATTTTGCGCTAGAAAGGCCTTTCAAAAAGATGTTTGTTTAATGTGTAACCTGATAAATGAATCAGCAAAATAACATGGGAGCTTGGGGATGCGCAGTGACAGCTGGCTTTTAATTTCATTTTATTTTTAATTTCGAAATTTTTATTTTGACAGGCATTTGTCTTGATATCTTCCAATGTTTTCATAGTTGTTTAATGCAAGCAATTACTAATGAGGATGCTGAATCAGCCAAGACAACATTACAGAAATCTGAAAAGCTCTGGGATTGAAAAGGGCTGCTTGATCTCCTGAAATCCCTGGAAATTTGCCACCATGCCTTTGTATTTAAAAGCGAAGATTTTGCTGTCCCTTTCATTTGTAAACCCAGAATGACATAAATGAACACACTGATGCCTATACTGCTCAAAGGCTTAGTTCCTCTAGGGTTTATATAATGCATTTCTTGGAGAAAAAGAGTCAGCCAAGTGTAGTTGTTTGGTGTTCTTTATAAAGCAGAGAAATGGAAGCTGGGTTGTGTCCTACCCACAGATTCCTATCAGATACAGATAAAAGTATAAATAGCCTAGGAGACAGCGTCCTCTTAAATGACCATCCTAAGGTTACTGGGGCTTTTGGAGAAGATTTTTCTTGTCTACATAGCTATAAAGAACCTGAAAGTTGATTTAAGTTTTTATTGTAGGTAAATATAATTCTACATTATTCAGTATTTAAACAGGGCAAATGTCTTATGTATAATATTAAAAAAACTGTTCAGAAGGAAATAACACACCGGGCACCACAGTTATCCAAAAATCTATTCTAAAAAGTATTTCAGAAAGGAAATAGATGGCATTTTTTAGAGCAGTGGGGAAATGAACATACTATGATTTTATTGTCATTTTATTCCAGCGTGACATTCCAGCTGACAGAAGGAGAGAGCCAGTAATAAAATTCATGCTTACATGGTTCAGGATTAATCAAGGGGAGAGCTAGGGTAAGAGTATTTAGCTAAAAGTCATTTTAAGTCACAAGTGCATAAGGATAGATGATTAATTATGTTGTCCACTTTGGGCAATGGCTGTGCAGGACAAATGGCATTTGAACTTGGACGTAAGTCAGTTTCAAAAACAAAAGCACTGAGTGGCAGTTAAAACAAAGACATTATTTTTTCTTCCTTGTAAGGCAGTGTGTATTGCTGAGAAATGTTTCCTTTTTGGATTCATTGAGGAATTAAGCTGAAAGTTGTTTATAGATATTGATCCTGATACAGGATCCTTCCAGGAGCAGTCTTGGAGGTGCATCTGCTGAGACGTGGAGGCTGAGTGCTTGTACCGACCTCTGCTGCACAAAGATGAGACTCAGCACCTGGATCTCCATATGGAGGATAAAAGTTTTTGCATTAAAAAAGGAAATCTTTCCAGCAACTTCTTTGGCAGGTACAATCATAAAGATAGTCTTTGAGCATCTTATTACATTGTTAATGTATTCCCATTGGGAAGTTAAACTAATTAACTTCTTTCTTATGCATACCTTGGTGATATTTTTACATTTCCCAGGGCACAGAACCAATCACAAGAACAGAAAAGTGTCACCTTCCAATAGATACTCCATGGCAGGCACTGGAGGTCATTTTTAAAGCAAAAGGTTTTGTTTGATCTTCAGTTTCTTAACAACGTAGAACAAGAAATTATATGGCCTTACCTGATAACATTGCTTCAGCTTGGTGGTTCTCTCTTCTTTCTCTGTTTTTTAAGTTTTATTTCTCTCTGCTCTTGGTATCATCAGTGCCTATTCTTGTGATCTATGACTGCCAGAAAAAGAAAAAAAGAATGATCTCAGTGTTAAGAACTATAGGGCTACTGGACAGAGTACAACTAAGGACCCACAGAGGTGCTGAGGGGATTGGAGCACCTCTCCTGTGAGGAGAGGCTGAGAGAGCTGGGGCTGTTCAGCAGAAGAAGGCTCAGAGGGATCTCTTCCATGTCCATAAATACCCAAAGGGAGGTGCAGAGAGGACACAGCCAGGCTCCTTGCAGCTCTGCCCAGTGCCAGGAGCAGAGGCACTGGGCACAACCCGGAGCACAGCAGCTCCCTCTGCCCATCAGGCAGCACTGCTGTGCTGTGTGGTGCTGGAGCCCTGGCACAGGCTGCCCAGAGGCTGTGGGGTCTCCTCCTTGGAGTTCTCCCAAAGCCGCCTGCCCGTGGGGCTGGGCCCTGCTCTGGATGCAGAGGGACCCCAAGGTGCCTCCAACCTCAGCCATGCTGTAACTCTGTAAGATTGCCATTCAGTGTTCTGATGTCATCTGCATCTGTAACATAATGATGTGGGAATAGCTGCCCTGGATCTCCTCAGTCTTGATCTAAACCTACTAACCTGATTGTTTTCCTTTTGTTAAGGTTTCATTGCTTCTGTCTACGTTAAAAACAAGGTCTTTGGAACACCCTTTGGAACAAAACAAATTTCAGTGAACAGTGGTCAAGTGGAGCAGAACTTATTTAGATGGATAATGAAGGACAGACAGAACACAACACCAGTGCCTGTATGCAAACGCAGCCTCTGATGGCAACTTCTGTCATTAACAGTGTTCTTCCAACTACGAGGGAGTATATTCTTCTAAAAGCATTGTCAGTGTGTTGTGGAAAACCACAGTAACACAGGACAAGGATCATTGTCTGCATCTGCCTTGTAATTCTAAATGAGATATTTTTAGTAGTTTGGAATTTAGAATGGCTTTTGTGTCAGGCAAGGTCTTTTTTTTTTTTTTTTGATGTTGTGTGATGCTCACAACAAAGCAGTGAGTCTAAACTGCAATTCAGCATAATATCCCTAATTTGAGGTGTAGACAATTATGACAGATTAACCAGAGATAATAGCTGTGAACTTTATTCTTTATTACCTGTATCAGCAATGTTGGAAGAATAAATGGAAGGCATAAATGAAATAATCTGTTGCTGGGCAGCTGAAGAACACACTAAATCACCTTGTTAACTAAGAATGAAGACTATGTTCTTGAACAGACAGAAAAAATCATGATTAAGGTCACTCTAGATTTATTATTTCAAGGAATACTATTTAAAAAAAGGGGTCTCTTTACATTATAGTTAGCTAAAAGAAGCCTCCATCTTCAGCTGGTTCGCATAAGAGTTTGTTCAAGAATTCATTAGATGACAATGTCACTGAATGAATTGAGGGAAATCTTTTGAACTGCGTGAAATATATGTTTCCAAAAGCACGAGCAGCAGGAAAGAGGTTGGCAGCTTTCTTGTATGGCTCTTAGGAAATTGCATAGTTGCACAGCTTTGTATTCCACAGCCACAACGAGCACAAGTTTTGTTACTTCTTTTTCCCCAAAGCAAATTTTATGAGGAGGAAAAGGGATTATGGACAATGTAAATATAATCTACTTTATATTTTAAAATGTCTAAAATGGAAAACAGATACTAACCTCAATGAATGTAAGCATATATTTCATGAAAAAATAGGAACTTATTCTGAAATATATTCAAACCATTATCAGACTATTATCACTTATAAATATGCTTTAATCAAAATCTACACTTCAAAGAAATTTCAATTCTTGGGAAACAATTGCTACAGAGAAAAATGAGGTGAAATGAGTGCTGCGAGTCCTATTCAAGACTATTTGTCCATTGAATGTGATCGTCCTGTGGGAAGCCACTTAGCAGAACCTAGGTCTAGATTCATCCCATGTAACTTTAGCAGTTTCCTTAACATGCTGAGATGGCCAGTGTGGAAAGATGCACAGCTCCAGGAAGGCTGCACCCAAGTGGCAGTGCCTTTCTTCTCCCTTGATGGAAGCAACAAGGTATTAAGGCTTCCAAGAGCTGAGAAGGTACAGAAACCAGAGGTATTTGGGTCATACTGAAGAACTTGTAGTTTACTCCTTGCTAATAAAAATCAACCCTAATGAAGACTGTTACAAATCTTAGCCATTTCAGTGAAGCTTAAAAGAATCTTGCTCTCATCTGCCCAAGGAGAATCCCTGTTGCTATTTCCATTGTGATTCAGCCTAGTCAGTTGATTTACACTGCAAAATTGCGTAGCATGAAACTGAATGCCTCTGGTTCAGCCTCTCCTCTGTGGATCCCTGGCAGTGGTAGAAACAACACAGAAGAAAAGGATTTCATACCAAATCCTTATTTTCTGCCAGCAAATACGTTCAGGATTACAGGGTAATAATTCCGGGCAGATTGAGGAGCTTCATGGATGTTATGAAGTTATATATGTTGCCCACAGACTTTCAGCTCAGTGAATTTGAGTGTGTAATAGCCTGTGATGAAGCATGCAGGCCTATCAGTGTCCCTGGAGGAGACTCAGAAGTCATTTCACACCCTGTGCTGAGCGGAATCTATTAAGAGGACAACCTGCCAAGCCAAGTCCAAACTAGTTAAATTCCCTACCAGGGTCTGAAGCTATTCAGGGTGTTACTAATAATGGAAACATCATTATCTGCAGCCAAACTCATTTACATGATGTATTTTGAAAGAAGGGAATTGGGATTAGTGAGAACTATTCTTCCTGCCAGCCAAAGGAGTGAATACTGGTGTTACCCAAGAGACTTTTTGATTTCTTGTCCTCGTGTTTATTGACTGTCAGCATACATGGTCGACATGAAGTTACAGACATTTCCTTGAGACAAAGCTCTCTTTGAGATTTGACAGCCTCGCATGTGTTGTGTTTAAATGTTAATAGTTTATCAGCCTTTCTCTGTCACCACAAGACATAGATCAATGAGCATCAAGAATGTAAGTGGTGAAATTAGAATTGTGGCAACTACTTGGATACTCAAATGATATAGTGACATGCCATAGTGGTCAGAGGAACGGTACCTCTGTTAGGTATTTCTAGAACCAAGCACACAGATGTTTCTAAAGGAGCTGACCTGCTTTGAGTGGAGGTTATTGGGCTCAAAGCGCATCAATTGGATACAGTTTTGTGGTTCATATTCTACTTAAGCTCGCACTAGATGGCAATAACTGTCCCCTGAAGGCTTACAATACCTATTACCTAGAAAATGGCTGTACATTTTCTACTTTGTAAAGTGAGAACCGCTTTTACCGTTCAGCTCTGCCTTTCTCACAGAAGTGAGTTTTGCCTCCTCCCCATCTTTTGTTAGAGGATGAATCCAAAGTCAGTGGTTTCATTTTCTCCAGGAACACCGCTGAACGTATTTTTTTCAAAGCACTGATCGAAGAACCAGCAGCCCTGTTAAATTCTTCTTCACACGCACTCCTCTCCTATCAGCAGAAATGAAGTTTTATCCTTGGGAAATATTTCAGTGCCTGCAGTGGCCGCTACTGTTCTGTCTGCTTCTGATGCCCCAGAGTGCCAGAATGAGTTCAAATACCATCCACAGTGAGCTAATATTGCCGAAGAGATTTCAAATACCAGCCAGCCTTTGCTGTTCACACCCGAGTAGTTTAAAATATCAGCATCGGAGTAGCCTCATAAATTAGCAGCGCATTACATCTTTTCATTACAGATGTGGCAATGTCATCCAAGAAAGTTAATGACTCAGGCACCAGGAAATGGTCTTCTAGGTAGCAAATGTTCAGCAGATCACAGTATTCCATTTATAGCACAGAAGATGATCTAAATGTCACCACTGCTCTGGAGAAAACAAACTACTCCATACAAACATGCTGTGGGCTCTGTCCATGAGAAAAAAGTGTTTCTCTTGCTAGCTCAAGTAGTTATGTCATGCTCATCTATCATACTACCTGTAGTCTTCAGTAATCTATGCCTCTGTGTATTAGTAGTATATGGTAATATTCTCGTGGTGGATATTTGTAGTCAGGACTAGATAAGTGCTTTTTTTTTTAATGTTTCAAAACACACTACAGATCCTCGTAATTCTCACTGCCTCTCTGTGATACTAATCTTGTATAATTATTTCAGAGATAATTACAACTGAGATAAGACAAAGGAAAAAAAAACAACTATCCAATGCTGTCTCCATGGCAAACAGACAGGAGTGCCTCAGTTCTCAGTCCGCTGACCTCGTTGCTACAAGGTAAGGTTCCATTTTGAACTAATGATTTTGCACACCTTCTATGAGGTATCTGTGATCCCATAGCGTACTCTGGTGATATTTTAGGCTTTGCGGCCACTGAAGTTTCTTGGATGAGTTCTGTGGGATTCCTTTGTTTCTACCTGTAGTATGGGGATTGATGAACTGTTGCGCGAGGCAGTATTGAGAGATATCCTGAAAGAAAGCAAGGAGTATGTAACGTCAGCATGCTTTCCCTGAGCTCTCCCTGTTACACTCACTAATGGAAGCTTCCTAGAAGCTAGTCCTAAGTGAGTTCTGGATGGAAATGACATATTTTTACTCTTTTGGTTACTTAACTTCCGTTTTTAAAATGGTGGGGAAATGTTTTTTTAGTAAGGCAACTTCTTAGTATTTATTTATACTTAGTGTCCCCTTTCACCTTGTTACTTCACTACAAATACATCATCAGTAGACCTTCCAGCTGGAGTGGAGGGAGAGGAAGAAAGGGAATATAATTCCTGAAGTCCCTTGACTTGCTCTTAGTACTTTGGGCAATTCCCAAGAAGTGCTTGGGACTCAAAGCCTGTCAGCAGCATGGCTCATCCAACCTGTCTAAGAATTCTGCTTGCAAAGCCAGCTCACTTCGTGGCCAAAATTCAGTCTTTCCCGGACACCTGCTAGGTGCTGTGGCACATGGTTTGCATGGGTAAAAGCAAAATGTCTAAAATGTTCCCAAAATTGCCCATATAGAATGTTGTCCAGCTGGCTCAGACTCCCTTTGTGTCTCTACCTCACACAGAATGTTCCTAGGGACTGAAAAAAGAAGACAGACAGACTTTTAAAAAGGGGTAGAAAAGGGGGGATGCATTAGTCAGACTTTAACAGTTGCTTTCCAGGAATACGTCATGTTTTTGCATGTTTGAAAGTTTTCCCTGGATACTGAGTCATTTCTGCACAGAGCTATTCTGAGCCATCCAGACTATGATACTGTGTTGTATTCTTCAGATGGTTGCATAACAAAAATAAGTCAATCTGAGTTCGTTCAGCATCTTGTGGGTGATTTGGGAAAGCATTTGACAATAGCCAGGGGTCAGAATAGTTGAGAGTCAGGTTCCATTATTACCACTTGCCAGAAACCAGGCCAGAGGGCAACATTCAGCACGGCAAAATCCATTCTGGAGACTTTTTCATCACAGGTTTGTGTACCTAGTATAGCTGCTATTCTCACTTTTATGGAGCACAGAAGAGAAATTGTTCTGGACAAGTTAAAATCAAAGACTTGAACTGTGAATAATGCTTTTGTTGGTAGCAGATTGGAGAGAATGGTTTAGATACATGGATACTATCGCACCTGCAGAGGGGAAGCAGCCTTGTTTCCAGTGTGTGTAAACCTGCTTTGGTCTTTGTATTTTTATGGTAGAATCACAGAGAGGAGAATCAGGTCTATATGGTGTATAATTTTAGCAGAAAGTCACCTTCTCAGAAGAATAACTTGGAGAGTTCATATCCTTGTGTGAGAAGGGAAATGAAGTCCCTGCCCAAACCCATTTTCTTTCATCCATTGCTGACCCACCTTTGCTCTTGCACAATCCCTCAGCTCTGAAGGAAGCTTCTGGACTTATGACAGCAGTGAATGTCTTTGAAAAATGCCTTTCTTGTTCTCTCCTAACTGTCAGTATGTGTTGTCCAGCCTTAGCCAAGTGGATCTGTTTCACTTGGGTACTACCATCTGATTCCTGCTGCAACCAGCCAATTTTCTTCCCTCTTTTCAGTTTGCTGAACGTCTCAGAGCTGAAGGAATTATCTGAAGGGTTCCACTAACCCTTCTAGCTTTTGGCACAGAGATCTTTTGTGCTTACTCCCAAAATGTTGAAGATCTTGCCACCTGGAAGATGACCATCATGTCAATTGTTGAACACTATGCAGAGAAAGCAGAAAAGCTTGTTAGAATTATTGGAAAACTTCCTTCAAATTGTTTGTTTATTCGGCTCTATTTTTTACATCAGTGTATAAAATCCTGGAATATTTTCCCCTTTTTGCAATAATAATGAATCAGCAAAATATTGAAGTAAGGTTCTCAACAGAAAACTTTATAAGCCTACCTAAGTTGGATTGACCAGATGTCAGACGTTTGGAGTAAGTTGCAGAACTCACTCGGTAATACTCTCAGGTTGAGTGGGTCAGAGACAGCTTTCTTATGTTTTCTGCAAAACTCACTGTACTTGCTTGCATTGCAAATGGCAGCCAAGGATTCCCCAAATCAGGCACTCGGCTGGGTGGCTGCTGTTATTACCTTCTGTAGAAACTGTTTGTGTTATTCTGTCAGTGCCTCAAGGAACAGAGCAGATCTCCTTCCTGCTGCCCCAGGAAAACAGCATTTAGAAAGTGATATAGGGGTGAGGAATGAAGGTAGAGGAGGTTCGGTGCCACTTCCTTCTGTTATGTCCTGCAGACAATTTCCTTCTTGTTTTGTGAATGACTCATAGGCAGTAGCCCATAAAGGGGGATTTATTAGGAGGCAGAAGGGAAGGTAACTCTGTCCTTCAGTATGTGATGTATTCATTTTGAGTCTTGTGATAAGAAAGCAGCTGTGCTCACACACGTTATATAACAAAACTGTTCTGGCATCCATAGTCAGATGATTTCAGTCACATCCAAATTTCCCTTTCTACTGCATGGGGCTGGTATCTCGATTTGTAGAGATTTAAACTAGCCAGGGAGGCCTTTTCCTAATGGAATTTTACACCTATTCAGTTTACTTGACATCGTGGAAGTATACTACAAGAATCCTTTATGTGATGAAGGATGTAACCCTTCTATTTTAAACAGATAAAAGATGGAAAGTAAATGTGATCTTGTTTTGTGGAACTAACACATCAGGCTGGCATCAGTGGCAGCAGCTGCTATTCCCAGTAGGCTCTCAGGGTGTTCGTCAGAGATTTTGGAGGAAATTTCACTCTTCCTAAACTTCATCCTTGACAAATGTTCACAAATGTGTGTACTGCCAAAATAATAAGGTGTGGTTGTGAAGCAAAGGATATTTCTCTGTGGGAAGAGAGGTGTTGTGAAAGTCTGGTAAAGAGACATGATCAGATTGTTGTGTTGAATATCTGACTGCAGATCTATACATTCCATTTGAAAATTTGCAGGTGATGTATTTATATCAACTGAAAATGGTGTCACGGACATAAATTGATGATATTTTTATTTATCTTGAAACTTACTGTCAAACTCGTTTATCAACCTGGAAAGCACGGCTGCATGTTCTTCTACTTATTCAAAGCTCACTGTTTCACTTTGCAGAGCATGCTTCCCTTTGTGAGAGCCTTTCATGTGTGCTGTATTGATTGTGGTACCAAGTAAAACGTTGGTATTAAACTTCTGTTTTCCTTAAACCTTTTGCAATGAAAAGTCAAATTACTTAATTCTGAGGAAAGGGACGTACCCATGAGTGGTTCACTCTCTTGCCCTTATATCATGTGCTTTTTCCCTGACTAATCTACCTGTTCAGTGAATTGAAAATAATTGATGGAAGTGGTATGCCAAGTTTCAGTCAAATGCATTGGTTGCAAGTATTTTGGCAGGATGTACGGGAGGGAGAATTGGAGGACCTGTAAGAAATTATATCAAATGTCAGTTTGCTTCTGTGAGGCTTCACACAGAATAGATGCTGTTCTCAGTAACAAAAGCCCTTGATCCTGTCCAGTGCAGATGGATACAGCAGAGCTGCAGCTAGATGGGTTTGCATGTGGGAGTGCACAGAAGCCAACAATGGGCTCACTCCTTTTTCAACAAGATGTAGTGTGGCAGCAGGATGTGGGGATGGTCCTTTCACAGGGAAAGAACAGGAAAGCTGCTGGGCAGGGCAGTCCTCACTGGACTGTATTTCATGGCAGCCCATAAAATACAGTGCCAACCGTAGCAGTGCTGTTCTTCTCCCATACCTCATGTTACCAGGCATGGCAACACATCGACCCTGAGCTAAAAAACAAATGTTTTGTCCAATGCTTCTTTAGTCTTCTGTTTTGTTTATGAGTGAGTATGATTTAGATCTGAAGGAATAACGGGCAATATTATTTCCCAAATAGTTTAGGCTTAAAATCATAAAATTTAACAGATGAATAATTCACTGTATATATTTGTGAATTATTTATCCACTTCTGAATGCTGAATAAATGTAGCCTGATGCAAGGTGTAGGAGTCTCTGTGCCTTTCCAATGACATCAGCATGTTCTGGATCAAGCCTTAAAAGGAAAAGGAACATAAACAAATAATTTGTTAATTTGATGATCATGTGAAAACAATTCCATAAAATATCAACAAATTGCTCTCAATTTGTGATTTGTATAAATTGCATTCTACCAATGCCAAATACATTTTTAAAAGTGTGTGCTCTGTTCAAATCCAGTTTTAAACAGAAAATTTTGGTTTCTCCACCCATCTGTATGGAGGTGTAACTTTTTGGCAATTCACACAGTGGAGAAAGTCAACATTTTTAAGTGGCAAAAACTTAAACTGGATGGATCATACTGAAGATGATTACAGATTAGTTTTTGACAAACAGAAACTGTAAAAAATTGTAAAAGATTTTCAATCTGAAACAAAATTTGGTATATTTTTAAGGGAAGCTCATGAAACGGGTATTAAAGTTGCAAAAAAAAAATGCTTTCAGGCTATGAAAAAATTAATTAATTTAAATAGAAACGGTGTGTTTCAGTAAAAAGACGTTGATGTACTATGTGTGCAATCTAGCCAGGTTGTTATATTTTGGATGTTTCTATTTTGGCATTGCCAATCATGTCTTCTGCTACTTAGACCGCATTTTAGCAAACATTGCTTTCACACTAAGAGGTGAATGTTTTCATTCCTGCTGAGCTGAGAATGGCTCTCTGCTGCACTGTCAATGACAATGCGTGATGAGAGAGGTTCTGTTTGCACCAAATTCGGTCTGTGTGGGACTTAGTGCTGGTTTTGCCATTGCATCATGGGCACCAATCAGACTAAACTGTTCCAGAGTGCAGGAATGCAAAGTAGTGCATCTGTAGAAGATGTAAAAATGCTGCTGCTGGCATGAATGGGAGTATATGAAAGGGAATATATTTTATAGGCATGCCAGTGGAAGAAAGGCATCTACACAAGCAACACGTTGCTTGGATTACTGAAACAGCAATGACATTGATGTTTTATCTAACATTGTGACTTCCCATTACTGTGACTAAAGAATTACATTTGATGACAAACAGTAATTGCTTACTGTTTTACTTCTATTTCTACGCATATCACCGCCTATTTAAAAACGTGTTTATTCCTACTTTTTTGAACAGCAAAGTCTCACTGTTTCTCATACTGAAATTCCATTCCTCACATCCTTCCATCTTGGTCTCCAGCCTCCTTCCTCAGTAAAATGTACCTGTTTCAACATTGAAGGCAATGCTGCTGCTGCATGCAGCCACTGAGCAAGGTGACTGTTGTGTCCTGTACTTGCCTTTCTCACTAATATAAGGAAGACAAATCTGGCAGCTCTGCAGTGTGGTTTACTGCAAGCATCACTCACTCTGGGTTTGCTCCAAGAAGAGCAGATATTCTCTAAAGAAACCATCAGTGCATTTCACTCAGTACCACCCACTGACACCCAGAAGATCAGCTTTTGACTGGGACAGTTGGTCTTACAGCCATACAAGTCCCAGTCAGTTGGCAGCACGGGCAGAGTGCTCATCTATCTGTGGGTACTATGTAAGCATGTCCTGGGAGACTTCCCTCTATTGGAACAGTGCTTGCTGGCAGAGGCTGTCAAAGTGCAGCTTGGATGCTCTCTTCCTAAGGAGATTTATTTAATGAATTCTATAGTTAATAGCTATGGCATTGTAGAGAAGGCTGCTTGTTGAAATAACATTTTTTTGGTAAGATTGCAAATTTGGCTGATACAGCAGAAAAGGTGACATCAGATGGGAGCCTGACTGATGGCCCATGTCTCTCGGGTTTAAAAAGTAGACAGGGACAAGGTCAAATATGCAGTAAGCAAGTTAAAACATCTTCAGAATTGTGCGCTTTTCATCAAGGTCTGCAGTTCAAGGACAAAAGAATTAAGGGCACTTCTGTGACTTTTTTTATGAAAATGTCCTGGATGGTTGATCACACTTTCTTGTGCCATCCTAAGTGATTAATCTGATGGCAAAATAAAAAATTACTAGCATTTGTAATTTTATTGACAATGTACTTAAGAGCTACCACTTTGAGTGCTGCTTTCCTGAGAGGGTTCTGTCTAATGACTGAGCAGTCATGGATAGAATTGGGATTTTAGAATTACTCTGAGGTTTTTGGGTGCCTTGTGTAAAAAACATATATTTTTTTCCTTTGTGCTTAATGAGAATATTTTTTGAGCGTTTGGCTAATTTATTGCATCCAGATCAAAGGACATCTTTATTTTAAGGAAAACCAAATTCTCAGCTGATACAGTGGCACTGTCTTATTGGCTTCAGTGGGACTATATTGATTACTGCAGATTGTATAACAACCCCAAGACTATGTGCTTTTTGTGAAGAGATGTTCACAAATAAGGTATTCTGAACTATATTCTCTCACATCAATTAACTTGCTTATAAGAGGCAGTAATTACATTTGTCCATGGAACCATACGGATCAGAGCACAATTTCATGCAATTAAGTTCTATTTTTGAAAATCACTGAATTACGGAACCTGAAGTTTCTTTCTTTTCTGATTTTGATGGATTAATTGGTTTGTCCTACTTTAATATTTACGTAAAACTATATTGATATTTTCAGCTTTTTTGGTTGTACTTCAATTACTCATCTAAGTATTCATTCTGGTAAGTTAGGATCTGTTATATTGAGATGAGTGATTAGATGTTATATGCACAGTTCTGCCTTTGACATTAGATGCATCAGTTTTATAACAGGTGATGATGGTAAAATATCAAATTTAGAATTTAAACTTTCGAATTTACCAAATTTCAAAAATGCTGGTTATAAGCCATTCAGAGGCTCAGCTGTGTACATTGGTACTGTTGTTTGTTGATGGTAGCTATTTAGGACTTTTCAGATTGACTTGTCATCATTGGAAACACCATCCTCAGGCTCCAATTCAACCCTACATGTGTTGAATAATACAACTGGGCAGGTATGTTAAAATCTGGAGCACCACAGTTTGATAGGAAAAACCCAGTCTTCCAAAGACAACAAATCATAAAAGGTGACGTGCTTTCAGTGTGAGTGAGTTCAAACCAGAAGTCCTTGAAGAGCTATAAGGACAACAGCTTGTTCACATTATTGCGTGACTCAGAGCTGGATGTCAGTGTCAGTGTTCCTGGGGTTGTTTTGGCATGAGGAGGTGAAGGAAGTATTTTGACAATGTAGTTGGCATGCCACTGTCTTTGTCCACTGTTGTAAGGGCTTTAAATAGATACTTTCATCCTCTGTCTCTTTGCACTTTAGCAAAGCAGAGAATACTAAACTCCAGCAAAGGCGGTTTGGTTGGCCGTGTCTTAAATTGCTTATTAGTGTGAATAGAATCTGTAAGAAGAAACAGAGTTTACTGTTGAATACCAAAGCGGGGAAAGCAGGGAAAGAACACATTACATCTGAATTGTATCTCTGCTTAGGCAATCATTCAGGCCATTTATTGACATGGCACTGTCACAGAATCGTAGAATGGCTTAGGTTAGAGGGGACCTTAAAGATTATCTAATTCCAATCCCCCTGCCACTGACAGAGTTGCCAACCCTGCCCAGAGACCACCCTGATTTTCTGTCACACAAAATCACACAAAAGTGTGTTTAGCCCAATATTTTCTCTCTGCTGACAACTAGCTGCTGATACCTTCTGCAGAGGTCAGAAAGATCTCTCAGTTGTTGGGCTCACACTCACATATGGTATTTGAAAGGTCTTGATGCCTGATGAGGGCAAAACCATTTTGATAAATCTCAGGACTACCAATCCATTAGCACAGCCCTGTCACTAGCAGGATTAGTGAGATGAGCTAAGGCCCACTGTGCAGCAGGGACTTCCTTGAGGAGAACAAGTTGTGCATATACTAAAGTACCACAGGGACTGTGCAGGGACTGCATCTTTCTTAGCTGTGTCTAAGAAAGTCTCCCTGGCAGTGTTCAAGAGGTGATGAGGAGCTACGAGATATGGTTTAGTTTGTGGTAGCGATGGTAATGAAAAGACGGTTGGACTAGATGATCTTGCAGGTCATTTCCAACCTTGTGATTCTATGGTTGTGCCGGCTACGTAACATGGAAGAGACACTGTTATCCTACACGTTATTTTCATTGCTTAATCAGCTGTAAAAACCAAGCTGGCTTCAGATGGGGCTGGAATAATAGGACAGCCTTGTATAAGCCTTTGGTGGGATGAAATGGGTTTTCATATGGACTGCACTGTCCAAACTAGAAAATACCCCCCACTGCTACTCATCTACAAATGATCAAAAAGATTGTGGAATTGTGTTTAATGACAGTGGGCCGTTTTGCCTGCACATGATTAGAAGCAGGACTGGAATGAATGGCCAACATTTGCAATGACCGTCAGAGTTCATTTAACTTATTTCTCTGGGGAATCAGAGGTGACACCAACTATTTCAGCTTTTGTTGTTACTTCAGGAAAACACCATCTCTGCTCTGATTGTACTAGGATGCTATTATGCATAAGGCATTTGTGAGTAATTCTGCCTCAAGGACAGAGTTGCTTTCCTCGGAGGAAGGATATGTTGCCATGAGAGGTATCACAAGTTGGTGTGTTTTGCTTTGTTTTTATGGTTCCATTTCACTTTCTCACTCATCTTATTCTCATTCAGCCTCAGGAGAGGCATGGTGTTGTATTTAAAGTGCAGATTTACATAGCAGCAATTTGTCAGTTAACTTAAATGAAGCAGGTGCTATGCTTCAGCTCACAAGAATGTGATTCCTAGCTGAACAAAGCCTGACACACTTTTAACTGGCTTGTTTACACCACCAGCCCTGCTGTTTCAACAGCCGCACTCTCCAGTATCTCATATTAATTGGGAGCTGCAGCCAGAAGGTATCATGTGTCACTGTAAATTGTCAGTTGTTGACTGCTGCATGTGAAACTGAATCACTACCTTAAACGTGGCATAGTGACAAACAGCACTTAGCACACAAACCTGTAATTCCTGCAACTCCAGCTATGAAAGGAAGACTATCACCCATAAAACAGTGCACGTCTCTGCTCTCCCTGGGGATTTCTAAAGAGAAGCTGGGGATGTAGTGATTGTGTGGGTAATGGAAATGCAGATGTACACTCCATTAAATACAGCACTATCAGCTGGTTACTAGCTCCATGTACTGCTTAACTAATAATCGTAGTGTTGCAAATTACCAACCCTTAGCTAATAGAAGCTCCTTGTGTACCTGACTAAAGGATTTGCTCCTCCATTTCAGTTGCTCTTTGCTCTGTTTCCCCAGTTTTGCTCTCTACCTCTTGTTGCCTCTGGTACCTCTCCTTTTCAGCCATGTTAAATGCTACATCAGCATCAAATTCAGAGTCTTAAGCACTGTCCTTCATACTTTCTCTTCCTTAGTTTTGAATATGAAGCTAACCTTTGGTTTCCTGTTACTGATTTACTGATCATTCTGAGACTCTTCTCGCTTTCCTCCAAATGTTGCAGCCTTCCAGTACTTAAAGTTGAGCCTACAGGAAAGCTGGAGAGGAACTCTATCTGATGTAGTGACAGGACAAGGTAATGGTTTTAAAGTAAAAAAGAATAGGTTTAGGTTGGATGTTAGGAAGAAATTCTTCACTTTGAAGATGATGAGGCAATGGCTCAGTCTGCTCTGAGGAGCTGTGGGTGCCCCATCCTTGGCTGGCTGGAGCTATGGACAACCAGGTCTAGTGAGAGGTGTCCCAAGTTCCAAGGGTGCTTGGACCTAGATGATCTTTAAGGTTCCTTCCAACCAAACCATTCTATGCTTCTGTGATTCTACCCTCCTAAAACAACAACATGGAAACCCTCTTACAAACCTTGTATTCCACATTTAATTATTCCTGAGTATTTTTGCTTTCATCGAAACTAATATGAGGTCCACTACAATTTTTTACACTATCATTGGGTATTCATTGTTGGCCTTACTCCTTTAAAACCATTTCACCAATTGCTCTGCTTTTTTTCAGGCTTACATCAAACTGTACTGCTCATTCTACAGTGTTCCTTCCTGTCTCCACCCCTTTTCCAGGCTGCTGGAAATGTCACATCTGCATCTTCTCTCTCATAGAATAAGGAGAAGGAATGAGTTGCTTTGTGTTTGTAAAGTCTTGTGCATTCTTCCAAACTATACAAGAAAATTTTGTATTTATCTATTATCAATAAGACTGAATCTCCAATCCCCTTGGCTTACCTTGATGTCAGTGCAGCAGAAAATGCTCAATATATTTGTTTTTCCAAGATGAAAAAATTAATATTTTATTTCTTTTATTAAATAAATCATGTTTTGCTGGACTACCATGCTTTGAGGTATAAAGATACTGCATTAATTACCACCCCAGCCCCACTTCCTTCAGCCCTTCCAATGAACTAAAGAAGAATCACTGAAGCACTTCTGCTATTTCTAATTAAAAAGATACTTTGAGAATTTGACTCAACTTCAACTATGGAATTCATGTAGTCTCTAATTAGTTATGAGAGTGATCTTTCCCTTCTCACGTTTGCTTGGATAAATGTGTGTTCCAAGCTTGCACGCTTGTGGTAGCCAGAGATAAAGCATGGGCTTGAAGATGATAAGAGAGTTGTTGTAAGTCTCCAGCTGTTGCTATTTTATTCTCTGTCTTTTTAAAATCTCTTTAATAGCCATTGTTAGCATCTTTATCAAATCAGGGTTGTCATTCCAATAAGTAATCCACATGTTCCTCTCCTGGCTACTCTGCCGTGTTAATCCGCTTTCTGTAATGAATATGACTGGAAGCCATCTATCCACTCTGAGCAGCACTCCAGGTCTTGCAAAACACATTGGGGAGCATATTTATTTATGCATTACTATAAATGCACAATGAATGTCATACTTTTCACGGAATAGCCTTGAGTAAGTTCATTTTATGAAAAGCTTTCTGTTTGTGCAGTCTTGCTACTTGATAAGAGAATGTTTTCTGGGAAAAATAAGTGGGGTACAAGTAGTTATCATAGTACAAAGTGAACTATTATCCTAGCTAACCAAAAATTCAAAAATGTTAGTGCTTTTACAGAATTTGTTCAGCTGTAAGTACCACTTTTTGTGTATTCTTTTTCTTAGCCGCTCTCAAGAGGTGCCTGCCTTCACACTGGCTTGAGGATCAGCCAGTGTGATTGAGGATCTGGTGCACAAACGGTGATATTGCATTGCTCAGAAAGCTGAGCCCTGCACCACCCTTCTCTGCGAGAACTTAAGAGACTTTCTCATGACCTTGGGTACTGGAGGAGGCAGAAACACAGGACAGTACAGCACAGAGTGCTTAAAGAAAAGAAATCCATTGGGATGGTGTTAAGCATGCTTCTAACTTTAAATGTACGAATCTGTCCCATTTAAATCAAAGTTAATCAGAAGCCAAGAATTTCTGTGGCTAAGGAAATATTAAGCATACAGTTGAGAATCTTCCTAAATTAGGACATTGGCTACATTTTCTTCAGTTAAAGATGGATCTCTTGGAGCGAGCCAAATGTTAGATTATTCATAGTGGAACACTTAATGTGCTAATGCTTAAACATGTGTCCCCACACATGAAACAACAGACATTAGGAAAAGTGGCAAAATTGGGAATATATTCCTAAATTCCACTTGTACCACAGTTATAGCTTGCTTTTATGAAAAACCAAGTTGTGGTAGTATTTTCTAATAGCCATGACTAATTGTTAATATAATAGCTGTATGGATTAAGTAATCTGCTTGTATATAAGGTACCATCTTTCATAATAAGACACAATTGTAATGAGTTTTTCTACCCATTTTCATTGTTGTATGATTTGGTAACTGCTCAATATGAGTTACTTTCCAAAGTGTACATATTAAGTCTTATCACTGAAACAAACGAAAATTATAAAAGGGAGACTTGACACTGTTTCTTAGCC
The DNA here is from genome assembly GCF_019238085.1 of Lagopus leucura. Taxonomy (NCBI): domain Eukaryota; kingdom Metazoa; phylum Chordata; class Aves; order Galliformes; family Phasianidae; genus Lagopus; species Lagopus leucura. The sequence goes on along the minus strand of NW_024962257.1, from coordinate 9,569,207 downwards.
AGGAGTTCTATAGCACTTGTGAAAGATTCTTTATGACAGTTATAAAGACATGTTACTAAAATACTTTGTGTTTCTGGAAGCCTATCACAGTCTATAAATGTCTCCCAAAAGCATGCTAAGAGCATTCTGATATTGCCATCCCAAATATACACATTTCTCCCTTGTCTTGAAGCAAACTATAGCAAATCTTTGATTTGGACTGTCAGGAATAACAGTCACCCCTAAAGGGAGATGTTTGACTTCCATCTGTTTGGGGGTTGTTTTTTATTTGTTTATTTTTTGTGTGCTTCTCATCTGCTAATTTTTTCACTTCTTTTTTCTTTTGAAGAAACTTTATTTAGTTTTGAATATTTAAGTAAAATGCAAAGAACTAAGAAAAGTACTAGCAGAAGGATTAGTATAATTTAGAAATAGAAATTCATCCTAATGAACATTCACTCTAATGGAAAATATACTAGCAAGAATTTGATGTCTTCATATTGTGTTATTCCCCCACGTCATTGTTAAATTACACTGTAAAGAAGCACAAACTTTCTATCATTGCCTTCCATGGGATTTCTGCAGCACAGCCCCTCCTGCTGCTGTCTGCACATGTGGAGGGTCGTTTTTCTTCATGATCAAGTTGTTCATTCATTCTGCTAAGTATCACATCATTTTCTGGTAATGTACTGTGACTCGAGTTCACAAGCAGAGAACCTCTGTGGGAAGTTGTTTGCTGCTATTTCTATTCAACACCTCAAGCTGCTTGCATATTTTATTGTTTACTTTCCCTCCACGGCTTCATTTTACAAAAAATAGGGTTGTTTTTCACCACGGGAATGGATAACGTGTACATTTTCCATTAATTCTCTGAAGGTTTTTGTTGTTCCTGATGTTCGTAATGGAGTACGTATTGGCAACTGAGTTGACAAATATATAAAGATTCTACCAGTGTGAAATCAGTATCGGATAACGCTGGTTTTAATATAAGTGAATTTTGAGAACCCACCATAATAAATACCAAACATTCCAAATTTCAGCAGTCAGTGAGCGCTGGAAAACACAACTTCATGTTGAGCAATTCAGAATCCAAATGTTTAAATCAGCTTTCTCAATTTCAGCCTGTAAGGTAATCTAGCAAGCCCGAACGGTTCCAGCCCACAGTGCTCTATCCTCCCTACAACCAGAACAAGAAAGACTGCAAATACAGCAGTCACCTCTGACCCCAGGTTCACTCTATGGAGTGTTTTGAACTGTAGATGCATTGCTAATATTTGAAAGGATTCCCAGAATGTTTGTCTTACTGAAAAGAGTTACTGTTTGGGGATTAGATATTACAGGGTACACCACCATTTTAAGGGACACAAAGCATAGAATCACCATCTGGGAATTCCTGACCTTGGTGCTTTTCACTCAAGCAAGGGTGTGAAAAAATGCCAATTTTTCTACTGCAGGGATTGCTGGCTTTCTTATCAATTTTATTTCTTAAAACAAAGAAAAGAAGAAAGGCTTGAAATGATAAAGGCAAGGGGTAGGAGGTGAGTTATGAAAGAAAGGGTCAGAGAGAGAAATCTGGAGAAACAGCATTCTAATATACCGTAACTAATTAAAACCTAGGGAAGAACAATTACAAAAAAAGGTCTTTGTGAAAGGGCATCGAGTTTCAACACCTGTGATTTGCTCAGAAAGGACCCAGCAAGCACAGGTGAAACCAACACAAATGATTAGATCTCCAGTTGCTGGGAGCTCCAGGAGAGCGAAGGCCAATCAGGACCAGGTTGGCCAAATTAAAAGAATTATCAGCTGTTCCTGTGCTTAGTTTGAGTGAGGTTGTGGAAGAAGGCATGGTGTTTATGAATGTTTTCTGGTCAGTTATCTGGTAGTGAAATGCAGGTCCTGGAGAATGGTATCCTACTTCAAGGTAAGGTAACAAAATTCTGTTTTGGCTTAGGTTCATAGCTTTTTGTTGTTGTTCTTATGAGGAACTGTTTTCCTAGTTCTTTTTATTTTTATATGGATTGCCATTCTCTGTAATGCTGAAGGTTGAAGAGGATAGTTTTATGTTGGGTATAAAGAAAAAAATCTTTTATGGTGATGGCATTGAGGTGCTGGCACAGGTTGCCAAGAAATCTGTTTTGTGCCTTGTCCCTGCATACTTTCACTGTGAGGTTGGATCGAGCCCTGTGCAATCTCATCTAGCTGTGTGTTTCTCTGTTCATTGCAGGGGAGTTGGACTAGATGGCCTCTAAAGGTCTCTTCCAACTCTAAGGATTCTCTGCTGAAGTTGAAGGAGTGGTTTTTCAGTGTGGTTATTTTAAATAGCCAATATGTGGTTGTCTCTATATAAATGTGCTGGTGTTAATTAGGGGTAGCTTCAGTACTGCTATTAAGGAAGTTAATCCAGTGGGTTTTTTTGCTGCTGTTTTTTCTGACTCCTTGTATTCTGTCTTTAGACCTTCCTTCAATTTTTAGAGATGAAAGTGGTGGGGAGTCTCAGAAGTGAAGAGGAAAGGTATGGTTTGATAATACCTGTGTTTCTGGCCAAATTTCAGTCAAAATTCTGGGCTTGTTTTGTTGGTAGCTTATGCTGTTATGAAAAGCTTTTGCTATAGAAACAGTGGCGGCTCTTGAGGCTGAAGCTGCATGCTGGTCTTCAAAGTTTCTTTTTTTTAAGACAATAAGCTAAAACTTGGAAGTGAATGTGCTCTTACATATGTTTTCTCTTAAGTACTGTAGCATACCTGGTTTGGTGTTGAGTTCAGCCTGTAATCCTGGGGTTATCTCCTATGGTCTCTTGTGAGCTTTTAACTGTACTGGACTGACTTGCTTGTGTGTAGGAAGAGGGTGATCTGTTATCTTCCTCTGATGAGAAAGTGATACAGATTCAAGAGCATTTCCTTAATAGAGCTTGCGTTTCACTATCCATTTTTCCTTCAGGATTGTGAGGAATTTTTGGTCTTTGATTTAAAGACATATATGCTTCTACATTTTGCAGTAGAAGAGTGCAGTGCTTTGGACTGAAAATGCATACTGCTTCTTAGTGAGCATCCACTGCCAGTTTTATTGTGGCACAACCATTAGGTTCATTGTCACAGCTGTAAAAGCCATGATGTTCTCTCTAGTAAAACTTCCTTTTTATTTGTTTTGTTTTATAAACCTTTCCTTTGTTTCTCTCAACTAAACCAGATTTTGCAACTCATTTGTATTCAGGATCTAGTGAAATGAAAGAGAATTACATACAGTGTTGCAGTTGGAGTGAGTTTTGCTAGATATGTGGCAAGCAGTTCTTTGTTTTGGATGTGGTGCATAATAGTCTTGAGTACATCCAGTGTAAACAATCATAACTTATGACCTTTATTATGTTGTTGTCTTTACCTTTCCCGCTGAGTTCTAGTTTGCTTTATTGTGCCACTAAGAACTACAGATGCAAATGACTGTGAAACAGGCCCTGAGGTTTGGAATGGAACACAGTTGCAAACTCAGATATAACACTGACTGAGGACGAAAGTGGTGCAGAAGCCATCAGTTAGTGCGGCTTCATCAGCCAGCATAGCAGGAGTAATGTAAGACCTGTGAAGCTCTTTGAAGAGCTGATGTACTAGCACTTCTTCCTTAGTAGCACCACTCTGACTTATCTTGTACTTCTGTGTTACTCTGTCTGGCAGCCCAGTACACTGTCAGTAATAATGGTGCTCTGGTTACTATGCTTATCTCTTTAGAATTTATGCACCTCTTGCCTTCTGTGAAAATACAGGCTTATTTTAAGTTGCTACTTCATCAAGGCACAGACTGGCTTTGCGCACTGCATTTTATTTTTGCTGCATGCTTCCTTGTGTGAATTTATGGAAGGTGGAGAAACGAGCTTAAGAATTTAGAAATTCTATACTGATCCACTCTAATAGCAATGATCCTTCTTTGTACTCCTAAATTTTTTTTGTCTGAATGGTGAAAAAGTTCTTGTTCTCCACCAGCACATCTGCAGATTTCATAGTAAAGAAAATGGACTGGCAATGAACTCCTGTTTCTGTGAATCTTATGTTCCTGTGTTGCCAAACAACATCATGTCTCCAAAGAAGTATGTGCTATTACCAGCACTTGACCAGTTCACATGTTTGTCACTGAGGAGACTTGCTGAGTTGGGTAATGGGGGGTGGAAAAAGTCCCATGTAAAGGGAATTGATCTGCAAGCATGTTTCTGCTCGTGACTTCTTCCATGAGTACTCTAATATCCTATGGCCTCCTTTTCTACCAGTACTGCTCCATTGGAGCACCATCCCACCTTAAAATATGTATCCTCCTAATTCCACTTGAAGCTGGAAAAGACTTTTCTACTAGTCTTGCAGGGGGCAGATCCTATAACATGAGGAGGTGCACCCTGGGCTGCTCTTTAAGCAGGAGGATTCTGATGCAGCCAAACCCAAAGGTGCCATGTCCCAGTTACAGCTCTCAAAACATGTGAAGCAACTGTTTTCTTTTGTATGCATGCTCCATGTGGCGTGTTCCTGGCAGGCTCTTCTCAGTGCCATTAATCACCGATTTCCCTAGCCTGAATTTGGTGCCCGTCATATGCAGCAGACTTACAGCCAGAATGCTGTATGGCAGTCAACCACTGCATTTTTGGATATAGGAGGTAATTCTCCTTTCCCTAGGTTACAGGTACATTCTTGTGGCTTTCCTTCCAGCTTTGCAATGACTGATGTTTGTCTGCAAATTAGACACTAATACTGTGAGAAACACGTGTGTGTGGAGGCTGCAGGGCTGTGAATTATGTGTACGTTTTCATGCAAACAAGATACTGCTGCAATATAACAGTGAAGTATAAAGTATCACTTCTCTTGTAAGTTCTGGGTAGATTTTCATGGCAGGATTAATGTACTGCAAAATGCCCCTTGTCCTTTCGTGATGGCTATAGCTTATCTGTGTTCCTCTTGCTCTAGAGTAAACAAACTGTTGTAACTTAAATATTGGCAAGCTTCCAGAGAAGCAGTGTATGCAATCCAGGGGTGTGTTGTAAGGTGATAATATCGTGCACAATATAAAATGGGGTCTGGATGTACTGACAAGTCCAGGCCCTTTAAGGAAATCCACTTGAATGTTCTGAGGGTGTACACATTTCTTTCTCTGAAATACTTGTCTGGTGGTTTAACTGGCTGCAATGCTGTGAAAAGTGTTTACTGGACATCAGGATACAGAACATGGGAGAAAAATTTACTGTCAAGACAAAAATCAGTGAGTAGCTTCAGAGAGCAGACAGGGTTAAAGGTGCTCTATTCTACCTGCTTATGTCATAGGATAAAGCTCTATGATTGTTCTAAAGACAGCTTTGTATCTTGAAAAATGGTGTGCTGCTTTAGTTTTTTTTGAAGGTGGGGTCAGGTGTAGATCTGTATCTTGGGACTTTTTCTGCTCAGATTCAAGGCTCTAAGATTCTGCAAATCAGAACTGAATGATATTAGCAGTCCTGTGCTGTGGAGAAAACAGGAATGGGATGCAGATAGTGCAGTATCAGCCTCCCAGCATAATGGAGTCTTTGCCCAATATCTGCCACCAAATTAGGCACAGGGAAGTGGTAAGGGGCACTGCAGGAAAGGAGAGGCTTCCATTTTTTTGTATAATCCCCTTGAGCCAATCTGAGGCTCCACTTTTTTTCCCCCATCTAACAGTGAATTAAGTGGCTTGCGTAATCCAGTAGCAAGACAGTATGCCATGCAAACAGAACTGACCCCATACAGAAAACTCAAAGGGTCATTTTTTGGTACTATCAGTTGGGGGGTGGGGGTACTATCAGTTGGGGGGTGGGGGTAGCTACTGCAGGATGATGGAGACAGATCAGAAGGCAAGGTAATGATGCAGTATCCTCTTAAATGAGGTTACTATTAATTTACTGTACTGAGCAAGATACCCAACAATGTGGAAATGAGATGGATCAGCCTAACCCAGGGTTGTGTTTCAGTATAAATAACTCTTATTTGTTATCCTTTCAGACTTAGAATGGGGAAGGACAGGAAGAGAGGAGTAATCATGGTTCATTAATAAACTTAATGCTGTTAACTTGTTGCTCCAGGGGACTCATTCATGTGACTCAAATGGGGGACGACCCCTGCAGAAATGTATAATGTTCTTTGTTGAAAAGTCACAAGTACATCCCACCCCTTTTAGCTAGGAATGTCTCCTTTGTTACAAAAATGGCTTTATCATTTGTTGATTCTGCAGAGCATGAATAATTTATCGTGGATTTCTATGAGGGCTGAACTTCTTTCAGAACATCTTTGTACAGCTTTCCAAAAGGAGCACTGTGAATGTCTGACTTGCTTGAGAGGCATATGTCAAACATTTACAGTCTTGCCCTGTTCTACCTTCCTTTGTTTTTTTCGGTAAAACCAGTATGTGATTGTGCCTGTTGTGGTCTTCAGGTGGTAGTAACTCCATGGTATTACAGGTAGTTGTATTAAGGTCTTTGCTATTTGCCTAGGCTCAGGGAAGTGATTCATATTAGAACCAGTAAGGTATTACCCAGATGTCATCATGGTTTATACCCATCTGTTGGCATGTGCTAGTCCTCACTAATGGTACTTTATGATTCCCTGTGGAGCTTGTGGCTTAGGAGTAGCTGAGTTTAATTTCCAGATCTGAGCAACACTGAAGTGGTTGGAAAACTTGGCCTGTAGCACTCGTGTCCCTTGCAATTAAGAAAGCAGGTCACTTCAGCCCAAAGCAACCCTCTGCCCAGAAACTGCATGCATCAAAAACTGAAGTATTCTATGTTTTCATGCTAGTGGTAACCTAATGAGCTTGTCATTAATATCTGTGTTTGGTAACTTTGACTACACTTGCTCCTAACTGTGGTGTGTGTTTATTTTTGAGATATTGTTTGAAGTCTCTTTAAAAAACAAACAAACAAAAAAAACCAATAAAAACAAAAAAACACACCTTGCATTTATTCTGTGTCTGAAAAGAATGAAAGCCCGACTAAAAGTTTGTCCCTTTTACTATTGAGTGGCTCAGGGGAATCAAGGCTGATAAAGTCACTTTAAAAAGCCTAAGACTAAAAATGGATCTTCTTGCTTCTGGGCCTCATCCTTTTCCTCAATATTGTTCATTACATTTCCTTTCATTGAAGACATTCATCAGGGTTCTGCCTTCTGCCATTCCTGTACACAGCCAACTTGCCTGCCTTTGTGCCATCAGTTTTCTATTTCTTCCCAGTTTCTTTCCTTGTTTGCTGTACAGTCATCTTGCAGACAGAATAAAGTCGTGCAACCTATTAATCAAATGCATTTGGGATTCCTTTGCAATTATTTCATTTGATCTGTCAGTTTGTTCAAGAGTTCCAAGATGCTGTGCATTTACTGGAGTGAGTGTTTCTTCTTGTAGGCTCTGGTATTGGCATTATAGACTGCCATAAAATTATCAGGCTAGTTAATATGTGGCCACCATTTTCTAATCACTTTCCAGGGTTATTTCAAATCCTTTAAAAAAAAAAAAAAACTCCTTATTTTCCTTATTTACTTATTTTCATTTTACTGCATTTAATGATCAGAGCGCACATGCGACCTAAAGGAAAATGTGGCTTCCCTTTGGGTGGGACTTGATTAATTGTCTCTGCACAGTGATGCATGTGTGCTGGGTAACGTTAGCATGATATCTAATACCTTACATTTCACTAGCAGTATGACTGACATCAAGGATGATGAAGGGTGAGGAAGAAGGGAATGAATTGCTGAAAAGGGCGATGCATTTATATTTGGAACCAGCATTGCCATGCCATTATCAGGATGTCTTCAAGTAAATTTCACGATTTAACATCCATCGAGCTGCCTGACAACACTAAGCCTGCATTTGTGAAATGTCTCATAGGACAGAGACATAAATCTGCGTTATCTACATAACAAGGATAGTGAGTTATGTTACACAGGAGAGGTCATAAAGATAGCTCTTCTGGAAAGCATATCTAAGAGTAGAGACCTAAAGCACAACACATTGTATTACAGTAACATGGTTTTTTTTATTGCAGCTTTGATTTTAAACAAGAACAGAAGGAAAAAATAATTTTAGGATTTAACTTTGAGTCTGGCTGATTATACCACTCACTTATGTGACACTTTACAACTATCAAACAACACTGAAATAGTCACTTCTGTCATTCTTACTTGGAGGATGACTTATTCAAATATATGTTAACTATGAATATAAAACTCATTGAGCAGAAGGGGAAAAAAGTTCCATCATACCATATCTGCTACTGATTTAAAGAACTGTGTGCTGAAGGTGAAGTTAATTTTGACTGTTCTGGTCTTACCTTCTCTATAAGGTAAAAAATGAACAGTCAGGTGTATTGGAGCGGGCGCATTTTCTTTGTTAGCGCAGCGATTCTCGTGTATTCTGCTTCTACCAGCAACACCATCTGGAAACTCATGTCACTTCACCAGGTTGATTTCAATCTGATGACAGGGGATCAAGGCTATTGCTGCATCTGCTTTCTTTGAGTTGTTGCTGTTGTGAATCGAATAAAATGTTTGTATTTAATGCAAAATACCAAAGTTTCTGCACTTGTATGGTAGCACCAAATTTTCAGAATTTTCACTGAGTTGATATTTCCATTTTATACAACATATTGCATTGGAGAAGATTTTCAATAGAATGAAGTCTGCTTTTAGATGATGCACTGGGATTCTTAATTCTGATTTTTAGGACTCAATGGTTTTGTGGGTGGGCTGGAGTAAATCACAGTGTGAAACTGAGTTGCAGCTCCTACAAAAGATTTGCTCAAAGCAAGTCCTGGATATGAAGCTGATTTATTTAAATCTTATGCTGCGTTGCAGTCTGTATTTCACATAAGTGAAAATTCATTAACAGAATGGAAAATGATATGATCGGGTTGTGGTTAGTGACTTTAAAGGGTATGTAAATCATTGCCTCTTTCCCAGTGAAGCACAATGGGAAGCTCAGACCCTTCTGATCCCTGCTTTGTCAATTAGGCTGACAGACTGAAGGAATGCTGTGTCCAAAGCTACTAACTATTGGCTTTCTGTGGCACCATCCACTTCCATGTGTTCTGAGTTATGGTTCCTCATTGACACTGCAGCCCATGTGGAATGAATTAAGCTGAACAGCCCAGAGAAGCTCAATCTTTTGCCACATTGAAGACATCTGGTTTTACTCAGATTTAAGCATAATTAATTTGTCTGAGGGATTAGACTACATCTTAGGTGAGGAGGCTATACTCTGGATGAAATGGGCTGTGCTGCATCAGGGTCTTTCCTTGTCATAAAAATGACCCAAGTGTACTTCAAAAAGGGGAAAAAAAAAAAAACCCACAAAACATAAGTATTAAATAATATGAAGGCACACAATCAAAAATTTGCCTTTGGCTGATTTCTGGGTCATGCATTGGTCTTTCAACATCTTTCTGGTGATGAGCAGTAATCCCAAATTCTATGAAAATACTGAAGGATCTCTATAAGGTAGATATTTATAAGTCCTAGTGCGAGAGTTGCTGATGGTTTTTGCCCCTTAACTTTAGTGCCACAGTATCTGCAGATTGTGAGACCTAGTGCTGGATGCTAGTAACTGCTGTATGGAAGGATGGCATCGTTACATACTGTGAAGAATGTAATAGAAATCTTCTCATAGCAGAGTCTAACATAATAGAGTTTTCAAATAATAGGTGTGTGCAGATTTTCTTTATAGACTATAGGTGGCTGTTTCTGAAGTGCAACCACAGTGCATCACAAGTGGTGATCCTGGAGACTGCCTAACAGCATCAATGTAAAAAGCCATCAGTATCGCTGAAAGCTACTTGCAAATCACTGCTGCTGTTCTCCAGGTGCTTCCTAGAGTCATCCATCCCTTTACTTCCTAGAGACCTAGGAGAAGCTGAGCAGTGTGTCCATGGACCAAAGTAGACCGTGGATTGTCTCATATACTCTAAAACAGTGTTCAAAGTGAATGTAGCTGATTGGTTATCCAATGCACTTGGTGGAGGTGACAGAATGCTAATGCTAAAACAAGGTAGAAACAGAAGCTTAGAGTCTCTTTGCCTGTGAAAAGTGACAAACAATAGGTTTAAATGCCTATTTGGATGTAGAGGAAATTTATTTATAAGTCTGTGTTCTTGGCAATTATGGATAGGGTAACAGTAACAGCAGAAAAAGTTCTAATGACATTTGTCTATGAATGGCTGAGAAAAAACCATAAATGCAATTACTGTTCCCTATGTGCTCAGTATAACCAGTGTAAAAAAAAAAACAAACAAACAACAACAAAAAAAAAAACCCAAAAACAGTTAATACGTTAGAAAAAGGGGAAAAAAACAAAACCCTCATAAATAGAAAGGGAGATGTTCTGTCAGCAACTAAAGCTTTGTTTTGATGCTAAAAGAACGAATACACTTTTACCACTGTTTTTACTCCTAGAAGGCCAGGAACTCAATGTCTTGTAGTAGTCTCATCCTGAAAATGGCCTTAATTGCTGCAGAACATGAAGACAACTTTCTACAGAGCCACTGCTTTTGAATTTGTTATTTCTAATCCTTACCTAATAATAGTTAGATCTAAGCATATGAAGATCTCTATATATGTCTTGAGTGTAGCTGCTCATCTGAGAAGAAGGTAGCTCATCTAAAACTGACTGTGCTCCACAGTCCTAAAATCATTTTGGTTCATTTTGGACACTATTTTTGCATGACTGGCACCTTCTGTCTGGTGTCTCTGATGTGGAGGTTCTGCAGAGATTTAGCACTGCATGCTCAGCATGTGTGAGATGGAGATGCTGGACGGTGTCACTGGCAGTACAGTGTTCCCCCAGGAAATCCCCCTACATAACAGCTGTCCCAGTGACACATTTTCCTTTGACTCCAGAAAGTGCAAGCTGTTGGAGTTACAAACTGGGGCGTCCCTGCAGCGTTTGCTTTCTTCTGCCTTTATCTCCCATAGGGACCTAGATATTGCACTAGAAGAACACAGTTTTGCTCTGACCAAAACAAACCTCAAACCAGCTCTGTAAGCCTGTGCTGGGTCATAATAAGTGGACTGCTGTGCTTCAAACTTCTCAAGAGCCCAGCAGAGCCTTAAATTGCTCTCACAGGAAGATATCACATTGTTAGGCAGTACAAAACCCTGTGCTCACAACTGTGCCTGCTCTGGGCTGCTATGAGCAAAAAGCCGCAATAAATAGGAGTGCTTTTACATCTGAGCCTGCACAGAGAGCAGGCTTCACCTGCTGCATTGTTCTAATCCTATCCAGTCATCAGATGAAGTGGCTGAGTCAGAGCAGATGCCTAAACTGTCTTTCTCCAAGAATTGTGGGAGTAGTATCACAGCATCTTCATATACTAACTCTTCTGTCATCCTTTTCCCTTCCCAATTCTTCTTCCACCTAGGTTTCTTTATTGCGGAAAGGATTAATTTAGCAATGGGATAGAAGTGGTGTACGTGGAAAAGAGATGGCACCAATCATTACCAACTGCTGTATGATGTGTGTGAAATTGAAGGTGTCATGGGAGCTAGCTAGCATGCTGGGTAGTATTTCCTATTTTAGTAACAAAATGGCTGTGACTTAAAAGGGATCATCTCCTGCATGTACTAAGAATGTTTTCATGTGGCCAGGTCAGCACAAATAAGTCTATTCAGTACATTAATGGAAATAAACAGCTTCATTGCCAAGCAGGGAAGAAGTTTGTTTTTTAAGAAGCTTAAAAGATCAGTTGTCCTACAAAGCAGTTGAACTAACAATGAAATAAACCAACTACATGAATATGTTTTGAGTACTGAAGACCACGGGGTTGGACTCGATCTCTGGAGGTCCCTTCCAACTCCTATGACTCTGTGATTCTGTAATACTTCTACATACAGTGATCATGGAATACTAAAGTCTTGGTTTTTTTACGGCATTTATTTCACAAATAAAGAGCAGTGAGATTTGTAGAAAAGCAGATACTTTTGTGGACTGATGAGAGGCTGCTTCTGTGAGTGTAAAAGCTGAGGGAATGGGGAGGAACTGTTGATGAATTAGGGGGAGTATTTAAAATAAAGGCAGTAAGGCTGTGAAACCAGGGAAGCATAACAGTACTTCTCTGTAATACCTGCAACCATTACAGGAGGTTGTAGGATTAAAACTAAACCAAGAGTATGTAAACTTCATTTTTTTGCCATTCTTCTTTCATGGAGTTTAATTTTGGAAGTAAACTGCAACTTGTCTTTTCAAAGGAGCAGTTGTTGCAGATGGGCAATGCATGGATCAGATGAGCTTACTTTCCAAAACTTTAAAATGTGAGATAGTGCAAGAAAACAGCAAATATGGCTTTGAACAAAAGTGTCAACTATGTTTACATACAGAAAATCAATTAAAAACTGCTGTGTTGTGGTTATGTGTATAGGTTATTGGTTTGCTGTATGCTCTGCAGGTATACTTTCTTTGCTAGAAGGATTTCACTGAAGTAGCGAGCTTTGTCTTCCATTGCAACTATTTCATCTCACCAAATGTTTTGTACCCTGAAGCAGTTGCTGAAATTTCTTCAGTTTGAAGCTGTTCTTGGGAGTAAACTTCCAATTCTTATTTTTTAATAGAGAAGATGAATTTCTTTAAAGTAGAACTGTTTAAGGTACGTAGGAAAACTGCTTTCCATTTTCCTTGTTAATTGTTGTGTTCTTTGGACCAAAACCAGATTAGTAGCTTTCCAAAAGTGTAGGCTGGCAAAAAGCATAACATCATTCAATAAATATCATTCTCAGCAGACAAATGAGTGAACTATGCTTGCTAACAAGTAGGAGTAGTGGAAGGTAAATGGAAGGATATCTTATTCTTCTACTGTGTTTGAAATTCTTGGTACTGTACATGGGATGAAATAATGGTGTGTAATGCATTGCATCATTTTTTGATTCAGATTGTGCTGAGTAAAAGAAAAAAAAAAAAGATACCAACATAATGGGGAGGATGTGGAATAGTAGCTTTTGAGTGGAAAGGAAAGGAGAGGAGCTGGGTAAGGAAGAACTCATTGTTCCATTGCTTTGAGCTTGATATGGCCGAAGAGTGCTTACATGTGAGTAGATTTTTTTTCTTCCTAGGAAAAAAAAAAAAAAGATGCTTCTGTTTCCACAGCTCACTGTATATTGCAAGATCTGTCTTGTCAGGCTCTAATGCTTGAATAAAACAGGACTGCTTGCTGTATTAGAGGAGGCTTAAGTAGCTACTCAAAAGTCAATCATGATTCCTGGCTGTAAATGCTATGTAACCAATGGCATCATCAAAACCACAGGCTGCAAACTGGACCTACTTTAACAAGGCCAATAATCCGTGTTTGTGCCAATGCCACCAAGTCTTGCACTGCTTTTGAAACAGGTCATAGAAGACACTGCTGGTGTCTGTAGGATTTAGCAATGCAAGTCAGGAGCACAGTTGTAGTATGCTAGGGTGGAGGAAGTTACTGTTATAGGGATAAATCTTTCTGGTTGAAGAGGTGAATGCAGCAGTTAACACTGAACAGGTGAAGCTGTGAGGTAGCAGTACTTAAATGTCAGTGTGTTAATAACCATGCTGAATTATGACACATGACAACTGATGTAAAAATTTTTAAATAAGATAAAAGGAAAGATCATTTAAAGTGAAGCTATTATTTAAAGTACTTCTAAAGTGATAAAGTCATGATCCATCAAAGAAAGATCATTAAAGAGGAGAGTAGTGAAAGTTATACTTCAAATATAATTCTATATTATTCAGTATAATGATTCATGCTTTGTGCTGTATTATGCTGAACTTACAGCATGGTTAGAGAAACTTTTGATTCTAATATGTTGAATGGATCCATCCTGGGAGATGATACAAAATGGGTGCTTGTGTGTAGCTAGGTGGCTTCCACAAGTTTTATGGGATAGATCTAGCTGTTTAAGCTGATCTTACTTAACTGAAGTCAGAGCGGCATTCACTTGTTCCTGTCCAATATCTGCCTTTAAGACTTGCCAAAACTTCTTTTCTTACAGCATAAGTGTGCATATCCAGTACCTAATAAGCATAATCCAGTACAGTTGCCTCAGCCTCCTGTACCTGTTAAGATAAATGTGTGTTACAGTACTGCTGTAACACTTCAGAGCAGTTCTAGATGTGTGTGTGCTATGTGTCTATAGTAAGAAGCAGGGTGGTGTAGGCTATGTGTTGTGGAAAAGTATGAAAGCAGATAAAGATGATATTTATTGGTGTATGGCTGGAATCCTGTAGAGCTTTTTCAGGCTGTTTGGGTGCTATCTTACATCCACTGACCAAGTGTAAAAACATGGTATAATAGGGAAACAGCCCATTGCTTTGTGCTTGCATGCCGTTTCACTTTTGCACTCTAAGCTCAAAAAGCAGAGATGTAGGTTGTTAAGTTGTTGTCTTCTGTGTGTTGTGAACATACACAGAAGGGCTGAGGCTATTGCCCTTTCATGTCTTTGCAGACATTTATGGGAAAAGAAGTGGCTCTTTGGTTTACCAACAACCTCTTCACACTAACAAAGTTTGATAGGTTCGTACTGCATGCAGCTAACAATCTATGAGATGACCTGCTGTTGAAAATCCCTGATGTGCACACTTGCACAACACTAATCTGATGTTAGGAATGTTTTTTAATGGAAAAATTATGTAAACGTGCATTCTTTCTAAATCCTTGGTATGTTAGATTCTAATTACAAGCAGGGCTACCTTGGGGAAAACTAAGCAACTATATGCTTTTAAGAACTTGGCTGATTTGAATAAGTCCAGGCTCAATACATGTAAGGAATGCTGATAACCAGCTGCCTAGCAAAGATACTGCTGCATTGTGTTGTTTGGTTTCGGGGGAGTGTGCTGTATCTTCTGGTTAAGGTCGTGCAAGCCTGTAATGTGTGCCTGGTGTACCACAATGATCTGTGCACTAGCTGTCTTACAAACCTTTTTGTTCAAACTTTCTGATGGAAAGCATAAGAAAAATCTTGTTTAGCAATGTTTTCCCAAAACCTCAGATCCAAAACAAGAAGGGAATTAGCTCTGTAGCCTGTAATGATTAGGATCTGGAAACCTGATGGTCCATTACTATTTCTTCCTGATCGACTGACAAATCTGTGGTGGAATTCCAACATGGATTCCTGTTTGTGGTTATCATGAGTGAATTTCTGGTGGAATCTTAAGAAGACAATCTATATACTACTAAATCACTTTTAGGTGTCAAATTGCATTGCTCATCTATGGTGTTGTCTGCAAAATTAAAGCCAACCAATTGGGTAACAGCTCTGTGCCTCCATAGAGGGTGACTGTTACTGGTGTGAGGTGGTATTTCTATGGCCTGTGCCTGTTTGGGGTCCATGAGATGCCTTTATGTATTCTGAGATACAGGAAGCACCTGTGGCTTCTAGAGGAGCCCAGAAGATGGGGGTGGAGGAGGAAGAGGGAAGCTTCCTTTCAGAGAGATTCCTGGGAAACAGAGGTGCAAGTAACCAGAGAGAACTGATCACTTTTTTGTTGCACTGATTTCATGCTCAGGTGAGATCAGTCTCTTCTTGTGGTAGGCCATGTACATGTTGCTGCTTATGGTAGTGAACGTAGTTGCTATGAAGCCTACTTCATAGAATCACAGAATGATACTTGAGGGAGGACAAGAGCTTTTGTTGGAGGAGAGCTTGACAACATCATTGGCCTTTCTGATAGCTCTTGAGAGTTCAAATCTCTCTTAACTCAGGAGGATCTGTAGAATTCTTAATGGATAATCCCCAAGGTATTCGAGAGTTTGTTAGACATGGGGATCAGAGGCTGTGTTTGTTCTGTCCTCATCTAGTATGGAGTAATCTTGTTTGCTGTCCACCTCTTATGATCTCATAACTGGCTGTAGCCTTAGTCTATTGAATCAGTCTCTGCTTAGAGTGAGATTGGGGAGATGTTTGTTTGCATAACTTTAAGGACTTAAAGTTCTGCTAAACCATCAGAGCCTTAACGTGGTGTGTGATGTTGAAAAGAAATGGATGCAGTAACAGTCTCAGCTATTAAGAGAGGCTACAGACTTAACACAACTTATTTTGCTATCTGGTAGTATATGTCATGCTTGCTTACAGGGTTAAAAGGAGTGGTGATAGGAGTGAGAAGGAACAGCTCACATCCCTTAATCACTATTTTCTTAAAATACCCCTATTCATTAAAAGCAAATGAAGTTCCAGTAATAAAACTTGATCCTTGCTTACATAAATTTATTCTGACACAACCTTTAATAAATTGGAAGGAGAAAGTGCCAAAAAACCTCAGTTGTGCACATCTCTAGTGTACAATACTGATATACTTTGACACCTGCACATTTTAGTTTGCATCAAAGGTCACTTTAAACTGGGGGGGGGAAGTGAGTTTAGCATAAAGTAAATTTGCTGACTTTAGCTTTTTGCAATAAAATTGCTGCTTAAATTAAGAAACTTGTTCTTAAACTATTGCCCAGTAAGTTATGTGGTTTGGACAAAGTACTGAAAAATGCTGTTTGAGGGAATATTCTTCTACTGGGTTGCTCTACCTAGTTTGACCTGAAGATAACTGTTCTGGTAGTGTCATTAGTTGATTGACTATTATAAGGTAATTCAGCCACCACTTCAGTTGAAGTCCTATATTCATGTTTAGAAGCTTGTTTAAATACCAAAAAATGCAAGGCAGAATATAATAGTGGGACTTTCATCCCGCCATAATGAAAATGAATTGCTCATTTCATTAGTCATTCTGAGGTTTGTGGCATTAGGAAAGCAAGTAGGCTCATAAGGTTGGTTTTACTAACTTTACATAAGACAGAGTAAAGTTCTGACTCTGTATGTGGCATCTTGGCAGTAGCACTTCTGGTTTGTTTATTGGCCAAACTGAAGCTGCATTTACATGAGGAGAGAGTTGAAAGTTTTTATCTGAATCTACACAAGTCTTCTCTACTTAAATGTTTAAATGGGCAATGAAGATCTTGTCCAGCAAAAGATGGACTGAAGTTTGAGATTTCTCCTGTAGTTTAAGAGAAGACCATCTGCTGGGGGAATTTAGCAAAGCTAAACAGAAAACCATGTTGGTGCTGCTTGAAATAATGTTGTCTTTTAATTTACTTTTTTTAAATCTCATTGTAATTTGCTTCTTTGAGCATCATGTGAAGTAGGATCCTGGTTCTGCAAACATCCTTTGCTGCTTAACTATAAATGTGTGCTCAAGTTGGAAAACAATATGATGTATTATGTATGCAGAATGGCAAGAAAATCAACATCTGAAAAAGACAAAAGCACAACAAATTTTGAAAACATGTTGATATTCTGTTATAGTTGTTCTTTATTGCAAGTCTCTAGAAGATAATCTTGTCTATTGTGTTCGGGTAGACTACATTGAATTTCTTTCACTGAAGGAAGAGAACTTGAATATGTCTTTTGGAAAGAAATAGGGGAGAAACAATGAGCCTTGCATGTATGTGAAAATATGTATCTAATGGTAATCCAGGGAGTTTACAAAAAGATTGTATTTCTGTTGTGTTTATTGTACCGTCTAACAAGTCAAGAAAAGCCCCTGATCCTGTAAGGGTTTCTAGAAGTCTTCACATCACACATCACAAAATCAAAGCAGAAAAGTGCTCTGTGGAAAACATATGACCTGAGAAATAGGCTCCATTTCCCCTTAATCTCTGCTTATATGTGGAAAAATCATATACAGCTACATGTCATCATTGAAAGCCTCTGAACATGTTTGTTTTTTTTCCTGTCACGCTAATGTTAATCAGAAGTGCTACATATAAATGAGAAACATGATTTTCCTTAAGCAAAATATGATGTTCAGGAAGGAAATGGGGTTTAATTCTCCTCCCTGGTTACCAAGGAGAGATATAAAGGGCAGATTTATCTTGTCAGCTCTCTGTGTGCTTATCTCTGAGAAGAGATGAGTGAAGTCTCCTGTGGGATGAACTATTTTACTGTTGCTTCTCAGATTTCCTCTCTAGTCCCAAAGTATTTAACTCCAGATTGTGTAGTCTATTACATTTTTATAGCAGGGACTTCTGATATAAAGGAAGGTGACTGGGTTCAAAAACAACACTGCAAATGCTTCTCAGCTTCCAGCAGCTGAGGTCTGTAAATACAAATTCCATTTTCTGGACACAGACTGCTTTGAGCTTTTCCTCCAGCACTGCAATCTCATCTCATTATTCTGTCCTGGAGCCTCCTTGCTGCCCGGGGAAGGAGTTGCAAACTTTCACTTTGTCTCCTCAGACCTTCCAGAGGAGGCTTTGAGGTCTCTTCTCCTTGTGCCCTAAATCTCTGCTCATCCCACAGCAATAGGATTAGGCAGTAGCTGTTCACTGTGGACAGACGATGTCAGTTTACTAGGATGGAAATGACTGTGGAAGTTCTCTGCTTTCATGCTGGGGTGAGCGCTCAGAAAGCTGTGCTTTGCTCCCATGGGGTGAGGTGTTGCAGTGACTGCACCAAGGGGTGTGCAGAGTGCTTTCAAACATGCCTGTCAAACAGCAGCCACCTGTTCTGGATGTTTCACTTCTAGCAGATCACAGTTGTGCTCTGAGGCCAACTGCTGCACTGTGAAATTAAATGCCCTTTGTAGAAGGAGATGCACTGAATTTAAAGTACTGTTTTTTTTCCTCTAATATAGCTGGATAGATGGAAACTGCTTCTCATTGCCATGCCCCATGACCCGATGGAGTCAGCAACTCCTTACACTTACAGACAGAAGCTTTCTGAGATGGGTATTTGTGTGGCTTCTGACACTCAACCTTATTTCTTCAGCAAACCACCAGGCTGTTGACCTAATGTTATTCCTCTAAACTCATCTGTTTGTAATGGGCTGTTTGAATGAGGTTTGAAGTCTATAAGGAATGACTCGTTGTTTATTTTTAGCCAGCAGTTCAGGCAGTATGTCTTCCTGAAGTGGTCTGGATTGTGTTTGCAACTTATTTCTTGGGTTATGTTCTTCCAGCCTTATTTCCATCAGTAAAAATGTAAGTGGGGTGAGAAGTAGGAACGTTGTCAGTGATTTCTGTGAAATTAAGAGTTCAGTTCCTTCGTATTTGTTTTTCTGTGTTTATGAAAAATTGCCACTGCTGTTTTGGGAATTGGAAGCTAATGAAGTGAAATAGAGATGGTAATATCTTAAAGCATTAATGTATGGTGCACAGCTTTCAAAGGGCTGTGGTGGGAGCAGCGTGAGAGAAGAACGATGTTCTCTAGCTGATATTGCATCTCCTGGACACTTGATTATCACTTCTATTTTGTTATCTTGGGATTTGATATAAACATGCATATTGATTAAAATGTAATTATTCTGTTCTTTCCTTTGGAAGATGTTCTATGTGAAATCCTGATTTCTGCTTCTCATATTTGAAGACAGTTTTCTTTGGCTGCTTCATGAAGAGACCAGAATATTTGTTGGTAACAAATGATTTCTTTGTAATCAAACTAATGCCACACTTAACAAATAAATGGTTCATTTTTGATTAGTTGGAGTCAGAACATACAGTTCTGATTTTTAGTATCTTCAATAAAAAAAAGAAACAACTTATCACAGATGTTGTAGAGTTTTTGTAAGCGTGACCTGGTGACCACTGAGCATTTATGTACATGAAAATATTTAGAGATGTTTTGGAAGTCTATCCTTGGAGGAGTTTTTTGCTGTGGATTAGCTGATGGGCAGGATTTGTTCTATCACTGCAGATAAGATCCAGCAATAATTCAAAGTAACTTGGCTGTTCAGCTGCTTGAGACAGGGCTTGAGAAATGTGACGATAGTTCCAATGCTGTTTCTGTAAGTCACTTCAAACACATCAGTGGTAAGATATACAGGCTGCTTGGTTCCTTGGTACTGTGAAATGGAAACATCTGTGGTTGCAGTGTAGTTGAACTTGGAGACGTGGCAGACATAGCAAAAGAATTCTTTGTCTTTATTGTATTATGAAATAGATATCAGCAATATGACTCTCTGATCCACTGGACTTGCCAGCTTCTAGTTCATTGGGATTGACCCTTTTTCATATCAGATGGAGCTGCCTTTATCTTTTGATTGTTCTTTCACTACAAAACAGTTGCACACTCAAAAGAACACGTCAAAGATGGCAAAACAAATCCCATTCCTCCTTCAGATACAACATAGTAGATGTCTGCTGATGGTTTTTTTTTTTTTTTTTTTTACCTTTCAAATGTATTTCAAATCTATTTATCTCCAGTTATAGAATACAACCAAGGTGTCTTACAGCCACCTTGAGTGGAACGAGAACCAAAGACCACATTGCTATACCTACTTCCAAAAGGCTTCAGAAAGATGAAAAGCTGTAATGAAATGTATTGTTCCAAGTTCTTACTTAGTACACAGCATGTATTGAGTCCTTGCTGCTCTCATTTTCCAGCTTGATTTTTCTGGGGATGCTGGAGATTTAAATCAAATGATTTAAACCAGTGACAGGATTCACTTCTGAGAAATGTATACAGTGTGATCTAAATTCACATACATGCTCTGGTGGGTTAAGGAATTGTTTCAGTTCGCATAAAGCTGAGGATACTTCTGTACATGGTTGCGTCTTAGCTAGGAAACCACCTGCATCTCACAGTGTTCTTTGCTCCAGACAAGCTGATTGACTTCTTACCTTTAACACCTCTAGAGACAAATGTATCTGCAGAGCTTCTGCAGGTAGCTTAATCCTCAGTGAGGAGGGGAGGTCTAGCTTGTTTCAGCCTTTCTCCCACTTGCTGCTTGACTCTAAAGCCTGGGATACTCTCATGTGATACCGTGAGAGAAAATAGTATGTAATTGAGAGCTACGAAAGTGAAAAATCTGTTAAAGGAAGGGTGCAAGCTTGCAGCTTGAAGGATCTAATGATCCTGAAGAATGTCTTGCAGAGTGTTTGTCTTAGCGGGTGGGGAGGAAATGGCTCAATAGCTGTATTCAGACCGTAAAATGGAACCACTGTTTTGTTTATTACTGGAATCATGACAGCATTTCTTCAAAAACAAGTTGCAGACAATTTTTGTATATCATAACTAAGTAAATGAGTGTAATTGTCTCATTGAAGCACAACCTTATAAAAAGTCAGCTGTTCTGAACTTGGTGTATTGATTGTGCTAAGGGTATGTAGGTAAATAATCGGAGTATTGTGAGGCTTCTCACTGACAAATACACCTAGAGATAGCAAAAAGTAGAATGGTTAATATCTGGTGTTTGTACATAACGATCTTTCAAAGCTTCTTTATCGCTTAGGGAGAAAAAACTTCCACTGTCAATAGACCTGCTTACATATCCATAAACTAACACTGAATTTCAGAGTAGAAAAAAGGGGTGAGAAGTAAATCCTCATGAAGCAAGCAGTAATCAAATCCTACACCTACTTAACTCCTCAAATTCCCACCAACTTCAAACATTCTCTGCACAAAACCTGCCTTGACACCTGTTATTACACTCGTGCTTGCCTTAAGCTCTAAGGCTAACAGCGTCTCAAATGTTCCCCTGGGAAACCCAATGGCAGCAGGTGGGCAGGAGACTGCCCTGGCTGCAGGGAGTGAATGAGGCTCTCTTTGAAAGACCCATCTGTACAGAGGTGTCGGCTTTAAAAAGGCCCTGTTTACTTCAGATTCTTCTCCATGAACTGGCCATCAATGACCTGCAGTTTGAGAAGGCTCTGGGGGTTGAGTAAAACCCTGCTTGACAGATGGCTGAAGGTAACCTGGACTGCTGCTCTGTAACCTGTTTGGAGCTGCCTTGAGCTCAGCAAGGAGACAGCAGACGGTTGCAGACAGTTGAATGGTTGTATCTATAGTTCTACTGAGCTCCCCTCTGAGACCTCTCATATTCATGGAATCATAGAATCCCTTGGGTTGGAAGGAATGTCTGGTTCAGATATGGTTGAGTAAGGCATCTTTCGAAGGTCACAGAGCCCTTCATGTAAGGACTAATCTGCCTTTCCTGAGGTAGCTGGAGGGGAAATACATATTAAGAAAAATACTCTGTCCAACTTGATGTACCTACTGGTTAACTTTGAAGTAACCTCCTCTCCACAATGCTGCTGCAAGTAGCAGAGAAGGCAGGAAAATAGTTCAGTTCCTAGACTTTTCAAGTATTGAATCTTTCTATTTCTAAGAAAGCTGAAGGAGGCTTTGCTTTTGAGAAAGGTGCTCATGAAGTTTCTCATTCAGAGCCCTTCCATCTGAGCTACTAACAGAGTCCTCGTTCTTCCTTCCACGCACGATATTCCTTTTTTACTTGGTTAAAATGAGGATTTTCAACAGCTACTGCAGGAAATACACCTTAATTTTTGCATTCTGTTGATCACTAAGCGTTAACAGCATCTTTTCCACAATACTTTTGATTTTATTTTTGCTGGCATTGTTTGAGTCCTCTACCTATTAATAATGAAGGGAAAGTTGCAGCAGTGGCAGGAGTCAAGGTGCTGTTTAATAAGTTATCTGGTTGCAGAGCTGAAATCCAGGCTCCAGTGTCCTCTGTGAGTTTATGAAGCATGGAAGGTCTCTGAGTGAATAGAGCCCTAAGCCTTTACATGTTAAACACATTAAATGTTTCCAGTTAATTTCATCTGACATCAATCAAAGCTGCACTAAAATTACTCCTGGGGAAGCTGGTGAGGTGGGAGGGGAATGGCCATAGTTCTTAGCTGATTTTCTGTCCTCTACACTAAGAAAAATTGCTGAGCACATTTAGGAACAGGGGAAGACATGTAAAAGAACCAGACTTTGTGAAAACTCTGCCTCCCTAGCTTTCCTTGGGAAAGAGAAGGAGAACAGGGGAAACAAATTCTCTTGACAATCCTATAATAAGAGGGGTTTTCAAAAAGTCTCATGCTGTTTTTGTTTCTGGGTAGACTCAAACACATACTGTCAACTGACTAGCATCCTTCAGTCTGAAGAACTGTTAAAATGAGTAGTTGAACTAAATGGCAGCAAGTTCACTCATACAGAAAACAACTGAAGCAAGGTGCTCACAGTACCAAGAGCTGTCACACTACTAGTTGGGAAGTGATTATAGAAAGCAGTAATGCTGCTTCAGTGATTATCCGCTCCCAAACAAGGAGAATAGATGAAGGAGGGCTATATGATTCTTTTTATAAGGACTGAGGAATTCTAGAATAGCTTGGGCTGGAGCGGACCTTAAAGGTAATCCAGTTCCAACCCCAGGGAGACAGAGAGGGGAGGTTTCAGCTCCTTGCTCTGTTTGATAGCTCATGTTCCTTCCCACTGCTTCCCCAGTCAGGTTACTCCTTTATGTTTGTCTCTGCAGGTGCCAGTTCCCACTTGACTGTGCCTTTATCTGTGTACTGCATTCAGTGGGGCTGCCAGCCATCCTGTCTTGTTGATGCCTCATAGATCATTTTTAAGTGTTAAATGAGGTATATAATTCTATTATGATTATTCCTGCCTTCCCTCATTTTTTTCCCCCCTTGAATTAAAAATTGCTTAACAACTTTAATCAAACTCAACCAAGCTCTTTACTAAACTAGGAAATGTTGAAAACATCTCATTGCATTTCGATTTAGTGTATTTTAATGGGAAGTAGGAGGTACAGATGCTATTGAAAGGCACGAATAAGCCCTGAGAGACTTGGCAGAAATACTAACATGAGAAGGAAAGAGTTGAATACACAATTCTGTAATCTATGCATTGCCAGAAGCAATGGCCGTGTGCCATAAGCAATCATGTGCAGCCAAATTCTATCAGCTACGCTAACTGCTATAAGTTATCCTATTTACTGTCATCATTGACCCTTAAAAAAAAAACAATCAGGAGGCTGCAAGGTTTGAGCTTCAAATTACCTATATTTCTTGCCCCTTATCTTGCTTTTTCAATGATATTATGTAGCTGAGTGCTGAGTTGCTCTTAAATGTACCAGAGAATTCATTTGAGAGGGATTTATTGCCCAGTAATTGCAGAGGAAAACATCAGCTTACTTATCAGTGCTAAGAGAGGGGTCATGTATAGATACGTAATGCATGGGCAGAAATAACTGGAGACTCCTAAGGAGCTATGAAGACTAAGTAAAACAAACCACTTTTCGTTTCAAGAGAACTGCTGACACTGTTAATCTTGAAGAGTAAACCAATGTCACCTGAGTCAGCTCATAAATGTTTGAAAAGCAGGAAGCTTTCTAGTTATTAAACTGAGGATGTAATATTAGGTATTTGTAAAAGAAAAAAAATCCTCCGTGGTAAAGAGAGGCAGCTTGAAGTTAATCCTGCTAAAAGTTAAACTAGAAGGGTTAGATTGTGGCAGAACATACACTAATACAGCCAAGATGAATAGCAGTTTGACATTGTTGTGAATTACTGGTGGACCTGCAGCATTAATGGACCATGAATGATCAAATGATGAGTAGGTCAGCAGTATGATTTGAGAAGAAGCTGGGAAAGACAGTAAGAATGGGTAGTAAGGAACAGATGGCTGTGGTCAAACCTAACTAGAGGTAGTGGATTGATGAGGAACTGTTTGGAAGACTGTACCCTGAGAGTGGTGATCAGTGGCTCAATGTTTGGATGGAGATCAGTGACAAGTGGTGTCCCTCGGGGTTCATAATGAGATCTGTGCTCTTTAGCAGCTTTGTCAGTGATGCTGACAGTGGGATCAAGTGCACTCAACAAGTTTTCAGATGACACCGGGGTGTGTAATATGGTTATCACTCTTGAGGGTTGGGATGCCATCCAGAGAGACCCAGACAGGCCTTAACAGCGGGCCCAGGAGAACCTCATGAGGTTCAACAAATCCAAGATTTGTATGCAAAATGTTGTACCTGGGTCGTGGCAACCCCTGCTATCAGTATTGTCACTGCATTAGCAATCTCTGCCTCAATACCCTTGTCAAAAAGCCCATGGGGCTCCTTTCTTTAGGCAATGCTGTGTCTGATGACTGAGAACAAGGGCAATGTATTATGGCCATGTTGTGTCCTCACAGTCTGATCTTCAAAGGGGAATTTGGTGAGGATTAAATCCTCTCCTGAAAATGTCCTATCCAAGGCTATAATGCCCTAACAAATTGTTAGCAATTAAATGAATAATGTATTATCTCAATAGCACTATGGTAATCATTTCCAAAGGACTGGGTCAGCCAGGGACTAATGCTTGGTCCTCAGAGTACTTTGTGGTTAAGAGAGGACAGTAAGTAGCAGCTCCAAGAACAGATCAGACAATGAGTTATAATTTTAGAGTCAGCTTCCTCACTGTGTTTCTCCCACAATGATCAGTTATGGCCAGTCTTCTAATGCAGCTTACTCCATTTTGAGCTGGAATGTGTTAAGTATATCTCATGGAAATTAGGAAGTCTTATGCTTGTGGCCATGTGATTTTTTTTTTTTTTTTTAAATCCTACAAGCTTTTAGGAAAGAGACTAGCTAAATAATTAAAAACAACTAGATAGTGAATAAAAGCAACATGCGGATTTATAGTGTCTTGGCAAGAAAGGGAGAACTTTCTTGTTCTAATAAAAGATTGGCCATTTCCAGGTGGTTTTGCTCACTTTGGTTTATCGTGTTTGTGTTTGGAGTAACTGCAGTGGCAGTGAGGCTGACCATCCTGATGGGCCACTGTCATTCAGCAAGCCTTCAGTCTTTTTTTCTGTCTCTTAGAAAATGTCTTAATAAATGAAAGCATTCTTGTTGCCAAGATTCAAACCATGTTTGCTTTGTATATTGAGCCACAGTCCTTATGCACTGATCTACTGTTCTGGCTCATCTCATTTAAATTGCATCTGAACTCAGCTTATTCAGAAGGAAAATGAATTCTGACAATTGGCATCTCTTCTTCATTATTGTGATTGGTATAAATGTAAAATTTATGCTTCGAATCTCAGGAAAACTATTGGACTCAATCTGCCCCATCTTTTCCATCTAATAGAAAGTTTTTAAAGTGAGAATTTAAAGAATTGCCTTTTTTTCCTGTTTAGCTTTGGCTTGTTTTCTTTCTCCGCTCAAAATAATGCTAAATCTACTGTTTGTGCAGTCTGAGTGAAACTGCTGAAGATACTTCTCGTAGTACAGTTCAGAAAATGTGCAATATGACAGGGTTTCTGAGTACTAAATGGGCTATATGGTAGGAAATGGGGGGGAAAAAAGTGAAAAGTTGAAGGGGAAAGCATTAAGAATATAGAAGGAAGTAGGAAAGATGGGGAGAGAACCTCTGTAAGTACTCTGCACGTATGGGAGGAAGAAGGGAGAGTATTTTAGCACCTTTCTTGTTCCTCTGGATTTCAGTGTCTGACCCTGGCAGATTGGAAGAAGTACCAGGAACTGCACTCACTGAACATCTGTGTGCGCCATATCTGTAAATTGAAGTTAAAGCTGCATTGATCCCTTTGTTCTAATAACAATATTTCTCAGCATGACATTTAAAGGCATCTAATTACACAAAATAAGAACAGCTTCCAGTAAGAATCTTTTGCATTTATTTTAAAGATGTTTCTAAAGGAAATTGGAAACTTAATGAGATAGAAAAATTCTCCATGTATTATTTAAAGCCTACTCCTCTGCCATCATAACAGTTCACAATACCCATCTGTTCTGCAGCATGCAAGTTTTACTCTGAATGCAACACGAGCTGCTGTGGCACGTTCATTAACCTAACGAAAGATACTTCTTTAGAAACTACACCCTAGTGTAAAAAAGCAAGAAGAAAACCAAAACTTCTATTTTATTTTGATATACCCCATCATTATACGAGCACTTCATTGACACAGGCTTTAATTAATCTGTCTTAAGATCATTCATGCATGAAGAAAGCAACATGTGCTCATTCTTGTTTTTCCAACAGATCGATAGAAGGGCACAGTCCCTGTGTAAGTAGAAAAAGGATTGACAACACTGCTAGTGCTGGGAATAAGCAAGGAAGATCAGGATCTTAATATTATCTGCAGTGTCACACAGTGTTAAATATTTAGATACCTTTAATTGGTGCTTGCATTATAAGCTTTGAACTTACGAGGGGCTAATTTATAGCATATGCATTATAGCCTGAAAATCCTTGAAAATGGTGGTAGGATTTTTTGAAGGAACCACTGCTGGGAGAAAATAAGGAACCGTAACTTGATAGCTCACTGGCTTTTGCACACTAATAAAGCATTGTTGCTTCTGATGGATTTTTGCTTAAGCTTTAAATTAATATGGAGCAAGTTTTATGTGGATTAGAATGTATTTAGGACTTTAGCAGCACAAAACTATGTGATTTAAATAGGAAAGAATCTTGGGAGCATTCAGAGAAGTCTATACTCCTTCGTTTAGTGAATGACCTCAGGTAGAAGTGGGATATGACTGTTTCTGTGATGAAGAAAATAAACAGTCATTATAAAGCTGAATTTCCTAGGATAAATATCTTGGAGGAGGGCTACAGAGGATACAGCCTGCATTGAAGGATGGGCATCATGGAAAGGTCCTGTTGAGTTGGTACCTAGAAGACCACACTGCTCTTGCTTCAGGCATATGCTGTGGACCAGACTAATGGGCTGCAGGTCCTGAATCCTTCACTCGGGTGGCTGATTTTCATCCAGAAATGCTGGCACTCTGCCTGATAACTCACTGGTGATTTAGTCAGAGCAGGTGTTCTTGTTTGAAAGTGGCTCCTGAGAATGCCTTTGCTATTCTGCAGGACATTGCTAGAGATAGTAGGGAGCTGGCTCTATTTTTTCTATCAAACTGCCTTTGTTTTTATTTTTCTTAATACTTTTGTATATTAAAAAAAAAATCATAACTGATGACCCTCAGTAAGGGATCTTTTTCCTGAAGGTGGACTTCAGTGCCCTAGAACCCTAGAACTTGTTTCTAAAGTTACTGTAATATGATGCATATTCTGTACCTTAAAAATTGTTATTTTGTCTCTAGCCATCTATTCAACCGGGGACCTTTACAAAAGATGCTGTTTCTCCCTGTGTGTTGTGAGGACCCTTGGCTTAGAAATTATTTTGCATTCAGGAACAGCAACAGCAGATGCGAATGCAATGACTGTCTAATAGAATATGTATGAATGTGTGTGACAAATCCTTGAAAGCATCCTATGTTGATGAATTGTAATAGCAGAAGAAATACAGTCCTGGTTCTGATGCAAGAGGTTATACAGATTTCATTTTACAATCGTAGTGAAGACTAAGAAACAAAATGGCTGTAGAACAGGCCTCTGCTTAAGGGCAACTTTACTTTGCACATACATATGTTTTGTGAACTAAATTAATGTCAAGGGTAGTGGATAGGCAAGACAGTGGCTGCTGGTACAACAGTGGCAGGGGAGGAGGCCTTGTCTCCTCCCAGAATGAGAACTGTTGGCATCACGATGTCAGAACTCCACACAGTTGTAGTAGTCTGGGGTCAGACACAGCCTGTGATGGGATGGAGAATGGAAATGAAGAGCAGGCACCATATTGTGCATTATTAGCACAGGGAATTGCATCTTAGTACAGGTATTATAAATTATTGCCTCTGACAGAAGTTTTGCTAGAGATGCACAGGTGTCAGTGCCTCTGATTGCTGGTGCTCAGCTTAGGAGCTGCCATGGGGGAGGGGATGCTGCAGGGGGCATCTGGATGGTGTGGGCCTGGTGCTGTGCCAGGCTGCAGGGCTGTGGTATTGTGAAAAGCTGTTCAGCTTGTACAGGTTGCATCAGGAGCGCTGCGGCTTAATGGCTTACCAGTGGCACATAATACACAATCAGTGATCTAAATATTCAGGATCAATATCAGTAATGCAGGAGATAATACTGTCTGCTGCTGTGGTTTAGTAAACAGGTCAGTATTCCAAAACACCCTGAATGCTTCACCTCCGGCCTTATGTATGCTGCCATGCTACCTGCACACCCCTTCTCCCAGATCTGGGCTTCCCTTTCTTGTGCACCCATCCTGTGGGAGCCATGGGGCTGTGGCTTAGTGTGTGCCTGTGCTCCTTGCAACCTGCTCACCCACAGAGTGGAGGAGGTGTCCCATGAGTTCACCTGAGCACCTGAGCTGAGGGGTCCGTAACATGAGCATGACAGATGGATTTGGTGTTCTCTTTTGAATGCTGACTCTTAATTCCTTTACCAGCCACTCTGTGACATGTCATTCTTTACTTGCATGGCACAATTTACTACCTTTCAGTTTATCAAGATTAATGCTGGGAAGTTCAACTTTGTGCAACCCCTTAGTGAGACAAATTTTTCATTAGTCTTAGTCAACCATCAAATTATACTGAGTAATTATATAGTGCAGCAATGATTTTAATTAGAGATAACCCATTCACTGATGCAAACTAAACAGATCTTAAAATTAAAAGGTCAGAATCTCAACTGATGTTTAAAAAAAAAAAGTGTGGTTCTACAGAAGGCAACATACTACTGTCAATGGAGCAGTGCTAGCTCACACCAGATAAGTCCATGGCACAAGGACTCCTATTTGGCTGAGTTGCATAGCTCAGATAGTGGTTGGACTTCACTGGGGCAAGCTGGGATTAAAATATCTATCCTAGGGCGGTAGATGAAAGGCTACAGGCCCCAGCTTAGTGAACGTGCTTAAATGTGACTATTGTATGTTGCTCTGCAAACTGGCATTTGTCTTTGTCCCTCTATTCTCTATAGGTTCAGAGCATTTTTTCTGCATAGGAGTGATGTTGGTCCTTATCCTACCTAAATTAACAGAATTTGTTGTGGGTTTCGGTGATTTAGACAGTGTCACTGTTACACTTGGGCTTGTTCCACCAATGGCTATTTATAATGACAACGCTGTTTAGAGATTTAAGCATGTAAATAAAGATAACAGTGACTTAGCTCAATCTCGTCAATCCTAACACTTGCTAAGCCTATGGAACGAGAAACACTTACTTCAAGTACCGGATCCTGCAGGTAGATATTAGCTGTGAATCATTATCTACGGAAGGGTGTATCTTGATCCCAACTCCTTTCCCTTGGCTTGTGTTTTGATGGACTCAAACTAGGGCCTCAAATAGAGAATCCAACTTCTGAGGAGTTTTTACAGCAAACAATACCCTGCCCCCACGTGGTTTTGGTTGCTTTATGTGAAAATGCAAAAACTAATATTGGTTGCCTTGAAAGGCCAGGCATTAGTTGAGAACTTTGGTGGCTCTGAGCCTGGCAGAAGTTGGTCCTTCTGGTAATTTTGAGGGAATTTAGATTAGGCCTGCATCCTACCACTGCAAATAAATAGAATAAGCTATTGATTCTTCTCTGATATTTTGCTATCTTGACAGGAATGCTCTCTTTGATAAAGAAGTATGAGTCTGAGTTCCAACTCTGATCTCCCACTTGTTTCTTCTAGGAGAGTATCTCTAATAAATGCTCTTAAAGCAGAGCATCCTTGGACTTTTCTCAAACTTTTGTTGACAGATTAATGTTTACGTAATGACACCAGAAATTCTCGGGAACAAATGTTAAGAGTATTGAAATAATTTAAAACAGCATTCAATGTTGTTGAACAGAAATCTTGTACGAAGCAAAATGTAACTTCCTTTCTGTATTCCTTTGTTAAACTTTGTAGTACAAAATCCATGCGTGTTTGTGAGTTGACACCAATGTGAGTGAAAGCAAAGACAGCTGTTGTGGGCTATCCACAGCTCTGGGTGAATCAGTTATTCCAGAACAGCACTTGAGCATCTGCTTGGTCTATGAGTAGGATTGAAACTTGTCTTATCCCTTTTCTCAAGTATGTGTTGAAGTACTTTACTAAATGAGATTTATTAACAGTCCTTTCATCTGTTTTTTATTGCTATGTGGCTTTATTACAGTGCTTAATTAAAACAGTGAGACTGTTAAACATATTACAATGTCAAGGTTTAGATGTCTGTGTGTAGAAAAATCCTTTGATGCTTTTCCATGTCCTGAACATCCTCTGAATTTTCAAAGCCTTACATTCTGCATTCACAGCAATGTATGCTTATGCTGTATCCTTTCTCTATTGCAACAAAAACACAAATTTTACAGGATAAAATCTGGTATAAATGATAAAAGTATTCCAGTCTGGCTGAAACAAATGAAATCACATTGTTATTTCACCTGCTGATAATTCAAGAAGTATTTTTTTTATTTGTATTAAAGCTTTGATTAAGACAATGAAATGAGCAGACTGTGACATTTTGTTCTGGTTACATTTTAAAAGCATAATCATACTCAAATTGGAATATCTGTGTATGAATTCACACCAGATAGGTAATTAATCTCAGTCCTCTAAATATTTCAAATCTCCCTGTCCTTGAGAATTTACTGATGGCACATAAACTATTTACATCTTCTTTGAATAATTTATCCTGTCCTTCCATTATGCCAAATGAATTTATAATCTTGGATAATGAAGCATTCCTGAGTGAAAGTTAATATAGAGCTGCATCTCCTCCTAAGCAGAAACCTGTGAAAATACTTTCTTTTTTTCCACAGAGCTTTATAAATTCTTTAAGCATTCTTATCCCAGTCATTCTAGGATCTGAGAGTTTAGTTTTGCACTGCTTTTGCTGATATAAGGCAAGGTAATTCCACTTATCTCAAAAAGAAGCCACTTCTGTTTTTTTTTTTTCCTCTTTTTTCCCCCGTTGGGCTTATGTCAGAACTGAGCCCAGAATATTTAAGTGTACCACGGACATGTGAGTCTTAATTTCATTTAGATGCATATTCTATACCAGTATTAGCCTTCATTTCATGACATTTAATTAAGAAAGGTCATTTTTCTTTTCTTCAGTATGCTAGTAAATATTAAGCTGTTTCCCTTTTGTACAATTTCTTGTGCACAAAGGCATTACCATCAACCCAGTTAAGGTCACTTGAGCTAATTCTGTGCTGAAGGAGAAAAAAGAAAAAAAGGTCAGAGTAGATTTCCTAGAATTATACTGTTCCATGCAGATGCAGATTGGGCTTTGTGGCCACGCTGGATGACTTAGAGGAATTCAAATATCCATGTATGTCTACCTAGGAAGCAAAAATATGTAATAACTTCCATAAATGACTGTAAGCCACATAACAAGCAACCCACTTTTCTTATGTCTATTATTCTTTGCAACAGTTTGTTAAGATTATGGGAAAAATACTCTACTAATTTTATATTCTAATAAAACTGTGTAATAGGATATTGGGCAAATATACGTATTTTCCTTTGTATATGCTAGTAAGAATGAGTGGGGCCTGGTAATATTGTGTCTAAACAATGGAAGCAGATCTCTTTTCCTCTGTCTTTCTTGAATGCAAGTTCCCCTCAATTTATTAACTGGTTGGACAGCAAAGATTGTCCTCTGTTCTCTTTGTACTTTCACTTAATTTTGTTAGGTGTGCAGTGTTCTCCTTTTTCCTTCTTCCAAATAAGGAAGATATGTCTCTTAAAATTTTTTCCTCCCTTTTTTTCATTTTTCCACTATCTCCTTTCCTTTGGTCTCAAGTTGCTTTTGCTGCATCATATTCTGTAGGTAAGGCATCAAGATGCTCTGTGCTGACTGTATCTCAATCTGGTCATTTATTCCTATGGTCGTAGCAGGAAATGAATGCAGTGCTGCCTTGCATTCAAACTCTCCTGTATGAGATAAGGATTCAGGTACGTCCCATATGGCTGTTTGACAAACCTGACCTGTTCCTTTGAATTTTCAAGTCAAACTAGTAAACTACTTGCAGATTCAGAAGCACACCTCCCAAAAGTCCTGGTTTCTATTTCTGCCTTTTTCTTCCTTACCTGAAAGCAGCATACAAACTGCTTTCTATTCCATTGCCCTTTTACATTTGCTTGTACCCAGAAGTGAAGTCCAGAGAAGGCCACCTGCTCCCTTATTTTCTGTTGCTGATAACATCGTGTGTTGACACCCAGCACTTGATTAAAACATAGAATACAGTAAGTTTAAAAAAAAAATAACAATAATAATTGACTTGTGCAGCAGATGGTCAAATACTGATCTCCTTGAATTCACTGCACAGTTTTTTTCCTCACTCACCACTCAATTTCTGGAATGGAATAATTTTTCACTTAACTGCAAAAACTGGCAGAAATAAGAAATGTAATGGAAAACTAATGAAGCCAAATAGAAACCTACATATCTAATAGCTGAAGGAAACTATCACAAGAGGGAAATGCTGGATAGGAAGAGAGCTGATGCCCCACAGATGCCTGGCTGTCCCAGTGAAGCAATGCTTCTGTGCCTGGACTCTTTCTGAGCTGCTAAAAGGCCGTTCAGTTGGGTGAAGCTTCCAGTAAGTGATCTAGAATCATGATGTAGGGCTAAGCAAATAAAAGCTCCTCTTTTAGCAGTCAAATTTGGCTTTCTGGGCAACTTAGGGGAAAAATATTTTTCTCCACTTCTGAAGCTTTTCACAATTGCCTAGCCTAAATGGGAGGAAATTACTGGCTGTTTAATGATTCTGCAGCATGTTAGTTTAACAATGTTATTTCAAGGGCATAAATTGACCAGTGGGTGGAATGGAAGATAAAATGAAAGCTGCTTCTATCAAGAAAAGGGTATCCAGCAGGTTTTACATTTTGGTATAATTTATCGTCAAAAAAACACTTTGAATAGATCATCAAGATTCTTCTGTATTTCGAAATAATCTCACTTATCTAATAATGAAAATGTACCTGTGAGATTTGCTCTGCTGGATGAGTCTCGGTCCTGCAACAAAAGATTTTTGCTGGAAGCTGAAGATACCCTGGGCTATAAGTGTACTTTGCTATTTTCCATGAAATTTAAGATTGCAGTCAGCTGTCAGACTTCTGTTTCCTATTTTACCAGAAGACATAATTCATTCTGTGACTTAAAAATGGAATTTCAGCAAAACTGGACAACCTGGATTTGAGGACAGAAGCTTTTCCTTTTGAAAAGGTCACTCTGTGCCGAGAACAAATCTGCTTTCTGTTCTTGTTCTTTTGCGGCTTTGGAAAGTGACATATTCCACAGAACTGGTGGGAATAGATTGAAGAGATGCATGTGACTAATAGACATGATAATTTTATTCCCTCTGAGTGGACCTGACAAAAGCGTTTTCTGTATACCCATTATTTCCACTAGCTCTTTAGACCAATGGATTCCTTCATTTACTTTTTATATGTGCCATGGATAAGCCCAGGTGCTCTAAGTGCCCTAAAGTCAGTAGAAGGAGCAGACTGACCCTGACTCAGAGCTTAAGGTATTTTACTCCAGAGAAAACAGGTCGCTTATGTTTGCTATCTTCTTATGTTGCTGAAACATTCTCTCTTTACTTTTGTCTACATTAATGGTGAGAGAGAACACAATTTCAGCATACTGAATGTGAAGAGGCTTGTAGAAGTGGATGCTAGCTCTTTTTGTGGCTGATAGAGTAGGAACAGATGGGTACAACTGATGGTGGTGTGAAAAGGAATGATTTTTTGTTGCTGTTTTGGTCATGAAGATCTTTTAGATGTAAAGGATTTCTGAAGAGAGCACAAACTTTGAGCCTTGCTAGGTCATATCATATTGATGCTGGTAACCATTTGTTGGTATGAATGATCTTGCTGATTGGGGCAAGGCAGTCTGCAGCACATCTTGCTCATTGACTGGCACTTCAGGGTTGTCATGTGGTGGCTTCTTCAAGTTGCCCTGGGCCTATAATAATCCACAGCTGCTCTGGTTGCAGCATGGTGGCTGTGGGCTCAGTGCAGCTAGGGAGCCAGGGTTCGTGTGCCACCTCCCCTGAGTAAGGTGAGCATCAGAGTGGTCCCAAGGGTAGGAAGCACAGCTCAAATACTGCCTTGGTACAGAGAGAGGGGGACCACAAGCAGAGCTTTGTGAGATGGCAGAGCCTTCAGCCTTCCACCAACCCTTTGTGAAAGCCCTGGGGATGGCCAATACTTCTCCTATTGCTCCATCTGTAGGGTTGTCCTTGGGCATCTCTGGTAGAGTCTCCTGGGTATTTACCAGTTCTTTTGCCCTTAATAAAAAACACCAGTAATTATGACTTGTTCTTCTGTGGATGAAGTGGCCAGTCTGGTGATACACAAAAATAAAAAAGTCAGTGTTCCAAAGTAATTTTTACAAAAGCAAGAGATCAAGTGACACAGCCTTTCTAGCCACTTCAATAAATATAGGGTGGTGATTAGCAAATAAAACCAAGTAATTGTAGTTTTCTGATCTACTCGGTATAATTTACTTAAGTATCTGTGTCAATCAAAGTTATATTTAGATTGACATTGTAGGGATATGCAAAACCTATTTGTTTCTGAATAAATATTTAAAGAGGTTATATAAGCAGTAATGTCCAAATTTCAGATTTTTCCTGAAACAACTAAGATTCACTACTAATAATGGTCTATTATTTATCTGATCATCTAGAATGGTCTAAGCATTAATAGTTCTATCCATAGGACCAAAACTTTAAAATATGTATATATATATTTCATTCCCAATAAATGTTGAAGTACTACTGAAGCATCTAATGCATGGAGTGAGTTTGTCTGGGGTTACTGATTTTCTTCAACTGTTTTGGAAGGGAAAGTATCAAAAAATAGATGCATGAAAATGCATCATTTAATTAAGAAGTATATTGCATGCAAAACTTGGCTTTGAGTAAATTATATCAAGTAGGTCACTTTAATCATTGGATTTTCTTCAGCTGCTTTGAAGTCTTTTTGTCAAAATGTTAGGAGCTATGTAACAAATGAAGGACATGCAAGTCTTCCATTGCAGAATCACAATCTTGCAGAACACTTTTTCTTTCTGCTTTCTGATTTTTTTTTTTTTTTTCTCCTTCCTAATGTTCTCCACATTGTTCTGTTTTTATTTCTCCCTGAACAATATCACTTGGGAGCACCTCATTTTTTTTGGTCCTAATTATGTGAAAGTACCAAATCAAAGTTATTTAGTGTTCTGGATGAGCTAAATGTCTAGCTTCCAAAGCTCTCAAGTACTCTGGATGGTCAGTTCCTGTTGAAATGAAAATTTGTTGCTCCTCATCTACTGTTGGAATCAGGACCCATCTCTGAAGCTGTTGTATAAAACGGCCAAGAGCACTTAAAGATTTCTGTCGCCTTCCTGAACATCAGTTGAGCCTTGGCTAGCAGTAGTGTTTGCAGATTCCATTTTTTCCAGCTGATCTTTAATTTCTTCCTCAAGACTCCACTTTCTTTCATGACTACGTTAGTTTCCCTTCAGGAAGGTGTGGTACAAATCCAGTTCTTATCCTTGAGCAGAGTACAGAGCAATAAAAACCTTTTTACCTGCTTTTTAAGCTCTACCTTTATCAGCCCAGCTCCCTTTGGTCTATGCTTTTCCTGAAAAGCACATAAAGCCATGTGGGAAGAATGAACTAACTTGTGATATTGCTTCAAATACTTCTACTTTTCAACTGAAATAAAAACTAACTTTAAATACCTCTGCATTATAATTATTTTCCCTGAATTTAGAATTTAATTATGGAACAGGTGTTTATAGGGAAAGAGATATCTAGTTTAATTTGATTTTGCTGTTGTTTCACATTGTCTTTTTTGTTGTTTTTTTGAGTCTCAGATGGATCATTAGTCCAGCAGTTGTATATCTATCCTTCTGCTACTCAGCTACATGCATGCATATCTATAAAATCATAAAACTGCTTACCTTACTTACGGGCCCTTGAGATGCTATTTTTTCATTGAAAGTTGAAATTACCTATCATTTTTTAGAGGCATTTAATTGTGGTGTTCCCAGATGACTTGTGTTTAAAATGAGAATATTTTTTTTTTTAATTTTTTGACCTAAATTATACTTTTTCAGTACAGTTAACTTGTTTTGGAAGTTTACTTTCCAAAGGGCCCCTCCTCAGCCTACAGCCTTTCTGGGTGAGTGGGGTTTCCTGTGCAGGACGACTGGTTTGTCCTTGCTAAACCTCATGAAATTTGTGTCAGCCCATCATCCAAGTCATAGACTATGACTTGAGGCAGCACTGTCCCTGGTACAATCCCAGAGGAACTCTACTTGTGAACAGGAAACTGTTGTATTATAACTGATGACCACCACTGCTTCAGCCCAATAGTCCTGCCAGTTCTCAGTCTAGCCAGTCTACTTTATACCCAAACTAGATATGTCTCTGTCACAGGAAACTTCTGGCAGACTTCATCAGAAGCCTTGCTAATGAGAAACAAAATGATTATTGCTCCCTCCTCTTCTGCAGAGACAGTTGTTTCCCAGCAGCTTGTTGGGTTGGCAAGGAACTGCTCCCTTCTGGTAAATCCATTCTGCTCCTCAAGGTCTTGTTCTTCACAAGCCTGGCAGCAGCTTTTGTGTGGTTATTTTCTCAAAGATGCAAGGTTAGTCTGAACTATCTGTAATTTCCACATCTTTTTTCCTGCCTTTTATTAAAGTTATATTGCCACAGCTTTTCAAAAGTGATAAACATAGTAGCAGTCTTCGATGCATCCAGGTTGTATCTTGTATACATCCAGCTTGCTTCTAGAAGCGCCTGACTTGATCCTTGCTGACCATGCAGTACTTCTCTTCCCCGGACATCCCTAGTGTGTCTTAGCAAAAGACAGCATATTAGTACTTCACACTGTTACTGCCACTGATGAATGCCAAGGTTGTAAAGAAGCGGTGGGAATGAACAGCTGGGAGGAGGCAGATGGAGGAAGTAGTAGTAAATGGCTGACAGCCATATCAACAAACAAAAGATGTGTGTTATTTGTTTTGAGTTGCTGATGCTGAAGACAAAGCAGGTCTGAGTATTTGAGAATGAGGCAGATGGGATGGAAATGGCTGCTTCCAGAAGCATGGGGAGAAGACAACATTTTTACCAAATGCATATGTCATGTCATATGCCAACACAGATGACAAAAACAGATATTTACATTTGGAGTCTGCAGCAGCTTTCTATGAGGTGGAAAACAGCTTTTTTCATTAAGTACTGCTGGATGAACACACTTCATTTTACGATGGTCTGTAGTTTAGAATAGCATATTTGATCTTTGAAAGTAGCCTACAGAGTCAATAAAGGTGCAGGTAGAATCTGTACATAACTGAAACTCTTTGTTTCCCTTTCAGAATATAAATCCTGCAGATAGGGCTCCAGCTCCAAGTCCTGGAGGCTGTGCTCCAGTTCCTGTTGCTGACTCTCAATGCATCCCCAAGTGGACTCTGTACAGTCTATGTTGTTTCCCTCCCTTCTGGGTGGAAGCAGGCAATCTTTTAGTCTTTGTTTGCTATCGGAGCCTGGTCTTGACCAAGCTGCCAAGATATATGATTA
This sequence comes from Lagopus leucura, assembly GCF_019238085.1. NCBI lineage: Eukaryota > Metazoa > Chordata > Aves > Galliformes > Phasianidae > Lagopus > Lagopus leucura. The sequence continues at coordinate 9,531,130 of NW_024962257.1, read as the reverse complement.
CATAGAAATGAATATTATTTTACCTGTGAAATCAAACACTTTTTTAGTAAGAATAAGCACTTGCCATTTCTTTAAATCATCTATACTGTCTTCTCCATACTCAGAAAACACACGTATAGAGCTAATTCTTCTGACCCAATCTGTTTGAATCAAACTATCAGTGAATGTTTCCTTTTAAAATTATAGTGATTTGGGCTACACAAATGTTTTAGTGGCCTGAGATGAAAAATAGAAATTGGCAGGTTAACTGTATGTAATGAGGTTATGAGAGAAGTGTGTAATTAGATTCAATATACACAAAACTAGCTCTTTAAAGCCTGCTTATTGTTTTAATAGTTGGAATGTGTTTGCTCTGGTTGTGCACTGCTACTACTAAATTATTGCTAAGGCAGGGCTTTCATTCAAATTCTAAAGTTTTGTACTTGCCCATTTTCCTGTATTATTGTTTTCTGTCAAAAATATTTTCTTTTTCTTTAAAGAACAAAGGATATATATACATGTGCGCACACACACACACATATATATATATATATATATATATATAAAACCTTGTTTTTCTTAGACTCTCCTAGAATTGTTACAATATTTTTGTGAAAAGTTTAAAAAAAAAAAATTGCTATGTTGGTATGGACTAGTAAAAGGGTGATGCAGGAGAAACTTTAACAAGAAATTTTTATAGCACTTTTTAACCATGACCATCAGAAACTTGTAAGGCTCTTAATGAGGCATCATACTGAGTAGTACATTTTCCACTTAAACTAATGCAGTATTTGTCAGAGAAAGCTATTTTCCTTTCTGCTTGTATTCTGTGATTATATTTGCCATGTCTATGCTCTTGCGTTTTAAAGAGTTGCACTTTCCCCTACGTATCTCATCCACAAATAGCGTACAGGAAAAACACTCAATTCTCCCTGTAACTTATTTTTATGAATCCCAGTCTTACAGAAGCACTGCTGTGCTGCCATCAGAAAACAATCTTTGAGTGACTTCTGAGAAGCCACGACATCTGTCTTGATTGTTGCTCAAAAGCTGTCTGTCTGAAGTTCAACTGCTTTTTCAGTTCTGGGCAGTTCAAAGGAGTTCTGCCAACTTTGTGAATAGTCATTTTGTGTTGATTATCTTGATATATTTAGAAATCAAAGACTCATGAGGGTTGGTAGGGTCCTCTGGAAGTCACTTAGTCCAACTCTCTCCTAGAACATGCTCCCTTCAGCAGATCACATAGAGAAGTGTCCAAGAAGCGTTGTGAATGTCTCCAGAGATTGAGACTCCATCTCTCTGGACACCTGTTCCAGTGCTCTGTCACCCTCAAAGTCAGCAAGTTTTCTTCGTGTTCAGATGGAACTACTTGTTTTCTAGTTTGTGCCCATTGCACCTTGTCCTGTTGCTTGATGCTACCAAAAAGAACCTGGCCGCATCCACTTGATTCCTGCCCTTTAGATATTTTGTAAGCATTGACAAGATCCCCTCTATCTTCTCCAGGCTGAATGTGCCCAGGGCCTTTCCTTGTGCAGGAGATGCTCCAGGCCCCAGTCATCTTTGTGGTCTTCTGCTGGGCTCTGTCTAGAAAATTCCTGTCTTTCTTGAACTGAGAAGCCTGGAACTGGATACAGCACTTCAGATGTGGCCTCCCTAGAGCAGGGGGGGAGGATAACCTGCCTTGACAAAGGAAATTTGCACTGTTTCACCAAATGCACTTCCCCATTTTTTGAGGTGCAATTGCAGCCAGTAAAGCACAGATGTTTGCAGTGAATCTCCTGGCATTGCATCAATCTTCTTCCATCTCTACAGGGAATGGTGTCCGTGACTGTGGGAAGAGCAGAGCAGTGGGGCTCCATCTTGACATTGCTTCAAAAGAGAAGAACAAAAAGTTCTCTCCCCCTGCTCTCAATCAAGCACATCTCTTAAGACAATAAAGTGTCTAAATCATTGCATTATTAATGATGTACTAAAAAGCCCTCTCCAAGTGCGATGCTCAATCATTTAAACTTTTTACTCTGAAATGATGAGGGGCTGTTTTCCTGGTGCAGCTGACTCCAAGCGGAGGCAGGCTGCCCATGGCAATGTCGGGTGGGATTGCATTGTGCTGAAGGCCTGGGCAGTAATTGGGGCTGACAGCATCCTCCATTACTGCTTTTTTCTCACTGCTCTGTGGCACACAGCGTGATGGGAACAGACAGGCGGTGCGGCCTGGGTGCAGCCCGTGGTTTGGTTTGGGGTGTGTCCAGGTTGAGCTTGGCATGTAGTTGCAAAACCTACAATTTTGGCAATAAGTTACAGATGTGGCCAGGCCAGAAAAAAAAGAAAGAATAATTTTGTCAATAATGGGATTTAAATTGTCTGATTTTGTAAGGATGGCTGGTTTTTCTCTTGGTTGTGTTCTTACTTCCTAAGCGTCAGCTTTCAGGATTGGTAATGTGTTGGGTCATTATGATGGTGAACTGCAAAGTTAGGAAAACTTACTATGTAACTTTAAAGAAATTGAGTAATTGATTAAAAGCTCTCCTTTTGTGTGCTTTTGACTGAAACCATTCCTGTTTGTAGCTCTTGGTTCCTGTAGCACTGATTTAACTATTAGACCTGGTTTGTTTTCAGTCAGTATCTCCCTTAAATACGCTCTTCTGTATTTTTCTGGAGTTTTTCAACTTTTTCCTCATCAGTCACAGGAGCTTTTCTACTGGTGTTTATTTGCTTTGATAATCCTTACTGTTAAGGTCCAGTGATTTATTGGAAACGCTACATTAACCAGTAGTAAAATAAACACATTTGTCTTTGCCATGTTTAGTTGCCACTTGATACTAACATCTGTAATGAATTTGATGGTAAATATTAGATTCTGAATACATTTCTCAAGAAACAGATGATCTTGGTAATATGTGGAGTAAATTTCCATTTCTCCCCAGGAGAAATTACGTGACTCTGTCTTTAATAGTCAAATGAAGGCAGAGTAACTGCTATTTTTCTTTAAATAAGTATATATGGTATATAGTGCTGTGCTTATGAGAAGAAAGGACTGCCATTATTTGGAAGTTATTTCTTAAAAGCAATCACTTATCTTTCTCCCATCCTTAGTAACTCTTTCCTCACTCCAAGTTATAGAATAGTCCCTGTGACAACTCACTTTTAAAAATAAGTCCTTAAAAATAGGCTCTAGGGTCACTACAATTCTTTGCATGCTGATGGGGATGTGCCATCTGAAGTTCTGATCATCTTAATTCTTGGTAATATAACAGCTCTGGATTTCTCTGAAGATGTGTTTAAAACTTGAAATCTCTCTCTCTTTAACAGCGATTCATCCTGTAATGCCAAACATTACCTATACACGAAAAACAGTTCCCTCCATCAGCCTTAAAGACATTCTGGGAGGTTTGAGATATGATTCTCTCACTTAACAAGGATGTTATTTTTACAAAGGTTGCAAAAGTGCTCTTACAGCTTTGGGATCAGAGCTTCCTGAAATACTGTCTTATGCTGGACACTGGTAATCACGCTCCTGGCAGGTATTGTTAAATAGCCATTTTTATGACAGGTGAGATGGGATGGTACTTGGAAAGCAGTCTCCCTTTGTGGGACAGAATGGGTCTGACCAGGGAATCTGTACTCTCCATGTCATATTTTACTGAAACTCCCTTCTGAAAATTTGCTATCATTTGGGAAAGTTCTTTGTAGTTTAAACTAAACTTAGGGTTTATAATGTTGATTTATTTATTTTAATTGGAATGACTTAGAGCTCTCATTAGTGTATGTTTATGACTGGCAGCCTCAGTTAGAGAGACAAGATTGAAAAGGTCATGATGTTGAATTGTCCTTTAGGTGCTGCCTGGTGAGAGTCGAACACAAACCTCTTGGCCAGTTACTATTGATGGAGGCAAAATGAGAGGCCATACAGCACATAAGCCTGTTTTCCCTCTCATTGCTTCCTGTCATGCTCAGGTCTTTGACCTTCACCGTGGGCTGGTCCAGCCAGAGGTGTGGTGGTTTTTTTTTTTGTTTTTTTTTTTCTGCTTATGGTTTATGAGGAAGAAGAACTGTCTGGTTTTGGCAGTAGATGAGCTTGCTTTGAGATCCAGGAGTGAGAGTTTCTCTGCTGCTGCAGCATTTTTTGTGGCACTTCTGAAAAATGAAAAATTCGATTTGGAGCGGTGATAATTTTTGAAGTTGAGAGCAATGGCTTGCTGGGAATGTATTCCTGCTTACTGTATTCTTGAGAAACAGTGAAACAGCATATATGTTTTTGTATGATATTGAGTAAAATTGATTACAGTGAAAAATTTCCTGCTCAGTTGTGAGAAATGATGATTCTAGCTTGTTATGATAGAGATGTGCCCATTTATATGTCAGGTACAGACAGCTCTAGGGAGAGAGAAGGTCAGAAGAGGATGAAATATGGCTCTTAAAAAATGAATATTTTATATTTTGTCCATCTTACCTAAATTATACCATGCCCAAAAGCCCAGACATCACAATAGAGAAGAGAGAAGCACCTTTCTGAAAATAAAAGGCTTTCAGTTCACTAAAACTTTGTTTATTATGGGCTTGAGAAACAGCTGAAATAGGAAAGTGCTGAATGGTTTTGCTAGGAAGCGTAATGCAGGAAAGTCATTTTTCACTCACTGATTCTGCTTTGGTTGCCATCCCTTCCTCAATCACATTAACCTCTCGAGCTCAGGCCAGGAGACCTCTTCCCCAGTACAGTGTCTGTACCAGCCCTGCAGGCATGGCTGCAATGCAGATAGCATCCACATCCAGGCAGATCCTCCACCTCACAGGAGAGCAGATGTCTCTTGGGGAAGCACAGAGGGTGGAAAAGGGGCAAGGTAGCATATTGCTCTTATTAACAATTATTAATAATTATTACTAATAACTTGTCACTATTAATATTATTTATTAATGACAAATCAAGACATTTTCCATGTCATTAATGATGCTAATCTTCTGATGTGTCCTGAGTTATTTGAGCCTCTGACTGTAGTAGGCTTGTGTGTGTGATTTTTTTTTGTTCATTTGAGTCTCTGACTGTAGTAGGTAATAGGTTTGTGTGCATGTGATTTTTGTTAACTTGTTTTTAGTCAAAAGACTTTTTTGCACATCTTCTCCTATCAAGCCAACTTTGCTTACTTCTCAGTATAAGAACAAATTTATGGTGCTAAGGTCAAAGGGCAGCTGAAGTATTTTCTTAGGGACAGGGTATAAACTAAGGATATATAATGTAAAAAGAGAAAAGAACCATCTGAAATTGCATTCATAGATCCCATCACAATCTCAGCTTCTTATACATCAGTGGTGTTAAATTCCAGATTAGAAAGGTAGAGGTTAAACGTGTGTCATTTCCCTTTTAACTGCTCCTTCCACATATGTATTTGAAGAAGGAAAAACACAAAGCAGTGTGTGTTTATTTAAATGTGTGTGGGATGCAGTGTGTCCACAGTGTTGAGCCTTGGCCACTTGCTTACACTTCTCTCTTAAACTCAGAGCAGCCCCTGATAGGAGTGTTTTTCACCCTTAGAGCTCTCAGGAGAGAAGAGCTTTATTAAGTCAAGTGAGAGTTGCTTTTTGCTTTCCAGAATTGACTTGCTGTAGAAAGAAGAATGTAACATAACTGAGCCGTGGTCAGAAGGGTATCTCTCTGACCCCTGCTGGTCTTGGACCAGGCCTGCTCAGCAGACTGACAACATGTCCTTTACTGAACATATCACTGTGCACTGGTCTGTGTGCATGTGTCTCTGTGTCTCTGAGCATGTGAGGGATTTCTGGAGCACAGCACTTAGCACCTGCAGCACAACGAGGGCAGGAGATGGTGATACAGAGCACCCGCTTTGCATCCTGTTACCATGGCCCTGCAGGGCCTGCGCTTCTGGGAGCTTGTGCCTTTGGGAGCTGAATGTCTCCTTGGAAAAGCATCACTGTGGGCATTTTATTGTACACTAGTACTCAAAATAAAACTCTTTGAATAGACCTGGTTGGATTGGATTTGCATTTAACAATCTTTTCTGCATCTCCATAAATAGTCAATTTACAAGAACAGTGCAGAAACACATTCACAGTTCTCTCTCTATCCAGCTTTCCTGTCTCCCTGCTTCCCTGACCTTGTCTTTTGGGGCTTTGGTGGATAAACCTCATTAAGTTCAACTCAACGTTTACTGTGCCCTTGTGTGCTCAGAAAGGTGGTTCCTTTTTCCAGCTTCAGCTGTCGATCCAGCAAGATGTCACCTCTCACTATCTCTCTCATTGCCTTTATAAATTCAATGTCACTTTGTATCGTGTAATCCTTCACGCAGGTTGTGTGTTCCTATACCCTCACTCTTAGCAGCCCGCGCGTACAATTGTGTGTATATATATCATATGAAAAGCAGTTGCTTTTAATTATAAAATAAGTTATATGGACAAATTATTCAGCAAGTAAATACATAAATACTCAAATAGCCTGGAAAGCTGGAAATGTTGTGGAAGTTGAGCAATGGAGTGCGCAGGCACTTAGGGCAGGGTGGAGGAGATTCAGAAAGACTAATGAGGAAGAGTTGCTAATGTACATTAAAATGTTTGGTTGAACTCAAGGGTTTTCAAGCCCACTTCTAAATGTGCTGACGCTTCTTTAAGGAAACCATGGAAATGTAGGCCTGCACGTTGGAAAATGTGTGATATGATACTGGCACAGGCTGCTGTGGGATATCCAGATATGAGTTAGAGTAAACTAAAAGCTTTCCATGGTTTTGGATGTCAAGGGGAAATTCTTTACAGAGAGTGATGAGGTGCTGGAACAGCTGCCCAGAGAGGTTGTGGATGCTCCATCCCTGGAGGTGCTCAAAGCCAGGTTGGATGGGGCCCTGGGCAGCTTGGGTTAGTATTAAATGGGGAAGTCGGTGGCCTTGCATGTGGCAGGGGGGTTGGAGATTCATGATCCTTGAGGTCCCTTCCAACCCTGTGATTCTGTGATTCTGTTTTATTGGGAAGTTTAAGATAAAACTATGTAAATTGGTAGTGAAAAGTCTTGTAGTTTGTGAGGAAGTGCATGGAACCTGCAGAGAGAAGGCAGTCACGTATCTGCCTCCTATCAGTGGGATATGGGAGGAATCTGTATCTTTTACCTGCTTCTATCCAGACTGAAAATGAAGCAGTCCATCTAAGAAAAAAAAGATCTTACCATCTCTACTTTTTTTCTGGAAGTACAAAACACTTGAATTCAAAGCAAATCAATATTGTAACATTTTAATGTATGAGAAACCATTTGAGTAATAATAAAAAAAACAGCTTGCACTTCACTTGGAGTAAAGATTGAATGTCATCTTAATTCTCTGGAGCAGAGATTCCTGTCATCCGTATCATCAGTCATTTGCACAGGTTTGAGACTGCATTTTTGTCACAGCTATCACCAACACAATCCTACAATGTGAACAGAGATAAGAATTAAATTAGTGAATAAAAAATGGACTTGTAGCATTCTACATGAAGACTGGGCACTGCTAGTTATGGGTACAGTAGCAGGTATATTCCAAGATGAAGGAGTTAGAATTGATAACTGTAGGGAGGTTTCAGTTTCCTTAATGAGTCCCTTTTCCTCGTGTTGTATTTAATTGAGAAACCCATGAAGTACTACTCAGTAGTTGCCTTTCAACTTCATTGCTTAAATACTGGAATGCCTGAAATAAAAGCTAGAAGTCTTTCCACTACCAGCACTTAATCGTCCTTCAGTTCTGCGTAACAAGCCAGACTCTTCACGTTGTTCTCTTTTAAAAGCAATACTACCTAATGAACAAAGATGATCTCAAACAAGTATTTAATAATACAACAGCACTACAGCTGGGGATTGAAATTGTGTAAGCTTCACATGAGCTCATCTGTTCCCATATGGCACCCAAAATAGAGTAAACAATTTGGAGCTCTCAGGCGTGGTTATCACTTGCAAGCTAGGACATAATTCTACAGAAGTCATCAAAGGAAATTGTACTTCTGTTAAATGGAAATCTTGTATCACTGTGAACTTTGGTTAAATGTCTTTGCTGTAAGCATGTGTGCAACTCCTGATCTGTTTACAAACTTGATTTTGTTAAACCACTGCTTTCATGGTTGAAGGTACCATTCAACATCAGTTTTCAGAGTAGTCAAATATTTCTGTATTCTGTGGTATTATAAAAGATACTTCAAGAAAAATACTTTATTTTAAGGGAAGTAGCCGTATTAGAAGTAAATAACTTGTTTTTATTTAAATAGAAGCAGCATGAACTGACCCTTCTTTGTCATTCTTATTCTTAGAAGATCTCTAGGAATCTGACGACCTTTACAGGCTGTAACAATCAGATCTGTAGCAAGAATGTAGTCTGCACAGCAGATTCTACTGAGAACACTGAAATATTTAAGTGGCCCTTTCCTTTAATAGTAAGCACTGTATGTGGTACAAGATGGGGGGAGAAATCTATTCTATATGATCATGCAGTAGGAGGTATTCAGTGCCAGTGACAAAATGTTGTCCCCTCTTACAAGGAGTCAGCATAGCTCTACTGTACAACACACATCTCTCTTCTGGAGTAAAAGAGATTGGAGAGTGGCTTGAGATGTCTGAGTTTGGATAGGTGTATTTTTTTTTCTTGTATGAAGGCTAAGGAATGGTGCAGCAGTGTGTCTCTCTTCCAATAGATGTTGATCTCTGTTAAGAGTCCTTTAGCAGCTTAAGCTATGGAATCGTGGGATCATTAAGATTAGAAAAGACCTCTAAATCATTTAATCCAGCTATTCACCTAGCGCCAGGATTGCCCACTTACACTTAGAACTTTACAGGGCCCACAGCAGCACAGCACTTGAGAGCATTACACTCTTTGGCTGTGGAAAACTTGTCCATGTTCAAAAACGGTCTTATTTTAATGTGTGAATGACAAGCCATTGTTTATCTGTACAGTTTAGATCTTGCATCTGGAAAACCTCTATAGCCTAGAAGGCAGCTGAAGCCCTGAAATACACGAGCATCAAATGTGCTCAATTCCCCAGTACTCTAAGCAAAGGTTGTGCTTAAGGTTCTGCATCAGTAGGTCACAGTAAAAGCTGTGGGGCTGACATTCCAAAATGCATTTTGCAATGTACCACTAATACAGATTATGCAAATATCCAGGGGATGCTCTGATACTATGGAATCTGGAAGAGTAATTTCTTCATTTGTTTATAAACAGCAGGGTTTGCTTATTGACTTGCAGTGTAGAATTTAAATCATTCTTTCAGGGGATTTTTCTCATGTAGTCCAAGAGTAATTAATCCATTTTGCAAAAACCTTTAAACGAGGCTCATATTCACTCCTCATGTCAGGATATTTTCTCTGACTCTTAACCCTTTTGTCACATAACTGCTTTCCACATTTGCTGAGTAACATCAGTGCTACTTTGAAAAAGTTGTTCTGCATCATAGTTGATTGCAGCTTCTGCAGACAAGCGCAATGCAGAGCTGAGCACTTGAGCTCCTACCGTGGTAAGGTGCATGAATGATGCTGAGGCAGTTCAGTGCCTCCCAGACCAAAACCAGGAATGGTCTTCATGCTGAAATCAGTCACCTCCACTTGCAAGAAAAGCAGTATGGACATAAGAGGTTACAGCTATGACTGTTTCACTAAATAGCATTAAAACAGACTGGGATATTAAATACAGGCTTATACTTTCATAGCCTTAGGAGGCATCTCTGTGTCCTTGAATTTATTCTGGGGGTATCTGCTCTGCGCTCTGGCCTCCCTGCCCAGTTGTGTGGCACAATTGTGATCAGCAGTCAGCCAGAGAGCGGGCTCTGCTGCATCTCAAGTCCATCTAACCAGGCTTTCTAAGTGGAAAATCCCCAAATAATCCTGGTGAACTGCATTGGCTATAACATTATCTGAACAGGCTTTTGTAACAGCATGGGAGAGATGATAAAATTAATCCATGAACTTCTCTATAATTGAAATAACTGATGCCAAGATTCTAGATCAGCTACTTCAGCTGCTATGGGACACATCTGGAGCAGAACCTACATGTGTTAGCAATTCCTCTAGAATTAACATGTTTTAACTGAATAACTCAATAAGGACGTAAGAAATACACATGCAAAACCTGTCTTCTAGATGAAATAAGAATGGGCACAGGAGTATTTTGGCATTTCCAGCTGTCAAAGGAGTTGTACTGCTTCATAGAGAATTGCTGTATGGTAGGTCATGTCACATGCAGTTTGGAAATGCTGTCTTGATGGTATTTTACAACAAAAACAAACCAAAATTCAAAATGGGTTTAAAATATAAATTTTTTGTGGATGGAGAGAATTGTGGATTGTTCATCTTGCTCTCTGTGAAATAATAGATCATAGTTGATCAAATCCACACTAAAAAGTCATAAGCTCTTTCACTCCTAAAAGTTAAGCAGTTGGTTCTGAAAGTTCATTTTAAATGTACCCTAAGTTTATGGATTTGTAGATTCAAGCTGAGCAGATGTGACACTTGATTGTATGATTTGAGATGTTCATAGTGTGAGCTCTCAAGAGTCTTAAAAAATGCCATTCCCATTCCTGAGCTGATGGCTGCTGGGGCTGTGGGTTGTGGCTGCAGCTGGTGCAGGAGGGAAACAATCCCAGTCTTCATGATCAGAACAGAATGAGACATGGTTGGTGTGCAGGCCGTTGAGGGGCAGGGCCTCGCATGTGCTACGGTGTGAACAGCTTCCTTTTAGATGTCTTCTTGAGGAAGCTCTGCCCCCAAGGGAATGGGGCATCCATATAGCAGAACACCATTTCTGTTTTCCTGGATTCAACAAAGAGCAGAATAGATTTTTCTTCGCTTACAAATCATGCTGACTTATAGCAAGCAAGTGCTGATGCAGTAGATGTACGTATAAGAAAGGGAATTGAAAACTGCTAATCCCTCTGTTTTGCAACTTTCCTATGACAGTGTTTTTTACAAGGTGCTGTTTAGTCTGAAACCTGACCCATCTTCCTAAAAAAAAAAAAAAAAAAAAAAGAGAGAGTTAAATCAGTAAGTGCCCTCCACTTAGGGACTGAGGGAAACCAGCAGGACCTGCAAACCTACTTTGGAATTCATTTCGGTGAAGTGAAAGCTCATCTTAAAAATTGAGATCTCTCGTTATTGCAGTGGGTAGAAGATTAAAAATCTCTTACGGTACAAATACAGGAGCTTACCATTGCAAAGAGCCTAATGACATTATTTTATTCTCCTTGTGGTGTTAGAGTTTCCATTAAAGCTTTTAGTACTTTAATCGTGAATAGGTGCACTCTAAGAGTTAATTGGGATTTGAATTATGTTTGTGTACAGAGCAGCTCACTCTGAAGTGACCTAGCCCTTGACACTGGTGCAAATTGCTGAATGCTCCCATTTCATTTTTTTCCATAGACACAACACTAGCATCATTTGAGAATTTTCTTTGGTGAGCTCCCTGAACTTCAGCTGGAAGTGGTGAGCTGAATGCAGAGATCCATGATTGCCTGTGGGCTCCTGTAGCTGTGCAGGGGACTGGTTAGTGTGTAGGTAGCATGTCCATTTCGTGTCTGTGAGGGGACACTGACCTGGGATCTGTCTTTCAGTGTTAGGTTCTGATCCCCTGTCACAGAATTAAAGAATGGCTTGGGTTGGAAGGGACCTCAAGGATTGTGAAGCTACAATCCTCTGCCACAGGCAGGGCCACTAACCTCTACATTTAATACTAGACCAGGCTGCCCAGGACCCCATCCAAACTGGCCTTGAACACCTGCAGGGGCAGGGCATCCACAACCTCTCTGGACAGCTGTTCCAGCACCTCACCACTCTCTTGGTAAAGAAATCATGTAAGACCTCAAAGTACTTTCTGAGTAAATAATCTTACTGTGGATTAGCCCCATCAAATCCACTTCAAGCAATAGCAGTATGCCCCTATGCAGATAGCCCCTGCCATTTAACTTGCACTTCCATCTTGCACAGTTCTTCTTTGTGCTGTTAATGCAGCCTGTAAGTTTCTGCATATCCATGTAAGTGAAGTTGCTCATGCATGGCATGAATGTCAAGGAATCTGTATGACCTCCTGGTAAAATCTCTCAACCATTGTAGGATTTGCTTAAATGACAGACTTTATGTGAGTGGAAGATATTAAATTTATGCTTCAGCATAGATAAGTGCTTTGCAAAGAGAAAGTGGTGAAGCATGTCGGATTATTTACCAAATTACTGTAAATATTATAGGCTGCAATTATGCGAGTGCAAAAAGGGAAAATGCATTAGTGCTGTCTTCTTAGCCATAGTCTCACATTCCCAGTTGTATTCCATGCACTTAGTATGGAGCTTATTTAACACATTTAATAATTGAATCGTGACCTCGATTCCAAATTATGGAACAGAGAGTCTGGAGTGTGATAGCAGAATGAGGGATTATCCTTTTCTGTCCCGACTGTCTCCAGTTCTTCAGTCCTTGCATTGCTGGGTTGGTGCAGCCACTGCATGAGATCAGGGCAAGTGGGTTGTAACTCTGGAAAATGGGTGTAGTATAAAAAGTGTACAGCCAATAGAGCAGTAGTATAAGCACTGATCACTTGGCTAAAATCAGGAACTACTTGCATTGTGGCCTGCAAGAGATTGACTTCTCTAACAGTGGGGCAGGTGTTCACAGCATGAAGCAATGCTCCCAAGGATGCTGAGCTGGCTGTGAGCAAGTACAGCGTGCCTGGCCTAGCACTCCTCACATCCCAACCCGGGCAGGAGCTGGCTGGGCACTAATGATGGTGTCCTCCTGTGTTCCCTGGCTTCCAGTCATGCCTTCACCAACTGGCTCCTGGTTTGGTGCTGTGATAAGTGTGTGTGTGCGGGGGGCATTACGCATGCAATGTGGTTGTTATAGAGCAGGAATGAGCCTGAAACAGATTTTTGAAATGTACAGGATCCCAATAAATAAAAATCCAAATTGAGAAACACACAATAGAGCTGAAAAACAGGGGCTGTTCTCAGTGCCTTCCCCCAGGACTCAAACAGGTGCAACCTTTGGGGGGAAGATGGTGACAATGATTGATGCTGAGATGCTTAGTGCCCACACCTGATGGATTGGGGGGTAGGGGGGACCATCCAGCCCTGAGGACATCTCTCCTGAAGGTGCTCCATCAGTACCCTTATTAATAAATGTTTCTAAAACTAATGATGAGTTGGAGAAGAAGGAGCATAACTTATCTTGCTTTAAACAGGATCTCACCAAATAACACATAGCAATGAACAAACAGGGAATCTTGAGATCCCTATACATTCCCATTGCTGTCTGAGATGCCCTAAATGTGCATCGTCCGAGTCCATAAACATCTCAGAATCACCAGAGAGAGCGCACTTGAAGTGCTGATGGATTTTCTTTTGATTCTTTAATGAAACTAATAGGGTTGTAAAAAGCATTTGCTAAGGTAGGGGAGGGCGGGAGGGAGAGTTTTAAAAAGTCTTTTTAAATTTACCATCTTTCAAGCTCTTCCCTGAGGTACTTGGAGCTTTTCCTCTGTTCAAAATCACATTCTGAAAAGGGCATCAACAAATTAAGTTGCGTCAGTAAGTAAACAAAGTGAAACCAGCACACAAAGTACTGTCAGGGCAACTTGTAGGCATTTCTGGGTCTCAGTTCACATCTACAATATTGCGCAGCATCTTCCTTTATCTGTATGCGGTTGCACATACGATGCTTCTTTATGGACAAACCTGAAGTGAAGGATACACACAATGGTTCACTTCCTCTCTGTTTTAGCAATTCCAAATCAAGCTAAAGTGGTCCATGTGGTGAACATTCAGCCTCTCCTCCTTTCTGCCTTCTCCCACTGCCATTAGGTGTGATTGATGTTGCTGTACTGCCGATTACATTGCTGCTGGCTGCACGGTTCTGTCAGTTTACTTGGCTCCATCTCTGCATGTTGCTCTGTTTAATTGCCCCACACGTTGATGGGATGTAACTGTAGAAGTTAATCAGGTTTTCATACCTCTCTAGTTGTTTTTCACTACAGTCTGAAGCCTTGAAATTGGTTATTTTCTTTCCTGCTCTTCTTTCTTTTTTTCCTATTTACTTTTTATAAAAAGAAACAAACAAAAGCAAATAGCAAATAGCCCCGGTGTGAGGGTTTTCAGTTATTTGTGACAGTGATCTCTGCTGTAAGTATCTAAGTATAAGCAGCTGATTTCCATTGGCTATGTCTGTCTGCAAGCATGGCCAACATCCCTAACCCAATATTCAGCTCCTGCTGTTTTGCTGTTACTCATTCCCTGAACTTATACTGATAAGGGGAACTGGAAAGATAACAGGTACTTAAAAAGTTCTAGTCTAAATACATCTGACAAGCTTCCACACAGGAGATTAATGACTGAAGCAAATAGTTGTGAATGATGACTCTCAACAGGATGCTGACCTCGGATGAGAAATCGAGGTGTGAGAAGGGAGGAATTATCAGAGGATGATTTTCTCTGGAATTCAGGGTGCTCTGAGTGCCTCACCCAGCCTATGTCTTGCATATGTCCTGGGTGAGAAAGCAGTCTGTAGGGCCCCAGTGCTGCCTTAAATAAGATTTCTCTTCTGAGGAGTTGGGTTGCTTCTAATTAACAGCACCAGGAGGGAAAGTTTGCTCCATTTCTGAGGATGTGGCCAAATTGAGTTCATGTGGTGGTTGTCCAAAGTTTTGATGTGCAAAACTTTCCACCAGTTCATTTAAAAAGTAGGAAGCTTCCAAGACTATTAGAAGGTGATGGGAAGGGACAAAAATCTCTTGGAAAGTTCTCAGAAAGGGGTTAGCATGTTTTCAGTCAAACCTGTGTATGCTTTTCCATAGACGCACAGTAGGTTGTGTTCAAGCTGTGTGCACAGTGTGCAGCTTTTACTCCTAATTTACAGAGTAGTAACCTATTTCTGTCCTCTGTTGCATCACTGCATAATAGCTTAAACTAAAAAAACCTTTTGACTTAAAAATTACATTGGTGCACATTAATTTTCCCAGGGCCGTGAGCAGCGCGCATATTGGGTTATGTAAACTTCCCTTCATCAAGTAAAAACGTCTTTTGCACAGTCTCTAGTAGCCTCTTCTGCACATGTTCAGAGCCACATTACTAAAGATTACTTTATGTAATGGCCCTTAAAGATCGATCTGTATAGAAATATGTTGAAATGAACTTTTTGCTCTTGCGATATGAGCAGCATTCAGTTCGGTAGTGAACGATAAGTCAACTGCTGTTTGACATTTCAATAGAAGAGCTTGACTGACTTTGCAACCTCTTTATCTATTCAGGTAAAAGGCACATTTATTGTAGCCTCCTGTTCATTTCAGTACTTTGTGTTTACTTAAATCATCTGAGCTTGAAGTATTGAACCAGATTTCTAAACGTGGCTTTGATTTATTCAAAGTGTGGTCACCTGTGACAGTAAAAACAGAGGCATTTGTTTTTGGCATTAATTTCCTGAACCTGTAGCATTTTCTTTCCAGATTATGCAGAATGGTTCACCATTTGCACTGAGGACAGCACTGAACATCTAAGCTTCTACTTTTTAGTCTACTGCAATTTAAATTCATTTTCTCTGGAAGTTATACAAAAGTTGCTTTAATATATTGTAGCTGATGAGACTGAATAAGCAAAATTTCCACTGACCTAATGAGATTAAACTGAGGGTAAAAGCATGAAGTTGGGACCCCACAAAGTTACCCCATGCATCATTGTTCAGATTTGAAATTACTTCACACCAACAGAATAGTGCATGGCAACTTGTACCATCACTACACGTTGTCATTAATTCATGCACGTTTAAAATGTTACATATGAATGACTTTAAATGTGCCTCTGAGAAAGCAGGGCTTGCTCTCAAACCAGCTCCCAAACTGAAAATGCTGTGATGTGTAGAATAGTAGGTTTCATAGACACTGCAGTGCGTACCAGTGGTCCATCATTGTGAATTTCTAGTCAAGTGATTAGTCATAGCTGATCTACGTTTTATAGAATAGCTTCTCCATTTCTTAATCAATATTGAACAATTTAGCTAATCCTAAAGGATGGATCTTCAGGGATTCTTGATAACAGCCTAACAGAAAGCCATTTTGGCAAATATCTCCTTGCAGTCAGCTTATGTGCTTGATATCCACCTAGCTCAAACAATTTTAGAGTTGTCTAGGATGTGTGCTGTGTTGTTGAACCATAACTGTGAAATAATAACTTCACTGAACTGAGTGCTAAGTGCCTTCCAATCATTTGTTCTGAGTTCTTTGGTATTTTTATTGTAATTATGTTTTGATTCACAATGTCGGTCTACATATAACACCTTCTAGAAGCTAGATGGCTAAAGACCAATAATTTTAATCTAGGACATTTTCTATAGATTTCTGCTTTGTTTCCAAATCGTTTTCCACTCATCTTTCCAAATATACATTTGGAGCAAGACTCTGCCAAAGCATCTATGTTCTGACTTGAGAAGGTCAGGCACTTTATTTAGGATCTCTGTTTCTGAGCAATCACCACAGTCCCCAGAAACCTCCTCATCAGAAACTTTAAATTGATACTCTCCTTTGAAACAGTTTGGCTTCAGCAAAGCAATTTATTTCGTTGAAGAAATCCACAGCACTGAAAACACTGCAGCCAGCTGTATTCAGAGCTTCAGCTGACAATTTGCACAATGCTGAATGGCCAGTGAATGCAAATTGGCTTTTATATGATGATGTGGTGCTGGAATGGTGGTCTTACTCCATCTGAAGAGGACCTTTCCCTGCTAGGAAGGGGTGCAGAGCTTTGCAGCCCCAGCATCCCAATGGAGGGGGACTGCAGGCAGCAGCCTGTGCAGGAAGCTTAGGAAAATCTCGGCTGGTCTTTGGGTGGTTGTTTCTGCTCTACTGACTTGGAAGGGTCATTTTGTTGTTCCTGACTCTCCTGTCCCACTGTTGCACAGATGTCACCACCTGTCTCCCAAAGAGCAAACCAACAGCTCTGTAAGCTTGTAGTTTTCTGGAGATAACCTCAGACTGGATAAAACCCTTAAAAACAAACAAACAAACAAAAACCCTGTAGTTTTTGTACCAGTTGAAAAGTGTTCAAATCAATGTGATCTTGAGCTGCAGCTGTCACCCAGTCAACCATTGCTGTATTGTCAGGTGTCCTAAAAACAGGACTTTACTTTCCAAAGGCTTCCACAGATATTTCAGGGACTAATCACACAGGCTGCAAAACAGAACAAAAAGTGTCTAAGCAGTGGCTTTACAGTAAAATTAGCATCTAGGAAAACAGTTGGGTATGGCCAATTTTTGTCAGTCATTGTTTAACATTTTAGTGGCCTGACACATGTTTCAAAGCAAAAACAAGTCAGTGAACTTGAATGTGATATTAGTAAGGTAACCTGGGAACTATAATTCCCATCTGATTTTGGATAGTGCAGTGAAATGGGATGCAAACTGCTATGTGGATGAAATCTTTATAGATGCCTCTGTTGTCTGAATGCATAACGGCAAAATATCACACAAGAATTGTTTTGCCGTTAAAATCGAGTGATTTATTGCTTTATGTGGTGGATTTTGCATGCTTAAAAACTAAAAAGATTAAAAACCCGTTTCTGAAACTCTTTTGAAGAGATCATAGCTGGCAGGTGTGTTTCTGTTTATTTGTTACGCTAATCTAGGGAGAAATTAGAACAATCCCAACTAAGATATCTTGTCTGGTTCTCCAAATGCCACACAGCCCTGTCACACAAAGCGTGTTGCAGTCGGACAGAGTGAGGCTGCAGTGCACAGGGGGCTCAGAACAGTGAGGGAAGCTGTGAGTGGAATGGTTCTGGGACTAAGGGCAGAAACTAAGGGTGCTGAAAGCCTGGGGACCTGTCATGTTCCGAGGAAAGCCAAAGCCTCATCTGCATATTAAAAACTGTTTAAAGCTTTACCCGAGAGCTGCAGGCCTGATGTGTATTTATGTGCTCCATTGCTGCCCAGCATGGGTGTGGATGGGAAGAAAAGATGCGAAGCCCTGATCTGAGGGGATGTCTGGAGCAAACCCCAAAAAAATGCCATGCGTGGAAAGGGGGCTGCTTGAGTATTGCTAATGTTGAGATTAACATATTGGATGGGCTGAGAAGTTCTGAGTTCATTTTCTGCCTCTGTCAGAAAGCAGTCTATGGGAGTTAGTTAAATCATTTAATCTGTGCGCCTCGCTTCCTTATCATCTGACAATTCTGTATCTCATAGGGCTGTTATGAAATGCAGTGCATTAATGTGAGTCATTCCCATTCTGCGACGATGGTTACCGTGCACATGGGGAGATGTAGGCTTTCTATTTGCACGGAAGCTGTTGTTTGCTCATGAAGTATTAGTCACAAAACAGCACTAAGGCAAAGCTGCCTGTCATTCAGCAAGCTGTGACTAATGTTGTTTCCACATCTGTATCTACAGTAATACATGTGGAAATGATTTTCCATTTAAAATGCATTGATTTTTATTTGTGGCAATAAACACAGCCACACAAGCCCCATTGGTAGCAGGGCAGGAGCTCAGACAGATGGGTCTGTTCAGCCCTGGTTGTTCAGGTCAGACAGGAGTGAAATTACAAAGCCCCCAGGATATCATCTAGAGGTGGCCATCAGGGCAGAGGCACAGAGCACTTAAATTTATAAGATTTTTTTCACGGGCTGCACTCTGAGTTTCTCACAGACTTGGGCTGAAGATGGCTCTACCTGTACATAGGTAGAGAGAAAGTGTTTAGAATAGCAAAGCCCAGTCTGAAAAAGGAAACGTTCACTGAAGGTTAATACCATACTTGAAAGAACATTAATGAAGGAAAACAAGAAACAGACTGTGTAGCAATTTCAGACTGAAATAAAGTAACCTCCAAAATAAATACCCTTTTCTTGCTTTGTTCTCGAGCTTACATCTCCTGTACTGTAATTATTACTTTGATGATTTCTGAAGGGGATTCTATTTTTCTCTATAAATGTTTACGGCCCCATCAGATCTAATTATTCCTGGCTTTTTGTTCAGTAGTTTTTCAAAGAGATTGAGCAGAACAGCATTTATCTTTCCAAGATAGGGTAAGGAGGAAAAAATAGTTAGGTACCTCTCCTCCTGGCACCCAGGCTCTCATGCATCCAGATAAATGAACACATTGAACTAGGTCACAATGACTAATAAGGAAAAAGCTTGCATTTCATCACTTTGAAATGGAGCATTTTGGTCACCCATTACCATTTATTATTTATTTTAATTAGTCTTAATTGCTGTGACAATTTGCATTTTAATAGATACTCTGAGATGAAGGAGAAAAATTCCCCAGAATGGTACTCATGTTGTTCCCAGGCATTGGAGCACAGCCCAGCACAGCTCAGCCCGGGGCACTGCACTGCTCTCCCTATCACCTGCCCTGCTGCGGGTGCAGGAAGGCCAGCACAGAGCCGGCACTCAGAGCCAGCTGAGGGCTTTTATAAACACTGCAACACCACATCTAAATGCTCTGCTCAGCGTATGAGTCGAGTTGTTCTCTGAGCAGTCTTCCTAGCATCCCTGTTGGCTGCTCGTGCCCCCGGTGACCGTCAGATAAGTCTCACTTTATGCATCAGTGCCAGAGGATAAGAGCCGCTCGTGCTGTGAGCGAAGGAGCTCAGTAGCAGCTTTGGGGCCACTTGTGTGTGGCTGCTTATGTGCAGTGGTGGTGCAGTCTTGGAGCTGCTGCTGAACATCAGCCCCTGCCCAGCTCCTGGGGACAGAGAAGATGCATCCTGCCTCAACCAGCGCTGAACGTGGGATATTTAATAGTTCTTCAAGAGGACTTTTCCATAGGAAGTTGTGGCATCATTGTACAGTAACATTTCTGTCATAATTATGTACCTTCTCGTTCCTCTACTACTAAGTTAATCTGTAAAAGTAGACAGGACATGAAAACTAATTGTGCTGCTTATAAAAACAAAAAGGTAATCAGTAGTGCAATAATTCCTTGCTAAGTGACTGAGGCCAGATACATGAGCTTTTCTTTGTTGAAAAGCGGGTCTGTTGTGATCAGCAGGAAGGTAAGAAGTACTCAGACCATTTCCAGCTGGAAGAGAGGAACTTTTGTTGTAATTCAGTATATTTTAAGGGAGACAGTGAAGAAAAATTGGTGATGTCTGCTTATTGCCTTTTCTCTCAGTACAGATCAAGGAAACGTTTGCTAAATGTCATCACTTTTCAAACTGCCCTCATAATAAGAAGATTCTTGGCAAGTTTTTTATTCTGATTAAAGTCCAGACTTTGATACTCTTTGGCATTTTGTTACTTTAATTACAGAAGTCAAATGTTACCAGTTCTGCTATTTACCCTCACAGCTTTTCTCTCTTCCTGTGTCTTTGTTAAAAAGAAATCCCAGAAATAAATAAACAGCAGTGTAGTTCCGCTGTTATCATTGCCTGCATCGTGCTGGGCAGAGATCCCACAGTGCCTACCCAACCACTGAGTTTATGGAGCAGCTCAGCTGGAACCAAGGCCTGCGCCTTTGGGAGACTCGTGCCAATTGGTAATTGATATGAGATACGTCACAGCTTCTTTGTGAAATCAAAGTGGTGCCAGTGGATTGCTGGTGCTGGTGAGGATGCTGCTCCCATGATGCCCTCCAGAGTCCATTTTCTTCCTCATTGGTACCCAGAGCTGAAACTAGGGCTGCTGGAAGCTGCTGTCCTTCCTTACATGTCCAGCCATCAGTTCACACTGCAGCCTACATTCTCTGAAGTGATTTGTAATGCTGCTAATACCTCTGAAGCACAGTATTAGCCTGCTTCTTTAAAGAGAATTCCGTAAGATGTAGCATTAATACAGACTTTTTTTTCTTTCTTTAATGGTCCCTTACTGTGCCCAGCAAAGCTCCCTCCAATGGCCACAGACAACCTTGAGAAGCTTTAGCAATGCCTTAATTCCTCCTTGTTTTGCTCTGGAGTTGCTTTCATGCAACTCTGATACCTGGATGCCTATGATGGGTATCCCCCTCTGCATCCAGCAAATGAATCCTGGCACAAATCCTCCTCTGCTGCAGCACCCACCCCAGGATGAACTGTTCCTCAACTCCAAACTCTTCATAGCCCCTAAATCCCATCCCTGAGGAGGCAGGGAGAGGGGAGGTGTCAGCTCCACCACAGCTGATTTCCCTGCGTGGAGGGAATTCTAGGAGCTGGTGTCGAATTGTCATACCATGGAAACCTTACACCAATAACTACCAGCAAAAGAATATGGAATGGAATAGCTGAATGGAAATCTGTTCAGCTATTTAAGCTTAAAAATTCAGACATTACTAAGAACATTATACAATACTTTATTTCATCTAAGAGTCAGTTTTCTAGAAAACGTGGGCAAACAAACCATGGAGAAAACCCTGTGCTTTAGCTGAGAGTTAGATGAGGTGACCTAATAGGTCTTTTCCATTTCTTACCCTTAAACTGCAGACTATTTTTTCTGATGCTGATGATCAGTGAGGTGTATCTGTGTGTGCTGGAACAGAGACCAGCTGTATAGCCCCTTTTTCCTTGCCCTGACATGTACTTTGTCGTTTTATGAAACACAGACTTTAAAATTTCATGGTTAATAAGGGGCCTTGGATTACTTATACACAGTCTAATCAGGTTGTGTAAGTACAAGACATGTGCTTAGACACAGTCTCTCCTAAGCAAGGGCATGACTTGCCACTTTTAATGCATGCTATCTTTGGCTGTTGGGCCTCTGAGTCTTGACTTATGTTTAATCTTTCAATTAAATTCTCTTCAGACATGAATTTTCTCAATGCCTATTTCTCCCACGCAAAAATCTGGTTATATTATGTGATGTTTTCTTCAAATCTTTACTCTTCTGTGTGGCATTTTCCACCCCCTTTTTGCTTTTTTTTTTTTTTTTTTCTTCTGCTGGAAGGAAATCTGTTAAACTATGTCTAGAGCTTTGACCTTTGTCTGCCACCAGTGTGTCTTCGCATCTTGAGTGTCCTACCTGAGACCCTCTGACCAAAAGAAGGAAAAAAGAGGAAACGAGGGAACTGATGCAATCAGTTTTCTGAATGAATGAGATTTTAAATAGTGCACTGAACTGAGGTATGGCTCTCGGTCATTCTTCTGCTTCTGCTTTCAGCCCCCATGACTAAAAGCCCCCTGGCTGCCTTCATACGTGTCTCCATTGTGCATCTCATTTTGGATAAGAGCTTTATTTTTGTGCTTGATTTCCCAGTGGGTTTGTAGTGTGGGACCTAATGCGCTGTTTTTAGAGCTCCTACTTCAGAATTGTTTTGTGCATTTCTGCAGCTCAGGAGCTATAGAAGAAAAGTTATCCTTTCTCAGACTCAGCTCTATTTCTTTCAAAGCTGTATTTTCAGACCCACTCTAAGTCCTTCCAGCTCTGTCATTGAGTAGAGTCTCTTCTATCTGGAGAACGTGAAAGGACGTGTGGCTTTAGAAGTTATATCCAGGCATATGGGTAGCTTTGAAGTGATCACTTTTTTGAAAAAAATGCTTGATTGGTTGTTGTTTCATTATATCTTAATTGCAAAAATGAAATCCTGTCCTTAATGAATCTTTGAACAAATGCAAGGCCTTTTTTTGATCCCACAGTAGTTGCACTGAGGGGCAGCCAGATACTAACTCAAGGGCTTGGTGAGGCTAACTTCTCCCTTTAGCAACTCAGTGTGGTAGGTAAAGTGTTTTTTGACTGGTTTCCAACATCAACATTGTTTTTTCTTGTGTTGACATGTGGTAGTGCTTGGTCTCTGAGGTCTGATCCAAACTTGCACTGAATTTAGGGTGTTCTGGGAAGGGACTGTGCCGATATCTCCGTTCCAAGGGGTGGCCTTTACAAGTGAATGTCTGGGTACATCGATGCTTATGGTTTGTCACAGCATCATAGGTGCCCTTCACCATCTGCTTTCCCCTCAAATTCCACCTTGCACTTTCAGCCAGCACTGTTTTCAGCATGCTGTGCTGCAGGAGACCACTGTTAAAGCTCAGACTTCACATTGTGGTTTCTCACCAAATAATTTGAAGAGCTCTGAGGTACCAGCCTCTATATAAATACAAGCACAGGTTCTCAACTTTACAAAATCTTGAGAGAGCTCATCCATTTTACGTCAGAAGAGATCAAGTTAAAGGAGTTCTTGAGGAAACAGGATATTTCTCATATTGGCCCACTACAGGAAACTCCCCATTTAATTGTCTGTAGAGTAGGTTTATTCTGCAGGTCTGTTACATGATGCACTTCCCATTCCACAGACTTGGAAAGATGAAAGTTTATTAACCCTCACAAAAGTCTTGCTCAGAAATTTCTGTTTTTGAAACATATTCATATGTGATCCTTGATCTCAAAGCCAAAATCTGTCTTGAATTTACAGGGAAACGTAGCATGAAGAATTGGCAAGTTTCAACCTTAGTCGTACTTTCTTCAACTGAGAGAAATCTGAGCAAATTCTCCTAACATAAGCTGTTATTGTGGAGGACCTCCTCTGTATAGAGTAATTCATCAAGATTAACCACTGCATCTAGTTTCAGTCACAAAGTTCTCAATCACTGGCTTACGGATTAAATGTTCTCATCTAAGATTTAACACACTGATTCGATTACTTCAACTTCTGCTTCAAACACTGCTGAAGTGTTGATTCTTTTTCCCTAATTCCTTTGAAAGGCTAATTCAGGCCGAATCATTAACTAGAGATGATTGCAAATTTGGATAATGCATTTACGTGAAGAGCCTTGATCCATCTAGATTAAAAGATTTTTTTGTAGCTAATGTTTAACCTCTAAAGTTCATGAACTGAGCTACAGTTAATGAATGTGTTTCATTTTCAAACACTTAAGCATCCTCCCACTTCTTCTTGCCCCCTGAAATCAAAACGGATGATCCCAGAGCTGCAAAATAACACTTAGGCTAATATGATATCATTATAATTATTTCACAGTAACCAAAAAACTTGTGTGCACACAGTTATGTAAGTGACATGAATAAATGCAGAAGCAGACTGTTTGCTTCGCTAAACAAATCAGCACATTAGGAGGATAAACTATTATATTACCTCATTAGCTGCTATCCAGGAAGGGTGTTTCCATGAGTGGGAAGCCAGATGGATGAAAGCTGTCTAGAATCACTTGTTTGGTAAACTACATTGCAAGAAAAACTGATCAGCACTCATTTCAGGTAACTTTCTTGGAAGCTGGAGCAAATAGAGGTGTGGAAAAGCAATAATAATGCAAGACTTCAAGAAAAGGGATTCT
Source organism: Lagopus leucura (assembly GCF_019238085.1). Lineage (NCBI taxonomy): Eukaryota > Metazoa > Chordata > Aves > Galliformes > Phasianidae > Lagopus > Lagopus leucura. Next base: position 9,506,976 of record NW_024962257.1, on the reverse strand, counting down.
TTTTGCTGTGTTGTCCACATAATTAAATGAATTTATGCATAAAAACATACAGTTTTAGGGGCTTTATTCTATATTATAGGTACAAACATCTGAAAATGTGGTCTGTGATGTTGAGAATGCTAGAAATTTTGTTTGATTGCAACAAAAAGGGATTTACATGTAGAATAGGGTTCATTTACCATCAGTCTAAAAGAATGTAGTTTATAGCATCCTTTTTATGACAACATACTTATTTACTGTAAGAAAATAAACAGTTTACTGTAAAACAGGCTGCTGACTGTACTGATCTCATGAGATGTTGACAGTGAATAAAGGTCTGTAAATAATAATTCCTTTCAAAAATTTGGCACATGCAAGACATATTTACAAATTCAAATGTGTAACTTCAGACAGAGTAGAAATGAAACTGGGCTATGATTCAAAGCTCGCAGAGGATAATAGCTCTCCCAGTGGTGCATGAGAGGGCACCTGTAAGGCAGGATTCTCCCCCCGGGCAACTTTTTGTGTGGTCCTGTGTGCAGCCAGGATTTGGACTTGATGATCCTTATAGGTGCCTTCCAACTTGGGATAGTTTATGGTTCCATGCCCTAAGCTTCCATGGAAAAGTTGAAAGGGCTTTAAATGCCCACCTCCTACATCAGTCATCAGGCTGAGGAGCCCTTATCTCTACCTGCTGTTGTCTTATCCAAAGAACACTGTCAATGAGAAGGATTTCACTGGTCTCTCTCCTCCCATATCTGCCCTCTGTGTGCAGGTCAGTCCGACTTTTCTTTTTGCCCTGAATTTGTCCAGATTCCAATTCCACAACTACCATGTCTTAAATTTGTGTCGTAAGAAAATCTGGCCAATGCAGTGAACAATTTATCTCTTGCCCACAGATGATATCCATGCTCTGGTGTGGATGCTTTGGTCCAGAAATTTCTTATTTACATCTCAGCAGTTAATGCCTGAAAGAAAACAATATCCTTTCAGTGTGAGTCATTGGAAATAAAACTATGGGAGAAAGCTTGTGTTTGTGTTAAGACAGTCTTGTTTGCTCTTTGGTGCGTATAATTAAGTTTAAACAATTCACATTCAGGCTGCAGTGAGGATGTCCTAAAAGTAGTCATTGTCAGGATGCAAGTCATTTCATCCTATACAAAAAACTTAAACACAATTTCTGATTTCTCTTTGTTGGCTTAAGGGAGCACAAGTACAAGTAAATGTCTGTATTTTAATTGTTGAAAGCAAAAGGTGATGATGCCTGCTGTATCTGGAAGCAGGTATTGGAGGGCCATTGGCACATGTGGCCAAGATAGATGCTCCCCTGGGAGCCCCAGCCAGTGGTCCCCTCTTTGGTCAGTGCATTCAGGAGTACCAATTACCAGCATCTTATCCAGCTCACAAAAAAAAAAATAAATTCCAGCTGTTGTATGACCTTTGTCTTTTGTGTCACTTCCAAACCAAACAGTGTGCAACTCAGTATTACGTTCATACGTACATACATACATATACATGTGTGTTCACCCAAGTGTACGTGCATAGATACATACCGGTGTGTGTTACAAATGTATTTATCTGCATAACTTCACCCAAGAATTAATACTTCCACGCTTTCATCTCAGCTTTTTGCTTATTAGGACATGAAATGTGCCCTGGGGCTTTCTAGAGAGTTTTGCATATACATGGCAAAATTGTCCCTCCAGCAAATTGCTTCCTGTCTGAAAGAGAAGCCAAACAGATTTAGAAGGAAAATAGTGGCAAGATGAATCCAGGCTTGCACAACTTGTCCCGATTTCCAGACTTCCATACTAAGATGCTGCTCCTTGAATTTCATTGCTTGAAGCCCTTCTATCAGCAGCTTGCCAGCTTGTCTCCTCTTTTCCAGACTGAAGCATCCCAGTTCTCTCAGCCATTCCCCCTTAAAACTGTGCTCCAGACCCCTCACAGCTCCACTGCCCTTCTCTGGACATGCTCCAGGGCCTCAATCTCTTTCTTTTAGTGAGGGGCCCAAAGCTGAACACAGCACTTGAGGTGCTGAGTACAGAGGGACAATCACCTCCTGCTGGCTGCACTATTGCTGCTAGAAGCCAGGCTGCCATGGGCTTTCTTGGGCACCTGGGCACATTGCTGGCTCACTTTCAGCCAAGTGACAATGTAGCATCACAACTAATTCCCTCCTGCAGGAGGGCAGCAATCTTCCCTCCAAGACACTACACTCCAAGTTCTTGTATGCCCAAATAATCTCTTTGCTATTGAGAAAGTGTTAGCATGAGTAAAGGGTTCAGACTCTGATCTTCTGCATACTGGTCATCCTGAATTTGAAAGATGTAGGCAGTATATTTGTCCAAAAGTAGGTCTAGGAAGGGATGAGTTGCTTTAGTAAGACTCAATGCTGTTGCTTATTGGAACAGCAAGATCAATGGATGGAGGATTAGACTTGACTAAAATACATGTGAAATGCCCTTCTTATTTTACACATTCTCCTGCACACATTGTATCAACTGCATACTAAGTTTTTATTCATTTTACAGGTTTGTGAGCTACGATGCATGGAATTTACTGAAATGTAAGGACTTGATTATCCCCTTATTTGATTCGGTGGGAGTTTTGCCATTGACTGAAATGGGAGCAGTGCTGTAAAAAGGGATTTGCATGCTTTGATTTAGTATGGTGCAAGTGAAGATCGAATGTGTGTGCTTGGAGAGGAGGCAGTTTCAATATCTCAATAATGGTGACATTCCCCTGGGATCAGACGTTTCCAGTAAAGGTATGGAACATGTAAAGAGGGTATATCTTTTATTTTGTCTTCAGAGATATTAATGAGAATTCTTGGCTTCTGAGTGTGTGCTGGTTTCAGTTGGGAAATTTTAGAGCTGAGTAAAACCTTTTTATTTATTTTCTCCCAAACATTTCGTCTCTGCATTTCAGTGCTAGTTTCCCTTACATCTAGCGACGTCACACCTGACCTTGCTTTAAAATAGGCACGCTTTTAAAATGCATCTGTAGATACCTGTGTAGAGATCTGGAATAATTCACTTAACACTGTAGGATTTCCTGTTCTGAAGGATGGAGTGAAAGGTAGAGCTGAGATAAAGGATGAGAAGCCATGGGGCTCTCAGCAGCACTCGGCATGCCGTGAGCCGCGCACCGTGCCAGGAGCCCTGGCTCCAGCATCCTCCTGGGATGTGTTAGGGTTCACTGGTGATCTGCCCAGAGGCTGTGCAGGTGCTGCTAGCTGCAGTGGGGACTTCAGGTACCCTGAGTCCCCTGGCACGGAGGTGAATGTCACCCACTGTTGGTGCAGTAGCCGCTGTGCTGGTGTTTAGCCCTGAATCTTGCTGTGTCTGAGCTTTGAAGCAGGTTGGGCAGTGAACTGCAGCCAGGGCAGTGTGGCTTCCCCATGTTCTGTTACAGACTGTAGCTGAAAATAGGCACTGGTGGGCAGGAGGGAAGAGGTAGGTACGATGACACGAGAGAGTGGTGGTAATCCAGTCCTGATGTGGAGCAGAGGAAGGAGGGCATCTCCTCTTCCTCCATTGGCCCATGTGAACCAGCTGATGCAGCCCCGTGTGTGTGCAGCATCACCTACACAGGTATGCTTCTCACCCACGTATCTGTGTATGATTGGTGAGTACATATTCCTGGAGCCTTTAGATACTGCCAGCTCTTTATCAAGTGTTTGGGAATTACACATGCTGTTGGAGATAGCCTGTTGTATCATCCCACTTCATCTCACAGATTACCAGATGCATGTTGTTTGTTCTTCACTCTTGGTGAGTTCAGCTTTGCTTTTCTCCTTGCATTTTCAGTCGCTTTGCTTATCTGGCTTTTCTCCTTGCATTTTTAGAAGTCCTTTCTATATGTCCTAACATCTGTACTGACTTTCTCAACAATCTCTAATTCCTGCTTTTGCATATTTCACCTAACGTATTGGCATTATTCACTGGAACAGTTTAATAAACTGAGTTTAGCTGTCCCCAAACCTGAGACAGGCACTGTTACAAAATGTACCGTAGGAGAAATTAAATAGATAAAGTTGATTACAAATCCAGAGTGTCAGAATGAACAACAACTATTCACATTTTAAAAGGTCATTGCTTTCCATGTTTCCACTTTCATTACGTGTGGCTGTAAATATAAATATGAACTTATACTTACACCTACTAAAACAGCACCAAATATTTGCCATTCCTGGGCATCCCCTGCAGTATGTGACGTATGGCACTGAGGCATTTCTCCCCAATCGTTGATGAGTCTTTTGCTGTCTGCTTTACAACAGCGGCATATGGGAACCTCAGCAATGTGAATACAGCTGCTCTGCCTTGAGCAAAGCGAAGCAGCTTCCACAGGACTCGCTGGGAGCAGGATTAGGCCAGTGAGCAGCTGTAACTTCACGCACACTTTTAATCTCTCCTAAGGGTTACCCTTGTGCGGCAGGCAGCTGGGTCTTTGCTGCTTAACCACCAAGGATGTAGTGACAAGGATAAATGGCACCACAGGACCTGGCTACAAATGCTGCCCATCCACACTTCATATGAGCCCAAAGTTAGGTTGGATTTTATGGGCAAAAAGCTGCTGAAAATCGAGCATTACCGCTGTCACTGTGCTGACAAGAAGTGGCCCTGTGGGGACTGCCTTCTGACAGCCTTATTTATAGTCATTCTCCTAACAGATTTCCACACAGCTCTGTGTGGGGTTATGTATAGGACATGAGTAACGCTCGGTTTCTTGTCATAAATCCAGAAATGCATTAAAGCTGGAACCTACAATTTTCATCCATTTAAACGACAGTGACGGTCATTTGTGGCATTTTCTGGGTGATGGGTGTCCTTTAATACAGTTATCTGTAGCAGCAGAAGTTACACGAGCCCTGGACTTCCACACTCATGCACTGCATTGGCCTCAGCTCAGTGACAATTGCTCAGCATTGGTAATTCAGCTGTACTGGAAGATCTGCAGTCACAGAACTGGATGATCTTAGTGGTCTTTCCAACCTCAATGATTCTGCGGTTATCACTTCTCACTTCTCCTATTGATCTTTTTAGTTTTACTGCTCAGCTTTCCTTCTTAAACTGCCAGTGTTTTTGCTATAATAACCCAGCTGTATTTGGAGTCAGGAACTGGCCACTCAACATGAAAAGAGAAGCAAGAAATGTTTTTTATAGCAATATTTTAGCAGATGTTTGCTCTTTACCAACAAAATAACACTCTCAGAATGAATGGTCTTTTTATACATTTAAGGTTAGGCTCTATCTGTTGTTTAAATCAGATCTGGAAGGTCAAATAACTGAGAGGGTTGCTCATAACACAAGGGAAAGCAAAATAGGATTTTATCTGCATGCAGGCTTCTTGCTGACAAAACATTTAAAAGCATCTGTGAAACAGGCTGTGAATCAAATAAATATTCATCTGGAGAAACAAATTAGGAACAGGCAGTTCCAGGCTTAACCAAGCATGCAAAGCCCTCTGCTGATGTAGAAATTAGAGATTTCCATAGTCCTGTGAACATTTACCCAAGAGTATCTAAATGCTCCCCAAGGTTAATTTGAGAATAGAAATGATCTATAATCATTATGATCTGGTGGATGGCTAAATTAGATAAAGATAGTGGGATTTTTAAACTACTATTTAAGATACCAAAGGCTACATGCTGGGTAAGACTGTGGAAACCCTTGTTTATAAAGACATCTGTAACTCCAATGGAAAACAGTAATGAAAGTAATTTCTTTTCTGGGGAGGGAGACAGGAGCAGGGAGATGTGGGATGGTGTTTCTGGCTCTTTTTATTTTTTTTTTAAGATTGCTGAATCAGGCAGTTTGTATACGTATCCCAGCAGCAGCTTTTCCAGAAGTCTGAGCTGCACAACAGGAGCCAATGAGGTGATTGTACAGAATTCACTGAAGTTTTGGTCACCCCCAGGAAGTGGCTTTGTACATGTATTTGTGTCTTTAATTCAGGCCACTCTTGTAGCAAATAATGCAAATAATATGGGGAGAAGGATGTGCAGGACATCAGTTCCCAATAAGGCAGGTCCCAGTTGAGATGTTGGGCTTTGTCATGGAAAAGTTACCTTTCTTACGTGGTGTTCCCTTTATCCCTTTCAAATAAATGTAAAAGGCTGCTTTTCCAGAACACGCTGATGTTATTCTAGAAAGTGTTTTAGTAAGATGGTTCTTTTAAATTAAATCCACAGTGGCTGCTCTAATTAACACTCTCAGTAGGTAGTTCCCAGCTGTGACTGATCTGAAGGGTGTGCACAGCAGCGATTGCCATTCCTGTAGGGAAAATAAGATGTCCATGTAAGAGCTCAGGGGGAACTGAGCTAGCTAGTTCATAACTTTTTTTTTTTTTTAATATTTCCTGTGCTTTGCAGACTGATCTGTATCAGACTGATCTGTATGCAGGTTCTCACTTACATAGAATTCCGTGGCCACTTCGAGCTCATCGCAGTGTTTGTGTTCTTTGTATTTATTCATAAATTACTGCAGGTCCATCAAGTTCTCCCACACCACAGTACTGGTGTGATTTATGTTTTAACTGTAATAGCAGTTCACCAATTGATTGAAATCTTTCTTGCCATGAATATTTTAATGAGAGCTATAGACTTTATATCTGTTGAAAGAATATAATTACCAGCTGTCTGAAGTTGCCAGCTGACATAGTGGAACAGAGGTATGAGCTGCTCAAAATGACTAAATGTCTAATAGGCTGATCAGAAAATTACACTGCAGCTGCTTCATCTTATGTTTCTTTATTGCTAGACATTCTCTCAGCTGATGACCGGAGTGACAAGCAACATGCTGCTGCATTCATGGGTTTCACTGAACAAAGACGAGGGATATAAAACAGTGAAAACAAACATATTCAGCACCAGCAGCAAATGAACAACTTGCATGTTCTTCAAACATGTTTTTCCCCCGGCAAAGGTCAAAGGGAGTGGGAGTGAAAGGGTCTGAATATCCTCTGTGACTTCCCCTGTTGGAGCTGTCAGCACTGAGCAGATCTTACTGAGCCACAGCCTGGCTGGGCTGCACAGATCCTGCACACGTGGGCAGAGCAGCATCAGGCACAGCTGTTCCCTGGGTGGGAGACAGGGGTGTGTTGTCAATGCCTTCAGGGTCTGGTGTTCCTCTGGGGCTGACACAGTCCTTAGGCTTGGCTATCTCAAACGAGAGCACAGCTTTTGCTTTGTCCGGAGTCCATGAGGACTTCACAGGGTTGCTGGGGGATATTGAGAATTAATGTGCATAAGGAAGTTGGAGAGCTCTCATCTCCCCTTGCTTGTGTTTTTGTTACTGCTCTACTGTGAGAGCCAGAAAGCATAAATAATCTCTAATCATAAAGGTGTTTCTTTCCTCTGGTTCCCACTAAAAGAATTCCTTATTCACTGTTAGGGTAGATGAGAAAGGCCATAAAAGCATGCTAGAAGATGGATAACTATCACTGTCGAGTGTTATCCTACAAGAATGACATGAGCCTTTGAGGAAAAGAGAGGGCATAATTATTTCTTTAGTTCTGACTGAATGGTTGAGAGTGCTATCAAGGGAGAAAGTGGTTACTGCCAGCCAGCAGAGCACCTGTCCACTGGTGAGTCCAAGGAGAGCAGCAGTCACTGAGACAGGCAGACAGATAAGCAGGTAATTGCCACATGATTGCCACCTGTAACTGTAGGTCACTCTGAATGTTGCAGATCCAAACTGGTGATCAAAGTGTGGAAGGTTCCATGTTTCATTATTAGCCCTCTGAACCTCAGCACGGTGTGGGGATGCATGTCCTGCCTTGGCAGTGGCTGACAGCTTGCTTGTGTCCATTTGTTGTCAGCAGTGCCAATAGGAATTATTTACGACTCAGAAAGAGATTAGACTTTTAAAATATTGAAGTAAGATTACATAAAAAGTTAAGGGAAATGAAGAAGGACTGATTTACACATGAATGGGCTTTTTAAAAATCAGTTTTTAGCGTTATTGGATGATGGTATGAAAGATTAAAAAAACCCTTTACTCAGTGAGTGCAAAATTTATTTTATTAATGTTGATAAGCTTAATTGAAGTCAGATGTCAGACATTTTAAAAATATGGAGATGTTCTGGCTTATGCTGAGCAGCCAAAATTCAACGTGTTTGCAATCAACTTGATGGTCCTAAGGCAGGGAGAAAAACGTGGCAAAAGCAGGGCTTATTTTTTAACTTACGCAACCTCTTTGATGAGACTTGGGTTTTGGGGAAATATATTCAATTTTCCTGAGCCAAACGGGTCGTTAGCCACAAGAAGTCAGGACAAAGACCATCTGGTTACCACTGTTTTGACAGACATCTCACCATCAGGCTGGATTCTCCTCCTTCAAACTGTCCATGAGAGTCAGTGTGAACAGCCTTTCTCCTCATTAACACAGTGTACTCAGGAGAGATTTGTGCTCTTGAGAGATGTTTTAAATAAGGAGAAACCTGAACAGACATATTTAGATCTGAAACCTCACAGCCAGAAGTTCATTAAACATTTTTTTTTTTTTCATAAATGGGTGGACTGCTTTATGCAAACAGACAAATAGAAAGGTCAGACTGTGCTAACCAAAATGGAAATTCTGTTCCTTCTCCTCTGCAGGCTGCTCTGGGGCTCTCTTTGTCATCCTATGTCATCCTATGACTTTAGGATGCAGTTGCTTGAGCTGTACTGTTGGTAACATCCCATAGTGACAGAGGAGTTTGTTATTTTCATCTAAGTTGAGGGGCTTTGTGGTGCTGGGAGCTGCCTATGAGCTCTTGGTCTTGACTGACCTCCTGCTTGTAGGGTAGGGTAGAGTTTCTGTGAGAAACTTCAGAGGATCATTTTATGCTTGAGCATTTGGCTTGTTCGTACAGGGCTGGAACTGTCTGTACAAAACGTGAAAGAAAATTAAAGTGCACCCTGCAGATTCTGCCATGGGAAATGACAGTGCTTGCATCTTTTCCTCCCCCTGTAGTCTGTTTATGCTGCTGAACAGGGGACCCATTGCTAGAATTTATCGGCCACAACTTTACGTTAGCATTTATCATCAGCACTTCGGTTTGGCATGTTGCCTTTCAGACAGCCCTCCAAAAAGCCTTCTGATCCAGCCAGCTTCGTGTGCTGGTTTTGTTATTGATGGAATAGTCTCAGGCTGTCACATAAGTCTGAGATGGCTGCAGCCCTCAGGCCCCTTACCTGAATACCAGGCATCTTGACAAGAGCTTGAAGCACAGTGAGAGATCTAACCAAAAAAAAAGCCTTTCTGAAATCAGTTAGAGACTTCTCATGGGCATCAGGACAGTTCAGATGTGTCATGCTTGTATCTCAGACATGCTTTGGATTCAAAGAGAGAAATGGACTCCAGCCTTTGGAGCTCACATTCCTTTCAGTCAAAAGCATTTCTAGTTTCTGTGAATAAAAGACATCGTGCTGCTTTGATATGGTACTCTTTTTTCCTCTCTTTTGTTTTCTTGTGGTGCTTTTTATTCTTTAAACGGAAACCAGGACAAGTTCCTTTTATCCCTGATGATTAATTTCTCCTGGTTTGAAACTGGTCCTGTAATCTGTTTAAAATATATCATTATGATTATACCTTGTAATTTTTATGGGGTATATTAACATTTGAAAGGCTACATACACTGGGTAAATTGTAAAGTATTTGCTTTTCCCTCCATTAACTCTTCCACAGCATTCAGTGGCATGGTGTTACAGATGCTTGAATAGCTGAGCCTCCACTTGGGCTTGATGAGAGCTCTGTCTTCAATGGAAACTGAATTTGGCTTCAGATTCCTCCTTTATTTTGATGTATTGTCATTCAAAATGATGCATTTTTCTAAAGACAGTAATTGCTTGTACCTTCCAATTTACCATTTTGAGTGCCCTATGATTTTAACTGAGCAGCCACAAGACAACGTTTTTATGAACACTGCTGTATTGAAGTTGCTTTAGTTAAGAGCCTATCAGCAATTAAACCATAAGTCCATGGCTAGGACATTTTCTGTGGCATCTTGAGGCCACGCACTTCATTCTGTTCATGCTTGAGATGAGGCACATCACTCGTGTTTTTAAAGCAATGTGTGGTTTAATCAGCAATACAGAAAACTACTGCATGACACAGTGGGTTATGATCATCATGCATTACATAGGTGTGGGAGCTTCTATGTCAGAAAATACCAAAGGTAAAGGAAGAATATTGTTTATTATTGCCCAGTTCATGAGGAAACTGAAGAGTTCGTACAGTTCCATTCTTTCATTCCTACTATTTCAGATGTTTAAGCTTTTTTAAGTTCAGTATCCTGGAAGTGAAGGAAGCAGGTCTGGGCTACCAGAACATTCTACAGAATGGGCCTATGTTCCAAACCAGAAACTCTTGCCACTTATGGAACATCAGGTCCTGAAAGAAATGCAGCAGAAACTACCATTCCTGACACCTCGCTGAGATTTCAAGTGATGCTGGTGGTGGCTGGGGGCAGGAAGAAGGGAGATTTGAATGGATCATGGTCACATTCAGTATCGTGGGCAAAGAGGCAAATTTGTGACGTAGTCACCCAGCTCAGAAAAGAAGCTGCACCAGAGTACAAGCAATCTTGGCATATAAGTTAAGGTTGTGGTTCATAAGTTCATAAGTTGTGGCTCATACCACTAATATCAATCAACAGTAGGAAGCAAGTATAGAGTGCGGCATAAAAAACAGCCATAACAAATATTGTTTCAGCAGTCTTTGAATGCTTACAACTGCTGCTGTTCCTTCTGCATAGAAGAAGTTTATCTGAACTGTGAAAGTTGAAGCAATCAACAGCTTCAGGACAAGAACTCAGGCAGTGAAAACAGAAAATTGGGTGCAATTTGTAACCTTCAGAATGCACACAGTCCTCTGCCAGAAAACATTTTTCAGGGAACACTTATGTCTATTTAGGTCACATTCCACAACCTGGGATTCCATAGGAAGACTCAGTGTTGTTTATGCAGCACGATGAATCCTGGTATCAGCAAGGCACAGTCAATCCCCACTTACAATGAAGTGTTGAGAGACAAAAGACAGACTTGGGACATTTCAGAGGAGGGATGCTGTGACATCTGCAATCTCACCAGTATTCAGAGCACTCTGCGAGTGGAAAAAGCATTGTTCACCCTAGAAAAGGCTTTTAGCCAGCAATACCTTTTCTAATCCACGTTCTCTCCCCACTGTCACGTTGCATTGACTCCTTGCCAGCAGCTGAAACACGATGGGCTCTGCCTATAGCACCCACATGCACGCTGCACCGGTGCCAATGTTCAGAAGCAGTTTCCAGGAGAGGTTTAAGTGGCCACTTGCCGTGGGCATTGTACAGCAGTGTGAAAAATAATGGGAAACAGAAACACATTTTTTCCATTAAATCCTGGCAAATCATTTTATTACCTGTGGTGCAGAAGACAAATAACCTGGGTTAGAGTCTGTCAGGAAACAGGGCAGGTACGTTTCAGAAAAGAACAAAAACAGTCCAATTTTTTTTAATTTTTATTTTATTTTTTTTTCTAATGCAAAGCAAATGACTGCTGAGGGTATTTCTTTCAGCAGGCTTTCTGTGCTGAGCTGTTCAGAGTGAGCGAGGCACAATACAGCAGTGTCATCCCCTGTGTTGACGTGCCAGTACACCTAGTAAAGTGACCCAGTTACAGAGTTATGCTTAAACCAGTGTTTGTGTCTGCAAGCCCCAGAAGTGAATTTGGATCCACAAATGTAACCTGCTGATAGCTCCATTCAGTGTATGTCAGAGAATCACAGAAACATGTAAGCTGGAAGGGATCCGTAAAGATTATCTAGTCCAGCTCCCTGCAATGAACAGAGCTTCTGCAGCTCCATCCAGCTGCTCAGAGCCTGGTCCAGCCTGACTTTGAAGGTCCCAGAGTGTGTTCCTTCCTTCCATAACACCCACTGTGGCAGCACTGTGAGCCCACTGGGTCTGCTGAAGAGGCACAGGGAGCTCAGGGAGATTCACAGCAACTAACACTTCTGCTAACCTGTGTTGAGATTCCAAAAGCAAGCTGTGCTCCTTAGGCCTGGTTGCAGTAATGTCATGTATTGCAATTTTTTGTTGCTGTTAATGTTTTGTTGCTGCTAAAAAGACTTCACGTGGCAGTTTTCCTGAGGGAACAAAGCTACTTACGCTGTTTGTGCTGCATTTCAGCGCCCACCTGGAAAGCCACTGATATACTACATAATTGGAATGCTTTCTTTTTGTTCATATATAAAGCGCAGACATATTTTAGTAGCAATATTTTATTAGTTAAGGACAAAGCAAACTGCTTGCAATTCTAGTAGTTACAGGCAGTAGCAGTTTATGCTCTGATTCTGAATTGTATAGAGGAAGTTTATGTAATGTACTCCCAAATCCACATGGCCTAAGGCTTAACTTTGTATAGCATCAGCATCAGTCTGCACTGTCTGTGTGCCCAGCTGGGCTGACTGATCCTTGAACTGGGATGGTGCAGTGGAGACTCAAAAAGGACATTTGCATCTATGCAGTGCAAACACTCAGGGCAGTGTACATACTTTGTGCAAGTATTTCAAAGGTACTAGGATAACAGCTGCCTCTGCAAGATCTCTGCCTTTTTGTGAGCAGGTGCTGGCTATTTTCTCCTTGTTTGGCTTCCTCCATTCACCACAGTTCATTTCTCATGCACCATGCTTTAGTTGAGATTTGCAGCTGACCCTCAGTAATGAGCACTTAGCAGAGACCTCACCCACAGCCAGGCAGCCGTCCTGTTTCTTCATTTCTAAAGCTCCCCCTGCTTTGAGCACCTCACTGAGCACAGCCCTGCACTGCTCTCAACCGACGCACTGATCTATGGCGTATGCCCGACCTCTCCAGTCCTGCAGCAGTACTTGGTGATGCTATTTCCTCAGTACCCCCAGCTGAATTCAGGATTTCTTTTCCTAGTACACAGGAATATGTTTGTGTGTATCCACTTTGTGCTCATGTGAAACCCTCTCAGCAGAGGAATTAATGCTTTGCAGTTGTTATAATGAGTGGCTACATGGTTACACTGGATTGGTAATAATTGCTTTTATGTAGTAATCACAACGTGATCATAAAGTTAGGGTAATATCATCATAATATTACCTTAAAATGGTGAGGTAAAATGAAGTCTGCATTAGCTTACTGGATAGGTAAGCAGTTTATTCATCTAAGTGGTACTGTGAGGGAATGTATTTGGGATTTTACAGCTGAGCAGTCATGAGAGATGTTCAGGAGCACTCACACGTGACGACCATTATCAACAGTTTAAGGAACATTGTGACTGCATGTGCTTAAGTAGACACATAGGACAGAAGCCTTCATTTCTATTGAGTCAAATGCAGTATGGAATCTGTGCACTTTTCTGTCAGTCCAGCAAGGCCAAGAGGAAGGAGGGACTTCATTGTGAAGCAGAACTAAATCATTTGAAGTCCCTAAGAAAGTCTCAGGACATTGAATCCACATGTTTTTTGCAGTCTTCATCACAAGACCCATCCTTATCTCAGGACTTTGAGATGCATTGTCCCCCAGGTTCCTACTGAAGGTGCCTGGAAGCCTTCAGAGCCCTGCTGACCCTCGGTGGGGCAGGAAGCACCAGCCCCTTGCAGCTGTACAGCTCTGCAGAGCCACAGCCCAATGAGCTGCACATTCACTAAAGATGTGTTTTACACTGTGTGCCAACACATATGCACAGTGATTACTAATCACGTGCAGTAATGAATTAACTGTGTTGTCCCTCCAAGTGAATACAGCACTTGAATGGAAATGGAGATTCCAGTTTTGCTCTTGCCACAGTCCATGGAGTACATCATTTGGGAGGCTGCAGCATTCCTGGGCCCAGGTGGGAGATGCACATGGGCAGTGGTGCTGCTCAGCTGGCACCAAATTGCACTGATGGATAAAACTGTCAAAATAAGGTCTCCTGCTTACTCCCATACTAGACAAAGCAAGGAGTAAAAGAAAAGCAGAATTTTGTTGCCCTTTCCACCACAAGAGCTGAGCTGTATCTGAAGGATGCCCTGCCAGGTCCTGTCTGATAAATCCTACTCCCAGAATGAGCCCTGGGTGGCACTGGAGGGATGTGGTGTGGTCCCATTATGAATGAGCCCAGTGTACTGCAGGAGGAGTGCTGAACCAGGTGAAACTGGGAAAAAGGGAGGATTTAGTAGATAGCAGACTGCATGCCTCCTGCCAGCATTTCTGCCATCGTCCTCGTTCTCATGCAGAATGCTATTTTCTAGGAAAAATTAATTGTTGATGCAAATCAGCGAAGCCCATTGATGACATTAAAGTCAATCCGTAGACACAAAAGGTGGACTATGCCTTAGAGCTCAGAAGGAGCTTTGAAATTTATATACCATTGCACATCGAGTTTAACAACGTTTGAATGCTTACATCTACATTTGTGAAATATCTTTGTTAAAATTGGTGAATTGTGTATTAAATAAAGCAGAGTATTTCACCTACTGTGTGTGAAGTGCAATGGGAAAGGTATTTGCTCCAGCGCTGCCTTCAGAATTAAGTGGCAGGATGACACATAAACTGTCCTTGGTGAATGAAGTACTTTCATTTATCAAAGGATGTTTGTGGTCAAAATGAACCCATTCTGCACAGCAAGGTGCAGCACTGCTCTGGAGAACTTCAGCCTTTGTGGAGGGGAGAAAAGACCTAAAATGGGAAACTGCCCTCAGTCTCACACAGCTCACCTGTGTACCATCTTAGAAAAAAGATTAATGGCAGTCTGCTTGTAATCACTGTTATCTGAAGGCTTTTTAAGCTACAAAATTTCAAATTCCTGGGTAAAGTAAATGATGTATTTAAATTTGATTTCTTTTCTCAAATTATATCTTAAGCATGATTTATTTAGATTTGCCAAGTTGATTTCAAACTATTAAAGGCTTTTTTCTCTTTATCTGAAAATTCTCAGTGTTAGGATTTAAGCCAGGACACCTGGCAATTGTTGTACTCTGCTGTGTTGCCATGCACTCATTCTGCAATGGCTGCAACAACATTATAATAAAGGAATTGAAAATTCTGCTTGTTTACTGTGAGAAGAGGATCATTGGATCCTTTTCAGCTAACAAAAGTTAGCTGAAACAGCCAACAATTACATGTTGACGTTAGGTAAACAAATACGTCATCATTAATCACATAAAAAGTGATCTAATCAACATGTGTACTAGGAAAAATTTTGGTTTTTGCAACAGCTCATTTGTTGAATCCATTATTTTACTTCTGAATTGGGGCAGCATTACATACCACCTCACTTAGTATGAAAATACTGCTTTACGAGGAAAGGTCTGTCAGCATTTCTTGGTCTCCAGGCCAAAGGCAAGGAGTGCACTGACTGTGCTCCATAGGCACAGCTGTGTGTGCAGCACAATCCCAGCCACCTTTCTGCACAGAAACAAGAAGCTGTGGGAAAGTGAGATTAGTATCACACAAAGCATTACTGCTCGCTCTCATCTCTTCTACCTTTCCTCTTAGGTTCCTCTTATCGTTGTTAAGCTTCTTACTGTGCCAATGTCTTTCAGGTTTGCAATTATGAGCATTTAAAAATATCCAGGCTGTAGTGTCTGATATTCAGTTGAAAATAATAGCTTCTTATTTGAAAAATGAAAAGCAGACAGCATATTATACAGAGAAATATGTTGTTTGCTGATGAGAATGACAAGTTTGTTTCTGTTTATTGCAACCTGCTCTTTTCCTGTTTATCATCTGATAAACTTTACCTTTACATGTTATGTTTTAGCTCTGTAAACATTGCTTCTTCTGGAGTGCAAGATATCAGAAATGTGCCTTTCATTTAGAAGAACACAAAAGTGAAATGAGAGTAATGTTTGCTGGTGCAGCTGGGTGGTATCTCATCGCTCAGCCTGGCTGCTCTCATGCTCTGTGAAGGCTCAGATGCTTTAATGTTTGGGCATTTTCTTTGGACCTTTAGAAGAAGCCATACCCTTCTTGCAAATTTTGCTGCTTTCTGGAGTGAGTAACCTGCTACATGCATTCAGACACAGAGTATAAGGTTGGGTTTGAGGAGGGATGGGCACATCACACACCTGCTGCATTTTGGGTGCTTATCAACCCCAAATAAACCGAGGGTGAAGCAAAGAGGAGCTGGTTATAAAATCACAGTGATTGTGTGGAGTTGCTAAAGCTGCAGTGGTGCTAAATGAGGAGGTACAAGTCAGAGTTAACAATTCTTTAGGTCCTTTCTTTTCCAAGGATTTAAATATGAGCTTCTGTCCAGACTTCTAAGTGTGGAGGAGGTTCCTTCTATGACTTTAATTTGTTTAAATCCAGATCAGAAAACAAGAAGATATATTTTTTTTCCAATTGTTGATAGAAACCTAAGAAGAGCCTCATAGGAAGATCTTCTCTGTTAAAAAGATGTAATTTTAGATTTCTGCAGAGAGAATCAATAGACAGGATACACATCAAGTTACAAATACTCAATGTATTTCATTTAAATTATTTATTCTGACAAAATAGATCCAATTTCTTCTGACAATGCAGACTATTTTTTCCCAAAGGCTTTGGCTTCATTGAAGTCGTGGGCATCCATTTGAAAGTTCTTTATTTATTAGCATGACCTGCTTAAGCCTTGGCTGAAAAATTCAGTATCGTATAACGAATGCCCCATACCTGGCCTTGGGTCTGTATTGAATTCACAGGAAAAGAAAGCAGATATTGGTCCTTCCTTGGCAATTGTAAAGAATGTGCTCAGTTAAACTGTGAGACATTCTCCCCAGTTCATGCAGATAGCATTTGGCACGTTAACATTGCACAGAATCCTAGAATATTGTTCTATGGAAGGCACACGAGCACCCTCAGCTCATGCTGTGAACGCAGAAAGGCTCTTAAGCTATTTCAGAGCAGGACAGCCATGCCACAGTATGCATTTACAACTCCTCAGGAATCCTATTATTTTCTGTAATTGAGACTGTATCTGAAATGGCTGGGCTGGAACAAAATAGTTGGAAAAGCAGTACCAGATACAAGGAAGAGAATGCAATGCTGGCTTTGGGTCATGTAATAGTATATCATTAGCTATCCTAAATGACATAAATGAGAGAATAAAAATGCTGTGTCCCTATAATATTTGAATAAAAAAATAGCAGCTTTTCAGGAGCTTCTGTACCTTAAGGCAAATTAGCATTTAATGTTCTCCTTGGATTTTATATTAATTTTTTCCCCACTACGTGACTTAATAAAAACGAGGTGCACATGCCACCTAGTAATACTGTTCCAATATGCCTTTTTGTCAAATAGATGAATATCTTCTAACATCCCCATCATGTATCTTAATGAGCAGCATCTTCCCTGCAAATGACACACAGGTGTACAAGCAAACTGGGAAATCCTAACCAAGCTGGGCAAGCACCTGGAAGTCAGAGGTACAGTCAAAGCTTAGAAAAGAGCTGAGGTTTGAGAAACAGCAAGGTGAAATTAATTCTCAAGCTGCTATGATGTTTAATAAACATTTAATTAGTGAGCACACCGTCTCAAAAAGACTTTTCAAACAGCCTTTGTAAGCATTAGATAGGACATGGGTCTAAATGGGGCAGCCAAAAAATGACCTGTGCATTTGGGAAAATCGTTGGCCAGAAGAACTGAATGATATTTCTCAGTAACACCAACTGTAGAATGCAACAGAAATTTCAATAATTTTCTGCGTTTGGTTTTTGCTGATCATTCTCCAAATGACTCCCAGAAGGGAATTATTTCATTTAATATTGAGAGAGGTATAAATGGGTGAGTGGTAGAGGAACTGCTTATTTCTGCAATTACAACAGTTAAAAAAATTTAGCAGGGGAACTCAAACTCTTTCAGCAGCATTCTGACTCACTGAAACCTCCTTGTTTCTGAAGCACATTACAGAAATACGTGTTTCAGAAAAGCTGAAACATTTCTATTTAACTTTGTTCTGTTCTCCAAGGCACTGTTTATGACTCTGAATAACCAAAATGATACAAATGAAACAAGTACTTTTTTTTGCCAAATATCCTGCGGTGACACCAGTTTTTCGACTCCCAAAGCTTTCAGTAGAATGAGCTCCTAAATTGCACGAAGTTCTGCCTTTGTGATCATATGCTCACCTTTATTCATTATTTCAATTCCACGTTGCGCTTAAAGCTCCATTTCTTTCTGATTTTAAACTCTCTCTGCTTTTTTTTAGTCCTTTATGATATCACTACAGATATTTCATGCTTCTCATGGGTTCCCAGAATCTGTGCAGCTGGGAGATGGTGAATGGCACAGGATGAAGAAGCAGTAGAATCTAGAATATTGTTGCACAAGGCCATGACTTCAGATTGTCAGCTCTTCCTATTTCTCTGCTTAATATAAGGAAGATCTGGTGAACTGCACTGAAATTAGTGGTGAATTCAGTGGGTTTTTGGTCTGACCACAGTGATGTCAAGTGGATGCAGGTGAGGAATCTTCAGAAGTCAATAAATGTCACTAAGGGCCTTTTCTTCTTATTTGTGTGACAGTTATATAGATGGTCCCCCTGAGTGTATGGAAACAAAATCAATGGCAAACTTCAATCCACACAATCACTTCTTATGTGAGACATAGCATTGGCTATTACCTCACAGGTCGGTCAATAACCTATTATCTCATGAGCTAAGAAATAAATACTGCCTTGAGCCAGTATTAATTAGAATGGCCAGGGAGGTATAGACCAGAAGTTAGGTGATGCTGTTATTTCTGATTGTTTGAAACACAGATGGACCACAAACCAATAGGATTTGGTTTGTTGTTTATTTTTGCTGTATTGTTTGGTTTTTGGAGTCGGGGCCACAGGGCGTTTTTTTGGCTATGATTCATCACTCTACTTTTCAAAAGACAAAAGTTTTGACAGTACAGAATTAGTTACCTTCCTTGTCTCTCGAAGCAAAGATGTCTGTGATTCCTTTGTATTACAAAAGCAAGGGAAATACATATTTCTGATAATACTGTTTTGGGGGGGGGCAGATCCAGGAGTAGATTTTCAATAGATATAAGGATTGTTTTCCTCTTTTAACACTAATGGAAATCACTGACAACTGAGGACTGCTCTTTGTTTAAACAGTCCACCCCTTAATGCCTATCAAGTCTTGTGAGGATCACTTCTTTCGATAACATAAAGAATTAGGAAATGGCTTGCTGAATGTCCAGGAGTTAAATTCCATCAAGGTCTCAAAGTGCAATAGTCCCTGTGCTCTACAGACTTACAGCAGGTTGATAAGAAATCCTGAGCACAGTGATTTGGGTGGAATTTAGGCTGCCTGAATATGACTCTTATGTTATTCTTCAGATGCTATGAATAGTTGACCCTTATCCTTTGGAAAATTCAGGCTGGATTTTTTGAAGTGCATTTATTCCAGAAAATTAAATTAATTCTGAGATGAAGTAAGATTTTAATTTAAAGCAGTAAGAGCTGGCCTGACATAATTGGCACTGCATGCAAAAGAGCTAAGAAACATTTTCTTTGACATATGTTTTACCCCCATATGATCATCTGTGGGGCTTGCTGCCCAAGGCAAAAAAGTCAAATCTATGACATTGTAGTTATAAGGCAAGGAAAATGCACTTATTTACATTTAGACATGCAAACACACAGACATTGTGGTAAGCCAGTCATGCCAACCAGTAAGAAAATGAAATTCAACTTAACATGTGTGAATTGTATGGTTTAAAACCCATTTTGAGTATCTCTGGCATTGAATAAGTCTCAGTCAGAGGTTTTTGAGCATATCCTCCACTACTTATTGTAAAACTGATTTTAAGAATTTCACATTTCATTTCCTAATTGAGGAAATTTAGGTCATTACTGGAAGTTCTCTGTTGTCATGATTTGATTCCAGTGAATAACTTAAAATTGAAACAAATAACTATACAAGTAAAATTGCATTCTTGTCTGTTAAACACAGGTAGCTGCTCCGTGCTGTTTAGGTGTTTCCAGCTGCTAATTCTTGCTTCTGTAGCACCACTTAGCTAAGGTAAAGGGTAGATTTTGCACAGCGAATGTCACTGCAAAACTTTGTCCAAAGATAAGCAAGGTGAACTCCCACTCAGTAAAAAGTGTGATATGATGTACAGTAACATTTCACTTGGAAGCACTCACACAGTAAATTACACAGCACTCATATCTTCACCAACATGTACTTTTCAGTACTCAGGAATTTCACAGTGGATACATAAATTCAGCAACCTTTAAATTTCTTCTTCCTGTACCCATGTGGGTGTGAAAAGTCAGGATGGAAATTTCTTTTGCAATCACGTCAAGTGAGGAAAGAAAGTTGATACATATGCATACACATGCATAAACACAGTTTAGCTGTTTCAATTTTCACTTCAGTAAAAAATACTCTATGTAAATTTTGTGTTCACTGCTTCAGAATGAAATCTGTCTCTGGAAATCGTTGATCTGTGGGAAATCAGCTGCCATTTATCTCCGAAGGCTCCTCAGTGCCATTGTAGACTTCTCAGTGAACCGCATTCTCCTTTTTCTCTACACACCTAGGCCTACTGCGCAGAACCACTGGTAAAGCAGGCAATGCTTTTCTTGCAGCTTTCAGCACCTTTCCTTCCCACTTCACGCTTCATTTCTTTTATTATCATAATTAAAAATGTTCAGGATTTCTACTAGATGCTACAGAGTTTCCTCAGTCTTTCTCTTCTGCAAATTGTCAAATTGCTGGTCTCATCCAAGGCATTAGGGGACCTGCTGTTGTTCGTAACGCTGTAATTGGCTCTTCTGGTGCTGCTTGGCATCTCTTGCCTTTGTCCTTAGTGATGAAAGAAAATCCTTAGGGCCTGCAGCTCCTCTCTCAAGTGTAGGCAATATCAAGCATGGACTCTGGAGACAGGGCCATGAGGGACGCTTGAACTTGAGACGTTCCCTACCAAGGAGTAATCCTGAATGCAATTGTCTTCAGGCAATCTTGAAATGCCTTCTAACCGTTCTGCCAGTGAGGAGAAGAAGCTTTTAGCCACAGGATGAATTAAAAATTTGAATCAACTCCATGTGAGGTCAAGACACTGAAGGACTGAAAGAGGTGTTCTTAATTGCCCAAATCACAAAGAACTGGAACTGGTCAGTTATGAACATATACTCGACCTTTCTGCCACTGAAACCCAAAAGCTTCATGTAACGTGCAAAGCAGTACCAGTGATTTGGAAAGCATAAAAACAGGAGGGTAACTAATGCTAAAACAAAAGTTCCATTGCCCACTTACAGGAAGACAACACTGAAGCAGGTGGCTCACAGCCCATAGTGTTAGTGCACGTGGTGAAGGATCCCCTAGCTGAGGACAGAGAAATCACACAACCAGCTGGAAATGGAGCTCCTCTCCTGCTGCTCTGTGAGGGGAGCTCTCAGGCAGGCTGGTGACGAACTGGCAGGTGCAGAGGAACTTGTGCTGGGATACTCCAGCATCAGAACTTTTTGAAATTATAAAGGACGTTTTGTAATTCAGTGTTGCTGGCAGAGCTGAGTGCTTAAGGACTGACAGCTTAAGGACTGACCACGTGCCTGCAAGTTAAGTAATACTTAAGGTGCAGGAGAGCATGACTGGATTACATTCATTACATACCATGAGGAAAAAATCCCAATCAATCATCTCTATACCTCTGAAGTCACTCAACTGAAAGCTGTTATGAATTGAATCATCTGTGAGAAGCAACTGAAATAGGGTGAAATGTGGTTAAGAACTGTTTAGAGATTTATTTGATGTCTAAAAACCCAAAAATTCACAGCAAGGATGGAAAAGTGTATAACTTCAACAAATGCAAGCTGAGATCATAGAGGAAGTCAGACAAAAAAACATCAGTGAAACTGTAACAGATGGAAAGCAGGCGACTGTGAAAATTGCTGGTATATGTTAGCAGCTAGAAGGAGCCAATGAGAAGGAGAAAGCCTAAATGACACTAGTAGGAAGTTTTGAGGAGCGGAGCGATGGGAACTGATGAAAATGACAGATATCCTGGCAAGGGCACCTTACTGCACAGAGACAGGAGAGCTATCAGTGATCCAGGGAAGATGAAGCTGCACAGGGCTGGCAAGAGAAACTTCAGGTCCTGCCTTTTGCCCCAGGATGGTTTCTGGGTTTTATGTAACAGCTTTTTAATGTTCTGTGTCTAAGAAGTGCTCCCAGCTCCGTGTTGGCTTTTCCCTAGGTCGTGTGCTGACTGCTAAGCTGCAAAGCTGTGCCTCCTCAAAGGTCTGCTCTGTCCATCTCTTCTGTCCTGTGAGCCATTGACCTCCTCTTCACGTCAATGGCAGCTGAACATTAATGTGATGAACAATGCTTTACTTGCAGACAGCCTGCCGCATGGCTTAGGAGGTAGGGAAGGGGTTTGCAACCCTCCACCCAGGGAGGAACCCTCCCTTCCACTTGCCTTCCATTACATTTGCTGGGCCACAAAAGATAGATGCTGATGCCTCTTGCATCTATGCTTTAAAATAGAGCACTAACAAATCTGGCTGTTGCATCTTGGGCATGATTCAAAATGGGGTTAGGTTGCAGTCAAGCTTCCAGCTGCTCAAGCTGGCTTATATGCAAGGATACAGCACAAGAGCAAAGGGAGAGAAGGGGTGAGAGAGACTGTCATACACAGCAACTGAGGTTTCAGAACTAAGCAGAGTCCGATCAGTCCTGGCTGGAATCAGGCTGCAACTCTGAACACTATATCAAGGTTGCACTGCTATATTATTTTATATTATTTGCTGGTGGTCTTTATCAGCTCATTTTGGTTGCACACAGTTATAGGAATGTATATACATATATATTTGCAGGTGGGTATAGTTTCAGAAAAGCATGAACATACACAACAAGCATATAAACATACTCATACTTCTAGGTTCTTTTATGTTCAATAAAGAAAGCATATAAAAGCAGTATTCAAGTAAATGAAATCTTTAGTGTGCAATAGAAGCAGGAACTGGAGAAACTAAAATCCACATGGAAAACCACAAAATAATCACACACTGATTATCAAGTCAAGGAAGCCAGCCTTAAATACATATGGCTGGCACTAAGTTGGTAGTAGTAGCAGAAATAGAGAAGATGCAGGTTCAGTGTAAAGGAGAGTGAACGCAGAAGACTGCTCTTTGGAGGTACTCCAGCCCTATCTGTAGTCCTAGGTTTAGTGGCATTTTCTATTTTAAGCATAGAGAGAAACTCACAAGAGAGAGCATAATCAGATGAAGGTGTAAGCCCTCCGGACAAAAATACAAGATAAAGATATAAATCTGGTCATGCTGTCCTACTGAGGCAAAGCTGTCACAGGCAAATCTTTTTCTTCCAGTTTAAATTGGTCTAAGTGGAATGGCGTAACTAAAGAATTACCATGGAGAAGAAACTATTTCCAATCTGCAAAAACTGCAATTGAATAGAGAGGGCTAACTCAATATCTGCCTTAACTCCAAAATCTTCTTACGGCACTGTGTCTCCCACAGAAGAGAGTGAGGTCTGCATGCCTGAGAGCACAACACCATGGCTGTATCTGAGGGCATGGCTATCAATGCTAAATGATCCTCTCTTTATAGCATGGCTACGTTAAGATCCCTCAGAGAAGTGTAGCTCATTGTTTCAGTGATTATTTTCTGTGTGTGTATCAGCAGTCTCTACTTTAGGACCTCCTTAGGAGCTCCCAAGTCCAGGAGTTCTCCTCTCCCACTGGATACCTGCAGCAGCAATTGCTGTTTGCTCTGACTCGTTCAGAAGACCTGCCCACGCAAATAGTGCATAAGATAATAAAAAATTCAGTAAGCTTTCAGAAAGAGAACATTATTCATCTGCTCACAAACATCTGGACATTTCCCTGCTATATTTATGGAGTCTACTCAATAAATAGAAGTTTTTACTTGAGGGTAACTAAGCCATTCTGGGGGCTTTGCCAGGCATCTTCTCTCTATTTTGTCTATGTACTGTATGAATTATGCATCTTCTCTGAGCACAGACTAGCAGCATTAGCTCCTTGTTTCCTTCTGTATATTTTTAGGAGCTCCCACCAACTGCTCCCAGTTACAAGGGGCCAATGTCAGTGTGGTGGCTGCAGGCCCAGCAGCCCTGGAAGGGACCCTGGGCGTCAGACTGCCAAAATCACAGAGCGTCTTAGAGGAGAGCAGCTGAGCTCAATCTCCTGTAAGAGGGTCAGTGGAAACATCTGTCAGGATCTCATATGTCCTTATAAACACTTCCCTGCAGGAAAAAAGAAGAAGTTAAAATAAAAATAATAATAATTAAAAAAAAAAAAAAAAAAGGAAGGAAAAGGAAAAAGGAGAAAAGGAAAAGAAGAAAGAAGAATCTTCAAAAGTTATTCCAACTTCTTTCTCTAAGTAATTTTCATCAAGAATTTGCATATAAAAAAGTGAAAATGTCATAACTTTTATCCCCCTTTTCTCCAGCCCTTTCATACCCAGTCTCATTTTAAGTCCTTGGCTGCCTTAACCAGACCCAGGATATTTTGATTTTGTCTTTTCTTTGAGAGTAATGCCATTGTGAAGTTATTTCTTGAACTATCTTTTCTCCAATTATGTTCTTCATCATATTTTCATGCAGGAAAACTAATAGCAAATCCATTGGTTTGAAGAAGTGCTCAGAATTGGCTTCACTTTATTAACTTCGGTGGGAATAAAGATGCTTAAAGTGCTCTGCTTCTGAAAAATCTCCCTCTGCCTTATATACGGTATAAATGACCCAAGCCTTACTCTCCTTTCTTGCAAAAGCAGTCCTTGAAAAGAGTAAAGCAGCTTGGATTTCACAAAGAAGGAATTTTCTTATCATTATTATGACAATAATGAGACACAGGATACAAGCAGGTTAATGTATTTTTGTTGTTTGTATCTAGGGACAAAAACATAGACAGTCATATACCATCATACTGACTTTTTTTTGCTGGAGATATCATCTAAACCTCATAATGATTAAAAGAATATAAATTCATGGTCTTAATCTGATAATTATCAATGTGATTTGCATATCACACTTCAGCCCTTGTTTATCTTTCTTGCCTTTAATATTTACTTCAAGTAGAGACAGTAATTAGTCTCATATAACTTCTCTGTCTGAGCAGATTCAATTATAATTGACCCAAAATACTGAATTCAGCTTTGAGATAAATTATTTTTAAAGCAAAACTATGACACATCTTTTAAGAACCAGTTGCTCTGACTTTTTTGCTCATCACAAATGATGCACTCCCAGTGGTATGAAGCTTGGAGAGTCTCACACAGAAAGCAAGGTCAAAGTATCACGCATCACATCATTCTGGCATTAGCTTATGCCCTTCTCTGTGCAGTTATGGACAGGATTTGTTTCCTGAGTCCTGATCCAGACTAGGGCATGGTTTTTCTAAGGTGCCAATTGTTTGGTCAGTCACATCTCTGAGCTAGAAAGCACAGACATGTGAAGCAGGAAAAGCTGTCTGATTTGCAGTTAGGATTGTGGGTAGTGAAGTAGTGGTAGACCTAATGAATCCCTTTGCTGCAGCTGGAATGATTTCATTGTGACAGGATGAGATTGGAATGGTTACAGGGAAGCAGGAGTCCGGAGGCATCAGGAGACTTTTCAGCAGGGCAGCACAGAGCCACCAGGTTCTTGTGCTAGCTGAGCCCAAGCTCTCTGCTAGCAGGTGGCAGATTTGTACAATTCACCTTATTGCTGCCCATTTGTGTTGCTGTACCTCACCTATCATCTTGTTCCATGCTGGATCCCTCAGTTTAGTAGGTTTTTCCTTTTTGATAGGTGAGACTTGTGCTGGATGACAGCATGTCCTCTGTACAGACACAAAACAGAGGTCATGTTACAGCTAGCAAGGATCTGGTTTGAAAGAAAAAGACTAAAATGAAGCAAAGGGGGCCCCCCCCCCCCCCGCTGGAAATGGCATGATGGTTTTATACCTGAAAGAACTCAGACACACAAAATTTGGTTTGGGTATCATGCTGTTCTATTAGCTTCCAGTAAGCCAACAGTGAAGGGGCTGATTGTCCTTGAAGCTGCAAGTGAGTGTGGCTGCTCACCATTCCTGGGGGAACACGCTGCACTGATGATTGCAGCTACCTTAGAAATTGGGACATCTGCAAGAATGTGATAATTTTCTCTTTTCAGGAGGAAATAGAGGAAAAACAAAGGTGAAAAAGAGGATGGCTGGTATTTACCTCAGTCCTGTGTTCATTATTCAATTCCTAATCTGTGCACATTGCTCTCTTTCTAACAGGTAGAGCTGTTAGAAAGTAAGAAAAATATGCTACAATCAAAATGAAGTCTACTTAGATTCTCTTTCCTATTTGAATGAATATTTATGCTTTTTTTTTTTTTTTTTTTTTTTTTGCAGTGAAGGAAATGGGATTCTAATGCTTTCATAAGCAATGGGTATATCCTTTTCTCTTCTGGATGGATATACAAATGGGCAGATGTTTATGAACAGTTCTTTGCCACATGGGATTATATATATTCCCCTCTGGGAAGTGAAAAAGGTATTTTAGCTGCAGTGAAGATTGATAGCAATTCCCTGGGAGAGGTCAGCTGTGACTTCTAAACTCCTGTTCCCAATTCTCTCCCATGAAGGCTGCTTACAGCCAAGCAGCTCTTGCTGCTAGGATCAGATAGTCTTTGAGGGACTGCCTTCTCATGGTTGGAAATCTGTGGACACATGGAAACACTGTGCTAGCTCAAAGTCACTGTGACTCTTGTGTTGTGAACTGCACATCAGTTGCATTCATGTTGTGTGTGTTCCTGTGGCAAACATTTTTATGAAATGATGTTTTCATCACAGAAGTTAAAAGTAGTATGGCTTTCTCCATTGCAGTGCAAGTATTTTCTTTAGAAACTTGTTTATTACTTATCTCTGGGGTTAAAAAAAAAAAAAGGGAGAGAAACAGAGACTAGTTTTCTACTGCCTATACAACACCATTCTGTTTCCTTGCTTGATTTGTGTTGGTTTTATTTCATCTTTTTTTTGCTCAGTGGTAGGTAATTGTGGTGAGGGGAGATGTAGGTGCACTAATTCATCTGTGCTTCTATCCAAGAAACAAGAAGGAAGGGACTGTAGCAAACTCAAACCAGAACACATCCTTATAGTACAACCATTAGAATATAAGTGGCCTGAAGTTAAAGAGAGTTTACGCAGTCAATTGTCCATTTAGGAAAGTGTATATAATATCAGTCTGAATGAGAGTAAAGTCATGCTAGGTGGGGAACCAGTGGGAGAGTTAAATGTATTCTCAGAGATGTTATGACTGAGTGGGTCATAAAGTTTCAGAAGTTCAATTTCGCTGTTAAGACCAATAGAAAGATGTCATCAGAAGCAAAGGGACTGGATTCTTATAACTGGCCTGCCTGTTCCAGAAGATAAGGATAAGCTTATTTCATAAACATTTGCCCTAGGAAGAAGGTGCAGTGGAGTAAAGTCCTGGGATGATAAGGGACCAAAGATTTTATGCATGCCAGTCATCAAAATTGAAAGTAGTTTTTGGGTCTTGTTGTTCCAAAAAGAATTTGATGCTCATAAATACGAGGGTTATCAGGATTTTTTGAAAAATCCTTCTGTACCCAGGAGGGGATTTATTTTCCTACTCATAACACAGACACAAAGATAGCACAGGAGTAATAGTCTTGAGAAATTACTTTGTGGGCAAGTAAATAAGAAGAGCCTTTCTAGACTTTGCTATGAGCTGGACAGAGGTACTTTTGGAGGCGTGGTAGGAAGGTGAACCTCTGCAGCTGGGTGTCAGAAGCAGCTGTTTTGCTGTCAGAAGCAAAACAGACAAAAACCTAACATTATTTATCAAGGCATCCCCATCTCCTGCCTCTCAGCTGCACAGGGGCCAGGCATCCTGGGCCAAGGGAACTGAACTCCCACAGGATGCCCTGCTCTTGCCACCACACCTTTGTGTTGGTCATCCCTCAGTCCTGACCATGAAGATGGTAATTCTGCTGTGAGAGAAGAACTGGGAAAATCTTCATGACAATTGTTATTGAAAACAGTAACTCTGATCCAAAGCTGTGAACTGATAATTCCAGTGCAAAATCACCCTTATCTGTTGTTTCAACGGCAGTGCTTTCATCCACATTTTAGGTTTTTATTCTCCAATTCTAGCTGTGCTGTTCTAGGCTGGTATTTGGCATGGTCTAAATCACAGAGTCTCTCTAAGCAAACAGGAATTTTGTTCCATCCATTGCATTACTAACACTTTCCAGGATGGCACGGCCTGCCAATATTACCGCTGATCAGAAAAAGCCCTGTAACAGCACAGAGCTCCAGCACCATGTCACTGCTCTGCTGCTGGGCAGATTTTGGAAGAAGCATACATGCACACATGAAGCGTCTTATGTGCAGGCCAGTGAGGAGTGCAGATTAATCTTTAAAATACTGTAAGCTTAGATAAATACACGTCTTTGTACCTTATATCTAAAAGAATCAAAGAAGTAACTGGCATCTTTTCTTTTGTTTAAATTTCTTTTTCCAGAAAAGTCCAAGACATTTCTTTTTCCCAAGGGTCTTTGAATTTTTTTGAACCTTGCAAAAAATACAATTAAGGCTTGAGACAAGAGCACTTTTAAAATGATTTCACCTGAATTTTTATGTGGTAGGTATTTTTATGTAACAGTAGTAAGAGTATATTTTCTTAAGAACTGTTCATTTTCCCTCTCCAGAACTGATGCAAAGTTAATTGAATCACAAAGAAAGAATCCCATCCATGTCAGTGGAATTTGCATCAATCCTGAAATGTCAACAGATGACCACCAAGTTACAGGTACATCAGTAACGCTGTATTCACTTTTATTCTAAGAAAATATTGGAGGTTTTCCTGTGCACTGCATGTGGCTGAGTTTGAATGCTTGTCAAGGACATAAGTCATGGGGAAAGGTTCAAGGTTTTGCTCCTCCCAAAGGGCTGTGACAAGAGTGTGGGTGCCAGAGCAGTTTGTGCCTGGAACAAAGCTCTTATGGCACTGGTGGCCTCACTTTTGGCTGAATACCCTAATCCTGCGAGATAATGGCAAAACAACTGGGAAGGAATCGGTTGGCATGTGTTCATTTCTGTGGATTCTTTAATAGACATACATATATAAAAGAGTAGGAACTTTCAGTTTATCTTCTCTACATTATTCTCTTCTGTTGTTCCCCTTCTGTTTATAGTGTGTCATACTTGGAAGTATTCCCTCTAAAGCTCAGGTTTCTACTGTGTCTCTTGGAAGGAGGAATATGGAAGAGTTCACTGTGTTTCATATCTGGATGGTTCACTGACCTACATTTATTTCATCTACTTCCCATTTAATATTTTATGTGACTTTTTTGGTGTGCCACAGCAAAGATTTTCAATGGTCCAAAAAACCATGCTGGGAAAGGATTGTAATATGATGCTGCCCTTGATAAGATAGTGACTGGCAGTATATAAATACACTCAATGGAATGACTGAAAACTCTCTTCTATATTTATGAGGAGCCCTGGGCCAACACACACAGTGGTGAGAGCCCATCTGCTCCATTGCAATCATTTTATTGACACACTGCTATTTAACAGCTGAGGCTTTTGCAATTTTTTTAAAACTCAGTGCATGTAGTGAGCAGGAGGTCTTTTAATAGCAGTATGACAAAGCCAAAATAAATCTAAAAGGTAAATTATAAATTGAAAAGTCTAGTTATTTATCTGAAGAAGCATGTGAAGGATGGAAGGAATTTAGGTATTTCTTGACCTCCTAAGGTTCCTACTACAACTCTGACATGAGCCACATACTCATATTGAGGCCTTTCTTGCAACAAGTGCACCAAGCACCAGCAAGGAGAATAGAGGGGATCTGAGCAATTTGTGATCTGGGGGGCTTGTGGGTCTCCCTAGGGCATGGGGAGGGGTTTGGTCACACGTAGTGCAGATCTGCTTCTTACTACTGGATGGCCTGATGGGAAGGTAGGCATTGTTGGTCCATTTCAGATTATTTAACTTTATTTTACTCTTAAAAGACTACAGGTATTCCATACTGCTGAGGAGGTACATTTTTCATTTGGCTTTATTTCACACTTTTCTTTTTTTTTTATATTTTTTTATATTTGCTCACGTAAACATTCCTCCTCATTTCTAGAAGCATGACTGTTTAAGCTGATGTTCAAAACTGGCCACCAATGCACTGCAATTGACCAATGAGCCTATTTCCACCAGAAACGTCAAGGCCTGAATTCAGATAAACCCACGTTGCACCTATATTTGAAATTCAATTCAGAATTTCAGAATCAGAGCTTGTTTCTGTTTAACGCTTCACCTAATGTCTGTGCCTGCAAGAATGTAGATTTACCTCTCATTTTCAAACCCAACTTTTCATATTTCATTGCTCCATATGCTTTTGCCTATCAGCACCTCCATGCAGAACGGACATAGGTACTTAATTTTAAGCATATGTCTAAGTCTACTGGTAAAATTTAAAAATTTTAAGTTTAGACCCATTAATCTCCGTTATTAAAAATCATGTTGATATTACTCCAGGCATAAATGTTTTAGACTCTGTCCAGCTGTGTAAGAGTCTGGAAGTGTATTTTATGCGGATTGGGTGGATAGCAGAAATGAAAGCTTTCATCCTCTCCATAAAGGGAGTAGTATCTCCCTCCAAGTTTTATGAATTCAATCTGAAAAAAGGAATCATAAACATGCTGTTAAAAGACTGCCATTTTAAAAGGCTGTTTCCCCAGAGACAGTCTGTGAAGCATCTTGATGTGAATTCATAATGTCTGAGCAGTCTCAGCTGAATTAAAAACTGAAAAGAGGACAAGAGCAGCAAAATATGATTTCAGAATTCAAGTTAGCTAAACGAGGCAATTCAAGGCTTAAGTGTCAGTTCACATTCTTAAGTTCTGCCATAGAAACATTCAAAAATGCAAAGGT
The DNA here is from genome assembly GCF_019238085.1 of Lagopus leucura. NCBI lineage: Eukaryota > Metazoa > Chordata > Aves > Galliformes > Phasianidae > Lagopus > Lagopus leucura. Next base: position 9,476,144 of record NW_024962257.1, on the reverse strand, counting down.
ACAGTAATTACTGTTGCAGAACAACTAATTTCTCTTATGAAAACTTTTCTTCAGTGCAAAGGCCAAAGGCAAGCTGCTCTCCTCCTCTGAGAAGGAAGCAGCCTGCAGTTGAAACAATAATGGCGTTTGCCCACCACTATGGCTGGGCAGAAGCTGAAACCCAGCCAGTTTACCACTCCTGAGTAAAAAATATTTTCTTACCATCTAACTAAAATCTTTCTTCTTTTATTTAAAGCCATTCCCCCTTGTCCTATCAATATCAGACCACGTAAAAAATTGGTCCTCCTCCTGCTTGTAAGCTTTAAAGTCTGGAAGGCCACAATGAGGTCTCCTTGGACCCTTCTCTTCTGGCTGAACTCCCTCAACCCTTCTTCATAGGAGAACTGCTCCAGCCCTCTGATCATCTTAGTGGCCTCTTCTGGACCCTCTCTAACAGCTCCACATCCATCCTGTACTGATCCCTTCAGAGATGATCCTTAAGCTTGTGAATTTTACTAGTTCTTTTCAAGAGAGCATTATTTTTTTCATGGTCACATCCAAGCACTACGTAAATACACAATGTGATTAATGGCTCTTAAGAACCAGAAGAAGGGGTTAGATAATGCTTTTAATCACTGTCAGACTTCATAATTTTCCCACTTATTTTTCCTGTCTCCTATGAAGCGTCTTCGCTGCAAAACCTAATAAAAGCTGCTGCTTCATGTTAGATGAACTTGCACTGTACTTCAGATGATACTTACAATACCTTTAATCCACCCTCTTCCTTGCACCTGCTGAAAACTGAGCACTTCTGTGTTTCTTTGTAAAAATGTGAGAAACTGGGTTATGGCAATTTCTGTTCCTTGACCAGAAGAACAAAGTCAGTAATGGCCTGATAACAAAAATGAAGGTTTTTTTTTTTTTTTGCTTCTAGTTTATAGCAGTTTCTGCATCCTACAGGAGTTGATGTCTCCTTTGGCTTGAATCTTCACTCACTCACTCACATGTGGGAATCACGACAAGATGGAGTTTAGGTTTTGTAAAGTCTGAAAATGCAAGAAAATGTGAATAGTCACAGAACTGCAGTTTCGCAAAAATCCAGTCTCATCTCTGGACATCAGTGAGAAGCATTGATGAAGATTTTGAAGAACATCCTCAGAATATTCAGAGGATGTCCTGCAGATCCTATCTGAGTCAACTGTCATCTTATAGTTGTTTTAACTTTAGCCCTGGAAAGGCTTTTCTGGATGAGCTTTTCTGGGGAGAAGTATGTTTGTTGGTATGCAGAACAGGGAGTGTACACTCGAGTGTCTTTCAACTGCTGCCAAAAAAAGAAAAAAGCGGAAATAAGGAGCGCAAATCATAATTTTGATGAAGTTTTTGGCTTCCTGACAAACATGGTAAGCACTGCCTAAATAAGGACAGCAAACAGAGGTTAATGTAATGGCCATGGTGGGTGTTCAGTCTGCCTCTGTGGTGACAAACTGGGGAAGAGGAAGAGTACCGCCTGGCTAATGATTGCCTCAGGCATCCTGGTATCCCCACATCACGGCCTGCTCCTGGCCTGGTGGCATCAGTCTACTCACCACTTCTTCATGGCAGATTATTTACCATTCTTTTTTTTTATACTTCTTGAAAAGATCTTTAATGGTTGACTTCGTTCTTTAAAGAATTGATAGCGTCACAAAAAAAAAAAAAAGAAAAAAAAAAAAAAAAAGAAAATTCAGGATCCAACTCATTTATATTTGCTTGCAAATAAAAGAAGCACTACCGAAGCAGAACAGAGATTTATTTTCAAGCATGTGAGCAACATAAGGTCATTTACTTAAAATTACATTCTAGAAGCAATGGTGATGCTTGTGCATTACTCTCACTGTCTTTTTTTAATGCCGCTCTGTATTTAATCCGTCTTACTGCTCAATAGAAATAGCTTACTCCTACATTTGAGTAACTGATTGGGTGAGAGCCTGCATCTCAAACACCATCCTGTCACTAGCAATGAATGCCATTTTTAGATCTTTCATTCCAAAGAAAGGTCAGTCACTATTTTAAACAATAGAAGGAAAAACAGTCAGTGCAATGTTGACGTTTTCCAGGTTTTAAAGGGAAAAAAATAATCACTTTGCTAAGGTAAATTCTAATATTTTGTACAGATTTAACTCAATCAGGAAAAACATTTTATTCTCAAGGTGTTTTTATGCATTTCTGATAATGTCACAGTTGTCCCGTGGAAGGACATCAGATAAGACTTAACGTTGGTTGAAATCTTCTCAATTCTTTGTGGTATTTTTCAAATGGAAAAATTGTCTTCAGAAAATAATATTAAAGAAATATCAGACTATTAATTCCAGGCTACCAAATATAGTCAGCCTTGACTTTATAGGGATTTGTCTAATTTATGGGGAAATGGCCTCAAACATCTGTACTATTTAATTATAAAAGTCAAGTCCCTTGTCAAAGTGCTTCTGCAATATCTGGATCACTATTTTTGGTTGCTTACCTCCAATAAGCCAATGGAGACTAACCCTTCAACCGAGCCAGGTAAAGCATGTGCCCAAAGTTGGGCTACGTGAATACTACCCATTTTGGTGGAAATTCACCATGGCAGATCTACTTCAAGAGGTGATGATCACAAAAATACCAGCACTTATCTCATTGAGAAGATACAAGGTGAACTTGCATGGCTACTGATAACAAAATGTAAGTATGAATTACTGTCAGCTGCTTTGCAGAGATTTTTGAGTGAAAGGATCACCATAGAATCATAGATTCCTTAGAGTTGGAAGGGACCTTTACAAGTCATCTAGTCCAACTCTCCTGCAGTGAATAGGGACATCCACAGCCCTACCAGGTTGCTCAGGGCCTGGTCCAGCCTGACCTTGAGCGTCTCCAGGGATGGGGCTTCTACAACATGTCTAGGCAACCTGTTCCAGTACCTAACCACCCTCACTCTAAGAGACTTTTCCCTTATATCCAATAAAGATATAAGGATGAGGGGAGGATTCAGAGAAAAAGCTCTGCCATTATGGTTGGGGCTAAGATCATCCAGACATGAGTCATGTTAGTTAACAAAAAGCTTATTATTTGTTGTATAAACCATTCTGCATGAGAAATAAGAATGAAAGAAATACAGCTGTGTTTTTCGTGGTGGCATACACTTTTTGTTACCTAGTGCCCAAAAAGTAACCTGAAGACAGAGGATGAAAAATTTCATTTTGAGTAACTTATAAATCATATGCCAGTCTTAGGCCCCAAAAAAGTGGGAAAATAAAAGGTACAAAGTGATTGGCCTGAAGATATATACAAGCTGATTATCTTTCTGAGGTATGAAAATATACACATTATGTTGTTATTACTTGCTTGGGTCTTGAAACACAGTGAATGTCCTTAGAACCCCTTTGATGCCAACTGCTGTGAAGGAAACACCTCTGTTATATCTTTAACCTAGGTGAGGTAAGTCAGCGTCAAAACAATTCATTTTGGCAAGCTGTATGATGCTTGAAAATACAGCCTGGATAAATCTTATGAAGAAACCTTACTTTGTCTTTGAATTTAATACAGCAGCTGAGGACATCTCTAGGGGGAAACATCAACTGTGCAGAACAGTGAACGACCTCCATTGGGAGAATAGCTTTCCTCATCGCCTCAGCGTTTCATCACTTGTTAATTAGACGCTTTCCCCTCTTCAGTTCTTAAACAGAGTTCAGCTAGTGCAGATGCAAGTTCCTCATGAGCACTGTTGAACAACATTTCTCCTGAGGATGAAAAGGGATTGTTGCAGGGAAATTCTGTGCATTTGGAGAACACTTAAGCTCTGGTTAAAATCTAGCTTTTCTTAAGTATTTCCCCTCTCTTTTTTCTACAACATATTCCAACCATCACGTTCATCCTTTTCCTTACATTTCTCAAACCCTTTTTAATTTTTTTTTTTATTAATTTTTTAGATCTAAATAAGCAGCTTCTCAACATAATAGATATTTTAGCATATATTAAGATGTGATTCTTGCTTTATTTGAAATACAATTTAGCTAATAGTGCTAAACACCTGTATGGTAACTGTTGAGTCCTGGCCTGAACCACTGATTGAGCACCTGGGGAAAGGACCCAAGCAGCCCTGGGAACACAGGTGAAGGCAATTCAGCTGTTCAACCTGAAGGAGTGGAGCCTGGCTGCACCTCTCTTAGACCTCATTTAAGGGCTGACTGCCACTGGAGGTGAACTCATGTTGGTGGTCTCTGTCTTGTGGAGTTTCCTTTGTGAACCTACATCTTCAGAGACAGGTGAGCACTTTTCCTTTGTAGTACCTTTCTGGAGAGCTAGTTCCTTTCTCATTACCTCCTGTATTGCTATTCTATCACATTGATTTTTTTGATTGTTACAACTGGAAAAAAAACAGAGCTCAGACAGGATCAACTTCAACTTAAAATGGCCTTTTCTCTGGAGCTCAGGTTAGCAGGTCACACACTAGTGTGTAAGGGTCACAGTACTCTCTCTCCATCCCAAAAAAACTCTGCCTGCCAATGTTAGCCAACTTGGGCAGTGAATATCATAAACTATAGTCAAACCATTTCATTTTGAAAAACCTGATTACCGTGATTCCTTTCTATTGCTGGTGCAGTATCAAAAGACTTTATTGTAAATGAAATTTTAAAAATAAGAAAAACGATGATAACCCAACACGAAAACATGATCGTGAAAGCATGAAAAAGAGTACAGTCGTATCCTGACTGATAGCATGCTCCCACAGACTATTGCCATCAGTTAAGAGTACGTGCTGTTATTTTTTATGAACTATCATTACAAAATATAACTTAAGCAGGCTGGGAGAAAACAGCAACCTAGAAGTGGTGATCAAGAAAGCTGTGGGAAAGGGGGAAAACAACAACAACAACAACAAACTGGAGAGCTGCTGAGCTGAAGCAGCACATGGGTTGTAGCTGGAATGAAAGGATTCTTCATTTCATGCCAAAAATACTCATCAGTGTTTCTGGTTTTTAGGCTTAACTTTCTTAGGTGACTTTTCTTGTCTCTGAACCTCTTGTGAGAATCCACATGGGTTTAGCTATGGGTGACTATCAACTTGGGAGACAAGTTTGTTCCTCAGCAAGCAGGGCAAAGTTGTGCTCTCTGAGTTTCTGTCCTGCTCCAGAACCTTCCTGGAGGTTCCAGTCCCTGTGTCTTTGCAGCTTAAGTGGTACAGCCCTTTTTCTTTCTTCTTCCTCTACCTTCTGAGTGCTCAGAAGCTCCAGGCATTCTTCAAAGTCAGCAAGTTAGGCACCTATTGTACTTCCTAGTTATATAGGGGTAGCTTCTGCCTAGGCTGGATATCACTACATTGTGTTTTAGGTGACACAGCACAGCTGCGTTTTAGTGACTTACTGCAAAACAAAATATCATTGAAATGGAAAAAAAAAAAAAAAGAGAGAATATCACAATGGAACAGAACAATATTTTTCTTGTAACCCAATTAAGCTGTAGGACTCATTAGCACAAGGAGCTACTAGGCCTAGATATTTAACAATCTTCAGAAAGAATCGGGCATTTGCGTCTCTAGAAAGGAAAAAATGAAGTTCTCCCATTGAAAAAAATGCAGAAATCTTTTTATGTTTTGGATTTAGGGAAGCATTTAAGAAATAAAGCCTAGGAAGAGGTTAGCTGTGGAGGAGGCAAACAGGAAATGTGCCTGCTCTGGTAATTTCAGAAAGATCATCAACCAGGCACTGATGTAAATCAAACGCTCATGCAGAACCACAGCCATCCATTGGCACTGTGTGATGATTGTAAGTGGCAGTAGGTTTCTTTGAGAAGCTCACTGTAGAAATGATCCTGCTTTAACTGTTATGTAGGTGATTCCATCCCAGGTTTGTCTGTGCTTTTCTTAGCAGATGTAAGCACACCTTGTTTATAAAGCTACAGCTAAGCTTGCTTTTTTCTTTTTCTCAGCACTTCAAACAGTGCCACCAAAAAAAACCTTTCAAAACCCGGATATGTTTGTAAACTCGCTAATCCTAAAGCAGATAGATCTAAAGAACCAGCAAACTGAACCATGCAAAAAATACAGTGTGTACACTCGCAAAAAGCAAGATGACCTTTTGTTCTTCAGCTTGAAAAAGAATTTTTGTATCTGAGGGAAGTACTACTAATAAATCAGCAGTTTTAGCCTCAAAATATATCACTTTAAAAAAAAAAAAAAAAAAAAGAAACCAGATTATTGAAGTAACACAGTTCTCTGAGAGCAGGAATGGTCTTTGTTATTAAAAAGGCATTTTCATAAAAAGTTTCCACATTTAGGGGCATTTAACTAACTCAGGAGTAAAAACCATAAAAATTAATATATCTCATACATAAAAGTTGACAGAAAATTTGTCCTTTACTCCATGGTTTTACTGATTATGGGTTGGTAGCAGATTAGAATTAGATTGGTTCAGTTAGAAGGGTCCTTTGGAGATCATCAAGTCCAACTGCCTGATGGAAAGAGTTACTGTGAAAGATATTATTAATGCAGTCACAGCTTAAAAGAAACCATCCCTAAGGGAAGATGCCAAAATGAATTCTTTGTGTATTAACAAAGGAAGCCAGAAGACCCCCTTACAATGAGTCAGTCTGCAATAAAGATGAGCATGACATTTCATAAGCTTTTAGGTAGGTATGCTGTAAGTATTACAGATTCTAACACTTGTAAAGGCTCCAAAACCTTTCATCATTAAATGAATCCATTAAATTTGGTGTGACACAAAGTTGCAAATAGAAATGGGGAAAGCATCTACCTGTAAATTATTTCAAAATCCATCCACTGCTCAGCCAGTGAGATACTTTTCCATCTTAATTAATAGTCAATACATTGTGAGAAGCCTAAAGGAAATTTTTTTCCTAATCAAAGTATAAAGTTAATCTATGTGTCACACTACTACGTGTTAAACTGGTAATCTTTTCAGAAGAAAACACAGAGTCTGAAAAACAACAGTTTAGCAGTTCTCTTCCTCCCTCAAATGTTTTTTTTTTTAAAGTCAGTCCCACTTCTAAAGGCAGAGGAGGGCAGCACATCTCTCAGAAATAGCCATCAGATTTATACAAATGCTGCCAGGCTCTCCTTTTATTCACTGCAGCACTTTCCAAGCCTAATCAATTCACAAAGCCTGTAATGAAGTGATTACAGAAATAATAGACAGTAGTGGAAAAGAGGCCTGTGAGAGCCATGGAGAGAATGACTCTGTCCTCCTCACCACAGAGAAACTCAGCCTCTGCTCTGCCTGAGCTCATGGGGATTCAAGAACCAGTCTGGGAAGTGATGGAGACACAAGCTTACATTAGCGTGTGTATATTATACTCTGTCAGGTTTTGAAATTGCAGCATTGTGATTTATATGCAAGGTTGTTTAGGTCATAATTAAGATTTCTAAAGTGTACTTGTAGTCATTTATTTTCCTCCTGCTGCTCAGATCCTGTTGAGCCGGACTCAAAGCGTTAAGATCGTGGTTTTTATCATCAAACAACAGGAAAAGTCATACCAATAGAATGGTTTGATCCTCATTTATTCCTTAGAAATACAAGGAATTCTGCAGTGATAGGACAGGCTCCTAGTGAGAGAAGTTAAATATGATACATATTTGTTAAGTACTTCCTTGAAATAAAATATGATTTCTTTTCCCTCTTAATTTATAAAAATTTAACATGGCTAAGTTCCTAACTTGTTTTGTCTGCTGAACCATTGAAAGAGATTAGAGCATAAATATATATGACATCCATGTTATTACCAAATACATTCATTAGCAGCAATGCTATCACAGTGAATACCAGATGGAATTAACAGTGACAGAGCAATAAATTGAAGTGTTCATACATTTCTTTCTTGCAGCTTACAAACTCAGGATTTATTTCTGACCTTTGGTGTGAAACTTGACAATTGCTGGTAAATCATACATAATGCTGTTAGTAGTCAGTGCTACAACTCAGACCTTTTTACCCTGCAGATGTAACAGATAATTTTCTAAGAATTTATTTGTGGATTAACATTAATTATCATGCACACTTCACAAAGAATTAATGTCGGTACAAAATAAGCTTATCTCCATTCAAGACACCTTCCAGTTTATTCTTGCCATCTCTGTGATGATGTGTTTTATTACATAAAACAGGATCATAGCATGGCTGAGGTTGGAGGCACCTCAGGATCCCTCTGCCCCAGAACTGCCCCAGAAGAGCAGGGCCCAGCCCATGGGCAGGCGGCTTTGGGAGAGCTCCAAGGAGGAGACCCCACAGCCTCTGGGCAGCCTGTGCCAGGGCTCCAGCACTGCACAGCACAGCAGTGCTGCCTGATGGGCAGAGGGAACCCTGTGCTCTGGGTTGTGCCCAGTGCCTCTGCTCCTGGCACTGGGTAGAGCTGCAAGGAGCCTGGCTGTGTCCTCTCTGCACCTCCCTTTGGGTATTTATGGACATGGAAGAGATTCCTCTGAGCCTTCTCCAGGCTCAGGGGATCTCTGAGAGATGCTCTGCTTCTCTCATACGGCAGAGGTGCTCCAATCCCTTCATTGCTTTTATGGCCCTCCATTGGACTCTCTTGAGTGTGTCAAGGACTCCTGTACAGGAGGACCCAGCAGCGGACATGTGGTGTCTCCCCACCAGTGCTGAGCAGAGGGGAAGGACCACCTCTCTCTATCTGCTGGCTATACTTTGCCTATTGCAGCCCAGAATACTGTTAGGCTTCTTTGGAGCAACCTGGTGACCATCAGGGCTCTGAAGTATGTTCCATTCAAGTGCCCCTCTCAGCTTGTGCTGATGCTTTGGGTAGTTCCTTCCTGGGTACAGGACTTCACAACTCATTTTGCTGTACTTCAGGAGGTTCTTTACAAAGCCCATTTCTCCACCCTGACAGCATCCTCTGGATGGCAGCGTAATTCTCAGGTCTGTCAGTCTCCCAGTTGTGTGTCTCTGAGTTGTCTGCTCAGAAACTCACCACATTCTCCTTTTATAGGCAGTTGTAGCAAGGGTCTCATCTGGGCTTTGGGTCCACAAGCAGGCTTTTTTGAGCTGGCGGCACCTGAAGGACAGGTTTAGAGGTTAGGTAGGAACTTGTTTCCAGCTTTTATACGTTTTGTGTGTTTTATCTGGTAAAGAAGTTGGCACACCAGTCAGGTTGCAGACTTGGTCCATTTCATTTTGTTAGCTGAACTTACTGTTTCTCTCTGACTCAGTAAGGAATTATTTTTCTAAAAGACAGCAATTCCACCCTTTTCTGATAGAAAATCCTCAAGTGCAGGTGTTAACCTCTATTTAACAGTTTTGATACTCTGAAAATAGGCTTCCTTCACTTCATTACCTATCATATACCTTGGAAGTCCATACAGACCTTGGGGATGAAAAGCAGTGTGTGAACTGATTAAGGTTTCCAGGTTTTGGACACAAAAATATTGGCTAATTATAACTATGAGACCATTAGTGAAATACACAGATGTGGGAGTCATTGCATGTCAGATATACGCTAAAGAGAAGGGAGGATTGGATTTTTTTTTTTTTTTGCATACTTGGCAAATTTAACAGTTCCACAGGAAAAACAAGGATGCAAAACTGTAATGATGCTGTGACATTTACTCCTCTATAAGAGTGAAGTGTCTGCAGAAAAATACCCAGCTAGGAATAAAAATCCTGACCCTGAATTACGTACACATGCCTTGCACTCTTCCTTGTGTGTAAGCCTAGCATTGCCACCATCTATGTGCAAAATACTGTGCATGGAAGCACCATGAGGCATCAGCAACACCCTCAGCAGTAGCTGTAGGCTGCTTGTATGGAAGAGGGAGGATCCAGCTCACTCATCTCAGCCATTAAGCAGTTAGACCTCAAAAAAGGGGGCTGTTGATGGATGATTTTTTTTGCCCATATTCTTGTCTTTGAATTTATGGTAGTAAAACTAATCATAAATCTTTCTCTTTGATCCCAAAGGGCTGCCAAAAGTCTAGCCTACATCCATCCTGGTCGTGGAAGGAGACAACTGATGGTTGGTAGGGAGCTTTATTCTTATTTATTCTATCATTATTAAAGACTCACACCTCAAGTGAGGCATTTCTAGGAAGGGGGGACATATGCAATGGGAGGGAGAAGAGAAGGGAATGCACAGTGAAACTCAGGAGTTTAAGCCTCACCTGCTGCAGAGGTGAGCTCTTCACCATGACAAGTGGTGGCTTCTGGTGCTGCTGTTAAGGCTCAAGCTGAGCAGCAACAGAAGGTCACCCCAAAGCCCACCTCTCATAGAGAGCTCTGCCTCTAACAGCTGCAGGTCGAGAGGCAGGGATGTGTGGCTGTGGGAGACATTTCTTCTCCTCTCTTTTTCTTCTCCTTGCATGTTTTTATTCTTGTGCTTTCCCACCGTGCTGAATGGAAATCAGATCTCAGTCGTGCCCAGGAACTCATTCAAATGGTAAATCCCCAGCAGCAGCATGTGTGGGCAGCATGTAGGCTGACTGATTTGCCTGCCTCTGTGCAGTGCTGTTTGTCCCCTGCCTCCTTCTCCTGTTCAGGCATTTGGACTCTATTTAATAGCAGGACTAAAACACTGCGCTGTGTGAGCCAATACTGGCTGAAGGAATAACAATGGCACGCAGCAGCACAAGCAAAACTAGGCACTGGTCTGCTGCCCTGTGGGCCTTCAGACATCAAAGGTTCCAGCTCCTATGGACTGGAGCATGCACAGATAGCGCTGAGACCTGTGAAGACAGTGAGGTTTTAGAGCTCCGTAACATGCAGTTCACTGGAGCATTGGTTTCTCCCCCACAACGCAGGCTATAACAGAACCTGTCCGTTAAACTGAAGGGTTCTGTTCAACGTATGAAAACCATGAATTCTACCATTAGTTAGCCAATGTTTATTTCTCTTTACATAAATAGTTGGACCAGTCATGCCCACCCAACAGTCTGTAGGCTGCAGATGGGAGCGTACCCCTCTCCAGGGCACAGTCACACTTCTCTACCAGGAATTCATAGGCCTTCTCCTACCAGAGAGAAACAGCCTTCACTTCACAAGCACACCTTATTAATGTCCTTGCTTTTTGGCAGCATGCACATTTGTGAACAATTGTTTACAAAGATGAAGCACAGGAAGAATGCTTTCATCAAAAATGAATGAAATTCTCCTGTATCTGAGTGGTTCAGATAAAGACAGCATCCCCTACCTGGTATATCAGTATTTTCCTTCCTGGTGAGAAAAGAAAATGTGCTATACAGCTATCGGGTATAAAAAATGGTGAAGCAGGCAGAACACCATTTGCTACTCAGATTTTAAATACTTATCCACATGGCAAAGACTGCTGGCTACTGAGAGTTAATTTGATTCAAAACTGTGCTCCTATCTATTATCTCACAGATTGCGTTGGGTTCGGCTCAAATTTTAAGTACTGTTTTCATTCAGGTTTTCCTTTTTTCTTAGCTAGCTGGTTTAGCCCTAGGAATAAAAAAACATTTTCAGAGACCCTGAACAATAACCCACCTGAGTTTTAATTGCTCCTCCAATGGGACTGTGGATACAGCTGGAAGGAGATCTGCAGAAGTCTCCTGGAAATACTTAATAGTTTTAATTTGCCAAGGCCATTCCAAACTTACTCAGGTGCTTTTGCATTGATGTTTTTCTTATCTCTCTTGGCTTTGAATGAAGTGCCAGCTCATGAGCTACAATTATAGCCTTTCCTTTCAGATTTCATTCCCCCAAAAAAGTTTTGATCTAGAAAATTCCAGTACTCCATAGGAAATTTCTCACAGAAAAGCCTCCTGTGAAAGCTACGAACACTTGGGATGCCTCTCTGGCACAGTGCCTGCAGCAGGGAACCGCTGCAGCTCTCAGCAGCATTTCCAGGGCTCACAGAGCAGCTGCAATCATCCCTCCCATATTTTGTGTTGCAGAACTGAGCCTGATGATGGCAGTCGCTTAGCTCCAGGCTGGCTTACTGTAAAGCCTCACTTTAAGAACTGGTTACAGACAAATTGATAGCACTGATAACATTTGAGCCCCCCTCTCCTTTACATCAGAGGCTTTCTAATCCACATCACTATTAAATACACTGAAAAAGAGAAGGAGGAAAAAAAAAAAAAGGCGAGAGAAAATTAAAAAGTCCTTCACTTCAATGTCATTTCAGTCAACCAAGGATACATCAGAGCTAGATGCTGGTTGCAGCTCAGCTCAAGGGAGCAAAGGTCTCAGAGGGCTGACTGCAAACAGCTCTGGCTGCTCTAATCTCTGTGCGCTGCTAATAAAAGGCAAAACCACTTCTGGGGACACTTCCAGTGCTGGGACAGAAAAACAGTATTTTTTCTTCCATAGTCTTTGCATTCTTAGTGCAAAGAGCTTTCTCCTGTCCCATGCCTCTCCCAGGTTTGTGGGATTTTTGTTTTTTCAGTGAAAGGATTGAGGTAACATAAATCTATCTATTGAATAGAAATGTTGGTACAAAAAGATGATACCATATTTTTTAAAAGGAGTATGAAGGTAAAGAACTGCTGGGGATCTTCCTGCTGACATTAAGGGCATGAAGAGCTGGGTCCTAAAGCAGGGGCACAATAAGCAGCAGTCAGTTATGGACATTCTGCTTACTGGCTCACTAAATTTCCTTTTAGTTAAATCTCACTGCAATTTTGCCTCGTTCTCCAAAGGCTGATTTTTTATTTTTTATTTTTTGCATTGTTTTGAGTTTAATTTCCCTGTTAAACGACAGCCTTTTGCAGGTCCCAGATGAAGAGGGTCACAGCATTTCACGTAATTGCTTCACAGATTTGCAACCACTTGAACAGAAGAGGCAGATGTAGCCACTGAGGTAAATCTCACTGAAATGCCACTGCAGTCCTCTGCCTGCACAGAAGCCTATTTAGCACCGTATATGGAGTTCGTGAAAAGCTTTGTATGGGAACCCCTCAGGTATCTTTTTTTTTTTAACTACTAACAGTATTGCTAATTGCTACAGAGAAAACAGGAGATTTATCGCTAACTTCCTTATTGCGTCCATTTTCCAAATATCACAAGTAAATTACTCAGCAGCAAAAAAATCCTGTAATGAAAGGTGATAATCAGAAATCTCGTGAGGATAAGGAAGGTCTTACAGAGTTGCTCAGAGACCTGAACTATGATACTGGCTTAGGGGAAAAAACCGGGGGGGGGGGCCCCAGGAGAAAGGGGAAAGGGAAAGGAGAAAGAGGCATAAATGAGAAAAAGAGAATGGAATGACATGAATTTCTGCTAGCCACAATGCATGACAACTAAAGCAACCAAGTTGCACAAACCTCTTCTGACTCCACAGGGAGTAGATATGTTGGGGGCTATTTTAATGTCAGTGAGAAAGCCCCTGCAAGTTTTTAGGGTCTTCCCTCTCCAGAGAGGAGAAAGGGGCAGCAAAGTAAGTTAAAAATACTCTTGCAAGTCTCTGGTCCTGCTGTGAAGGAGCACTGTCAGGACAATCCAGATGCAGATAGCCATGAGTGTGTTGGCTGGCAGCCAGCTCACCAAGCAGATTTAGCCAGTTACTGGAATCCCTATTTGGATGCTGGATTTTCTGCCTCTGTTTTGTGTGCTGCATGGCCAAGACACATCAGGTCACTCCTGGGCTGCAGGCAGCAGGAAAGGCAGAGAAGGAGGAGAGGCTTTGCCAGCCAGGCAGTCTGGCTGGCAGTTGGTCTGCTTTTGGCAGCTCTTCAGTGTGCTTTCTAGGTGAACTGAACACAGTTAAACATCAAAGCAGCTTTAGGAGTGAAGCTTCCAATTCTGTTCTGATGGCATCTTGCATCCAGTTCAAGGTGAACAGTTGTGAATCAGTATGTTCCATATAGAAATCCCAGAGGGTACACGGATTGGCACCTACATCAAAGACTTGCAGAAGCCAGTGCTGATTTCAGGTGCTCCCAGGTTTTGCTTGATGATGAAAGAGGATGAGGAAGAAGGAAGGATTCTAAGGCAGATGTTTGAGCTGCAGAATCATACCTTTGCTGGCAATGGACCTCACTCTCCTCACCAAGGTCAGTGGTATCAGTTGCCTGTTTGTGTGCTACAATGTGCAGTCTGTTCCAAGAGGTAAACTAATTAGTCTTGGGCCAGATACAACTTCTGCAGCATTTCTATGGTCTTGATCAGGAGCTCAATACCAAAAGCAGGAATTGGATAGAGAGAGCCATGGTTTCTATAGTCAGAGTTAGGACTGGGACTGCACAACACAGCACCCCTTAGAGCTTGGGATATCCATCATGTGAAAATAGTTATCTGTGATCCAAGTCTCACTTCTGAGAGGAGCTACTGTCATAGCAATCTAGTGCCTGCTTGAGATGCAGCTGAATCTCAACCTGTGCTCCATTTGCTAGGCTGTGTACTTCGCTTTCCAGCCTTCACAGATGCTAAAGAGCAAATGAACAGATCTTAAATTTTAAACTGAATCACCTCACACACTTGGCTTCAGATTGTGCTCCCAATCATTTATGTTTGTCTTCCAGGTTGGGAACTCTCCAAGTATTTCTTACATTCGGTTGCAAACACTGCAAGTAAAGGAAAAAGAGCAAATAATAAGTAATAATAAAAAGATAAATAATAATAAAAGGGTTCTTTTTTTCAGTGTTTAAAAGGCAGTTCATTTAGACAATATATAGTTGTAGTCATGAATGACTGGAACTCATTTTATAGTATATTTTTCCCAGTCAGAAATGAAATTGGCAGTGCAATCCCTCCACCCCCAAAATTACTTGGTTTAGTAGCCAGCTGAGTAAGCAAAAAAGCACAAGAGGATTAAACCAAAGATGCAGCTCAAAAAGTAGTTGAATCCTCAAGCATTTCAATACACAGCTGATTCAGCAAAACAGATACACATTCAAATGAAGAATATGATGAAACTGAAAAACAGGCAGCTTAATCAATAAAGTGTTCAGACTCTCCTGCTAAAGCAAAAGCAGCAGCTTAAAAAGTGAAACAGAAAAATGAGCTGGAAAGAGTGTCATATGAGGAAAAACATGAAATAAAAATGCAAGACCGAACAGTGTCTCCTATTATGCCAGAGATGCTCAAATGCAAAAGTGGCCAAAGAAAAATTTTCTCATATTAACGAAGCCAAAGCTTTTCTTTTCTCCCCAAGGAAAAGTCCCAGTGCTTCTGCTGTGATTTTGGAGCTCCCATTGGAGCCACATCCAGGAAATGTAACTCAGGGATGAAGGCCTCTGTCCCATCCGTCTTTTGATTAATAGTTGATCAATAGTTGCACTTTGTAAATAGAGGAGCTCAGAAAACAAAAGCATTTTTCTTTTCATTTGATCACAGAACTTATAGGAAGTGGCATATCATATAACTCAAGATTGCAAGTTGGTTATTTCCTCCTAAATATGGATTGGTTTGTTGGAGTTCACAGATTTATTATTCTCTGTGAACTATTCGGAATTGGATTTGCTTCACAAAAAATTTTCACTTTACTGAATGCTTCAAAAAATGATGAGCAAATACAAAATTTTTTCAGGAGATTCACACACATATCCCACATTCCTTATCTGTGAAGGCTTGGCCATCCCACTTGCTCAGAATTTTTCCCTGTGTTAGCCCGGATACTGGAGACTGACTTGGAGAGGAGAGCCCATTGCTTGGGAGCTGCAATGTTGGTGAGTACCTATGTCCTTGAGGCTTAAAAATGGACAGAAGCTGCTTTTCCATCACCTGCCTGCCAGCAGTGAAATCTGTTCAGAGAAACCTCACAAGAACAATCCTCAACAAAGTAAACAAGAAGGGCTGGGAGAGCTACTGACTGAAGGATATGCCAGCACACACTAAAATATTTGCTAATTGGAAATATATTGTCCCACCGTGCTGCCAGCTCCAGCTCTGACTCATAAAACATCAACTGGCTTCAGATTGAATTTTGAGGTTGATAACCTCATCACATATGTACCAAAAGTGCCCAGAAGAGAGGAGGCTGAGTGACACTGAGCACTGATTTGTGCTTTCTGTTTCTGTCCTGCTTTCATGTGGGACAGAGTCGATCTTCTTCATAGTGTTTGGTATGATGCTGTGTTTTGGAGTTTTGGCTGCAGGAGAAGAACAGTGTTGATAACGCACCGATGCTTTAGTTGCTGCTGAGCAGTGGCTGCACAAAGCCAAAAGCATTTCAGTTTCTCATCCTGCCAGTGAGGGGTGCTGGGCATTGGGAGCTGGGAGGGGACAGAACCAGGACAGCTGCCCCAGTCTGGCCAAAGGGATATTCCATACGATATGACATCATAAAAAAAAATAGGGGGATTGGCTGGGGAAATCAGTCACTACTCAAGGTCGGTCTGGGCATCGGTTGGCAGGTGGTGAAGAACTGCTTTATGCATCACTTGATTTGTAAATACTATATATTATTACTACAGAACCTGAAGACTAAGCTAGTATCTAGTTTTCATTGGCAAAGTTAGCGAAGAGTCTCCTTGAAGCTGATTAGATAAATACCACGTGCAAGATTTTGCCATTTGCTGCAAGTTTTCCAATCAGCACAGCAGTGCCAAGAATGAAGAGGCCAATCCTTGCATAGCAGGTTTGGGAGCAATAGCAAAAAAACTGTTTCTAGTAAAGGCAGAGCAAATAATAGAATCATAGAATATCCCAAGCTGGAAAGGACCCACAGGGATCATCGAGTCCAACTGAGTAACTGGAACGTGTCAGAGGAACTGCTTCCATGAGAAAAAATGCTCACCCACAGGAGTTAAACTTTCAAGGTCAGTTAAAAATCATAGTGTGAAAATAAACAGAATAAGCACTGCCTCCTAATGCCTGATGGGCATTAGAGCTGTGGTTCAGATGTAATAAAGTATATAATTTCAAGCACATGAATAATCCCTTTTTAAAGAGGATTTACATTGCACCTGTGTTTCAGTGCTTTGTTGGGCTGATGATATTATAGCAGGAAGCAGATGAAATTGAATGACTGCTATCATTTCACTGTTTGTTTGACTTTGATGTTTAAAAGGCTGTGTTTTTCATTGTATTTATCTAGCTAACCTCTTATTTTTTCTGTGGTTCTGATCGAGGGTGAGTGCTTACTTTCAGCAGGACCAGAATGAGGTTTCAAAAGAGCTGAACAATTATTAACATTATTAACATTTTACAGTACTGCATCTTGCCTCTATTCTGCATAAAACACCCTGGAAAGCAAGATAATATGCACTTATGCCCAAGACCGTATCCCCATCCTTTCTGAATTCAGGCCTATAAATCCTCTTCTTTCTGTAAACTTCAAACTGTTCATTAAATATATTTGTCTATGTGCCTTTTTCAACTGACAGGAATTTGGCCAGTGTGTGTGTATTATGCATAAAATCTATAGCAAGATAGATGCATAAAACTGCAGTTTAACAAATAAACATTGAACAAACTTTGTTTAGTTAGTCACTGACTCAGTTTTTATACCTTTGTTGACTGACTGATGTTTTTAAAGTTTCATTGACTCCTTTCACAATGTCTGCCCTTGTTGTTTGTTATTTGACAAATATGTGACACTCTAATCCAACGTTTAAATATCCTCTGTTGTAATTCAGTGCTAATGGCAATGCTGAGATGACAGAACTATTAAACTGGATACAGCTGTCAAATTTTAAGACAGTAAAATACTCACCTGTGACGTGCAGCATATGGCAGAAATCTGAGAAAATCATCAGCAGAGTTAAGAATAAATAGAAGCTGCGTTCCCCAAAAAATATAATATGACATGCAAACATGGATAATCTTGAAATGTGTTTGACAGTCTGTGGTTTGAGTCAACAGATTATAAAATTAGGGGTATGCAGTACCACATTTTCAGATAATAAATTACAGGATAGCTCTTAATGCTGAGCTCAGTAAACAAGCTGTTTTTTCTACATATTCTTTAGAGAGTTTGTTAAAATACTACCAGCTAATTATGCTTTAAATGTTCAGATTTTCATGCTGTTATCCAATTTAAATTTTTTCAGTGTCCCTCTCATACTTAAGCAATATTGATTTGCAGTGTTAAAAATGACAGCATTTTCAGACACGTTATGGAAGAAGTACAGAAAAAGTTGCTCTCTCAGTAAATAAGTCAGCGGGAGCTGCATCATATTTCCCAGCCAATGATGTATGTGCATCATAGATATCTATCTGGTGATCCCCTGGGGTTAGAAAGGCTCCATAAGGTGACAGGCCAACAATAAGCATCTTAAATATATCATCAGATTTTCTGTTATTACTGAAAACCATTTCATTCCTCATCTTGCATACAGGTCAGAGATGGGGTCTCAGTATATCACATATAAAACATCAATGTCACTGTCCATTTGGGAAATACCATTATCATCATCTAACCTGGCTGCTCCTCAAGAAGATGATGGGTTATTTTCAGCAGTTCATTCAGTCACTTTTAAGAAGACAGGATTTACAGTTTCATTATCTGACATTTCATTTAACATCAAATTTCAGGACTCATCATAGCAATACATGTTATCTGAGAGTTATGTAGTTTTCTACACAGAATCAAAGCAAAGAAGGATTTGGAAGAATTTACCAGAAAGCTGATTATGTAGTTCCTTGCCAAGAAGAATCACAAGAGCAACCGGGGAGCAGATGCTCATTCCGGCTGAGACTCCCAGTGCTCTGCTAAGAGCTTCCTCCCTGCCCCATCCAATTGTGCTGGCTTTGAGCAGACCCAGCAAATCCTATTTGGCAACAACTGATCCTGTGATGAAGGCGGCAGATCGATTCTGGTGCCTTTATTCTGTATTTTAGATGCACTCTAATCATGCAGTATTCCTCCTGCCTTCAGTGAATGCTACAAGATGGTTATAGATGCGCACAATGTGCTGCTCTCCACTCGAGGGAAGACATTTCACTATTGCTTAATCCAGTATAAATTGGACCCACTTCAATATCAATTAATTATTTAACTGGAGACTCTTCAACACGAGAAAGAAATATTCTGCCTCCCATTACGCACTTATTAGCAAACAGATTAGAAATGTGATCTCCCTGAGTAAGCCTTCCCAGAGACAACTGTGCACATCTGTGCTGCAGCAAGACTGATAGTATGACCAAAATAAAAGTCTTTTGAGCAGAAGTTCCCAAGGGGCCAAGAAGCAAAGAAGCAAAATTACTGTTGCTTCCCCATGTGTTGAACAGTACCCAGCCTTCAGAGTACTGGTGCCCTCTCTGATGCAGAAAGGGAGCAGTGGGGTCCAAAGCCATGTACCCAATGGCAGGGAGGGCTGTGCTGGTGCCAGGACCTGCTGCCTTTCTCTCCTTTCTTTGGAGGGAATTTTATTCACACATACATTAGAGACTTTACCACCGCTCTGCAAGAATAACAGCGTCTTAAAGTGAGTAGATATCACTGTTCCACCAATTTCAAATCATTTTGTGTGTGATTGAGTGGTATGAAGGAGTTTCAGTGTAAATAAAGTGTGGTAGTACTTTGATCTCATATCCATAGGGGGCCTGATTCTGTTCTCATTTAGATCAGTTTTACTTTCATGTATCTCCATTAGTTTCAGCATTTATTCTTGCATGAGTGACAGCAGAATTATGCCTACCATAATCATACATGAAGTGAAAAAATCCAACTTGACTAATTTCTAAGTATTAGCCACAAATACTAGAAGCCAAAGGAGAATCTCAATGACAGCAGCCTAACAAGTCTGCCCTTACTCTTTATATCCACATCCAAGACAGACGTGCCTTCAAGTAGGAAGAATGAGCAGAAAGTCAGGGAAAAGCAGTTAAGACAACCTGGCTTCCACTCAAATTTAAATAAAATTAGATTCAGAGAGTCCACTCAGCCTTGTTCAAAAAGAGAGGGAATAAAGTCATCACTGAGAAGACACTGGTAAGGCAAGGAATTGGAAACAGTTGTTCAGCCTTTCAAATGATGAAACACTCATAGGCAACGTTTCACTCTTCTCCGGTTGATGTTCATGAAGAAAGCTCAGGAAGGGATGAAGTTTCAGAGAACTCTCCAAGCTCCAATACCATCTGCGACATCAGATTGATGGAACTCATGGCTAGGAATAAGAGGGAAGGCCACAGCCATATTTTGCTGCTGTTCCTGGGAACAACAGGGGACTGGGAATTGTGGTGTATCACCCAAGGCAAGGTTTTGATGTCTCTCCACTGACAACAGCTTTGTAAACACCGGTTTCAGTCCAACCAGCAGAAGCAGCAATCTCTTATGTTCTATTCCTACTACATGCAATTTTGGAAAGCAGATAAGTATGCAAAAGTTGACTGGTATCATACAAGTAACCTTGCATGACCTGGATCATGTAATGCCAGCTATTTTTCTCACTTTTACTTCTGAAACAGCTGTTCCACCACCATGGCACGTCTGATCTTGTACACATCTGAACCGTGCTGTCTGACGAGGTCCTCGGCAGTCTTTATGTCTAACAGTGATCAATGCTTTCAAAAGCCCAACACACTAAACACTAGATAAAAGGGGATGGAAGCATGGTCTGGTTTCACTTTTGAGAATTTGATATGTGGGAGTATTAAGTGTTATGTTTCCAGTGGTATCAAAAAGAAGCAGGAAAAAGGGGAAGACATGAATGGAGGAAAGAAGCAAGATGAGAAAACAAGATGGGAAACAGCCTGTCCAAACAGAGACCACAGACTGGAAATATTGGAAAGTGGTGCACCCTGATGTCCTGCTAAGCAACAGTCTAAGCAATAGTCTATGACAACTGCAGAATCCCAGTGACTAACTGCACAAGAATGACCGAATCCTTATTCCCTTGGCCTTAGCAATTCATTCCAGCTCCCATTTCTATTCCTTGTAAATGCAATCACTGGACTTCCTTGAAGTGTTACAAATTACCTGGCACTTCTTAAATCAATCCATTAGGATATTAGCATTTTCCCTGCCAAGTCAGTAACAAGCACTGCCTAACCATCTTGGTGAAATTTGCCTAATAACTGCCTTGTAGCACAGCTATTTCACAATTTGTCATAATCTTTTTATAACAAAAGAACACAACTATTTCTCTAAAATCAGGTTTTTAATTAAACATTAATTTTCTTGATAGCTAAGGTGGGGGGGTTGAAGACAGAATGTTCTCTTTCATTTTGCATGGCTTGCATTTTACAGTCACTTTTCCCATTTTAATAACAATCATCAGAACCCATTAAGATTTCTAAAATCAAACATAATGAAAAAATATTAATGAAAAACATGTTTGATTACAAACTTGGAAAATCCCTGTAGCTGTTCTATGGATTTCTAGGTCTACTTTTAAAAATCAGAATGTATATTGAAATTGAAATTTACACTTTTTTTTTCACAGCCTAATTTATCTTTTCCTCTCACATTCACAATCCTTTTAAATGCATATATATATAGAGAGAGAGATACTTATATATGAAGAGACTCATGTGAGAATGTGGAACCATTTTAGAAAGATTAGAGAAGCACATCTGTATTCTAAGAGTCCTTTAAACATCTGAACATTTCAGTTTTTGGTTTTCCTGTTCTTTCCTGCCAGTAACTCATCTTTTGTTTCTGATAGCAGTAACAAAAACAGAGTAATTCTTTAAACACATGTAGCTATTTTTAATGTTTCATTAATATTTACCAACTCTTGTTGATAAATATTAATAAAGAATAATAAAAAGTAGTTTCAGCCATCAGATTTGTCAAGGTGGCTCCATATATCTCAAATGGCAGACATTCATTTCTCCAGCATGCTGTTGGGTTGGTTACCAAAACGGAAAAGCCCTTATGGTGCCCATGAAAGATTCAGAATAGTAAACGTTATCAGCCTTTGAAACCAAATGCATGCAAAATGCCACAATAAGCAGGAGAACAAAGGCTCATTTTTGTTTAGATAAGGGATTTCAATTTTTGCTTTTAAACAACATTGTGTGAAGTAACTAGGTCAGAGCTATGCTAAAACAGCACCTCGTGTATCTGGTGTGTGCGCTACAGAACAGCGCTGTTTAGTAGATCAGATTTGACCTGAATTAAATATGAAGCTCAAAAAAATACAGTAAAACAATATTAAGAGATCTGACTTACCATAAAGTCAAAGCTTCCACGCTAGTTGTGCAGCCATCTCCTCACTGCTCAGCTCAGCGCCGCTCATTGCACTCTGTGCCCCTTGGTGGTGGCAAAGCCTTGCCATTGGAGGTCATGGGCTGTGGCTCCTTCGTTGTGAACAGGAATGGTGTTTTGTCCTCCCTGGAGTCACAGAGTCAAAGAATCAGAAAGGTTGGAAAAGACCACCAAGATCTTCCAGTTCTACCACTTCCATCCACACTGTGCCCATCAAGAGTTTCACTGCTATGAAATTTAAATGCAAAAGCACAAGGAAATAAAAACAGTAAGTCTCAGTATTAGCTTCGTTTCTATAAGCTTCATATCTATCATCCTCTCCTGCACTGTATTAATGGCATTTATGCAGAAATCTCTAAAGCATGGGCTGAGCAGCCTCACAGCACCCATATAACCCAGAGACAGTACAAAAAAGGGGAAAAAAATTCTTTTAGATGTTAATTTGGAAATCTTTGGCAGAAAATTCAAAATGTTTTCCTACATATGGAGATCTGAAAACAAAACACAACAACACGATAAATGTGAGCAAATTGTTGATTTCGTTACAGTATATTCCATAGTAGGATGTTACATGGTTCCCGGGTTTGGCAGTTGCAATAAAACTTGTTTGTGCCTTTTAAGTGGCACATTTCCATGCAGCTCCTTACAAGGTGGCACCTTCCCAGCCTCTCTCATTAATCTACTGCTTTCCCTTTCAGATAGTGAAAGGGAAACCCTGCAAATGAGACTGAAGACACACTTAGTAATTAATACCCCTGTGTAAGAGGATAAACTATTTCAACTGTCAACTATTAATCTGGATTTTCTGCAACTCTCTTCTATTTCTTTTTAAACTTTGTCTGCATTTTAAGGATAACTCTAGAGACGTACAAATCATGAACCAGGTAGATGCATGCTCTGACTGCTTCCATTAATGTGCATCTGCTATGTAAAAGCAATAGGTGTGAGAGGAGCTTTGCTGGCTCAGCAGGAGGGGATGTGCATCAAAATGCCTTGAGATACAAGACATATGCAAACATCTCTGCTTTAATCAAGGCAGAGCATGGGCATGAAATTGGCACTGGTGCCCACCAGGCTCCTTATATGCCATCTTTATCTGTTTGGCCACACTTCCCAAGCTATTGGAATAGCATTCAATCAGCTTTTTGAAAATCATGGAGAAGGATTTGCACACAGGAACTGTGGACACAAATCTGCTTTATGTAAGAAGAAAGTAGCAGCAGTGGCATTTTCACTTTTAATGCATCGCCTCCAAAATGAGGAAATAACACAAGTTGCTAATGTCCATATAAATGATATATGGGTACGTGTTATATAATGCATAAGCATTTTACAAGTACTTTCTTCCCCCATTTTGAGGGAGGCTGACAGTTTTTCTTGTAATTCAGACGAGTTTAAGGTTTCTTTTTTAACATTTAGAGTAGGAATCTGGAGCTGAGGGGAGGGAAAAATGTTCTTCATATTCTGTGTTAAGACATTTCTGAATTAGTCCCTACTGTGGTTTTTCAGGATTGGTTTGCTGCTGTGTTGACTACAATTAGGTGCAAGTCTGCCAATTCAAATTCCTAATCTACCAGCTGCCCCAAAGGACACTAATCAAATATTTGGGAAATGAAATTCAGAGTTCTCCCAGGCACTAAAACCCATGGAAGCCAGCACAGGCAATGGTTCGGTGGTGCCACTTTCCTACCTTTCCCAAGAGCTCTCTTTAAGCTCCCACTCCCTCTTTCTGTCTTGCAGGGGCACATTAACTCATGACCTTTTGTTTGTATCCCCAGATGCTCCATTAAGGCTAAGCAGTTCACCTTTTTGTCTTCCTAATTGTCCAGGTGATTATCTCAAGTTAAATGCTCATTTCTTAGCAAGCTGGACAAAGCTTCAAATTTTTTCTTTTCTTTGCCAAACCTGCAGAAGCATTTCAATGCCTGAAAGCTTGTTCATTTTCTCCAAATGTTATTAGTTGGTTATGTGAAAGTTTGGTTTCTCCAAATCATGCCCTATTGTTTTTCCTCTGACTATTCTGCCTGCATCCAGTGGGCTGTATCAGCTTTTGCCCACTGTTTTCTCTGTCTTGACTTAAAGTGGATCCCTGTTTGCTGACTTGATTAGACCTTCTGAACTGCTATTCTGAATCCTTCAGAAGGTTCTTCATTGTCTACTAAAAACTGGGTTGAAACTGAGAATTCCAAATATGGCATCTGAAGCCCACAATTAAATTAACTACGATCGGATTATGATACCAGCATTCAAGCTTGCACTTACATTTTATGGTTTCTTCTCTCCATTTAATAGTTACTTTTCAGAAGTCAAGTTGGATAGTTCATCAGGATAGTACTTGTTAAAGTATTTGCTCCTTCTCTAAATGAGCATCACCTTCATCAGATCAAACCCCAGGGGATTTTCTTATTTAACTATTTAATCTATGGGTATCTCTTTCCAGTGGCAGGAACCAAAGAGCTGTAAAACCAATGGGTTGTTCAGACTTAAAAGACAAAAAAAGCCCCAAACAAACAAATCAGATGAAAAAAAAAAAAACAAAACAAAATACAACCAAAACCAACCAAACAAAAAAAAACCAAAATGCTTTCCACCAGAGTTTAGTTTCCAGGAAACAAGAACTTTGACATATGTTAAGAGGTACCCTGTCATAATCAAACACAAGATAATTTACTAAATGCAGGAGTGCTGAGATGATCATAAAATCCTGCAGTCCTTTCTAGCTATAAATGTAATTCAGTTTCTTATATAAGATTTATCTGAGGCATCACCCTAGAAAAATACGTCATTTTCAAATTAGCCAGGTTCAGCACCAGAATTTAATATTCTCATCCACAGTATCAGTGTGATTCTCAACATGTAGGAGTGCTCCAGAAATTCCTGTATCAGTGCCTGAGTGACAAAAAAGACGAATGCTTATATATAGATTTTTCAACAGGATATATACCAAATGGCTTCATGAAGGAAACATGTAGTTATCTCCATTTAATACTGGGGGAAAAGGAACCCAGGAAAGTGCAGTGACCTTTTAATGGTTACCCCATCCCACCAGAGCTACTAACAGCCTCCACTCCATGTTCTGTGCTTTTCAGTCTCAGAAGACCATTCTTTAAATTCTCAGAAATGTAAGAACAGTTATTGTCCAGTGGTGGAAAAATACACCAAAAAAGCACAGTGAAATTACAGAATCAGAAAGGCTGGAAAAGGCTACTAAGATCATCCAGTCCAAACACCAACCCATTCCCACCACGTTCACTAAACCACGTCCCTCAGTGCCATGTCTGCACTTTTCTTAAACACATCCAGGGACAGTGACTCCACCACTTCCCTGGGCAGCCTGGGCAGCCAACGCATCATTGCTCTGAGAAGAAATTTTTCCTGATATCCAACCTGAACCTCCCCTGGGGGCAATTTAGGGCCATTACCTCTCATCCTGCAAAGGTCAGTGCAGCTTTTTCATATTATATTTGCCAAGAAAATCAGCCATCTACTCTCTCAGTCCTTAGATACTACTTCCCAGCTCAAATATCTTCCTGGCACGCTGCTCCATTGTGTGAGGCACATTCACTTTCCAGCCCCTGTTCTTAAGCTTCCTTTTTTGAAAGTGAAATCCGTTACCAAGAGAGACCATTCTTTTTGTATAACCATTCTGCTCTAAGATAAGTGGTTGGAACCTTGGACACTTTGAGGGTTTCCCTGCCTCATACTGTAAGTCAAACAAGGAAAAAAAGCAGATCTGTATTATACATTCCGATAGTCAACTGAAATTAAAAGTTAGTACCTTTTCTTCAGTAGAAGCTGGCAGCACCTTACGTCTGTTCGCTCACATCCTGCTTCATGCTGGTGTAACTGAGATGAGTTGACCAGCATAAGGGAGAGAGTTCCCACGGCATGGAAAAATCAACTGTAATAAAGTAGAATTGGGCCTCCCGCTAGGAAGGTGTGCATGTGAAAGACAGGAAAAGAGATATACAACAAAACAGCAATTTATCCACAATAAAAATATGTTAAAAACATCAATTAGAGCTTGTCATTACAGAACTGCTGCATCAGGTATATATCAGGCTACTAATGATTATTAAAAACCTCCTTATTGAGTTAAGTTACATTTCATTAAAATGTTCTCACCTATTGGGCTTTTAATTAGCACACAATAAATTATCCATTTAAACAGCAATTACTTTCTCTAGTCAAGTGCATTAGAAGCACTTATTTATGGACTCTTAATTATAGCAGAAGCAAGAAACTCAACAGAACTGCAGCACGTGCATGCATATGTGCATCACCACTGCTGAAGTAGTTGCAATGACAGGAGGTCAGTCAGCAAAATTCAAAGCAAGACTGAAATTCCCCAGAAGATCAATAGTTCTAAGAGCTTTCTTGGTGGCATGCTGTGTCACGACGCACTGCTAAGCCAAAATTTCACTCTTACACTCATATTGTTGTCATCATCTTCTGCAACCCTCTGCAATAAAGAATCATAGACTCATAGAATGGCCTGGGTTGAAAAGGACCACAATGATCATCTAGTTTCAATCCCCCTGCTATGTGCAGGGTTGCCAATCAGCAGACCAGGATGCCCAGAGCCAAAGAATCTCCACTCTTTGGAAACTAAACTAAGCTCAGTAAACACCCTGTTTATTCATACCCTACAATACCTACATATTTATACCCTCTGTAAACTGCACATACAGGAGCAAACGTGTAAAATGTCTCTTCCTTTAATCTAACACTCTCCCAGCTTCCTGTGAGCTGTCAGTTCCCAATAACTGGTAACATACATGGTTCCAAACTCACATATGCCTGCAGGAAGCAGGGGTGAAAAAGCAGATGGTGTTAGCTGTGTCCAGAACTTCCTTTCACCCCTAGTTAGGAAGATCTTCTCCTCTTAGTTGTCTGCCCACAAACTCATAAAATTTGATGGAATTAAGACACACCTCAGGAACAAATGCGAAGTAGAAGAGGATACAATTGCAAAGTGACATATAAACAGTGAACAAATGGATTCAGATGTAAACAATTTGATAAAAAAGAGGATTTGGAGATCTATAAAAATAAACAGCCCCAGAACAGGCTGCAGACATAATTAAATCAGTGAAATGAAATATCAAATGCTGGCAGCCCACAGACACTTTGATGATAATAATAGTAAAGACTCAGTGGATGAAAAGCAAGAGAGAAAATTGGTCTATTAAAAATAATGGTGAACAGAATGAGGATCGTGTAATGGGAAGAAGGGCATGTTACACAATAATTTCAGAATTCTGCCTTTATGTGAAAGGGAGAGAGACATTCTAAGGCAGTTGTTTCTTCTGCATCAGTTAATGGCTGAAGCGCCAGCCTTGGGAAATTCAGCACCTCCAGACATTAATCCAGACTCAGCCAGGCTCTGAATTTGGCACAGCTGCTTCATTCACTTTCAGAGAGGTAGATGAATTTGAAACAGCTGAGGAATTGGAATGATATATAAAAATGCAGGATGTGGGCCACATACAACAACAGTTTATCTATGGAATAAGCAGATCTGCTACCTCGCAGTTCATGGACATTTTTTTCCCAACCAGTGAACAAACATGAATTAAAGCATAAATTTTATTCCCATTATAGTTATACTGAGATTATGTATAAATGTGTATAACACAGGTTAGGGATAGGAGCAGTGCATTCCCTAACAGGGCACATTTATTCCTCCTGAAGATCAGAAAGTCCACAATTATCAACATTGTCTGAATTCCTCCCAGTGAAGCTCACAAATAGAAATGTTTATATGTGGAAGATACAGATACAGAAATCAGTGTTTGATGGACAGCACTGATAACAGAGTCAGGCTATCTTGCTTCACTAGCACACAATACACAACCTTGGAACAATCTGGCTGCCACTTCCTGATATTTATAATATTTCTCTTTCTATTCACGTGCTCTTATCAGCTGCTGAACACGCTGTCCCAGGAAGCAACTTCAGCAGCAGAAAGGGAGACCACAAGCAGGGCAGGACAGAAGGTCTCGTACCTCGGGGCTGCACCTGCTTTCCATGGCTCTGCACACATGTCACTCTTAAATCCAGCACAGTACAAAACGTAAAATCACGGTGCACAAACATCTTCCTAAATTGATACATCATTTAACCTGATGCTTTGTTTTATTCACCTCATCTGCCTTTTGGGAATTGCTTATTGTGTCTGATAACACAGAAGGTAAATACAAAAAAAGAATCTAGTTCCTCTGCTAACACACTCAAAAGGCCACACGATATCATCAGAAGGGAATCCTGCTGTTAAGAGGGGTGGATGGAGATGAATAACTCAGATTGCTATTGTTCAGCTGCAGGAAAAAGGCAAATGGCAAGCTCCGACTTCTGCATCCCTGCTCATTTCTGCTCCTCCTGTTACTTCATCCTCCCACCCACTGCCATTGGTATGGAAATCATGGCATCTCGTCTGACATCTGCAAGGGAAATGTCAGCCAGCGTGAACTGCTGTTGTTCCCTTGCACTCAGTTGAGACGCGCTGATTGGCACTCATTTAGGATCTCTTCTGTGCCAACTGCCTGTGCAGAACCTCACATAATGGGGCACGGAGCTTTGATCTTTGGTTAGGAACACACCAAAATATTAAAAATATGAGTAATGTTATGCATATAGCATGTTACCATGGGATGTTTGAAATCAGCAACAAGACAAAACATCTGCTTATTAAAGAATGAAGGAGCTCTGTGCTAAGCAGCTGTTTAATTATCCAGCACTCTGTTCTGTAACAATTTACACACCGTGCTCATAAATCTGGAATCAGCACAGGGAGACAGGCTTCTGTTAGGAGCTAAGGAATAAAACTACCACAGCA
This sequence comes from Lagopus leucura, assembly GCF_019238085.1. NCBI lineage: Eukaryota > Metazoa > Chordata > Aves > Galliformes > Phasianidae > Lagopus > Lagopus leucura. Next base: position 9,447,298 of record NW_024962257.1, on the reverse strand, counting down.
TGTCTTGAATTGTCAGCTATAGCACACACAAATCCAGAGAACATCAACATTTTCTTCCTACCTTCCAAGTAAAACACTCATCCCAAGAGCTCAACCACAGCATTTTTTCTCAAGCTAGTCCAACCAAAACAGCATCATCTTTGGGATGCAAACTTGCAGGGAACGTTTTTAGCATAACATAATGAAGGTTATGGCATTAAACAATCACTCTCAAAGTTCATACAAGTAATTGCACTAGGCCTGGCCATATGCTTCTGAACTGATGATGAGAAGCCTTGAAGAAGCCTATCTTCAGAATACCCTCAGAAGTTTTTAAATTAGTCTTTGGTTCATTGATAAATGATCCATGGAATTTCCAAGAAGAGACAAATAGTAGAAATCACAGTATTTTTCCTCATTTTTTGAAATAACTTCTTAGGTTTAAGTAACAGTAAATAGGTGGAAATTTTCTGCTGAATTCCTATATAGCGTTCTTTGTGGAGCTGGTACAAAGGCAAAATAGGCATCTCTCGTGCTTTAAAATATGACATGTGGTCAGTTAGAAAAGGTCAGAATCGAGCTGATGAAATAATTTTGTTATCCATCGTTAAGGAAATCCAAAATCTCAAATATCAAAATAGAGGTCTGCAGCTCTATGGCAAAAGGATCATTCTGGCAGTGCAGCTACACAGACAGCTTGGGTCAGTTCCTGAGAACATTCCTTGGCACCATTTAACTTAGTAGAAACACAGTCTCTGAGTCCCAGAACCATATGACAAGTCTGGTTTCCCAGGTTATTCGTGTACACTCAGAGGCCACGATTCATCCTGTACTTGAATCAAGGTAGCTGAGAACTGTCCTGTGGGATAAACCGTATAGTGAGTTGAAACACAGCTGCTTTTGGTTTATGTAAAGTCATATTAGCATCCTGAAATGGAGTCTTAACTAGTAGGCTGTAAAGCAGTGGCCCATCAGAAAACCCACTGCAGCTTACTCTCTCTGCAGACTTCTTGGCCTGTGTAAGTTGAGACACATTACATTGAGAACTGGGTTTACAAAGCTAACCCAGACTGCAGATCCTGACCTGCTTCATCACGGTGCTTACTGAACTGGGGGCTCAAACTTCTAAAGACAGGCCAGAGAAGAAGACAACCTTTCTCTCACAATACAGTAACAACAGGCCCCCTACCAGTTTGAAGACCATGGAACATATTGCCAATCTTGGGTGGACTGTCCCAGCACGTAGCTGGAATTGGTGCCTTCTGAATTCCACCTGTTCAGACTGATGAAAGACAGACCACACAGACATTTTCTTAGCAGTGATGCCACTGTAACAGCTGTGAAACAGTGGGTCACATCTGCTTGTGCAGAACTTTTTGTGCACAGCATGCAGACTCCTGTTCATAGTTGGCAAAAATACACAGCTAATGGTGGTGACTATATTGAAAAAGTGTTTTGTAGCTGAAAATGTGCTCTATCAGTGTTACTGTACTCTTTGTATCCACTATAGTTTCCACAGAAATAAAGAGGCATTTCTTTCAGAGCAACCTATGTATCAGAACTTCTGCAAAAGCATCATATTCCCTGTTCTGTCTGTTCCCTTGAGGAAATGTACTCATTAGTTTGATTTCCAGCTTTCATTTATTTTTTTTTTTTTAAACAGGCAACAAATGACAATTATTGTTTACTTTGAAGTGTGATCTTTAGCATGAATAATTCCCCCAAAAGAAACATCTGCTTCACAGATGAGTTGTGACAGCAGACAATATGCTTCTGTATTTTGCATCCACTCTTGAGTGGCAAAAGCTGGAATGGGAACCAGCATCATGGCTGCTGTCCTAAGAGGACAAGATTACCTCCCAAGAGTGTTTTTGACTTCCGAGAGTGTTTTGTAGCATTTTCTGATGTTCTGAAGGCCTCGATGCAATTTCTTTGTGCCTCACAGAATAGATCTGTATATGACAGCTACCAGATATTTCTTGGCATTCTGGGAGATGCCTGGCCCCCAGACAAGCTGTGTGAGCAGCTGGTAATCCTGGACATTAATGTTGGGATGCATTTTGTCCCTGGCTCTGTTACGCAGTTTATATCTGACACATGAAACAGGTTTCTTCCAGTACTTTACAACAGCCTGGCTGGCAGCCCATCAGCCCAGCTTGTTATGGCTGCTGTCTCTACATCAACATGGATTTTTAGCCACGCTGGACCCCAGCCAGAATACACCATCTAAACTCCAGTCTGAACTTCACATTTTTAGGTCTTCTAACATCCACAACTGAACTTTGATCAGTAGAGTCAGGCACTGTTTTCAGATCTGAACTCCCATTACTGCAGTTATTGGTACACAACACGCATTGAAAAATGCAAGATACAAACAAACAAACAAAAAAAAAAAAAAAACACAAAAAAACAACTCCCATCAGGTGTGCTGACTTGCAAACTTTTTATGAAAGAAGAAAAAATCTTCTTCTTTTGATGTCCACAGAGAATAGACCAAATAGTAGCTACAAAAAATATTCAAGACACATACAAAGAAAAATATCTCATAAAAAGGGACATGGAAGGAGGCATTATTTTGCCTGGAGGCAAAATAATCACCATCAATGGTGATCTTTGAATACTGGCTAGACAAACAACTGTCAAGACCACAGCAGATATTCTGTTTGGAGGAGGAGGAAGGCTGGATGACCTATTGAGAGCCTGAGATTTTGCAAATTTATCTTTTCTAGCAGCACTGGCTGAAGAAATTCATTTGGAAACATCCTCCTGCATCTTTTCTTGCCTTTGCTTCACCATAAATCTGTTGTTGATCCTTGAAAGCCTTTGCTGTCTCATGACTGAATAGCCAAAGAAGAGTTGTGATCATCTAGCGCAGAAGATTTCATCCCTAGCTCCTTAGGCAACCAGACTCCCAACAGTCCTGCTACCCTTCAGTCTCATTTTTTCCCCGAAAGAGGCCTGGCAGGCAACCACAGTTAGCAATTCCAATATAGAATTTCAATATATATACATATATATATTGAACATTTTACATATATATATATGTAAAAATAAATAAATAAATATGAAAAATATGTATATAGAGAAAAAAAATATATATTAAAAGAAAAAATATGGGAGAGGGGAGAGCAAGGGGAGATAAAGAGAGAACAGATGGCACCTATCGTATGTTCTTTTCTTTCCATTCATGTTCTTCTTCCACAAGAAAATGATGAATATTTTAGCTTAAATATTAAGTTGAACAGTGCAAGTGTGAGAGGAGTGTTTTAGGTCACATTTACGCAAATATATTGAACTTGTAGTTAGGACTTCATATTTCTTATAAAGTAATTTTCCTTTACATCTTCCAGCACTTCAAATGTAACTGTCAGTAGCTGTAGAACATCCCCAGGACTGTGCAGTACAGGCAACAGTGCATCCTACAGACTGTGTTGAGAATGTGAGATCCAGGAAGTCCTCATCTCTCACTGGAATTTGTATGATAGTTTCTAACACAATCTGCTTCACCAGCAAATATTCAATATTTTTTCTTGTTTTAATGTTCTGTATTTTTCCCCTCAGTTCTACTATTATTGAGAAGTTGGTACATCTACAACCTATTACAGATGAAAAAATAGCTACATTTGAAAGTAGAAAATAAAAGTGAGGGCATGCAATGTACCCGTGCACATTCTTACCCTTTATTAACAAGCTAAAAAATGTGCAGTACAAAGTATTCCCCATAATAGTGTGCAAATTTTTTGGCTGCATTTCAATCACTTTTGTATGAGACACTGAGAAACCTGAATAATGCAATACAAGGAATTGCAAAGTTATTTAAAATACACATGAGCAATTAGAAAGCATCTGAACATATAGATAAGAAAATGTTTTCTTTTTGATGCTCCTCATGATTCGTAGAAGCCCATTATCAATACAAAGCTGCCATTAACTAGGTATTGCAATGCACTTGTGGCATCATGAGAAGATACCTCAGAGAACTGGCTATTCTTTCTCAAGGTACAAAAATGATCCCTCTCCACAGACAAGCAGCACGTGAACACCACAAAAGTCATTTGCAATCAGAGCACTATTCATCTGCATGAGATTTGGATATTCCAGTGCTAAAATCTTGAATTATCTGAATGTTAGATATTAAAGACACTGCAGGAACAGATTCTCATCTTACATAGCTGCTGTAACTCTAGAGACACTAAGGTACTTAGTAACTGAATTACTTCCCTACACATTGACAGGAAGATCTCATAAACTGGTGTATAAGCTGACTAGCATCATTCCCTTTAAAACTGAGCAAATCTCCTATTTATTCTCTGAGAACTGGATCAGAAAAAAAATGGTATAAAAATCAACATTCATTTCCATGGCAACATCTCTGTTTATATTCTCATCTCTACAAATTCACTGTCCTGCTTGTAGGTTTCTTGTATTTTGTTAAGGTTATTTTGCCTAGGTTATAATGAGTCATTTAGCAGAAGTAGTCCATATTCAAAATAGAATTGAAATGGCATTGAAAATGTTCAGCATCTGAAACTATATACAGGAGTTTTGCACACAGTGAGTCCATATTGTTCACTGATGTTTTCCTGACAACAATGATCTGGTTTGAGACTTAGAGAAATCACTGGAAATTTTCCTAACATCCTTTGCAAGACTCAGATCTGGCGCTGTAGGGACTTCACTATCCTCTGTGTCTTATCACATTTTGATCACAAGAGAAAGAAAAGAGAAATCTGAGCTGATTGGAACATGTTTGTTTAAATATGTACATTTGTATCCATATGTTCTTTTTAAAAACCTTATGTTTTTCACTTTTATCTGTAACAGGAACTTAACATCAATTTTTCTACTCGCTTTGATGAAATCTAAGTTGGAAGACCGCAGAGAATTAAGCGTTCTACAGGAATATTTGCAATTGTACAAGATCGTAGAATCAAGAAAGGAATTGGACTGGAAGAGAGCTTAAAGATCACCTAGTTCCAACCCTCTTGCAGAGATAGGGCATGAGCAGTGTCTCTGAGAGATTTAGAAACACTGTTTTTTGCAAAGTGACCAAGAAAAAGGTTTTGGGAAAATTATACGTGCTGGAATGGCCTCCCAGAATCAAATGGCTTCAGAAATGTCTAAGAAAAAAAATCCACTGGGTCTTCAAGAAAGAAACAAAAGTATTTACAGTTCTAACAGAAAGCACTGGGACATGTTGCACCTTTAAGAAAAATAATAACTTAGAAGACATCTGCAATGGGATTGGTAATCATGTATTTGTCAGTGACAAACCTAAAAGGGATTAGACCATCTTCCAGGGTGAGCTGAACTCTCTGCACTACTGCCTTGTCACTGAAATGAGCTACATGCCTGTGCTTAAACATCCGTTGTTTTTTCTCCCCTTTGTGCAAACCTAAAGGCTCTGTCACAGAATAAACACTGACAGTGATCAAAGAAATGCTCCCCAAAAGGACAGGAAAGCACTAGGGTCAAATAGATAAACTTGTATGGACCAGAGCTGAACTTTATAAATGACAGCATCACAAGAAAAGCAATTTGTTTTACATTTTTGTGTTTCAGTTTTCTGATCTGTAAAATTGAAGGCAGTGATACTTACCTCCGCATTGCAGGTCCAGGGCTCCTGGATGACAGCTGCTTTGGCAGTAGCCAGATGAGCAAGAAAAGGGTACCAGAAGTGAAGCTGTGTACATCTGTTGCATCTGTAATGGTAAAAGGAACTCTTGGTCACATCCCAGCCATAGAAATATCTCAGTGTTTCCAGTGCATGAGATAGATCGAATAACAAATAGCACAGTGATATTTTTATGCCTACACTACATAATCATTTAGCCACTTCTTCAGTTGCACAACAGAGCTTTGCACTCCTTTGGAGTTTCATTCTGCAGAGTGAAGAACAAGAGCAGTAGCTTTCAAGTATCTGATGTGCACTGCAATGTGGCAGCAGTGGATTATAGACAATCAGAAGCTGATTTTGAAACAGCTCTAGCACCCACAACGGGCTAAAGCTGCACAGGGAGCTCAGCAATTGTATACCAAGTAGGTTTTATTTTGCCTCCCAAGCAACTTTGTTACACACGGAATTCCACATAATCATGGCTTAAAGCATTCAGCTTTGCTAGCTTATATAGCACCTTGCTGCAATGAAGAGATATGGAAGCTACAAATGAGGCCTAGCAGGGAGCATTTCATACACAGACTTGAGGACACATTAATGAAGGTGACTTCAATTTATTCTTTTGGAAAAAAAAAGACAACTAAATCAGGAGAAAACAGAAGAATCTGTACATCTCAATTGTTCTGACAAATTCTTAATGATAATTAAAAATACTTTAAGCTGAAACAACTCCTCCTCCTCTCCTGCTCTTTCAAGCTCTCTAAGGCTGCATTTAGAAAACGTTTAAGTCAAACTGACCAGTTGGTAAATGGGGCATTCTGAAATTTATAAGGCTGAACCTCAGCTGAACTTATCCAAGGCATTGGTTACTGGCTTTGAATTCATTCTCACAAAGTTGCTCACAGCAGCAACACGTTTGGAAATGCAGAGATGACTTAAGAAAAGGGTTATAAAAGACTTTACTAATGAATATGTGTCACAGCTGCTTTGGCTCTTGTCCCCACAGCATATTTCCAACAAAATCAAATGTAGATTCCTAAGGGCAGAAGTTGGAAGTCACCCTGCCTCAAAGAGCTTGAACCTCTCTTAAGTAGGACAGAACTCTGCTGAGACTTCACGGAAGTAGCGCCTGGAAATGACTGTGGGCAACTATTTCAAGGAACCTTTAGAGATTTACTTGTATAGTTATTGTCTCTTAAGAGAGAGCAAATTAATAGGTACAGTTGCTTTATTCATGAACCTCAGAATTAATTTTAATCCAGCATTCCAATAAGTACTCAAGGCATTTTACTTTATCTTTTTCAGGTCTTGTCCCTTAGACAAAAAGAATCTATTTTTAACTTGTACCACTTCAATCAAGTTACAACCTGAAATTAATAATACAACTCAACCTGCTAACTGGTGGACGTAATAATTAAGAGGATACAGTAAATGCCAGCAGCACCTTCTGTAAAACAAATACACAACAAGCAAAGACAAGGCCAGCCAATAAATAAAGGTGACATGAAATCAACTTTATTGGAAAGGAAAAGTGTTGTAAGTATTGCAGTGCTTTGTAAGACTTAAAGTGATGTTCATAGTAAAAGATAAAGTTAATTTTCTGGAAATAAATTTGTGAATGTGAGTACCATTTTGTGAAAAACCAAGTTTTGACCCTTAGAAAAGCTGTAAAAATGTTTTTGAAAGCAGCCCTTCATTGTGATTGTCACTGTTCTTACACATTACAGCTGAGAGAACTGAAGACCAAAAAAGACTGAAAGAGTAAAATATTTTGCAATTTTGAAGTATTTGATGTATTGAAACTTTAAGATATTTTAATACCCCTTGCTCTGCAAACATACTTCAGTTTGTTAATAGAGAATAAATCAGTCCTTCCAATCTGTTCTGATACAAAGCATCCACAAGGATTAACATGCAAATAAAATGCATATGACAAATTATATCTGTACAGGTTCTCTGTCCAGTGGGAGTTTCCTTTTCTAAAACATCATACTCTTGGTTTTGATGCAATACCTGGGCATGAACTATCCCGAATCAGATGAGATGTGAATCCATACGATATATTCACAGCTGTGTCTGCATACAGAACTTCCATGCCTCCAGTTAGATAAGTCAAGTAGTTCACCCATCCCAAAGGACAATACACAGCCATCACTTAAGGATTAAAGTCTGCACAACCAGCTTGTTTGCAGGCTTTAAACTGTACCATACATTCAAAATAAATTATGAGAAAGGACAGTGAGATGATCAACAAGAACAAGGACAGACAACAGTGCAAGTGAACGTGGTGATTGTCCACTGAAGATGTCCTTGGTGGAATGTAGTACCACAGGGTACACAGGGTGCTCACATTTTTTAGGGTGAGAACAAGGTCTGTGAAACAGGGAAGCAAGACAGGAAGCCACAGGGTCTGGGAATATGCATTAGGGAGGTCTGATCAGAGCAGCTAGGAAGATTAACTGAGCTGGCTGTGATGAAAAGCTGACAACTCACCACATTGTGTGCTCAAAGCCTGAGTGCTTTGCTGAATGGAGCATTCTGGAAGGATAATCTTGTCAGTGGCCAGAAAGGAACACTGAACTCCCTTTTGTTTTAAATACATCCACAATCCCAGGAGGATAAAGAAACCAACATTCATTTCCAACTGCTTTTATTCTCCTCTTTGACATTTCATTGAAATTATGGCTATTCTGTCCAAGCCTCCGAAAGTATGAGGCCAACACAGTGCCAGAGTATTAATGTGGAAGGGATTTTAGCACAGAAATATGTCTTAACTAGCAAAGAAGGTGCTACTTTTGTTTGTGCCTGGTCTGTGGGTAAGCCTAGGAGACCAAGAATCAGGTAGGAAGGTGACGTGCTCTCTCACTGCAGCTAAATCTTCTGAATCTTGTTCTCTTCTATAATATTTTTCAAACATTACTGTGTTTCTATACACTCAGATGTTGTGCTAAGCACATCCCATCCTGTTCATGTTGCAGCAAAAATGAAAAGAAAAAAAATCACATGTGAAAGAGATTGCTGTTTAAAAAGTTAAAGGTGATTGCTAATAAATTAAATAGTATCTAATTAAGAGTAGTTTAAAAATCAGGAGATATGGATTCATACACATGCTCTGCCTCAGCCTTCCTGTAGACATACAGATTTGGTAGCAGGTAAATAGCCAAGGTCAATGTGTATCTCTCAAGCACAGGCAAACATTACTGGTGGAATAGAATGGGAGTCACAGAAGGAGACTGCACAGCAACCTGCACTGCCTGCTACCCATGCAGCCTGGGGGGCTGGTATCCTGAGTCCATGAGCCTTGGTCTTAGAGATGGCACAGTGAAATATTGTGTTTAGTCTTTCTCTTATAGCATCTGCAGATAGGCTTATTAGTAACTGCCTTTAACAGGCAACAAAACATTTCCCTAAAAAAAAAAAAAAAAAAGCTAGAACAAACAATATTTCCATCTACCTTTGCAGCAACAATGTGAACAAGATGCAGATCTCCTCTGTGATCAACATGCAAGTCAGCTGCCACCACGGTCTGCCAATATCAGTGACTGAGGGCCCAACCTGTGAACATGCTGACTGCAGAGAAGTTGTCTTCATTGTGCTTCTTGAGCAGCTTAGAGCACAGGACAGGTGTGCTCCGATTGCAGTATTTTGTATTATTATAAAATAGTTCATTGATCCTCTAGAGATATGACACCAACAACCCACTCTATGCCCAACCTCCAGTCTTAAGCCATTCAGAACTTTATTCTAATATTTTTCACCCCACAGAGGGCATTTATAGATTCATAAAGACACCTACAAAGTAAGTGTCCTTACTTACTTTGTCCTTGCAAATGGATATATTTTTTTTTACACATACTTCTATCAAAGAAATGAACTGTGATGCTTTAGAAAACACAGAAGTGAAACTCGAATCAAAAGAAATAATGGAGAACAGAATAAGAGACCCACTTACCAGGCAGCTCAGATGTGCAAAAGATTTTCTTTTGTAGAGTATAAATATAGATGAAACTGAGTTCTGGGCTGTCTTTTTACTCTGTAAGACCTTGTGATGTTAACACACAGGGTAAATATACTACACAATATACATTATAGAAAACTACTTTTAAAAGTCTTTCAAGAGATGTGACTCAGTAGAGGAAGCCTATTAATGCATTTCATAGCAGGTCTCACTGAATTGGGTAGGGTGATTCTAGGAGTGCCACTGTTTTCTACAAAGATGAAAATTAGAGAAATGCCAAAATGACTGCAGTTTTAGAAACATGACTACCATACCATCACTGAGTTTCTCATGAATGACAGCACTATAGGACTGACATTTTATGTGCTTCTGCAATGTATGCTTCGTTTCTATTTAGAGCCTTCATAGAAGTTAGTGATGGAGGAAATGATCCAGAAACTATTCCCACTCCCCCATCATTCTTTTCAGGTTTAATATACCAGAGCATAGAATCAAGTGCTAGAAATGAGCTGAAGTGAATAAGATTGCATGGGCAGAACGTCAAAATGTTTTAATGATTCACTGGCTAACATTGCATATAGAAGGGAGTTCAAACTACAACACTTAGATCCACACTCAGATTTCCCCAAAGTTGGCAGAAACTGCTTCTCAAACTCCTGCTTACAATCTGACATTCACTTCCCTCTAACAGACTGCAATACAGTGCTAATTTGTAGATGGCATAATCACTGAGAGTGCCTTCCCTCTTGCTGCATATTGCCTTGGTCTCTCAGCCCCCTTAATTCACAAACACGTATCAATAACTCTTTATACACTGGGTGTAGAACCAGCCCCAAATGTAGCTTTCACACTGTCTGAATGCATTACTCTGCCTTGAGGTCATTTATCAATCTGACACATGGCCAAGTGCTAGGAGAGGAGGAAAGGAGTTGTTGGAGCCTGAAAGCACTAAGAGAATTCACACCTTTTTCACCTATCCACTATACTGGTAGGCAAAGGAGAAACAGGAGGAATCCAAAGCCAGGGCAGCCTTACCCACGCTGTCCATGACCAGATACATTCTGGATTTGAAAAAACCTGAGGCACACAGAGAGCAGCATGGTTAGTACCCAGCATGCTGGAATACATCTGTTCTTGTGCAGAGAATCCATAGTAACCGCTTCCCTCTCTCAGTAGGAGATGGGAGGGCTGAGAATTTTCGGAAGTCAAGCTTCTGCTTTTAAGAATCTGATCTATATTGGGAGCGAGGCATGAGAATGGAGAGAAGCCATTCAAGATGAAAGAGCCATTGCTGGGTTTTGCCTCAGAAGTAACCCCCTGCAGCATAAACTCCATGACCCAATTTGTAAGGGCTGGCCTTTATAAAAGCAAAGGTGTCTGAAAGCAAAGTGCCTGATAATGACATCACCTTCCTAAAAAAAGAGATAAATGCATGCAGATCTCACTCTGTACACTGGGACATACACTGAGAGGTACTATGTTGCAAGGGCTTCACTGGGGCTCTCTTTTTAGTTAGGTGTTTTATAATAGACATCATCATTATTTAGTCTACAGGTCCCTGGGCAGTCATTTCCTGATGCTGTTCCAGGCTGGCTCATTTTCCAGATTTTATCTTCCAAGACTGCTCTAAAGAAAACTTGAGATAGGAGGTTTCTACTAAAAGCAACTCTTTCCTGCTCAGTTTAACAATCTATTATAATTTATTTTGGTAAGAAATTATGTTTTGAGTAATCAGGAAGTCTGCTGTGGCTTGATTTCAGAAGATACTTTTTAAAACAGAATCCCTATGAAAGATAAGATTAAAACATCAGAATATTCAAATATTTATGTGTTTTAGTAATGAGCATGTTTTAAATTCTGCTCAGATGCTAGCTGAGCCAATAAAAGAGATTAAGCAGAAACCAGACAGATTAAACCATCAATGAAATAATCCATCAAGACTCATATCAAATAGATATTCATTCATTTTTCCGTACTGATGGACTACATGTTAATTATTCACACTAATTCTTGGTGAATAAAAGCTACACTTCCTACTGCATCAGTAATACCTAACAAAAAGGTACATAAGCTTTAAGTTACAGACTGCTGCTTAGATAACTGTGCCTTCAAGTGGCTACCAATACAAAAGCTCAGGCACAGTTATTTCTAAATGCTGAAAGACATGCAAAAACAGAATGAAGTATGAGAACTGGAAAGAAATGTGCAGAGGCTCACAGAAAAGCAGTCAGCTACCAGGGAAGTGCTCTCAAACACAGATTTGAGCACATGGAGGTCTGTTCCACCTCTCCCCAAGTACTTTGTTCAGATTTCCTAGATTCTATATTTTACTTTGTTGAGGAAGAAAACAGACCTGAACCATTCTCTAAGCACATTAAGACACTGCTGCAAGAGATAGTATATTCTAACATATGATTTGCAATATGTTATTGCTTTTTTGTTTGTTTAATATTGTACTGCTCTGTCACAGCCCCACATACACCATCATTAGCTATTCATAATATCTAAACAGTGGATGAGGTGGACTGATGAACTGAGGCCAGCTATATGAGATTCAGCAAGATCAGGTGCTGGATGCTGCACTTTGTAACTGCAACCCCAGGCAATGCCATGGGGCAGAGTGGCTGGGAAGCTGCATGGAGAAAAGTTCTGACAAGATTTAGTCATCAGTTGGCTGAACACGAGCCAGCAGTGTGCCCAGGCAGTCAAGACAGCCAACAGCATCCTGCCTGGCATAAAAAAAATAACGTGGCCATGAGCAGCAGGAAGGTGATTGTTCCTCTGTACTCAGCACTGGTGAGGCCCTCATTGAGTACTGTGTTCAGTTTTTGGTGCCTTGTTACAAGAAAGACATTGATGCCCTGAAGCAATGAGGCTGAGAAGGGTCTGGAACACAAACCTTATGGGGGGGAGGCTGATAATAGGATAGTAAACCAAATACTGGTTTTAAATGTGTACAACGCACCTTGGTCCATCCTTAAACTTTTCAAGGAATACAGTGGAGAGATATTGAAGAACCATGTTTCTTGTACTCCTTGGCAAGGATACACTTGAATGACGTAGTGTTAAGAGGATTGGGTAGAAGCTCTCCAGCACAGCAAGTGACTTGAAGTATAATCACACTGGTACTTATTCAATAACATAGAAATGCCATTCACTCCTTCATCCCAAATCCATATATTTAATGATAGTTTCGATAATATCAGGATCTGGCAGCTTAACTTAATTGCAAGTTGGGTACCTTAGGAAAAATAACAACCCCTGGCTGACTTGCAAGCTTGCAAAATTTATGTTCAAAATAGCTCTAAAAGCTTGTAAGTTCAGGCGGACATAATTAATGCAGGAACTTTAGCTGGAGCACCAGTGCCTTTGCATAGATAAGTTGATTGTTTGGGACAAGTGAGCAGGACTGGCTGGAGGTGCCACCTGCTTCACATGGAGGGGCTGCAGCCCCTTCAGCACGCACAGGCTGTTATGAAATTGCAATGCGCAGCTTGTGCTGATTACATTGACTAGTGTTCACTGGGTTCATGTTGAATCACATTGTATCTGTGGCTCTGGCATAAGACATATGCTGCTGAGTATTTACCATAGTCTGACCCCAGAAATATTTAAAGACAACTAAGAAGAACCTATTTCCAGAGGAAGCTGCCAAAGGAGAGATTGTTTTAAGAGCTATTAAACAAATTTGCTAGGTCTCTAACTACTGCTCCTTGGAATGCTGGCAAAATCTGCAGCCAAAGAGCTCTACTCTCTGAGCTTTTGATAATCTTTAGAGCTCAAATTCATAGCATGATACAGAAGTACTTAAGTAGAGCACAGTCAGGTAACACTGGGGTAGAGCTTCAGGAAAAGCATGATTTCCCTGAAAATCTCAGGGAACAGGACTGTCAAGCAGAAGAAAGGCTGCCCTTACAAAAGCTTCATCTTTTTACACTCATGTCACTTCCTTTTACCTGTTCTTAAGGCAAATGCAGCAGAATGCTACTCGGACCACACACTGAGCCAATACAGCAGACAACATCTGGTTCAGCTCCCAGCAACAGAAGACTTTTTAAATTACTGTTCCAACTCAGAAGAACAAAAGGATAGTGAACAGTAGAAAAATATATATTTAAACAAAGAGAAATGTGGAAGTTATCAAGTAGAAGACAAAGATCTGCACATATGCAAAACCTCTTTACTGGAGGTCCCAATAACAGTACTGAACAGCCAAAAGGAATAGCATCTCATTCAGTCCCAAACTGGCCTATAGCCTGTAATCACTATCCAGCACACTTTCCTTCAAGTAAAAACATCAACAGAAGCATCTGACTTTCCATTCCAAAAGAAATCGGGAGTTCATACAGCCCAAAAGTGTATTTCGAGTCATAACCAGCAAAGAGCACTACAAAGAAACAGCTCTGTTCTGGACGGTGAGCATAACATGGAAGGGAAAAAAAGCAAAAACATACACAAACCCACAGCAGGAACAAAAACCATTTGAAAGAACACCACTGATACAGATATTGATTTAAATAGCAAAAAAAAACCCAAAAACCAAAAAACATTTTAACTCAGATTTGGCTGATTTAAGTGAAGATGACTCCAACCCACCATCTCCTATGTATACATCCAATTAACGCATGAAACAATTGCAGCCTTTGCAATAAAAGCCAATCCTTCTCAAAATCCCATGGTAGTAGTATGAGTTAGTGGCTGTGACTTTCTGTTTCTTAGACAGACATTGAATTTGAATGAAAATTAATATGCATTTTCTTTTTTGGTTATATGTTTCTGCTGACATCACAGATGAGTGTTTTGAATAAACATACCGAGTTGCTCATTTGCAGCCTTAACTAGCAATTTTCAATCCCTCCTCCCTTCTATGTCTAGCACAGCCTCCTCCTTTGATTTCTTGTTTTAGATTTTTGTTGCCTTCCTTCTGTTGTTTATTCAAGAAACATCATATCCAAGTGATCCACAATAGTATGATGGATTTCGTTAAGGTCTGCAATAATTTTGAACGTTTCCCTATGCAAAAGCATTTTAAAACTTTCTTCCCAATATGCACACTGTTTTGGCTTTGCCTACCAAATATTTCACCTAGCATCAAAGAAGACAGTTTTCCTGCATAACTTGAACCCTCCACACTTAAGTTCAGCCTAGCCTCATTACGTTTGTCTGTTTTTCACAGAGTCATAGAACAGCCTGGGTTGAAAAGGACGTGGAAAATCATCCAGTTTCAACCCCTGTGCTATCTGCAGGTTCTCCAACCAGCAGACCAGGTTGCCCAGAGCCACATCCAACCTGGCATTGAATGCATCAGGGCATCCACAACCTCCTTGGGCAACCTGTTCCATTGTGTATAGAATCACAGATTGAGTTACCCGTAATCAGTAAACAGCAGCAGGGTATCCATAGTATTTTTGTTCTTCCCTATAAATTATTTGTTTTCTAATTTGACCCACTAACAGTTTTTGTCCTTTTACAGCCTATGTATTTTCTAAAGAACTGGTCATAGTCTTTTATATCAGTAAGTTTTTTATTAGAACTGAATATCTAAACTAACAAAAGCTAGGACCTATCAAACCATTTCATGCTAGCATATTTAACACATAGAACCAAAATGTAATTTCCTTCACACTCTTCTTCTCTCTAGTGTCATTTCATCCAGGATAATCCTTTACACATAACATGATCAAAATCCAAATCTAAAATAAATACAGGCACTAGAAAAAATTCAATTGATCCATTCCATAAATGCTATTGAGTTTACGAAAGCACTCAGGATTTAAATTCTCAGGTATTAAAGAGTATAGAAATCTTTTTTCTGCTCTTCACTGTTCCTCTGCTTCAAGTTTCTTTAATGTTTCCACACATCTTCATTGTGCTCCTGCATGTTCAAGGCAGGCTGCAGTTACAATTTCTCACCAGTCACCTGGATCTCACTTGATGGCTGATGTTTTCAGGCTTTCACACTATGTTAGTACGTTGCCTATAAATCCATCTATCAATGGAAGGTTTTCAGAGACATTTTCCACCTCTCTGGAGACCTGCATGACATGCAGCTCATAGGAAACTGTCAGACTTATATTTTAGCAACTTTCAATAGGACTTTGGGTTTTGATAGACTAAAAAAGTGAAATACAGAATACAAAATGACACATTTTGGAGGTGCCTCCATTCTTGACTAGGGCCTTCCCAAACCAAAATCAGCTGCACACAGACATTCCCAATTGCCATTTTTTCTAGTCTTCTTTCCAGTGAATGACCTGTAATTCTTTTCCACAATAATATACACCAAATGTTTACATTTTCACTTGAAGAAAGACTATCCCCGCAATCCAAACTGAATTTTTCCTGAGGAAAATACATTATCTAACCCTTGTTTGGAACAATTCTTCAGCAGGTTGGATGGGGCCCTGGGTACCTGACCCAGTGGGAGGCAACCCTGCCCATGGAAGGGAGAATGGGATCTTGAAGATCATCCATTCCATGATTCTATGATGTGGATCATTTGAAGCAGCTACTGTAGAACAGATAGTTTCAACACTGAATCTACTACTAGTGGTTCCAGCTACTCTGTACAAGGAATATGCTCATCAATCAGCCCTCAGCATCAGTCTGGTTAGGCAAACAGCCACAGATTGTCTGTCATAAAGAAAATAATAGAAAAGGCTATGACTCCTTGTAGTTCATGCACCAATTTACGCCCATCCAAGAGCAAGAGTCAAGCTCAGAAGGAACCGAGACACCATCTGCATTACAAAAACCAGAGGTTATTTTCTCTTTCTATAGAAAAGAACCTCATACCTGACCTATCTTTTACAATTACAGAAAGGGCAGCAATTGAAGAATCCTGTCTTCATTACAGACAGTGGAAAAGCATCAATATGGAAAGTAACTCACCTTCCTTCCTCCACAAAGCACTAGCACTGACCTTCTACAAAAAGCACGGCCAGCACAACTGCTCTCAGAGGCAATGTGCAGTACATAAGAACTGTTGAAGGTGATTTAGAGCAATAGAAGTTCAATGCAAAAAAAAAATGAAAAAAAAATACTTGTGACTTCTGTTTTTCACTTCTTTTCTCTATCTGCCAGCAATTTGAAGAAACAGTCCTGTGGAGTTACTTCTAATGAAGCTAACACAGGAGGATTTGCTTTTATTATGCTTTAGAAGCAGGAACATATGTAGTGTGGGATTAAAAGAATATAAGGAAAGGAAACTAAACTGTACAAGGTGGCAGAAAATTATCTATGCCATTTATTTGCTTAGTTAACCCTGAGTAGTATAGATGTACTCACAAGAGTTGATATTTGATTTCTTTCAGGCATATTATATTCCGTGTCTTGACAGCAGCATCCATGGGATGCAAGCATGAAGGAACTATTGAAAAGGGGCTACAGGATGATATTCTAAGGGAACTAAACTAACACTCTTGCACCACAGGGTGATGTGAAAATGAAACAAGAGAATGACAATAAGAGGAATGCGAGAGAATGCCTATTCAAAGTAAACTGAAGACATAAATAAGCACATCTTGGGGAGTCACAAGGCAATAGCTTCATACAGCTTAATGTGCAATGTACAGGTGGAAATGATAATGAAAATGAAAATCAAACAGACTTACTACCTAACAAAATGTTCTTCCAGAGAACTCTTGTCTAATGTCATCTTTTAAATATATATAGCATGCATAACAAAAGAAGACAAACTGGTAATACTGCAGCAGTGGTACAACACCAGCTTGCCAGTAAAACCCCGCAGTGTGGACATGAGGATACCTGGCTGCAAAGTCATTGCAGACTTAGGAAAAACTCAGACTGTGAGATTTGACAGTATTTAGTTATCTCTTTGAGGCCTTCCAAAGCTCAATTTGCTGAGACAACAGGATAATATGCAGTGTCCTCTAAGATACTAACATGTCATTCCATGGAGAGGTCTACCTACTGTGTGTCTCACTGTATCCTCCCCCACATCTAAAGGAGTGAGATTTGTTTCCTTTGCCCTTTCAATTTTCTGCCCCTTTGAATTGTTTTAAAACCTGCTGACTCAATTCTGGAGTTCCGCATCCTTCCACTCTTACTCTGCCAACTGCTTCTCCAGAGTCTCCTTGCTGAATCCCCTTCCGTTTCTTCATCACCTGACACAACCCTGGTCCATATCACCTCCTCCAGGTGCTCAGCTCCATGCAGCCAGCACGTGCTCCCACTGCTCACAGCTCCTTTCTCACTTCTACACACATTCTTTCCTTTTGCAGCCTAGCCATGTACGTCCAACTAATCTATGCAGCACCACAGATCACCACAGCTGCACAAGTTCAGCCCTCGCACATTAAACTTGAGCTCTTTGACAATTCTTTCAGTCTTTCCTGCTCCTGCTTTCTCTACTGCCTATGAACCTTGGTGTCTGTGACACCCTCCTCATGCATAGTGCCCCAGAGTTGTCTCATCTCCCTGCAGCAAATTATCCTTGTTTTATCCTGCTGACAGCTGGCTAAAATCCACTATTCCACACAATCTTCAAAGCACTGAAGCCCACCCAGACCAAACACCCCACCTGCCACCTACCTATCAGCATCCATCAGATCCCAGTTATTCAGTTGACAGCCTTTATTGGGGCAGCACAAAACCAGATAGTACCAGTACTCTCAAACACACCCCATGATTTTCTGGAGGACATCACTGGGACTATCAATATGCGAGACCAATGCAGGAACCTGCTGAGCTCAGGAACCTTTATGTAACTTCAAACCTGTTGCTTATTGCATTAACTTGAAAGATTTTGTGACCGTGTGACTACACGAACATTTTGCAGCAAGAAACATAATACAGCATCTTCCCTTCATGCCTTATCACTGAACACATACAGGAGCTAATGCTCTTTGGAGGACAACATGGGCAAGCTCACATGGGAGCCTATCAGTAGTGCTATGCCACCTCCAGTAATTTCATTGTCTTGCTGTCTGATGGCATTTGAGCTACACAAACTGCTCAATATTGTGAAGGGAGTAAGAATGCTCCTCAGTAGCAAGTAAAATAACTTCATTAGCAAAATGTACAGTACAAGAAAAAGTACTTCTGAAGCATTCAGATTTTATTTTGGTTGAGCCTTGAATGCCACTCACTTAAAAAAAAAAAACAAACAAAAAAACCCACATTCATAACTCCCTTCTTTACAACATTTATTCTAACAATTATAGGGGATGGAGTCACTGAGACAAATGGAAGTACAGAACATTTATGCATCGACTTTCCTAATTCCTCTTGATAGTATTAAATGTATAATCCTAATTCATATGTTATACTAGAATGAGTTAGATAAGCTTAAAAAAATTAAAGGAGTCATTTGTTTATGGTTAATACAATCCAAACTGAAACTGATGGAATAGTAAATTGATCCTACAATCCAGTGGGATTTTGTGTGAACACATTTGTAGTAATGGTCTACTTTCAGCTTATCCTCTGCCCAGATTTAGTGGGGGAATTCCAGGGACAGGCACATGCATTGCAGTGTTCAGCAGGACACCACATGTGTTCTGAGTGGGGAATCAGAGGGATCTGCTGGATGTTTGAATGGCTGAACTCAAAGTGTGTTGTTCTTCAGAAACACCTCACAAACAATAAACACAACATTGATCGATTTCACAGCAAATAGATGTGTAGGGCACACTGAGTTGTCTGTAACTCCTGATGTAACTCTGTCAAGACAGCAAACATTTGGTCTTCCATATTTACAGGGCATAAGCAAGCCAATTGCATGTGAATAGAAGATCTACTTGACACTACCTTTCAACAAAACTTGCTGTGATGTCTGTAATACCCTCTGAAAATGCAAATCACTGGGACTCCAGTTTAAAAATCTTCATAAAGTTTCTTAGATATTTTAGGCATTTAATCTGATCTACAGAAATTGCATTTTTCCCAACTTACTCCTTTAAACCATTAAAGCTGCACAGTAAAGTGGTGTCCCAATCACTTTGCTTGAGGAAAAGCTAGCTAAGATTAGCATACAAAAAAGATATTAATGTCATGCACATTTAGTTTGAATTGCATTCTGTAATGATAAAAGCTATTTTTGGTACAAACAGATTATGAGCTTGACAAGATTTAGTGTTCAGTTGTAAGAAAAAAAATCTATACGTGTCCATGACTGCTAATTCATGAGAGCATACCGAAATGCAAAGACTAAAGTCTGCATTGACAAACACATCGAAGTAGGTTGTTGAAAAGAAAATGATCCGACTGCCGTGTCCCTGCTGAAGGGCTATGATTCTTCTTCAAGCTTCTGGCAGTTTGAGCAGTTTCATTCCCAGCTCTATCAAAGAAGAACTTGGAAAACAAATTCTGAACCTGTCAGCAATGCCAAGCTTCAGTGAACGTTCTTCTATGAAATACTCCAACTTATTTTTTCAAAGCTCAATTTTCTCCTTGTAAATAAATTATTTTGTTTAAATTAACAAAGTCTGCAAACAGAAAATGACTGGACACTATGGCTACAACAAAATCTGAACTACGCTGAAATCAGAGACTTAGTACTGACTCTGAGGCTGTATCAGATATATATATACACACACACCATATATTCCCTCTCATCTGGAATATCATAGAAACACTAAGGCTGGAAAAGATCTCTAAAATCATCCAATCCAACCATCAACCACCATACCCACTAACCATGTTCTTTAGCGACACATCTCCATGTTTCTTGAACGCTTTCAGCTATGGTGATGCCAGCACTTCCCTGGAAAGCCTGTTCCAATACTTCACCATTCTTTCTGATACGTTTTTCCCAACATCCAAACTGATCCTTCCCTGGAGCAACTTGAGCTCATCACTGTTATGTGGGAGAAGATGCTGACCCCCACCTCACTAGAACCTCCTTTCAAGGAGTTGTAGAGAGTGATAAGGTCTCTCCTGAGCCTACTCTTCTCCAAACCAAACCATCCCAGTTCCCTCAGTAGCTCCCCATAAGATTAGTGCTCCAGACCTGTCACAGCTCCACTGCCCTTCTCCACACATGCTCCAGGCACAGCCTTTCCCTCATCCACCAGCTGGATTGCTCAGTTGTAGAAGGGGATGAGGTTGATCACACAGGACCCGCCTTTCATGAACCCATGCTGCCTGGGCCTGATCCTCCAGCTGTCCCACACATGCCTTCTGATCTCACTCAAGATTATCCACTTTCTTAAAATTCTGAAGAGAATATGATTTCTAATATAAAACTGAACACACAAATAAACAAAACGTCTTACAGTTATTTCAAATTCTCAAAGTTTCTTCAACTCAGTTCCCTGACAGTTTGGCAAGTGCTCAGCAGTCACTTACTCACAAGCTTCTGAACTATTTACTCTAATTAGAGTCTGTTGAACTGTTTTTGCCTTTACTCATTTTTCCATTTATTCCCAGCACAAGGGGCACAGTTGTGACAACTCCTGAATTACATCACATTTGAGATACGAAAGTTTTCTTAGACCTGGAGAAACTTTACAGAGGAAACTGTCTTGTCCTATTTGGGAACAGCCTTGAAGAATGGGAAATTCCTTCAAGCAGAGCAAGGGAAGGGTATAAGAGTTTGGGGAAGATGACTAGCAGTTTCTTGAATATTTGAGGGTTTTTTCCCTTTATTTTTTAGTTGATCCATGCTATTTGGAAAGATTGCAACAGAGACTGGTAGTGTCCAGCACCAGTGACCAACACAGGCTGCCGAGGAAAAAGTACGACAGAGAAAATGTGACCATACACCCTCTAGATAATGCCCACAGAGTGCACTGCTTGCAGCTAAGCCTCCTTGAACCAGAGTTGATGCCTTTAAAGGAATAGCTAATAAGAGGGAATTGGTGAAATATGGTTTTTTTTCTGATCAATTTTGAAATGCTTATAAAATTTTAGTGTCAACAAAGAATACAGCAAGAAGTGCAAATTTGGAAGGTTGAAGAGCAGAGAAGTAAATAGCTGGTCTCAGAAATACTGAGGAATGACCTTTAATGCTAAATTTAAATCTCCACATCCTCCCCAAATGGGAATGCTTGTGCTTTTTTTTTTTTTTTTTTTTAATTGCAGCAATTTAATTCAGTCATTTAAATAATGACTGAAGCAATAAACAAAAAAATTAAATCCACCAGAATGCCAAGTTTCATATGAAATGACAGCACAAATACCAAGATAACATCCTTTAAAAACTCATTCATTCTCATTACTTATGCTATCCGGCCTTTTTGACCCAACCTACAAAAATCTACCCAAAATATCCATGCACATTTACATATAAAAAGTAAGAGCTAGCACAAGAAAAATCAAAATGACTTGCAGGTGGTATAGCTACCTCTCCAACTGCAGCCAATATTTTTTAGATTTTTTCCTTCTATTCGAGACAATAAGGTCGGCTAAAATCTTTATCCCCTTCTGTGTAGAAGAACAGCAGAGCTAATAAATTTACATTTCCTCCAGGTTTTCCCCCTCTTTCAACTCATTTTGCCACTTCTGTACTACAGTTACTGCAGTTCCTGCTACTTATGATGTTTCTCTGTTGTTCTTTACCCTTGCAACAGTAACACAACGTAGCGTTCATTTGTCTAGCACATCCCTACCAGGTGGGCAAATGCTCTATATCCTATTGACTGTTCTGAGCAATATGCATATTCTGACCAGCCAGTCACCCTTGTATAGATCTCCAAGAAGCTATAAACTGAGAGAAAATAAGAGTGGAAGTAGAGGAAGAAGGGTACCAGAAGCAAGGGAGGTGATGATGAGAATCATCGGGTGCCTGCTGTTGGCAAAGGTGGGACTTATCCCTATTTTCTTAGCCAAAGGACTGAAGCCCACCACTTTTTCCCCCCATATCCTCTATCAAGTTCCTTGCTAAAATGAACATAACCGGGAAAGTTCTTCAATCCAGCAAAGCCAACTTCAGGTGTCAAAGTGTTCTATTGCCTTCTAGGAAGTTGCCTAAAACTGATCTGAAGGGTGAATGTAGGAGCCTGCCCATGTGTCAGATAGAGCTTCACCCTACCTGAAGAAGCACAGAGATTTCACGTGCAGAACAGCAAACTGCTCCTTGCATCTACTATACCCTCAAATCAGGCTTTTACGATCCTGTAACATACTGCATATAATATGACAGCTCTGCTTACTGGAAAGGGGACATCACAATTTATAAATCTGCTCCAGACTGATTCACCAGTGATGCTAAGGATGCCTAAGAAAAACACCTGGTATCCAGCCACAGCTCTTAGTTTCTGCATGCCCTTTGGAAATTGCTTAAGTTGCCTTTGTTTTTATTTAGCTGTAGGATGTCACTCTGCTTGCAAGATACACTGAGATCTCTGTGCAGAAAGTATTTTATAGGTGAGAACAATATTATGCAGACACTTCTTCACCTGCCATCATTCATCTATAAAATGAAATGCATTTGTCTTTAAATTAAAATTTTCCCATTAGCTTTCTTTTCTGACCAAGAGTCATTGGTAGTGTTTATAATATAAGCACGATTTGAAGGATTTGTCTTGTCAAGTTGCTTTAAAAAGTGGAGCAGAGAAGATGAGAGTAATTGAAAGGTGGTACTGGGGGAATGGATACGTGCAGGAGACGTAACAGGTATTTGCTGCAACAGCAATAGAAAAACAGACAGATAGTATACCTATTTCAAATTCTACTTTTCCTAACAAAGCAGTTACAGCACCGCTTGTAAAATATAAGCTCACATTAGTCCTTCTTACAACTCCTAATACTTTTCTATGACAAGAACGTCAAAAACAGCCCATCAGCCACACTGATCCTTCCAAGTACTCTAATCTGGCCTGCAAAGTCCACAGCACATTGTAATCCAGATCTGGCCTGCCAGTCAGCTGCAGGACTGCTTCCTCTTCCTCTCTCATAGCAGAGGAGTAGGGCTGAAGGAATGAGCCTGTGCTGACAATAACAAGGCTGAATCAAAGGGATTTTGCCCTACAGTTGCCACTTCAAAGGATGGACAAGCAAAGAAGCTGAAAAGTTTAAACTATCAAATCTGGAACAGTATCTGAATGGCTGGTTAGCCCCAGGGTGGCTTGCGCAAACAACTGGAATTCCTTGCTTGCCCAAGTTACTACATAGAAAGTACCAAGCAACAGAGACAAGGGAGACTGGAGAGAGTTAAGACCTCTCCAGCAGCAAAGGACAAAGAGTCCTTACATGGTTCTTGCCTGTAGTAGTGTTTGGCACTGACCTAGTCTCCATATTTGCACAACTTCAACTGGAGTAAAACAAACGTGGACAGGGAGAGGACCAAGGTGCACATGAAACTAAAGAGAACTCGGGGAAACAGCATAAAGAACATGGTGACATCAGCTCTGCACACACTTAGCAGGCTATGTGTGGGTGGCTTTTCCAGAAGGCTTTCCAAGAGAGCCCTTCTGCTCAACATCCTTGATTCCTAGGGGAGGAGTAAGGGACAGCCCTCCTGCGTTACATAGCAGCGAGGCCTTCTTCCCCACGCAGCCTTACTGTGGAACAGCTGACAATAAACCATTTAAAAATATATTAAAACTAAAAAAGATCCAATGCCTTAATAAAACTCCTCACTTGATAGGAATTTCACAGCCCCTGATTAAGTGCAATGCTGCATGAGCAAATATACTAGCAAAAGCTGTGCTAAGCAATAACATAATTGCTGTGGGAATAAGCACTTCCATCCTTGAAAGGGTGCCACTACACAGTGTTAATTGCCACTGGTACTTCTCTAAATTAGCAGCCTATTAATAGATTGCTGCTGAAGATAGTCACACTGGAAAAGCTTTGAAAGGAATCCTTGTGCCTAGTGGCTATTTAGAGAGTCAGCATTCCCACTTCAGACACCTACATTTGTGATTTTTCACTTGGTCTCAACAGATTAAGACTGCAGTGCTGATGCAAGAGCAGAGCTGCCCTTCTGCAGCACAGAAGGAACCTGCAGTTTCTCACCTCTTCTTTTGCATGGGGGTAACCCAATGCTTACCCGAAAATAAACCCAAAGCTCAAGTTTATTTTCAGCCAGATCAGTGAGTTTCCCTGCCCCACTTCAGAATAATCTGGCCACTAAAGCAATATGGATGAGGCTAAATCATACTCTAAAGTAGAAGCTGAAGCGGGACCAACTACCTGTCCCTCCCTGAGCTAACAGTTCTGATGGAAGCAGAAACCAAAACAATTGTTCCTACTGAAGGTCAAGGATCAACATGGAGACCTTAAACACAGCAGAAAGTTTCAGGATCCAGCAATGTCATATTTCTACTTCCTAAGTACTTAAACAACGATTTTCAACCCTTCTCCTCACCACTGTTCAGAGAATACAAAGCTGAGATTGAAAAAGCAGGAGTGAGTGAAGTCATCTGACTGTATCAGACCTTGATTTCATAAAATATGTCAGCGAAAGAGTGGGTTATAACTAACAATAGGTCTTTTTTTCCTCCCATCTCTCTCCAAGATGCCTCCAGAGACGTCATCTGGATGTGGTTAAAAGAAATAAAATAGGTTGTCTCTCCATGGGCGAAGTAGGAAAAGTAGGTTTTCTTGTGTGGGTACTGCAAAAAGAACAAAGGCAGAATACTGCTGAATCACCAGAGTCTATCCACCACGCTTAAGCAGCTCTAATTCTCCTGAATTTGCAGTACCCAGCAATCAAGCAATACTGGGGTGCTGAGAGTAATTTTAACTAACACTGCAGTGATGAAACAAAAGCAACAGCACTGCAAACTACCTCTTCCAGACAAGATCTATGGATTTCATTCAGCCTCAAATGAATTTGTTGGCATGCAATAACAGCCACGACACATATTGCTGAAAGTCAGCACAGGGATCTTTCTGCTGATGGAGTCAAATGATTAATTCCATGATAATCACAGTGTGGAGTCACTTTAGAAACATATCAATCAAGAGAAAGCCCCCTGGTCTGCATTTTTAAGATCAGAAATTGAATACAAATAAGTTATGTGGTCAAGAAAACAATTGATGGGGAAGGTAGAAAACAGAGGAAAGACAGAACAATAAAGAGATCTGCCATTACTCAAGCCCCAGTTTGGTCATTAAGAACTCTGTTCTCAACTCTGCACACTTTCAGGGCTGTTACTATTAGCGGTGTCAAACCACATTTATCCAGAAATAAAGATATAAATACTTGCTTTCTCCCCACTGGAATCAGGGCTGAGACCTGATGGGCAGGCACACTAAAGCTTGACCTTAAATACTTTCGATAATGGCAGCAAGAAGCTCAGCTTAACTTTTATAAGTATGTTGAGGACTTAAATTTGGATTATTCTTCCCAATTACACATCTGAGCAGAATACCTAATTTGGGAGAACAGTCACTTTGCACACCCTCGACAGTAAATGCAGATAAGCAGACACCTCCAGAAAATTAGCAGATTGAGACTGAGTCATACTCTGGGGGTGTTTGTCTCTCTCCAATGAGATAAAGGAATCCAAGGGTTTCAGTCCCAACTGGCGCCTCAGTTACTACCTGAGCTACACCTGCGGTAAGGCAGGACAAGTGTAGGCTGTAACGCACAGGGTGGAGGTGAGCTCACCCAGCAGCAGGAAAGGGCTGAACTCTCTTCCCTTTAACTGATACTGACATCTGAGCTGCCAGCTCAGGCTGACCTGGATGTGACTGCTATGGGGGATCTCAATTAGGAGATGCATTCTCTAAGATGAACAATGTAAAAAGCCATATTGCCATTATGTCCTTATTACAGAGTTTCAAGAAGCATCAAAATATGCAGATTGCAAGACAAAGAAATCATTCTGTGAGAAATTCTTCATTATTTTCATTTGCTACTGTCAGCAACTGCTCTGTACTGTTTCTTAGTATCTTAATTGCCTGTTTAATAGGATTGTGCAAAAAAACTATCACATGGGAAATGTTAGCTGAGATAAGGAAATAGAGCTTTATCTTCAGGTACCAATCCCAGCCTGGAAGAGGCTAGCTTTTACTGTTCCATTGTGTTAATGAAAACAAGCTGAATTTTGCTTATTGGTACTCCATGAGGAAGTTTTCCACCGGAGCTGGCCAGAACCCAACCAAAACCACCCACCCACCTTTGCAGCCAGAGAAGCTCACATCACCATTCCTGGGAGGTTTGATAACAGGAAATCAGACAAAAACTGCAACTTCACTTCTTTTCCTTCCTCCACCTCCACCCCCTTCTTTCATAACACAAAAGATTACTACAGTAGGATCTTTCCCAACATAATCATCTTATCACAGAGACATCACAAACAAAGGGAAATTTAGTTGCTACAAGTTGCATTGGTGATATACTTCTGATGCCAATGGACTCAGAATACCTCAGGTAACACCAAAAAAGGGGAGACAAGCACCAAGCACCAAAGTAAGCATACTGTTCCTGCTACAATCCCAGCTCTACAAGAACTCATTTCCATACTTTCATAGACCTTTGCTTCAAAAGAATAACAACCCCTCTAAGGAAAATAAAATTGGCTCTCCCTAACTATCTTTACTCAGAACCAAAGGCTATATTTTCTTTTGCAGAAGGCAGAAATCAGATATTGAATTTAGTGTCTCTCTTGCACATTTCCCACATTCTCTCCCATTCATTGTTCAAAAGTGTCTCAGCGTATCCAGTAGCCTGCTTCTGCCAGGAACACATGTACACACTCCAGCAATTTCATAACAATTTAAATAAAAATCATCTTATACTACAGAGCTGGAAGCTCGCTACAGAGGAAGTAAAAAACTATTTACAGGAGTTTCTTGTTTAAATGAGCTGCCAGAAACAGCCATGGAAAGTGGTGCAAGTATAGATCACCTATAATTAATAATACCTCATAAATAATTGGTGATGCAGTAAAAAAAAAAGTAGCAGAAGTCCAGGGGGATCTGAAGTACTGCTAACAAAGCAATACACTTTGTGACTCAGCAAAAAGGGATTAATGATTTCAAGCCTGAAATAGAAATGTGGTCAACTTGCATTAGGCAAAGTTTGATCTTCCTTTTTGTATAATAGCAAATGCTCTACCAATGCACAAGAACTTCTGTAATAAAACTTTGCTACGTGATTCAGCAGAGAAACTAAAGTTTAAAACTTTCATGAATATTATGGAAATTTTTATACATTATTTTACAATTAGATTCCTAGTCAGTGCCACATCTCAATTCACAGAAGCAATTTTATTTAACACAAAAGTATGAGATCATGGCTGTAAAACCAATGAAAACCAGAGACAGCTATTTGTCCTGTATATTGGAACACGGCCCCTTTATTTTTGCATACTATGATGACACAAAAAGAATGGAACCTAGCTTGATATGAGTAAACCATTGTTTACTCACCTTGTGTTTCTGTGTACGATAGACTACTTGAAGCATGAGAATGACCACCTTCATTTTCTCATTCATCGTTTTTGAAAATTCATAACTCTATTACTACATTAAGCAACACTTTCCATTTGGCCTTTCCAGAAGATGCATAATAGAAATTGTTTACTAAATGATGCTGCACATCATTATGTCTTTCATTAAACTGTACTAAAGGGAAGAGGGAACCTTTCTCTATTATTGATTCTCATGGTCAGTCTAGCATGAAATTTTTGATGTAGTTTGTATGAGGATTAAAAAGTTGAGCATGAAAATGTATTATTGATCATGCACTGCAAAGTACAGTATACTGCTCATCCAACTCATATATTATTGATTGTTGAGTGTTACAGTTCTAACCTTTTGCACAGCCTCTCCAAGGTAACTTTTGCTGTGGATGCCAAGGTCCTATGCTTAAAAACTGCACTTTCCACGGAGTTTCAAAAATTCATGGAACAGCTATCATGTTTAAAATGCTTTGTTGGTAATCAAATCAGGGAATAGCTAGAGAGCTCATGTGAATGTTATGTGGAGGATGCATCTGGGGGAGCACCCAACCCACGTCAGCCAACTTCATAACTGGTTGGGCAAACAGGTGTCAAACATGGATCTGCAATTACCAGTCTGAGACCTAAGAAGAAAAGCAAAATTTGCCTGAGATTTTGCCTCAGTTCTGCCTGCCACAAGACTAAAATAAGTGGATTTATTGCTTGGGAAGTATTACTAACAGTCAGCACCCTGATGGCCTGAGTATGTTGTTCACCAGCATTTTGTTAGAGCTGAAATTAGATGTACAACTTGAACAGATGAGGCCAGATCCTGTGGTTTTCCCCAATGCCTGGGCTCTTACACCTTGGATGTTTTTCTTCTGAGCCATGGTCAGATTCTGCACATTCCATTCATCATCTTGTTTAAAGAAATATTTAATGCATACATCTGTAATTTGTAACAGGAGATAAATACTAGATATAGAGATCTTACTGAGAATCCCATCCTGAATTGCTCAGAGCCTTGTAAGAGAAAGCAGACAAGAACATAAGTTTTCTGTCCTATCTTCTGTAAAAAGAAAAATCTTCTACTTATAAAAAAAAATTAAGTGTAAATATATAGTAACACAAAGTTCTTTTCACAATGCTTTACACCTCACAAAAATCTTACTGGGACATAATCTAGTGTCACAGAAAAAATCTAACTGTATGGGCATAAAGACAGAAGTGACAAAAAAGTGTCACCAGGTCAATGGTGATTGAATGGATTTCAGAGAATGATTAATTGGATGAAAAACAGAACACTGCAGAGCTGAAGTCTCTTTGTTCAATGTATCAATTCACAAATGTCTGCAAATAACATTGGCTACCAGCTCACTCACATTAAAACTACAGAGCATTTATCATCATTTCAGGAGTGATGTGAGCATTATTTTAAAATAAACTGAAAACTGTTCTTTTTAATTAATTGGCCTATGATGAAAATCAAAAAGCTAGAAATCCTTGAAGTGCATATTTAAAAGTGACTTTTGTTTGGATTTAACGTCATGACTGTCAACAGATTGATGCCCAGAAGAAAAGGAACAAAAACCATTTCTCAAGTATCAGGGCAGCACTACGAATCTTCTCATTGTAGACTCATCAATGGAGCTTGACTTGCATGGATTCTATTACCATTCAGAAAAGGCTATTCAGATTCAGGGCCAAACTGAAAATTATGCTGTAGATATGGGACAGATTAAAATTAGAAAACTCATTGAAGTTAATATGCTGTATGGCCTGTCTACAGAACTAGCACAATCATTCTCACATCAGTTAGTAGTTTCTGGGTGAGTGCTCTGGCATCCAGTGTTACAATACTCATATTCAAATGCTGGAATAGAGTGCTTAGAAGTCCTGAAAATTATTCATATTTGGAGATACTCAAAACTGAAGTGAGCCTCACCTTGAGCAACTTTCTTGTGTCTGGTCCTAATCAACCTCCCAAGATTCATTCAAGATTTCCAGCCTCTTCTCTTACCCTGTTGTAGAAGACAATCCCAGAGGGCACAGGGCAGCCGCAGTGCTGCAGCAAGCAGAACAGACAGGCTCTGAATCGTAGGATCATGAAATACCCTGAGTTGGACTGGGACCGCAAAGATCATCAAGCACAACTCCTGGCTCCCAAAAAATTCAAACCATAACTCCGACAGCGTTGCCCCAGCATTCCTTGAATTCCAGCATGCTTGATGCCATCAATACTTCTTTGGAGAGCCTGTTCCAGAGCCTGACCCTTCCCTGATGCAGCTCCAAGCCATTCCCTCTGGTCCTACTTTCAGAGAACAGAGATCAGTGCCTGCTCCTCCACTCACAAGGGAGCTATAGGACACCATGAGACCTCCCCTCAGTCTTCTCTTCCACACACCCAAACTAAATGACATCAGCTGCTCCTCACGTCGCATCCTTTAGACCTTTCACTACCTTTATAGCCCTGCTTTGAACACTCTAATAGCATTATGTCCTCCTTATACTGCAGCATCAAAACCTGCGCAGAGTGCTCAAGGTTCACTCAAAAGTGTGAGCAAAACAATACTTGAGAAACAGCAAGCGTTAAACATGATCTACTCTTGCACTTAATGGCAAATTCATTATTTGACTCCTCTGGCCTAATTAAACAGCAGCTGCTGACTGATTGGCATGCACCGTCACTCAGTCCATAATTACTGCTGACATGAGCTGTATAAAGGGTTTTTTCAGGAAAGGATTGTGCAAGCTGAATAAAGTCAGTTGGCCTTTATTGAAGAAAAATGCTGTGCATCTAGTCTATTAGATTTGGAATGCACAGGAATTACTCCAGATAAGAGCTGAAGCTTTATTGCTGTTACTGAAAATAATCATCGTTCTATCAAGAAAGGAAGGTAAGGCCAAGCAAGAGGGTAATTAAGATTTATTTATATTAATCAGGATTCAGAGGGCAAACTACAAGTTTTACTAAAGCACCACTTATTAAAAGAATTTTCCAATCAAATAGTTCATTGTATTTACCCAGCATGGCTAAGGTGGCTACTAGGTCATTCCAGCCCGGAAAAGAGGCATTTTAAAATCTGCTAATGAGTCCAGGCTGCCAAAAAAGCTTGGTGCTTAATCTAACATCCTTGAAAATAAAAAAAACCTACAATCCTGAACCCATCAAGGGAGACAGAAAAGCCATCAGTTTCACTGGGCTGAGATTTTCATCTGGTTTTAAATGCTAGGGTAAGCAATAATTTAGTTGGATGCAGAATACTCAAAGAAGCAACAAGAAAGAGCAAAGCTGCAGTGCAGAGGCATCCCCAGCCTCCAATCAAGGAAAAAATGAACCATGTTATAGTCTTTTAAGCAGACAAATTAAAGGATGCAAACATAGGGCTAATTTGTCAATATCCTTAGAGCATGAGAACCCCAGTGGGAGCTTCAAATTTGAAAGAGGTCTTGATTTAGGTTATAGGTGAACGGGACATAGAAAAATCTTAACTTTAAAGACCTTTCTGATGGCCAATACCACAACAGCCAACCAAAAGAAAATTCTCATTGTTATATTAAATGCTACAGTGAAACTGATCGATTTTTTTTTTTTCCACATATGCCTAAATTAAACTTCACCCCAGAAGGGCAGACATGTCCACTTGGCATCTGCATGGCAAGATGTCTGCTTAAATGTGAGGTGATTCTGTGGGTGAGGGAATAGGAAAGAAGCCGTTGCTGTCAATTCACTGGTGACAAAAGTGATGTGAAAAACAAAGAGACACCTGTTCAGAAGTGGCCTACTAAGGCTCCTTTTGCACAGACAACTTGGAAAATACTGGAGTCTGACTTCTGACTGCATATTTTGCAGTGGTCTGCTCAGAAATCCATGAGAGCATGGGCATTCAGAGGAAAAGCGAGGAAAGAAGGAAACAGTCAATATTTTAACATGGTAAATTATCTTGGAGCGCTGGCTTAAAACAGACACAAATCTCAACCAACTCTAACTGCTTAAAAATTAGCATGTATATAGCCAAAACAAACTAATCACTGACAGGGATTAATTGGGATGAATTGCCTTCCGCAAATACTTGTCTGACTCCTCCGACTAGAGAAACAGCCCTATAATAAATCCCTGTATTTAAAACCAATTATCTTCAGAGTTATACTGACAACAACCTGTTGGGTAAAGAAGCCATCAGCCACTGCCAGCATTGCCATCAGGACAAACATGAGCACAACTGTGGGCTGTTGAAAGCATTCTCAATAGGAAACAGCTTCCGATATTGTAGCAGTGCAAGGCCATTTGTGGCAAGATTTCCTCAGAGGTATTAGCCAGTTTTATCAAGTGTGTAAATGAGTTATTGACTGGCTGGTCATGTCATGCAGGATGGCTGTATGCTGCTGGAAGAGCTTCCTGACCACCACTCCCCTAATCCCCGTTCTTTTTAAACAGCAGCTTAAGAAACAAAAACCACAAGATATGCAAATCTTAAAACTATAATCAACTTGGCAGTGGCATTTAAAATAAAAAAAAAATATATCAGAATTTCTTGTCTTCCTTTGTGCATGGTCTTTTAATTATTCATTCCTAACATCAGAGAATACACGGAGCTAAACATTCAAAAACTGAAAAGGTCAACAGGGAAAGTAGCCTGCCTGAAAATTAAAGATGTTGCTTGCATTCTTTCAGACATAGGGACCCTACCCACCAGATGGACATCTGGACTTAAGAGAACAGGAATACAGATTGATCTCTGCCAGAACAGGCACTGACAGCAGTGAAAATCAGCCAAAAAGAAGGCAGAAGAGAACAAGTTGGTGTATGCCTTGAAGATGCATCCCAGGAATGGGATACCTTTGGCACCAGCAACCTCAGAAGACATTAGGGAAGCAGAGGTAGGCATCAAGTATAGCAGGCATTAACTTCACTGTCCTTCCAAAAGTCAACAAAATTAAACAGAAGAAAAATTAAGGCAGTATTCCTCACAGCTCAATTGAGAATGTTTTTCCTATTGCCTTTTTTCTTCTCCTTTTCTAAAAGGAATATTTCTTAACTTAGAAAAAAGTAGGAGCCCTTTGTTCAGTGCTTAACACACTGCTACCCACTTTGCTGATGCATACCACCTCCTGCACACTCTTGAGAGGCTGTTTCACAATGCAAACAAGTATTGCCTGTACTGACAACCCCAGCGCTCACAAAAGCACAAGTGATGCATTAAAAATGGTCAGATTTTTAATACCACATATTAATGAATTTCAATTTGCCGTTTGGATATGGATTTAATTCAGCTGTTAAGCTGCTGAGAAGGCATGCCTTCATCTTAATTGCCTTAAATAGAAGATGAAAGACCAGCCTGCCTTTTGATATCACGTCTGCCCAGACTGGAAGAGGAACCACAACACTCAGTAAAAGTCACACCAGAAGGCTGTGGCAGTTGCTCACTGCAAAGGGTGGGTGCTCAGTCACTCCTAGCAGCTAGGCAGCTCAGCTCGTTCTAACATGCAACCTTTATGAGGCTGCAATGCTCCTTTTGCCAGAGGATTTTCCCACCTACCCTGACATTAAGCTCATGAAAAATTACATTCAGTCTATTAATTACTTATCATGCATTCCCTATTAATATTTGTATGCATGAATAAACCATATTAATGTGAAATTTACAGCTATCCCCCCACTTTGCTGTAACTTTTTCCTTTGACACCAGTCCTTCCTAGAGGCCTTCATGCAGAGGTCTTTGCCATAAAACATTCGCATGTGATGTTTCAACAAATAGAAGGCTCTTCTCTTTACATCTGTTTTTATCAAATACACACACTGAAAAATCAGTCATAAAAATTTGGCTTAGTAAATTTGCCTGTATAGAGCCTGAGATTTGGCGGGGAAAAATCATTCCCCCCCCCATTAAATGATGTCAGGGTTGAAAGTGAAGATGCATGAAATTAAAGCATGCAGTTAGTGGTATCAAGACTATGAAATCCAAGCTTGAAGTGCAAGACAAATTTTAATCAGTGATTTTTCCCACCCCCTATAGAACAATGGAATACAAAAAGGGTTTTCTATAAATCCTGCCGCTGTGTCACCACATCACCATTTCTTAGTCACCAGAAGCCAAAACAAAGCCCAGTAGGCAATCTAATAATACTAGACATCACGATGGGAAGGAGACAAACCAGGGGACACTGGCACTTCTGTGGTAATTGTACCTTTTTAATCACATACCCAGCATTTTTCATATATACACAGCTCACCCCTATTTGATTCACTAAGACATAAAGTGTGCTATCCATGCTATCAGCAAAGGAAAGAGCTAAGTGAGCCATACAAGTGAAGGCATTTGTTACTACTTTCACTACTTTCTCTCTGCACTGTTTTTTTTTTTTTTTAATCGTCTACAAGTCTTTTCTTCTCCCCCATTTTCACTTTCTCCTTCTAAACCACTTTTATTTTTATTTTTTTACTTTTATATTTTGTACCTGCAGTCAGTGCCTTCACACAAGAGCATCTAGTGTTCTCACTGAGCTCTCACTCAAGCTGGCAGGATTTGTTTGGGCTCAGTGTCTACTTCATAATTCTCACAAACATCATCTTTCACTCAAAGCCTTGTGCTTTGTTCTCCCATAAACCAACTAGGAATTACTTTTACCTCTCTTCTCTAGACATGCTGGTCTATTCCCACATAGTCTTTTGAAGTGCATCAATAACAGTTACCATTGGCTCATAATGAGCTTTCAGACCTCTTTTTACCCTCCTAGCCATCCTGTTCCCTTATGTAGCCCTTAGAAAGATCTTCCCTTGGGTTATAGTTGCTGGGAAGAAGAAAACAGGAAGAAACAGCAACTTAATAGCTTAAGGCAGGAAGAGCTATAGCTCTTTCTGCTTCCCTTTAGCTTCTTTGGTTGTCTTACCTACACAGTTAGAAGTGAACTTCTTTCCCTTCTCATTTCCATCTGTTTACATCCTTAACATATCTGAGAAGACTCTTCTAGCAGATCACTGCTATCAGAGACCATCAGGAATGGGGCTGCTCCCCCAGTAATGAGGTTACTCATTACTGTCAGGCCCAATCCAATGGTCCCTGAGTGGAGGTAACACAGCAGGACCACCAGCAGCCCGGTGCTCAACAGATGCAGCAAAGGAATGATCCAGACCTCTGACTGACCCAGGAATTGCAAATCCATTTAACCAATCAACTGGGGAGACAGATGGAGAAAGGTACAGAATAGCAGAACCCTGGCAAAGCCCTGAGCTTAACAGATGCACCTGTGCCATGGGCAGGGCTACTCAAGTGAGGCTGCTCACAGCAGATGAAGCTCATTAGTGCCCTCAGGGCCCTGACAGCCTCCTCCCATCTACCAAACCACCAAAGTTTCTTTCAAGTTTCTTCTGACAATATAATATGCAGTAAAGTACCACACCATCGTCCAGTGACAGTACAGATGGCAACAATGCTTCAAGGTACACACCTGAGGTATACATTTCTAAATTACAACCATTGATTACCAGCTGTAAACATTCGCTACTGAAAGCTTAATCAATAAAAAAGGGATGTACAAAGTTTGACTAAATTGAATCAATAGATGCAAACATCAAAGGTTTTATTAAACTCTGTGAAAAAAAAGCCTGACATTTTTGAGCATATTATCTTTTCAGGAGGCTTGCCAAACAATTATTCATTTGACAACACATTTCAAAAGATGCATTACAGAAATGATGATACTTCATTATACCATTCTTTGAATAGAAGAAGTCCCCAAAGGTGAACTATCTTACTAAGATTATATAAATTGCAAAGTATGTGGACTAACTTTGTGAGTATTTAGTCTACAGGTGGATCAGTCCACACTTGTTTTTTTTTTCCCTATTTGTTTTTATTTTTTCTTGCCTATGTTTTCATTTAAACATCTGATTGAGGAAAGACAGAGAAGCCATTCTCAAGCTAGCTAGAACACGATAGGTAAACTGTTTTTTACATCTAAAGGGTTTGTTGCTAACATTTGTAGTCTCTAGCTCTGGACAATTAGTATTAGATTAAAATTACCTAGTCTGTCATCTTTACTGAAAAACTGTTAAACTGTATCTATTTTTTTGAACATAAAATTTAATACTAAAACTAACTTTCAGAAAATAATAATAACAGAGTCTGGTTCAAGAGGAAAACCACGCTGAACTACATGCCAAACCTTGCAACTATTTATCTTCTCTGCTGCCCCTAGAACAGCTGTCCCCCTTTCTCTCCACTCATTCCCTAAAGCAACAATCAGAAAGATCAACGCAGTGGAATGGCAATACAGAGGTTTAATGACAAAGGGTCCAACTCAGTAGAAAGGTGCTACAAAGGAAAAGTGCTCACCCATCTCTGAAGACGTAGGCTCACAAGGGAAACTCCACAAAGGAGGGCTCTCTTAATGAATAAAGCAACCATACCTATTAACTTTCTCTCTCTTAACAGACAAAAACCTTCCCCAGTGGCACTCAGCCCTTAAATGAGGTCTAAGAGAGGTGCAGCCAGGCTCCACCCCTTCAGGCTGCACAGCTGAATTGCCTTCACCTGTGCTCCCAGGGCTGCTTGGGTCCTTTCCCCAGGTGCTCAATCAGTGGTTTGGGCTGTGACTCAACAGTTACCACATGCCTGGAGATACTATTAATTCCTATTTTCTTCTCTGTGAATGAATTCAGTCCAGTCCTGCTCAAAAACTCCATGTTCCTTATCTGTTAGTCTGTTCCCACTAACAGCAACCTTCTCTCCCATGATATTCCCCTTCTTTCCCCAAAATGAAGCTTGCACAAAGCTCCCCTTCCTCCTACATACATCACTGTGTTCCCTCTCATTTTGCTTTCTCTCACTTTGTACACTATTACACTCCTGGAGAATGGAGGGGGAAATCTATTGCAGTATGCACATAGAAAGATTGTTACTCATATTTTTCCCCATTAAACAGACTAAAAATTAAGAGTAAAATCTTGTGGACAGGAAGCATACAGCTTTATTAGTAGAAATTATTTTTTTCCCAAGAGGTTTGGTCCATCTCTGCAGAAAAATGCTACGTGCTTTCCATATTCAGGATAAGTCAATGCTTAATAACACAACACAAGAATGAATCTGAGATGAAGTTTTAATGGTTCTCTGCAGATTTTAGCAGTTCCCAATCAGAATAATTGCCTAAATGGAGTTATGAAAGGAAATGTACAGTTTATGACTTTGAAGGAGAAAGATATTTTTAAAACTTGTAAACAGTCATCCTAAAGCCCTCAGCTTTCATTTGCTCCATTTTCTTTCCAGGTAATTTATATCCAGGTAGATTTGCATTTAGCCTCCAAAATGTTTTGTTGATTTTGCTAGGGTCAGTATGATGCAAAAGTATAGCTCTTAAATATAAGCATTAAAAAATCAGCATAGAAATGTGTTGGATGAGACAAGACAATTACTGTCAAATTATCATTCCTTTCTTCAAGTACTTCAAGGACAAATCTACAAGAGACATAGGGTTTAAGTAGGATGCTTGTCTCATGGTGCTGTGTGCTCCCATTTGCATGATTGACAATTGGTTGCATAACTTTGAATTCTTTCTTTTCCCCTCACTATCACAGCTGCTTCCAGCCTGAGACTGCATCTTCTCCAAGGCATTGCATTAAGCGAGAAGGCATAAACAAAACTCAGCAGAAAAGTTCCTGCTAACCTATATCTCTGCTAAATTCCTATTTTGCTGAACCAAAAGGAAAAAGATGACAAAATGTTTCTTAAGATGTTGGCCCACTCAAGACTTAGATTATTTGGCCATGAACATCAGCCTCAAGTGAGACAGTAGAAGTTTTAAAAACAGAAACGAGGACATCCATCCAAAATTGGTCTGTCAGTTAAATACAAGATAGAGTTGACTAAGTGTCATTAATGTCTTTTTGGCCTTCTGCCTAAACATCAATAGCTCAATAGTCTGCTTAAATAATAGGTAAAAAACTGTAAAAGATACACAGATGTCCAAATGTATATTTACAGACTTCATTAAATATGAATGAGAAAAGAAGCATCTGGAAAAAAATCTGAAGCATTATCAGAATTAATTTACTGGGATTTTTCACAGCCGGAGCAGTAAAAAATTGGAATCAACTACCATGTAAGCACGTCAGGACGCGGTGTTGGTCCTGGGCAGCTCATAACCAGGATTCCAGCTACAGACACTACAGACATACCCATCAATGGCAGTGATGCCACTAGCCCCTCTAGCCCCTGCTTCCTGTCCCAGCCCACGCAAATATGATTTGATGCTACAGACCAGGCCTATTTTTATCTTGGATCTGCTCTCCAGCTCCATTCACCATGTGGCCGTGCAAATGGCTGTCCTGGCAGAATGCAGCAGTCAGTGTGAGGGATGGGGACAGGGCTGTGCTGGTGCCAGCACCTCCAAGGCTGATCCCCTCTCACAGATCCATGAAAGATCCTGAATTAAAAGGGGCCGTGAAGCTCACTGAGTCCAACTCCTGGCTCCAGGAGGGCAAGCTAAGAGTTAAATCATACATTTAAGGGCATTGTCCAAGTGCTCTGTGAGCTCTGGCAGCTTGGGGCCATGAGCACCACTCTCTGACAAAGAACCTTTCCCTAGCACCCAGCCTTACCCAGCTTTAAGCCATTTCCTCATATCCTATCAGTCCCCAGAGAGGAGATGAACCCCTCCCACTCCCCACATTCTCATGAGGAAGCTGCAGGCCCCCTGCTGCACACTCAGAAGCTGCTGCCCACAGCCTGCACAGAGGCTATGCCCACCTACCTGGAGAGATGCTGTTCTGTTTGCACCTCATCCGTGGGGAGGAGATGGACAGGCAGGAGGGCAGTGGGCTGGTGCTCACCACTCATCTAGAAAGAGCCAGCAGGAATTTCAGACTTCAGTTAGGCATTCATCACTGTACTGAAAGAAAGAAAAATGGCTTTTACAGCATTGTTAATTGTACTGTGTAATTAAGTAGCATGAAGTGAATCAGTAATAACATGGATGGCTTATTCCATTTTTTTTTTTTTTTGCTCTTACTGACTCAATCTTTTCAATATTGAAAGTAACGTCACTGTATATGATTGTTCTTAATAGTTTTTTGAGGGGTTTTTTTTTTTTCTATTTGCTTGTTTGTTTTTACAAATTACTAAATGTGTCAGGACTACCAAAATCTAAAGCAAAAATCCCCACAAGTTGAGGCAATGCAGTACTTCAAACATTGCCATTTTACAATTATGTGAACTAATAACACGAGAGGCAAGCACAGCAAAGTCCATCAGCCCTCTGAGCATATGGTACTTGTTCATAGCCAAAAATGAGGAGATGGCAGTTGAATAGAGGAAACGAACATAACAAGCAATAACTGTCAGGAGATTTAAAAGGAGAGCTCCTTGGGCAGTCTGCAGATAGCTGCCATGTAAAACCCATACTCTCCTTTTTATCACAATATATTTAAAATAGATAC
Source organism: Lagopus leucura (assembly GCF_019238085.1). Taxonomy (NCBI): domain Eukaryota; kingdom Metazoa; phylum Chordata; class Aves; order Galliformes; family Phasianidae; genus Lagopus; species Lagopus leucura. The sequence goes on along the minus strand of NW_024962257.1, from coordinate 9,408,011 downwards.
TTTGAATTCTTAGTTGCTTTTATTCTGCCATTAATTAAATGCATGTGTTGAATACAAATGCTTGCAAGCATTTGATCACACTGCTCTGCATTAAGTGGCCCCTATTTACAGTCACCAGCAGGCCAAGGGTTTTTCACTGGCTCAGCAAGATTTTATTTTTGTAGAGAAATGCCAGCACAAGCTGGAAACATTACAAATAAGAACCAAAGGGCCTGGCTCACCACTGTAGTATTTCCAAAAAATACCAAGATAATCATGTGAGTTAGATCCCAGCCTTAGCTACACATTCATAACATGTAAATTCCTGTATTCTGTCATTCCTACAAGGTAAAATGGTTCTTGATGAAATTCACAACACACAGTTCTGTACATGGAGAGGTCCTAAGGCAACGGCTCCATAGCTGAATATCAGACATAATAATAAAATAGCCCAACCTTGTTTCCACGTTACCTTTCCAGAGGCCCATCATGCATTATTAACATGCAAGTGGAAAGCAGCTGTCAGTGAAAAACAATTTTTATTTTCTGTTTTCCTGTGGGAGACTTCCAGTATAGACAGCAACCTCAGGTACCCATGGCAGATGGCTTCAAGACATCTAAACAACAGATCCAGCAGTTCCCACGAGAGCTGAGCTAACGCATGATGTACCATGGTCTCTTCCCTGATGTTAGAAGAGGTTTAGCGTGCCTGTCTTCTGCTATGCAGGGAGCAGGGACATCTGACAAACACACGTGATTAATAGGTCTCAGAAACATCTCTATCCCACAGGAGAAGACAGACCCAACGCAACTGAAGCACCACATGGCATCTGCATGGCCTGACAAGACTATTCCTAAGACTATTTTAACAAAAAAAACAGCATTTAACTTGAAGACAATATTGTGAACATTCTACTGCTGTTCTCCAGAACTGAAACAAATACTGAAAATAAATTTTAAAAAATTACAAAAACTTTGTTGGAAAGACAGCAGGAACTGTATGAATATTTAGTTGCTACAAGGAGGTAAAATCAGCCTCAGCTACTGACTTACATGAGTTTAACTTGTGTGCATCCTTCATTTGAATACTGAGACATTTAACATTTCACTGACAGTAGTTTTTATAGAAAGAAGATGTAACTCTAGACTATATTTCACATTTCCACATGCACCATTTTTCTCTATAAGTGCTATTGCACCTAATAAAGGAATGAAAACAAACTGTCCTATTTTCAGACAATAATCACCACTGAGTTTTAAACTTGACCCTCAGATGAGATGCTTCAGAATGACCCTTATCAAATCAGAAACAGTTTGAATTTTGACTATTTCCGCACACACACAAGTAAATAAATTTTAAAAAAAAGGAACAATATTTTTTGAATAAATTTAATTATAAATTTAATTTAATTTAAAATCAAAAGAAACCATTGAAAGAGTGATATGCTTGTGTCTGTTCAGCCTGCAGAAAGAAGCATCAAAATCCATCAGATAAAAAAATTAATGCATATCTCAAATCTAAAAGCTTAAGAGGGATTTTTCAGAATTCCCTTGAATAGAAGCTGATAAATGCAAACAACTTCCCATGGAGTTCCCAGACAGATTCATCATTTAAACATACAGTTCCTTCATTGAATTTTCCTGTTGCTATGCACATCTTTCAAAATCCACATGGAGAAATGATACACATTTGTATGTCTTTGAACCTTATACACTTTCCAAATGAGAAGATGCGTATTTATGTTCCTGGTTTTCAGTTAATTTCTGAAGGACCCAAAATAGCAATGGCTTTGATTGACTTCTGCCTGCCAAATCTGTGAATCACTCTCATTCCCAGTGATAAAAATAGAAAAACAAGAGATCAAAAAATATCTCAGGAAATTCCACCTAGTCACCGACACGCTGCTACATACAAGGGTGTAGGAAGAGTCCTTTACAGAGGTGGCAGCTTAGCGCTACTGACGCAGTACATTCATTGTAATAATGAGTTCCTCTGCTCTAAGATCTGCTATAAAAAAAAAATAGTTCAAAAAATGAATTAAAAAAAAATTATAATGCGGACACTGCATCAGCAGCTCAGCAAGATGCTACCCATTCATTTTGGTATCTCAGCTGTGTTACCGCCACGATCTGCCTCTTGCTTTTTTCTCCCTCTTTTAGAAGTAGGAGATCTCTTTTATCTTTAGCCTACTTAAAGCAAATAACAGTGTGGAAATAAGATTTTTCCTTAGGGAACTTCTTCTGAGCTTTTACCTTGGAGGCATCAAATAGTCCATACAAAACCTTCTTAGATTCCTTCCCTCAGGCCTTTCAGATATACAAAATCAGGAGCCCAGAGCTTTGGTTGCAGTGGAGCACAACTAAGGGCAGAACTCATCTGGCAAATTTTAAATGCTTTTAAAATATCTTCTTTGTACTTCTGCTCTGTTCCTCAGACATAAAGGCCAGAGCCAAAAGCATCCTTGCTCTTTCTCAAAAGTTTATGCATGATCCAAGAAGGATCTGGCAGAAAAGCAAGTATCTTTCTTCTGAACGGGCAGCTGCCATTAACCACTCATTTCCTAATGTATTCAGAGATCAAGTTTTAGTTTCTACTGGGCATTATACTGATCTCATCTGCTTGTCCACCTCAACATGCCCAGTCAGTTCCTGCCCTGCACATAAGATGGACCTGAATATAGCCTCAGCCTCAAATTTCCTCATCAGCTGAGCACAGAGCCCAGGGAGGCCCAGGGCTGTACTCCAAAATGAAGACCTCAGGATGAACCACGGACATTGTGCAGCCCCTGGGATTCCAGTCAGAGTTTACACTGCAGACACAAAAAAGACACAAGTCAAGGGAACATTGGCTGATCATCTTCTGCTCCTAAGTCTTTTAAATAATAATATCCTTAAATCTGTCCTGGATCCAAACTCGATCAATAGTAGAGAGGTTTTATATTTTCCAGTGGCTCTGGCAGATTGGCATTTGGCTAGATGTGTGCAAATGTGCTGAGGGTATATGGTATTTTGCAGACTAGCTAAAAACAGAAACAGTTCCAAGCAGACAGGGCTCAGATCCGAATTTTATGGACAAGAGGACAGCTGCTGCTACTGGAATACGGGTGAGCTGTTTCAATAACGCACCTCACTTGGTGGATTTGTAATACCCATAAACCTTGCAGCAAAGCAGGCAATGATAAAATAATGAACCATTAAGCAGAGAATTCTTTCAATGGTGTTGAAGCTGGACTGAAATAATTTCTGGTAACAATCCCAGGTTCCTAATTTCTTATTTTTTCACATCTGTAGTCATTTCCTCCCTCTGTCTTTAACTAAGCCTTATCTCTCAGAGCCTCCCTGCAACCAAAACTCATTGGGGAGCAGTGGTAGTTTTTATTCACAGCAGTGATATGTTTTTGCCTGCTATAGCTCCACTATTTTGAAAGAAATGTCAGACTGTGAAGTTCACCAGACCATGAAAGAGAAGATAAGGAAGTGCTATTTAGCTCCATACATACCTAATTTGAGTTTTATTGAAATATTTAACTATATTTAAAAGTCTACATTTTTGTCAGCCATAACTTCACTCTTATGTGGCGATGTGCATTGTAAACTATAAACTCCAAATGGAACAATATATTTTTCCTGGTTAATTTCCCAATGTTATGGTATGTATGGGATAAATGGTAATGTTTATTTCTGTATTTATTTTCAAGTTAATGACTGCTGTAGCTTTACTAGCTCACAGTTCACTTTGAAAACAAATAGAGGAGAATGCATTATTCTCATGCGTGCTATTTCAGTGCAAAACTCAAATGCATGTTTCATAAGGTCTGTGGTACAGAAGCACAGACAGTCCCTGCTCTCAGTATCCTGCCAGTTTAGAGAGCATGGGAACACACAAAGCATAGAAAATCCTGCTTGTCTGGGGCTGCACACCAAGCCAACAGTAGGCACAGGAAAAGGACCTTTCTACTGTTTTATTCCTTATGCTAGATAGCATTCCTGGATTTTTTTCATTTTTCCTCTTTATTATTTGAGGACTGCTATGGTGCCCATTCTGTGGTGGAATACATGAAGAGCTTTAATATAAGTCCGAAAGCAATCATGTGGCTTGAGCATACCCTACCTACCATTAGAGAATCTAACTGAAGTCTGAAAAATGAGTTAGCTCTCTGCAAGAAAACGTGCTTAAATATCGATTTAAGTATCAAGAGGTAAAACCTCTTATAATTCTTACCACGAATAAAACTCAACAATAAAGTCCACAATTCAAACAGTGAATCCGTGATAAGAAGTAACAAAGTAAAAACAGTGGTCAACTCATCAACAGAAAACAGATAAGGTTTAGGGTAGTGAGGCCCTGGTGCTGCTGTCCAGAGCTGTGGGTGCCCCATCCCTGCAGGCGCCCAAGGCCAGGCTGCGTGGGGCCCTGGCAGCCTGAGCTGGTGGGGGGCAGCCAGCCGAGGGCAGGGGGTTGGAACTGTGTGATCTTTAAGGTCCCTTCCAACCCAAAGGAACTCTGTGATCCTATGACTCTATGATTCAGAAATGAAAAAGGATACAACAAAGTAAAGAGAATGGATGATTTTCAGCTATGTGAAGCTCTGCCAAGGTGGGAGCAATGTTTATCATTTAATATTTGTCTTACGCTGGTGACTTACATAGATTCACAGGAATCTTAAGTCTCATTGATTTAGAAAATTTAGTCATCGTGAGATGTGAGACTCATGTCATAATAAAACCTTCTCCCTGACCTTAATATCACAAATAGATACTAAAACACGGGTTAAAACTCTCAGCTTCTCTTCAAACACCACTGTGCCTTAACTTATGTAGTACTGAATTTAATAAATTTGACAGTTATATAATTTGCTAATATTTTTACACTACAGCTACCACTGTATTCTGCCTTTGCTCATTACATTTAACATCTTTTATAAAACATTCACTACACACAAACAGCAATGATACCTCATCATTTCTCAGCACACTTACAATCTTACTTTATGGAGGGAGGCAAATACAAATGTCAAGAACAAACTCCTCCTTCATATTAACCACTTCTGGGGCATTTGTGTTCTTATACACTTTGTTTAAAAGGCATTCTATAAATTCATTAAGGGCTTAGATGCAAAACTGCGTGAAGAGTTTTTGTCTCTAAATACACATGTGCACACATACACATGCATTACATATCAACATCCTTGCAATAACATCACAGGCATTTTCTGCTCATCCACTTGCTCATTACAACAAAGATATTATGAACACTAATCCTATCATAATTCAAATAATATTACAGCAAAATGTAATTTATTGGTCTTTGAAGAGGAGGCAGAATATGTAATGTTCTTGTATATGTTCTTTGCAGCACAGCAAAAATATAAAAATATCAGAATGGAATAAAATCCCATCTTCCAAACATCTCTCAGATGCTATAGAAACTAAAACAGTGTATAACTTGAATTTCTTCATGGAACCACTAAACAAATTCCATAAAATGTTTATCCTGGAAACATCCAGGCATCTGATTTGTTAATAAAGAGAAAGCAGGTCAAATATAGCTCCCAGAGACAAAATCAACCTCAGTGGTGGTATTTCAGTGAAATCAGAATTCTGCCTATTTTTCTAAGACATAAGAAAAAATATAAGAACATAACATTGGAGGAAATAAAATTTCTTTCATTAGTGCTATCCATGTAAGGGACAAGCATAGGACTTACCAGACTGATGTTTAAAATTCATTGCAATTCAAACCTAAAACTTTAATTTTATCCACTTTCTCAGAGTAATCAGTGAAATACAATTAAAAACTACTGAATATTGCCAGAGAGTTGGATATGACTTAAATAAAATTAAGGTACTGATCTGCTTCATTTTAGTGCATCTTGAAGGATTTGAATAAAGCTATATTGCCAATTAACATATAGAACTGCACTTAGAAAGTCTCTCTGTTCATTTCTGAAATCCTCAGTTACTCACGAGGGGGAGTAGAAATACCAGCATTTATTACTTGAATTAAAGCAATCACCCAATTCAAGCATGTGCCCATTCTCTCCCATGTCACATACCAGTGAGTGCAATGAAATATAGGAGATGCAGCCAAAGGTGGGAGACTGGTCTACAGAACTGAACATCAGAGAAACCCTGTGAGAAAACAGCCACATTATTTTATGAGTGATTTCAGGGAAAAGGTATTGTGTCATTGGGCATATATATATATATATATACAGGTATTGTGTTATATGCTGTTATATACATTTTTATGAATATGTCATTTTTGAGAAAAAGAGAATCCTGCCATTTTGCTTGGATCACATTTTCAGTACTACAGAGGAAGGCAGCTGGTATTGCTAAGATCCTGTCCAAGGAAATACTGAAAGACAGAGTGCAGGCACGTCCTCTTTCATTGAAAGAACACTGGGGAGCGTCAGCTGAAGGATGAAAGCTGTTCTTTTTTGGGAAATGTTTTTGCATCCATCCTGCCTGTTTGCCTACGATGTTTCAAAGGGATGAATTACATCTTTCTCACTACATGTGATTCCATCTGACTGCATGAAGAGTATACTGCAACTACACCCAGGCTTTCTGGTAGTGGTGGTTATCACTGCATACACACAGTTACATCCAGAGGGGCTTATAAAGAATCTCTGGTCACTCTGGAGAACTGTGAAGTTCTTCCTCTGCAACCCTGTACCAAAGCTGACCACAGTTCAAATGCTTGTCTCCAGCATTCCCCATTGCAGGTCACCATTTATGCAAAACTTGATTCTATCATGTTTCCAATCAGAATATATAAAGTAGGTTTTCCATGGCATTTCAGCTGCCAATACTCTTAGAGTCCTTTGAAAATTCCAGTCCAATATCTAGACATTTACAAAATTGATTTCATGCCACAGCTGCTTTAGAGACCAGTCTTTTTTTGTTTCTTTCAGGAAAAATACAATATAAGCTAAAGTAGGAGAATCATCTTTGTGCAACCTATATCCTTACAGTTTGCAGAGCAGTTGAGGCAGACCGTGCACCCCATAATTCTATATCCAAGTTTAACAGTCAGAAGGCAAGTGGATTTGTACAGTCTACGATAAAACTTCCTAAATGCTTTCAACGCAGAAAACGAAATCAGTACCGCAAAACTCATCTCCATCTACACAAATGAAATCCATGCTAAGTGACTGTGGAGCTTTTGTTTTGAAAAACACGTTCAGTCTCCTCAGTATTTGTTGAGGCTTGTGGGCCATAAAAATAGACAGTAATTTGAAGCATTTTATGGAAGTGGTGTTTTAGAATGTTAAATACGAATGCACACAGCTGTATCCTTCTCAGGCTGCACACTGCAAATCATTAACCTTTATTTCCAGCAAATTTCCAGAACATGGAAACTACACCTTGCCTATTTGTCCAGGGTGTTGCTGTGAAGTAAATTCAGTAAGTAAAAACTTACTAAATCTACCCAAGATCTGAGCAGTCTGATTGAGCTGTAGGTGTCCCTGTTCATCACGGGGGATTTACACTAATGACCTTTATGGATCTCTTCCAACTCAAACAATTCTATGATCCTACAATAAATAACATATTTTCTGTTATGACCCTACCAGTATGTTTGCATTGCAAGCTTTAATCAACTTTTATTAAGGGACCACATTTTCTGCCTAGTAACATTGCTCTGAAGCTGATAAAACAACTAACATAATGACTTCAAAGATCAGAGAAAAAGCTAATAGCTAACATTGCTGCATACAAATATGAATAAAAAATTCCTTTGGAAGGATTACTGAATAAGCTCCTCATGGCAGGAACTGCAAGACTAGACTCACTTTGCTGTTGCTGGGTTTTATTAATTGTTTTATTTTTGTCCAGAACTAATTTTCCAATCTTAGCACGTCTGGTCATCAGGGACATACCTTAGTGAAGACAAAGTAGAATGGTTTTGGAATTGAGTGCCACATGCTGGAGGCATGCTGAGAATGGTAACCAACACCCAGATAAATTTCATTAAACCTTCTTATGAGACGAGCTATTTGCAATACTGGCAGCACTCACAGCTGGGATTTCTTCCTTATGGATACTTAATTGACCAGTCTGGCATAGGATGGTACTCTTGATATTCATTCGAGAGCGTACTATTTTGAGCAGGTTTAGAAGCAAGCTGCATTAAATGTCAGATTCAAGTAAATCCAAATAATTTTTAAATAATTGACTTCTTATTTCATGTGTCATAAACCAATGTCATATTCACTAAGATGTCTGATCATGGAATTTGCAAGGAATTTTTTGTACATGTACAAATCTAACCAAATGAAACATTTCCAGAGCTCTGAGTTTGCATGTTTTGATCACTGTTTGCTACCTGAAGTGCTGTACTGAATGATGTAAAATTGTTTGCTTACAGACTAGATCCTTCATACCAAAGATTACTGCCAACCCACAGCTTGCTTTGTTACGACAATTAATAAACAAATTGGTTGTGTCAGTGTTTTCATTATTTCTTACTCATTTTACGCTAGCTCTTAATGTCTGTCCACCATTTTGCCAAAATGCAAAATACGTCCTTTCTGCCAGCCAGAATGGTTCTGTTGCTTTGTACCCTTTCTTTAAATTCACTCTCCTTGACATTTCAGTGCCCTTCACTGTAGCTGTCTCAGGAATATATCCTGTCTGGAACATGGCTTGAAATTTCTATTATTTTCAGCTTTTCATTAAAAAATGATGGCAGATGTAATGCAACATGGTAACCAACCATGACATATGCACCACAGCAGGAATTTGCATTCCAAAATGTCCAGTAATATACTTTTCAGTAGAAAAATCCCAAGGCTAGAATGCATATTCTATTAAGCTACCTGATCAGCTCCTTCTGTTCCTGGGTAAAAAGCCATGTTTCCTTAGTCTGCAGAATCTCCTTGTGAATTTGAAATTCAAAGCTAACTGACCTTCTTTGATTTGGGCACAGAAGGAGAAAGGAAATGTTTGTAGCTCTCTTCCTTCCTAAGTTTCAGTCCTACAGACACACATCAGTGGCAAGGTGATAAACCCGATCCACTGACACTAATATTGAAATTCATTTTTCTCAAGATTGCAAACTGTAATGTTGAGGTTCTGCAAGATATAAAGTAATTTTGCTGGGATGTTGTTCTTCTAAAGCACTTGTGCATCTCACTTCCTTGCAATCCCACTCTCAGGAGACTGTCCACCCACCCTGAAATGACTTCGTGTCTCTTCTACCTTAAGCTCCTCTTCTTCACACTACTCTGTATCTCATTATTTTATCTTCTTCTGCAAGGCAATTTTTATGAGGAAGGGCTGGCAACAGACAAAAAGTTCCATACTTCCCAAAGCTGTCTGATCCTACTTCTCACACAGCGTGACCACAACTTCACTATCAGTAGTCAGTCCTTTCAGCAGTCCTGTATCTCACCTTCACTTGCTTTATGGCTTACTCTGAATTTAAGAGTTTGACCTTTTGGTGAGTGAAAATAATTAGGACATTTAAAATATCACTAATCACAGAGATGTTGTACAAAAAGAAAAATAATACCACTTGATTAGATATTAGATTAACAACTCTTAATAAAAATACATAAAGTTAGTCAATGAATGCTATTCTCAGTATCCCCATAGCAATTAAAATTCAGTGCTCTGCAAGTTCCTTCTAATGAACTGCCAAGGTCTCTTTTGGAAGTATGTATCTTTTGGAAGCATGATATTAATACCTGAAAATTATACAAGAGCCTACAGACATTTTACAAAATTTCTTCTGAGGCAAGTTTGTGGGTCCTTGGAACAAATGAGCCACAAAGTGACCCATCCATCGTGTGTCAAATGGAAATAAGAAGAGATATATCCAGTGGCTTTGAAGTAACTCCAATATAATGTGAACAAGATCATTAGAGTATCCATGATACAAATGATCAGTCTAGGGGCATGCATGGGAGAGTTGCTAGAAGTGTCATTTTGACAGCTAAAATAGGCATGGTTTTTCTGTGTATGCACTTTCTCAGAAGTCGCAGGACTGCAACACATCATTTTTCCGTTTGTTATTGAAGGGAGACGTAATAATTCATAAACACGTTCATTTTATCTGTCTCTTCAGCAGCAGCTCTGTATGTACAGCAATTACTTATCATGGCTGAAGTGCTTACAGCAGAATTCATCAGTACACATCAGTCCTTTTTTAAGCAGGTCTGGAGTTTAAAAAGTACTTGAAATAACTAAAACGTCATTTTAAAAAACATTGAAGATTTAATTAGTTCTAGAAAAGTAATTTGTAAGAACCTTATTCTTGCCAGGACACATTACTTGAGCATAAACATTTGTTGTGACCAGATGATGTTGATTATATTCCATAATATTGCTTGCATTCATTTTTTGTCTATTACAGGAAGTACTTGGAAATTACTTTTAAGAAATGTCTAATCTGTCAGTTCTGCTCACAGGAAACTGCAAATTTCTGAGGTGGTCTCTAACAAAGGAACACTTTTCAAACAGTCCAAAAACTACAGATCTTAGGCCGAATATGCCTAACCTATACTCTAAAATTTGATCCTTACTCTGGTGGCCAGAACACACGAGAAATTTGTTCCCTAACAAAGGAATTTGAAAAACAGTGAAGGGCTTGAAAACCAAAGGCACACCTTATTCTGTCAGTAGGATAGGAAAGCATGACGACATCTGAACCTCTGACAGATGCTGGGTATGTAAATAGCACTGCCCTTCTCCCAGTGCCACTGCAACCTCTTAGTTTCTGAATGTAAAGGTTATGAAAAAAAAAAATAATTAAGAATGATGACTGAATTGAAAATCAAGTTTGCATTTTCAAAATAGTTCATCCTTCTCCACAATAACATACAGGGTTGTTTGAAGTTTGATTTGCTGCTGAGTTTTTGTTTTAATTTGAACAGCACAGTTACTGCTATCTGGCTTGCTATAGGTCTGAGTGTCTGCCTCATTCAAGACCAACATTTTGAAGACCCCTTAAAAGCTGTGTCCCAGTACCTAATATGGCTCCTAGGAAGGAAGCAGTCATTGGCTACTTCCTAGCAATAGATCATATTTCAGGGATTAGTCTAACAAGAGAGAAACACAAACGGTAATTTGTTGATGCCTGACCACAGACAGCAAGCCACAGAAAATATTTAAGAACTTCCACTTCTGCAAAGTAAGCTGCTAAAATAATCGGGAGATCACACATAATCATTTTGTGCTTTGTCAGGCTCATTTGAGTAATATTTTGGTAAAGACAGCATTTTCCAAAGGGACTGCTGTCCTAGTTTTAGAATTCACTGAAAAAAAAATTACGTCTTTTTTGTCTAATGCCTACAGCCTAATTTAAATAGGGAGATACTGCAGCTCTCTCAGTTGAGAACTGAAAAAGCAGATAGGACAGTATTAGTCTACAGGAAAACTAGGAACTGATTTATAGTTTGGAAACCACTGGAAAGCTGTCCATTGTGTAAACAGATGCACCATCCCAACTGTCACTATATAAGAAATGATTTGCTGGGCCCCTTGGAGCTTTGCCTCTAACAGCTCTGGGCTTGCAGAGCCATGACTGCAGCTTCCCTTGTTCAGCTGTGCCATCCCCACCAAATCCCTCGAACGCTCAGCCCACACTCTCTGTGTGATCCAGCAAGAGCACTGTGATTTTGTAAGCTTTAAAGTAACATGTTTTTCAGAACCATGTAGTCTCCCTCTGAAATCAGAGTGCAGGCAGAATTTCCCTAGGATCCAACACATCACACCAAAGAAGGTATTTTAAATAACAAAGATCTAAGATTACTGTGTGCACAGCCAGAATCCCTTCACAAGAGCAGCAGTATAAAAAACAATATATTGTAGTTTGATAAGTCACAAATAATAAAATGCAGCCTAGAGATTATTTGCCACTACATTCAATTCAGTCTAGCAGAGACAGAAATTAAAAAACATTTTGAAAGCTCCTTAAATGATAGCACATTTTCCTGCTCAGGTGCAATCAATCTCTGCTATGAATCTCTACATTTTTTCTAACAACTCAGGTTTACACAACTTCAAAAATGCATTCATTACAGTTTGGAAAAGATTCCACCATTTATCATCTGTACTTAAAACAAACTCTTTAAGACAAAGATGTGTTTTAGCGGCCTCTGATCAGCATCTTGCATAACAGACCCAAATCTCTACCAAGATCATAAAAGTATTAAGAACACTGACACCATGTGAGTGGGGTAGCATACAAGCCACGCAAGCAGCAATAATTTATATGACCTTCTCATCTGCTGATGCTGTTAGCTCAGCTCTCGCTCTTCTCTCTCTCTACTTTACAGAGAACTTCCAAAGTTATTCATCTCCTACAACAACAAAAAAATTGAGCTTCACTCAAGTGCACTAGGGGATTTGTGAAAGTTTGTCACAGATTATGTGTCAAAGTAGGCACTGTTATGTAGAGGGTACATTATTGATAAAAGTTAAATATTTCATCTTTCTTCACTGTCTCCAAACAAAACTGCCATTTACTTACTGGAAGGCTGAAAGTTCAGCCTTTTCAATATTCTAACAAGGAAACATGCTGCAAATTTCTCTCTGAAGACAACAAATACCATGTCCTCTCTGCAGCTGTGGCAGAAGAAAGTCTCTGAGTTTACTCCTTTCCCATTCAGGGGTCTGCAAATGCAGAGGAGCCACCAGCCGAGTAGGAGAGAGCAGCCCTGGGGCACACTGAGCACATGCCCATAGTGCACCCCTATGGGAGGAGGGACAGTTTCGCATCTATGTTTCTGTCACCCTTATGGCCAAGCCCAACCCATTCTATTAGCAGCATGCAGGTGTTTCTGAGTGTGTTTGTGCTTTAATTATTCAACACATCAGCTTCATCTTTTATGGATTATTCTGCATCAGTGCTGGTACTTGCCTCATGCATTATGCATGCACCTGAATCTGTTCTGGTGGAAGGCATAAAAGACACAAAGCATGTCTCTCACCTGTATGCTTCTGATTAGAAAAGAGGGCTTCTAACCCTGAGCCTGAAATGAATCTCAGGTGTGTCCTCCTTTGTCCCATAATTGCACTTTAACATCTTCCAGTAAATAAAAAGCTGATTTTTTTTCCTCTTTTCTTTTACTCAGGCTCTCCTAATTTGATGTTTTTGTTGTGGTCATCTTATAACAAAAAAAAATTCCATTACAAAATGAACTTTTTTGCAACTACCAATGCAGATGTACTATCTCCTAAAAATCATAAACATTTTATAATAAATATCTCAGAGTGAATCAAATGAACCAAGTCTGAATTCTCAAAACACAGCCACTGCATGATGCACTACTGTTTTATTGTGACAGGCGGCAGAAAAGGCAGATGTGTAATCTGTTTTTATCATGTGAATGCAGCTCACTGTATGGAATATATGAGAAGCAAGCAATTATTATTGATAAGCGTGAGTAGAAATCCAAGTGAACATTATTAATATTATTATTGTTAATTGCTACTCGTTTAAGAAAGCTATGTTCCTTTGTTCTCTTTTTCAGAGTAACTCAGTGGCAGACCTTCTTTCCCAATAGGCCCCAACTTTTCAAACACGTTTCAAAGTTGTCCTGCTCAGGGAGAAAATAATGTTATGGCATAAGGAAAACACAGATTGGGTGGCAGAGAAACTGGCTCAGAAGGAGACAGGCTGGCATGGCTTTCAGGGACATTCCACCTGTAACAATTTACCTCCAGGGAAGGCACCCAGTCCAACATATCCTGCATCAAACTGCTTGGAAGGAGTTGACTGGTTGGGTGCTGTTTTTCATCATAAAACCTTCATCCATGTCTCACCTGGAGCAGGAAATTTGACAGATAAAAATTTCACATGTCTTAATGATGTGGGATCCCTAAGAGCATGCTGACACAGCCCTGTCCAGGAGGTACTGATGAGCAAAGGCTCTTTCTCTGCAGCACAGCACTGCTCCACCACTGGTGCCTGTCCCCAGCACCAGTGTATGCTGCCATGTGCCACACATCTGCACGTCAGTGACAGCATGTTTTCCCTACTGCTCACAGAAGTGCTGGCTCAGGGATTTTAGCATCACGCTCCCTTGCAAACAGTCGGAATCACACAGCTCACCAAGATCTGAAAACTGGAAAATTGGAATTAGGGATTTAGACTTGTGAACGTGTTACTTCGAAAGCAACAGAACCTGAAGCTCTTCTTTGGTACCTCTGACAGTGCTGCAGATGAAAATGCTTCATCCTGCAGCTTCCAGCAGATCTCACTGTCAATGTTTCTGAGGGTCTGCACACTGTGGCTGGTGGCAATAAAACAACCGATTTGTCTCACTCTGCCTACAAGGTAAACAGCCCATTCACAAAAATAAATTTTCACATCTACCTTAAGAAGATAATTATTTATAATTAGATGGCTATATTTTGATAAAGATTGGCTATTTTCAATGTAGAAGCCTCTTGGTTATCTCTTTCGGAGCTCAGTGGAAGGGAGAAAGGTCTGGACAGATTCCATCGCAAAACAATCCAACTTGGCAGCCATCACACAGCTGAGGTAAAGCACAGTCAGTCAGCCAGCATCTGGGCTGGTGACCAGTGTCTGGGAAAAAATACCCCCGCATGCTCCTGCCCCCACCAACATACTCTCAGGGGTGGCATCTGTAGGGTCAGCGATGTTTTTCACAGCTTGTCCTTGCTAGAAAGCATAACTTGATTAGGGCCACATCTGCTTGGCAGCAGAATCCAGGCTAGTGTATTAGTAGCTTCCCATTTGCAGGTCAAGTATTCTCAGGCCTCATCATGGCAAAGATCAGCTGCCCCTTTGAAAACCTACCTGTGCTGTCCTTGTTAAGACAGCAAGCTAACTTTCAAGAAATATTGCCACGATAGCTCTAGTGAATGCTAAGGTAGGAAAGAGTTCCTCAATCATGCAGAAATATTTTAACAGAAACATAGCAAAATTATGTAAATACATTTAAATAGCAGCCTCCTGCATTCTTGGTAATTGTTTTGCCTCCTACACCCAAAGCACTGGGTTCTGAGAATAGAGAGAAGTCTGAAACTAATTATAGCCAAGTAACATCAGCCCTTGGTTCAAGAGAAAACTAATCAGTAATTTGCCTTTAAAACACTATGGGTATTCAACATGGAGACAGTGATGATTGGGGGTGTTATTTTTCCCTGTTGTCATCAGCAGGACCAGCTGCCTTCACTGAGTTACCTGACAGGTTCTCTCCACTACCTCATCTCCAAATTTTCTAGAAGGCAAAGTCTAGAATTCTACCAAATAAACTTCCCAGAATATATAAACTGGATGTTTTCTCCCCAGATTTTCCAATTGCTGAGAAAGGTACTGCGTACCAACAGATGACTGAGATTAATGATGACTTCTTAAGGAAACAATTTTTGCTGTGTTTGATGTTTTAGTTAAGCCTGCACAGTTCCCATAACACAGAAACAAAGTACAAGAGCAAATGAGACTTGGGAGAAACAAATGCTTTCCTATTGAGGAGTTGCTTTTACCCAGTGATTGCTTATGGCCAGACTCAGCAGGAGTACATGTATACAAGCTTCTTATTCATTCAGCAACAGATTTATAACTTGTTATTCAGCTCTTGCCATTCTGCCCAGAAGAAACTCTTCAACAAAAAAGAGATAGTTAAGGAATGTGATTGTGACTCACCCATCACATTAAAAGGGTTGTATTGATTTGTTTTAGCAAAGCTAAGTTGCAGGAGCAACTTGTGTTTATTTCTTTTATACTACCATCCTCTTTCCTCAGTCGCTAACCCTAATTAGAGAGGAAATTTTCACTGATAGACTTGCATAAGGTAACACTGGCATCAGCAGCACCTGTCATGACATTTTAATAAGCTGGCCGAATATTACCCATCCTTGTTTTAATCTACTTTAACCTAAATTTTGAGGTTTGAACTGCATAGTCATTACTAGAAAAATGTTTCTGTAGTGCAAAAGCCTGTTCCAGAGATGGCTGACGTGAATGAAAAGACTGTCATGGAGTTCAGTGAGTCTGAATTGGATACTTCTTAGATACAAAGCACTGGGTACCTGCCTTTCTAGATAAGGTGAACTGGATCTCAATCCTACTGTATCTATTGAAGACAGTGCAAGGTGTAAATATTCTACATTAGATTTATGGAGCATTTTTTATCTCTAAAATGCTTTGCAGGTATTAACCACATAATCATTAAATATTGATATTTGCATGATTAATGCTTGTTGTTACATTATATAAGAAGAATGATACAAATGCTGTGGTAAGTAATCTGCCTTGGAAGCAAGCCAAGAACTTGTAGATAGTAACTGTATATGTTTCACATATGCCCCTATTAAAAACCTGGCAGCTTTAGAAATAGAACTGTGGGTATGGTGATCCTGATGCAATACTCTGAACTTCACTTTAGTCTCATTTTGAATCAAAAATATGGTTAAAATTAAAACAGTACACCTAGAAAAACCATTTTCTGCACCATGAGGACCTTTGAGGACTTGTGCAGCACTGAGTCTGATAGATCTCAGATCAGTATCCCTGCTTTGGGATTTTATGGCTCCATCTACATCACGTATGTAATGTGAAAACAGCTGGTAAGGAGACATTTTTAATCTCTCTGAATTTTTTTCTTGCATGTTCTCATTTGCGACTGAGGACTCTCCTTTTTTTTTTTTTTTTAACCAGTGCTGACAGGAGGGAGATTTTGCGCATCAAAAATATTCTTGCCTCTTCACAGCTTAAAAAGATAATAGTTAGCTGCAACGAGTAAAAAAAGATATTAAAAAGCAGATCTCCAAGTGGTGTAAATTAATGCGACTTGGACAGTAACGCCAATTTAACATAGCTGAGGATAGCATCCCAGAGGTTCTCCATGTTATTCATTTTTCCATTACATATCCTTGCTAGGTCAGAAAGTTCCTGTTTTTTCATTAATAGTTCCTGGAAGAGTTATTTGGAGGTAATGAATGAAATGCAAGAAAATTCATTCTTATTTAGTTGACTTGCTGTATCCAGCTTCTTTGCCCTGCTGAGCAGTACAGGCAGGCTTGAAAAAATGGACAATGAGAAGGCTGAGGTATTCAACTTTTTGGCCACAGACTTCAGTAGTAACTGCTCTTCACAAAACTTTTGAGCAGATGAGTCAGAAGGTGGGGACTGGGGAAGCAGTGTTTCTCCCACTGCAAACAGAGATGAGGTTTGTGACCATCTGAGGAACCTGAACATCCTCCATAAGTCTATCAGTCTTGACAAGATGTATCTCAGAGTCCTGATAAAATTGGCCAAGCTGCTCTCAGTGATGTTTGAAAAGTCCCTGGTGACTGGAGAAAAAGGTATTGTCACATCTATTTTTAAGTAGGACAGAAAGGATGACCCATGGAACTACCAACCTGTCAGCCTCACCGCTGTGGTGGGGAAGGTCATGGAACAGATCTTCCTGGAAATTATGCTGAGAAACATGGAAGAGAGGAAGGTGATATGATACAACCATCATGACTTCACTGAGTGAAAATATTGTTTGACTAACTTAGTGGCCTTCTATGCATTCTCAGAAGTTTGTAGATGACACCAAGTTGTGTACTGCAGTCAACACACCTGAGGGATGAGATGTCATCCAGAGAGATCTAGACAAGCTGAGCACTGGGCCTGGGAGAACCTCATGAGGTTCAACAAATCCAAAGTGCAGTGTGTTGTACCTGGCTTGTGGCAACCCCTGCTATCAGCACAAGCTAGGGGATGAAAGGGTAGAGCTGAGAAGGACTCGGGTGCACTGGTGAATAGTAAGCTAGATGTGAGCAGGAAGTGCACCCTCAAAGCCCAGAAAGCCAACAATATCTTAGGCTGCATCAAAAGAAGTATGGCCAGCAGGGCAAGGGCAGTGATCCTGCTCTGCACTGGTGAGACCTCACCTGGAGTACTGCAGCCAGATATGGAGTCAGTACAGGAGAGACGTGTCTGCTGGAGTGCATCCAGAAGAGGGCCACAAAAATGATCCAAGGGGTGGAATACCTCCTCTATGAAGACAGTCTGGGAGAGCTGGAGGAGTTCAGCCTGGAGAAGAGAAAGCTCCGGGGAGATCTGAGAGCGGCCTTTCAGTATCAAAAGGGGAGCTACAGGAAAGAAGGGGATAGGCTCTTTAACAGGGTCTGTTGTGACAGGACAAGGGAAAATGGTTTCAAACTTAAAGAGGGAAGTTTTAGACTGGACACAAGAAAGAAAGGTATTTAAGAATAGCGAAGCCCTGTTAGCAGGTTGCCCAGAGCGGCAGTGGATGCCCTGTCCTGGAAGACATTCAAGGTCTTGCCAGAACACCTGATCAAGCTGTAGGCATCCCTGGTCATTGCAGGGGAGTTGGACTAGATGACTTTTAAAGGTCCCTTCCAACTAAAATGATTCTGTGATTCTAATATTCCTCCTAAGACTCGGTGTATAGAGAGCCCAGCTAATTGCCACTCGAAGAGAAATAATATGATTTTTTGAAGTTATTTTTTAGAACTCCTTGAAATGTTGTAATTGTAAAATACAAGTGATTGTGCTGTATTTTTAGTGCTCAGCCAGAAAAGAAATCATGCCCTCTTCTTCTCAATGACTTTATAATAGATTCTGAAGCATGTAATAACTAAAGAATGAAGAAAAGTGAAGAAAAAACACAAATTAAAGCTTAATTAGATATTAGGACATTGAAAGTTTGCATCAGAAGTGATTGGACTTTTTGTTATGGTGGGTCTGTAAGCAGCCTTAGCACAGCTTTCCCATCTTTAAAATATTTTGCTTCACTGTTTCATTTGCTGCTCTCTGAGGTCAGAACATCTTTCCACTTCAGTTGTTTTCTGAGAGTGTTCCAGTTGTATACTGCTTCACCTCCACCCACACCACATGCATTTGGATTGGAGCATCTCAGGATGAGAGTCTACAAATAACTGTCCTCCAACCTACCTGACACAACCAGATATCCCAGAAGAGATGGTGGAATGTTGCCTTATTAATCCAGAGATTGATGCCCTCAGGAAACCTGGAGATTTCTGGCTCAACACTGGAACTGTGCAAATGACTCGTAGTAGCTCTCATGAGGCCCTGCTGCACAAGAAATACTTGTCATAAAACAATAAATATTGATTTTACTTAATTTCTAGTGTGAACTCGCTTCTCTGTTGGTATGTGTTATACTTAAATCTAACCTCCAACTTCTGAACAATGGCAACAGATGTGTTTTTATGATTATGATGAACCTTAAAAGGTGGCCCAGCTATTAGAGGGCTAAGCATAGCTAGTAAAGCAGTCCAGGAATAGGATGGTAGCCAAAATGGAGCAGTCTTGTGACATGTTATTTTTTGAATGTCTTCTGATGTAACTTTTCTCCCTTTTGCTCTTGATAGTTGACTTGCATGTGGGCAGTTAGCTTACAAGCACACTACAAGGTGGATATTGAGATAACAGAGTTTGAAGGGAGTAGCAAGAGTCTCTGCTCTGTGCACTGAAGAGGTATGCAGTAAACGTGGCACTTGTCTGTATGGAAATCAGTTGAGTAATTTCCTAGTTTTCTGACTGTTAAAATCTGGTGAAACTGTAAGAAGCCCTTCTGATCAAATCACAAAATTTCAGATATATGATGATTGAAAATTAATTCAAAGCACTGTGAAACAGAAACTAGCACTCAGGGAGATTTATCTCAGGTCGTAAAATAAACCCTGGGTGTCTGCACTGAAAAATTGCACAGAATGAACCTGGGACTATATTGGAAGAGCAGCCCAGATGTGTAATATTCTTTAAGATACACAACAAATGCATTCTCCTTGACTGTTAAGTTAATGCAGGCTGTTAAATGCACTCTCCCCACTTATGTCATTCTGGTGCAGCAGAAAACTTGCAATGTTTTTAAAAAAATATATTACTTCTAAGTAACACAGGTTTTTCAGTCTTCAGCATCTTGCATACAAACCCCCCTCTGAACAAAGGCGATTATCTGTACCAGCTCTGCAGAGTGATTTGGTTTTGTGATGATGCCATGTGGGAACTGGCCTAGATTGTATTTACAAACACTCAGACCAGTTTTGCATTTGATAAGGAGATTTTTAAATGCAAACCAACATCCCAACAGCGACAACCTAGTTATATACCTGCAGAGTTTTGAAGGACACAGAACGATACTTGTTATGTGCAACCACCACCAGCACCATCCTAAGAACTATTATTATCATCCATATTCAGAGTCACAGCTTCAATTTCACAACATAACATACGTCATTAGAGCTTGCTACAATCTTGGCACCACTAGATTGTACAGATGTTATTTTTGTCCTGATAACTAGGGCCAAGGAGAGCTGTGGCATGATCCTGATCATACTGATACTGGTGGCAGGACACCAATCTGTTGGAATGTGAGAGGAATGTGTTTGTTAACCACAAGCAAACAGCAGAAAGAGGAAAAGAGCAGCAACTGCCATCCCATATATATATATTGTTTTTGCAGGACCAGTTCAATCAGGTATGTGCATGACAGTGTATTAGGAGCAAGTAGTTTGCCAAAACTTTGTGTCCCACTCTTCTTTTATTCTGGAAACAAGACAATTCCACAGAATTCCAGAGATAATAGGGCTACCAAGCATATTTTTCTAACACCTCTCAGTTGTATACAGTACACAAATCATTCCTGGAAATCATAGAATTAAGAGGGCAGTAGATGGCATTCACAATAATGTCAATTGTAAAGTTTAGTTGCAAATAAATATTGTCTAAAATACATCTCACATGAATGTCAACAAGCTCTGCTTAAAATCTGATTCTAAACTTCCAGAGACTTGTTTTGATCTGCAGCAATTAGCATTCATTCATTAAAATTCATTATTTACAAATACACATGTTACAAAAGGAAGAAAGTTGTGCACATAAAGGAAAGTAAAATATTTTACTATGTAAGTGTATTTGTATTGGGTATCTACAGCTGACTTTACATTACAGTTATATTTTGTTATCCTCTTTAAGCACAGTGTTAATAGAATTTCTGCAGTGCAGCATATAATCAGACATCACAGCTGTGGGAATCTGTTCTATTGCTAGTTTTACCCTGTGGCTCCCTGTGAAGAGTTGGGAGTGTAATGCTGGCATTCGTTCTACCCAACTGCTCTGTTTGACAGAGATGATACTCTTGTGACATGACAACATAATAAAGAGATTTTAGCAGGAAGACAAACTTATTTATTTATTTCTCTTGTCTCTGGGTGAAATATTGCTTTGGAGCCTAAATATTTTTAAGAATCATTTTCATTCTGATAACTAATTCCAGGTTTCATTGGGACAAAAATAATACTGGATTGTTTCTTTTACCTTTGGATATCCCAAGAACAACCCTCATCAGCAATTTTCCCAGGCAAATATTCATTGATGAAACATTTTAATTCCCCTAAAAATTATTAAATACTGTTCACGTTTCTACTATCTCTTGTGATTACATAAACTTAATTAATTTGAATTTTATTTGTTTGCAACAGATCTGGTATTTTGTCTACCATCATTTTATACTACATTCATGATTTATCATGGCTTTACAATGTACGGATTTTAACATTTATTTTTTAATTTTTCTTCATAGCTGCTTTATATTAGCATTTTATATTAGTAAGCCTTTACTGCTTACTGCCTAATGAAAATAAAAAGCAACTCGAAATAATAGTGAGGTAAAACCATAATATTTAACACTTGTGATGAACACTTCTGGATATATGCATGACAGTCATTTGGAAGAAGTGTGATGTTTAATCTTTAAATCGCAGTAAAATAAATTATGTTTGTGAATGTCAGTG
The DNA here is from genome assembly GCF_019238085.1 of Lagopus leucura. Lineage (NCBI taxonomy): Eukaryota > Metazoa > Chordata > Aves > Galliformes > Phasianidae > Lagopus > Lagopus leucura. The sequence goes on along the minus strand of NW_024962257.1, from coordinate 9,386,276 downwards.
CAATTATCCCATCAAATAAAGGTGCTTTCACACAGCTCAAGTACAAGAAACAGTAATAGGCTTTTCATATTTTTAATGCAGTTGGAAACATTTATTTTAGCAGCTACTCAATGGAAAGAAACAGTTCATGCTGCCATTTCCAACATCCTTAAAGAATTATTTTTAAAACCACCTAAAGAATTCAAAAGCGGGGGCACAATTCTCTGTTGATTACATTTTATATGATATTATAAATGTTTTATAAAATGGAATTACTTCCTATTAAGTACTCCAGGGTTTTAAAGTTATTTCTATAGATCTATTTTTAATTTATACACATACACACACACAAAAATAGCTACATTAAAGGACACAGCAAAGTCACCCAGTTGAAAGTTAGAGCATGCCAGAATTAGAAAGGGCCAAAAAATCTTCCTTCTATCCATTTCTGTGTGCTTTTGTCTTCTGCAAGGAGCACTGCAAACACAGTGTGGTGTTAGAGACTGAAGGAGAAATATTGAGAGAACAATTTAGGTTTGGTAGACAACCATAAAATTGATAATGTCTATCTTTTGAGGGCATAGTTGTGAATCCATTGGCTCTCAATTTACAATACTTTGATCTTTTTTCAGTGAGAAACATGTAGTCAGATCCTACTATTGCAATTACATTTCCTCAGCTATTTCTTTCAGTTCCGCTGTCCCATCTGCCACTGGAGGGTCTTGCTGGTGGCAGACTGGGATATGTGCCGTAGCTGGGATCCTGTGGTGGCATGAGATCCCAGCAGTTCCCCCTCCAGATAGCATTGCTGCTCTGGTTCTGTCATGTGTTTTGTTTATACCAGGCAGCGCTACTGCTGTTGCTGTGGCCGAATTGAATTTTAGCTATTCAGAGTGCTTCATATTCACATATTAACTAGGCTAGATACCATAATTTTCTCAGGGAATACAAGAAATGAGAGAGAACCATCAACTTGCAATATCTTGTAGCCCAGTTAAATGGAATACACAAGAGAAAGAACTGTGGCTCTTCTTTAATTCCAAGGTCTGCCAGAAAAAATCAAACGCATTCTATAAAATCCAATGACATTAGACATATTTTATAACAAATTCAGTCTTATCTGTTGGAAAGGGCTGCATAACCACTACCGGCAGGATGTTTTCAGCAGGTATTAACTCCATTCCAAAATTTTCTGAGTGAGTTTCTGGATCCCTCTCCAACTCATATATTCTCTTGCAGCACAGAAAAAGTCCAGTTTGTGAAAGTCAACCACACAAGAACCATCCTCACCTGAATTCCCACATATGTAAGTCATGCCAAGACCTGGCACCATCAAGGTGTCATTAACATGACTGCTACTAGATTAAAATCAACACAACAGCAAACTCAATTCAGCCACACAGAGTGGTATCTTTAAGAAAGTGCCTGACTGTAAACTCCACACCAAGGAAGAACACAATGAGGCCTTGAGGAAAAAAAAAACAAAAGCCAATCCTTAGTTTTATGAACAGTGGTATTTATAAGGTTATGGTGGAAAGAAAAACAATCTTCAGCCATTCTTTTACTTCCTTCCCCTCTTTTCCTTATTTTGCCTTTGCTATTCTAATTTACGATGTTCTGCAGAAGACAAAAGCCCAGAAGAACTCAGTACACTGGCATGATGCCTACAAAGGTGACATTTTGCACATATATTTTTCATGGTTTTTAAAATATCCATGCAATGAGGTTTTTTGTTTGTTGTTTTGTTTTGTGTTTTTTTTTTTTTTTTTCTTTTTGCATGAATTCTTTTATGTATTTGGCAGAGCAATTGCCCTCCCTTTATCCTGGATGCCACATAAGGACATTCTGCTTTCAGTTCCTGCTGCAACTTCCCAGAAAGAGACTCCTTCAGAAAAGGATCCCTTGCTCAGAGCAGCTCTGAAATGTCCTTCTAATAGTCAGTAGGAGCTTGCAAAGTGGGAATTCTCTGCTTTATAATAGACTAGGACCTGATCTGAAGCAGGAAGCAAATATTTCAGGGTATGATTCGAATCACAAGCAAAGCCACAAAATAGTACAGTCTGTGGATATAGAGTTCCTTATCTGAGAGTTATCTTCTCCTTATTCCTAATCTGCCTTGATGTGCTAGCACAATAAAAGGCTTTTCTCAAGTAACAGCTGCATCCAAGCTCTATCCCCCAGATAAAAGATTTTTAAGCAAGTGAAGTAAAGAACATCTGGACTCTAACATGAATCTAAAGCGCGTCTGCAATTTTTTTTCACAGCTTTGCATTTGTCCTACCTGCACTCAAGTTATCTGAGCACCTGCAAGGCTTCATCCAGAGACAATTTGCTTCAGACACCTGCATGAGCGTGTTCAAGTGCAACAGTAGCACTTCTCTGCATCCTCATGGACTCCACCTCAGAGCTAGCCAAGCTGCACTGGGCCTTTGCAAGAGGCTGCAGACAGGCTGATCCAGCATCAGATGATCAGTTGAGGACTTCTGACATAGGAAGGTGTGAAATGCTCATTTGCTTATATTTCAGCAGAAATTCAGAACTTAGATTTTGCACCTGCCATTTTGATGTAGTGAGTACAAAAAGCAAGACAAAAATCTGGCACTGGACACAGGCATGTCGGAAATCTCAAGTCTCTAGTTTCTGTTCCTTGAAAGCCTGAAAACACATCCTTCTAGAAACGGTTTTCTGTGTTCAGTCCTCATTTGATCCACACTTCAGATGCTAAAGACCCATATATACACATTCCTTGGTCTTTCATTTAAGAGTCAGTACTAATGTTAAGGATGTTGGCCTTCAGTGGTGATACTAAAAGCCACTACTGAGGTCACAGAAGAAGACAGAGGTGCAGCAGGTTTCATGAAGACTTATGTCTCCTCAGCTATTCAGTGAGAATTTTTCTTCTATACATTTGAATGATTGTGTAAAATCATCTCAGAAGCCTGTGCTTCCAGTTTGTTATGAATATGCAAATCTCTTTTCATTGATGACAAATATTCCCACCATTGTCAGACATTTTTGAATCAGACAATATCGAACTCAGCTGATATTAATGGAAGACAAGAGAAATCAGCCAATGGCTTCCAGCAAAGCTGGATCATACCTTTATGAGCACTAAGAAAGCACTAATAAATTACTTACATTACAGGTTGTAGGAGAACAATCTGCAAGGATTGAATATTCCCAAAGCTTGAGCACCAGGGGTGAGTTCACCAGATAGTCCTGGAACTCCAAATTGTATCAAACTCCTTCTGCCTCGATTCTCCAGTTGCTTTCATCCTACTGGACACTTCTTTCCAAAAGAGCCTAATTGGAACAGCACGTGCCCAAAACACGTTCAAAAGAAATTGTCTTCTGACTTGCTTTCTGTTTCAGAGTTCTCTGTACAGACCTGTGAAAGAGATTAAGAATTTTTTGTTAACACACACAAAATTAAACCAAAGGTAACATTTTTTTCCTGCCATTGTGCTTTATTTCCTTGCACAGAATTTCACCTGCAATTTTTTTTCCCAGTCCCTCCATTTAATTTATTGTACGCTCCTGAGCCAGGTCCTGTATAGCAGAATCTGTATACCTGTTTGAACTGGATAACTTGAGCCACAAGAAAAGAAGTGTGGGGGAGAAGTTCTTTCTGACAAGATTCCTAAGTGCACATGAGAATGATGGATAATACACAGGATAACCCATACCTGCTGTATCCAGTATCAAGGTCAGAGTGCTGAGCAGTGAGCGCACAGCAGAAAACACTGCTTGGAATTTTATTTATAGGGGCATCAGAGTTATTCTATCAGTTGAGCACGCTATATTTACTTACTGTGCAGTCCTTCTATTGCTTTATTTAATCTTCTGTATATTGATAACCAGCTCCATAGTCATTAAGTGCCAATATTAACTTTAAAAGCAATAGCGTCTGAAGCCAGCAAAGTGAAATAATTAAAATATATTAGCTGTCATTGGTACACTCTTGGATTTTAAACTATTGGAAACAAACATGATTGATTCTTTTCCCACCAAACCAATAACACTGGGTCACTAAACACAGATACAGAAATCCCTTTTGTGTTGTTTCTTATTTCTTTTGCTGCACTGTAAAGGCCTGAGAAGCCTCATCCAGGTGTTACATCACATCTTCAAAGTATGAAATGCTGAAATTACTGAGGAAGCAGATATTCATTCCTTCATGTTCAGTTTTTCCTTTTATTTCCCAGCACAGAGCCTACTAATCATGTAAACATTGGTAATTTGTATTTGAATAAAATTACTTCTGAGATAAAGACAGAGCAGGAAAAATCTGAAGGAAAACCAGAGATTCTGAAATTCCTTGTGCAGACAAGATATTATTATTGTTGATGTTATTATTATTATTTGTGGGTGAACAGAGGAAAAAAATCCTTCCTGCATCAACCCTGGACTATATCTCTCCTAGTTACCTACTATAGTCTTAAAAGACTTAGGACAGAACAAGACAGAGGGATACTGAGAGGAATGAAAACATGACAAAAATGAGCAGCTGCACAGCAGTTCCTTCAGTTTCCCACACTAGCAACAGAACCTCTACAGACATGACACACAGTCCTACATGGTAGATTAGTGTCACAAAAAGCACACGCAGCATCGAGAAATTGATCTCATGAGAATTATCAATATCAGAGAAGTAACATATTCCCACTTCCCAGGGAGATTTCTATTTCTTACCCGTGTCCCAGTATCTAAAGCCCCATTTGGACTGATGTAGCCTAGCCTCGTGCCCTACTTTTTGCTGAACATGCCTCAATAAAAAAAACTAAGCGTATCCAAGTAAAATCAATCCAGTAGCTGTGGACTGCAAAAGCAGCAATGACTGATCTGCTAGTGTCCTGAAAAGGCTCCTTATAACTTTTGCTGACTTCATTGGAATCTGACTGACTTAGAGAGTGGAAACTCTCTGTGAGTACAGTCCTACTTTCTCCTTACTATCTATACAAACATTGCTCTTCTAGGTGCCTCACATGGCTGATCCTATGAGCTCCCAGGTACGCTCCTTCTTTCTAGCACCATCAACACATTGATCTGAGCAACCCAATTTCCTTATCTGGAAAAACACAGGGAATATCCAAGAGAAGCCCGAGGTATCAGTGGCATTGTCTGAGAAATAAGTTATGACCAAATCATTCTTCCCTTCATATCCTGCAGCACATGGAAAATTAGTGGAGATGATGCAGAAAACGGCTGGGTGGGGAAGAAGCAAAGCTTCTTATCCATAAGAGCAGAGGATCTGGTACAGTTCACTTTGAATTTCTGAGTGATCTATCTTTGCTCCCTAGAAATCTGTCAATATCTGTCTTTCCACATCAATAGAGACAGAGATACTAATTTCCATGGTATATTAGCAAGAATTTTCATAGTAGGCTTATTACCAATTTCCGCAAGTCTTTTGTGGCTTGTATAATAAACACTTGTGTTCAAACAAATATAAAGAGCAGCCACTTTTTGCAGTGACTACTTCAGTGATCTGATCATTTTTTTATTTTTCAAAACGAAGAACATATGGTGCTAACAAAATAAGTGCACCTTTAAAAAACACCCCTTGCATAATAAAAGCTGTGATTTTAACTCGTTCTGACAATCTAAATTCCTATTAAGGGATATACAGCCAAAAATGCCCACTCCAAACATTAGTTTTTCCAAAGGTAAATAGAGCAGATCTCATTGTCCTCTCACAGCAATTTTCACAGACTAAATTCTCCTTTCTTAATTGAAGTCACTCCTGATTTATGTTGATGTGAGCTAGCAGTTTGATCCATTATTCTTTTAAGACAAATTTCCTGACCGGGTGATACTCTGCTTTCCCTACTCACATAAGGTACAGTCTATTAGTAACCCCAATGACTTCAGCATGATTGACTCATATTTCAAGATTAAAGTCTTGAAACTTCATTTTTTTTTTTAATTCCAAGAATAGCAACTGCATGCTGGGGCAGAAATATATTACATATATAGATATGTGTGGAAGTAAGTTACATGCTAAAAGACAAAACCACAGCTCTGCAAGATACTCTTCTATGTTCCTTGATCTTGTTGGACTCCTAAAATTTACCATGGGCTGTAACAAAGAGCTTCTTCATTTCTGAGTTAGTAGAGATTTGCTTTGAATGCATACCTGGTGGATTATGAGACTGAATGAATGGTAGAAAAAGAGCCACCAAACAGATTCTCAACTCTCCTGGCACTACAGAGGATGACCACAGAGAAACAGAATTCATTCATTTTTTTTTCCTTCCTTTTAAAATACATATGGCACTGTACAAGAGTCTCCCTTTAAAAGCATATATCCCAGTGCAAAGGAAAAGCACTTTAAACCACGTTTTTGTTTTCTATAGGAAAAAAAAAACCCACCACACCACAAAACATAGGAAAACAAAAAGCTGATTGTGCCTCTGTCATGTACTGCTAGGCAGGCAGCTTCTCTGTGGTACAAGACACCAGCTGATGTTCAGAACAAGAGCTTCCTGAGAAGCAGAGAGGAAGGCAGGGACACCTGGGCTGCGGGGGGAATGCAGAGCCTGCAGTTGCTGGCTCAGTTGCTACGAGGAACAAATGTTTCTGTGCATGATGTCATGTCAAGAGCAAAAATGTTTGAAAAAATGCAAAGTCCTAACATACCTTATTTAAGCAATTTCAAGAAGTACTGTAGCTATGCCTACTTTTATTAGCATAGAGTTTGTAATGATTAAAACCCTTCTTTTGTGCACTCAGCTTCCAGTGAAGTCACTCAGGGCAGATCTGTGGTGTAGGGAAAGGTGGTGGTATCCCCATATTTGTAACGTGAAGGTTTCTGCTTTTTCTTACTCGTCTAGATTTTCAAAAGGAGAAAATAGGAGAAAACAAAACCCGCAAAACTGGGAGACTGTGAAATAGCAGAGGATCGACATGAATGACCTGAAAGTCCCTTAAAACACTGGCTTCATATTCTTATGTAAATAAATATGAGTGCATCCTGGTTTTTTTCGTGGCTTGTCTTCTGTCAGTAAATAAATCACTCCAGTCCCTACCAAAACTTCAGCTTCAGCAGAATTCTCTTTTTAAAATAATCAGTTTTCATTTTCATCACAGCTGAACATGGATGTTATACTCTTATATCCTTCCTCTCAAAACCAACTGCAGCAGTCAGTTCTCTGCTTCCCTTATCTGATGCTCGCAGCCTTTTGGAAGGGCTCTGTATAAAGCAGCAGACACATTAGAAAACTATTTCCAGTAATTCGTGGACCAGTCATGGGCTCAGACCAGTTTTAAAGGGTATTTGTAGGTGTAGAACAAAGGCTTAGACTATTGAGCTTTCTGCTTTTGTGAGCTAAATGTGTTTTGGCTGTGAACCCAAGCTGACATTTGTCTATGGCACAGATACACTACATATCTGTCAAGATGGGCACCAGATTGTATTTTGATAGCTACCGCATCAGTCGAATAGCTTCAGCCAAAATTATGGGTCTCTGGCAGCCAGTATCTCCTGTGTCCAGTTCACAAAATCATCAATTAGCATTTAACCAGAAATCTCAAACTTAGATAACATTTCAAAATAAAAAAAAAAATATCAGATTTTAGATCATTATCAAATTAGCATAGAAGTGCTTTTTTGGGTTGTAAGGAAGGAACAGAGAGAGCTGCTAACTGGAATGGCCTGATAGGATTAGTATTGTTTTATCTGAGAAGTTTCTCCTGGCTTGGCTGTTTCTGAGCGTTGAGTTTGAAACAGGTAATCTTAGGGTTTTTCCTTAGTCTAATATTCTTAATTTAAGACACTAATTTAGGCAATGTATTCCAGAAGAATATGAAAATGTGCTATGATTGCCATCAAATATTCCAAAAACAAAATTAGACAAAACAAAACGTTTGGTTTTTCACTTAAGGTGGTTCTTAAAACTTTTCACAGCGGACAACCTTCACGAAAAATAGGAAGTTTCACAGAATCACAGAATCATGTGGGTTGGAAGGATCCTCCAGGGATCATCGAGTCCAACCCCCTTGCCAAAGCAGCTTCCCTGGTAGTTCCAGTTAGCATGCCTAGAGCAAACCAAAATACAACACATTGAAGCCTAGAGCTGACGCTGTTTTCCCCATTAAAACCCTATGGTGACTGGAGAACAGTGAATTTTCCTGTAATTTGATCATACGGTAATGGCAGCCTCGTGCTCCTAAATACAACCATATACCATGTGGCTTACCACGATCCATTAATTATAAAAGGGATCAATTCTAAAACAAATCAAGAAGGTAAACAAAACCTTTGGTTTACGTTTGCATTTTGCCCTCATTATGTCTCTGTGTGAGCGTACATGGTTTCTTCTGGAGGAAGGCTTCCCGTTCTAAATACCATGATTATGGAAAGCATTACATTAAAGTATTCCTGGAAAAGGAAAGCATCACCATCAGGTCATCAAAATATCATTATCAGAATCTCAACAATTAACTCTCATTCAGTTATATCCCAACAAACTTCACAGGAAGCCACTGGTGCCCTGAGAAGCTGACACCAATGAGCTCCACCTATGAGTTATGCCTACACTATAGTGGTTTTCCAAAAGTGCAACATGGGAAATGGAGAGATTTTCCCCTGAATATATTTGTTTCACACTGCACACCCTGCTTAGCAATATGGCAAATCCAAAACAAACAAAAAATAAAGTCAACCAGTGCTGACTCATAAGATCCAACGCGAACTGATAAAAAACAGCCAACAAGCAAAAGCCAAAGCATAACCTTGTGTCAGCTTAGTGTTAGTAAAGCAGACCAAACTTTTTGATTCAGAATCTCTAATCCAAGCCAGCAAGCACAGATGTTATCTAATACGTCAGTGAATCAGACTTCGCAGTTCCTCTTCCAGGAGGCTGACACATGGCACCCCAGGGAAGAGTCTAAAAGAAGTAACTGTAAACTTTAATATGCTTTCACATTAAAAGGCATCTGTGCTCCCTGGCTGGGCTGGTTTATTTATTTATTTATTACAGCATTCGAATGTTTGCTGAACTGTGTGTTAAAGAAAATTCTTTTATTTTAATCTAACTGAACTAAAGTGGCACAGCTGCACTTGACATTGGAAAAATTGGGGGTAATTTCAATATTAAAGTCGCCATTTGTTTGTGTTGCTGCAGCCTGGTTTCCTGCTACTTGTTTATCTCAGCACTTACACTTTTTTTTTCTATAACATTTTATTTGCCTTGTCTGGCTTTGGTTTTTTCTTCTGTCATGGATGTAGTACAGTTTAAAACAGAATTTCAGTGGTTTTCAGCTCCCTGGAGTCAAAAATAATGGAGTAGTCCCAAATTAAGCACAGCACAGTTAGAACCATTTCTACTACTGCTACTACTACAAAAAGTTCTAGCATTTTTCAACTGCAAATGATGTATCATTAAGGCAGAAAATGTTTTCAGGCTTTTAAAGGCAGCATTCAAAGCAGGAGTTACTTATTGAATGCACTGCTGGGAGTCCAGCTGTGGAGATGCAACCTATCTCATACTGTCCAATTATCAACATGGCACTCCAATTGAATATGAGACAGATAATGGACATGGAGATCATAGTGTTGCAGATATTTTTTTCTCCTCTTTTTCTTTGTGGGCAACATCTCAGAATCATTACTGTATATATCTCCGTAAGCAGAACACCACTATTGAGAACTTTGTTAACTGCTGTGAAGTATCTTTCTGCCATCAACAACTTAAGTAGTACTTAAAACTCCACATTAAAAGAATCAGCATGGTTCTGTTTCTCTTGCAACATGTAAAAATTAGAGTTCAAGAAAGGCATGAAGTGACATAACTCCCTGAACTACCAGTTTATGAAATGACAATTGCTCTGAATGATATTATATATATGATTATGATATATATATATATATGATTATTTTTATAGCAATTATTTTTATGGCATTGATGCTATTTTTGAAATAAGTACTCTGTGAGTTCAATTGAACACTTTAATTTTTAATCCTTTAATCTCCTCCTCCACTGTATCTGAATATTCCAAGTGAAATCAGACATCAGGTTGATAGGCATTATACAGAAATGGAAGAAACAAACCATTTACCAGGGAACTATGAGAGAATACAGTATGGAGGAAGCCAAACTACTCACCAGTTCTAGCTGAATTTTGGAGCTAAATGTTGGTCTTTAAGCCTCACCAGATGCCTAGTACTCTGTGCAGTACTCCAAATCACAACAAAGTAGTACCTGTGTGCTGCGTACTCCAGTTTTAGAGAAGAATTCTTGACCTCCAAGATGTGCCAAAGGGCAGAAAATTATATTTTTAAGCTTGTTTTCCTTGTGAAAAGATTCCCCCAAATTCACATTTCTCTGCTCTATTTTACAGTTATTCCCAAAAAATTATAAATTTCTTTTTATTTCCCAGGTACTTTTGGGTCAGATACACGCCTTTGAATAAGTTTATAAGCAGCAACATTTAAATTATAAGGCAGCATAGAACAAAAAATGAGCATCTCTGAGTATGCAGTAATGGGGGAAGGGAAGAGTGCTTCCACCATTAGCAACACTACCTGCATCAAAGCACCAACAATGCCCACAGTTCAGCTTTATCTTTAAGTACATTTTATATTTCAGCAGGTTGCATCTCAATGATAGTTCATGTGTTTGTGTGAAAGTAGAGGAGCTTTGATGCTGATGACAGTGACAGAAGTAAAATCTGCTTTTCCATGGGGTTCAGCATTTTAAAAGTATTTATGAGACAGTCACCAGTTGATGCTTAGCTGAAAAAGCATCAAAGATAAAACATACAATGATATCTGCAAATGGGGAGCTAACACTCTAAGGAGATCAAATGATTCATCTAAGATCACACAAAGGAAATTTTAGCAGGAGAAAGAAGTGGCTTTTGATCTGAATTCAGCACCAAGGCCATTCTCACACCTTGGGCTCAGGCGGCCTTTAAAAAGACAGGCAAGACTGAGAATGGAGAAAAAAAGGTTACGTACTGCAAGAGATAGCATTGTGTCCCCTGAATATGAACATTAAGAGTGTAGATTAGACACGTTTCCAAGGTCACTAATACAACCAGCAGTATTGGTCATAATCTGAGCTGTGCAAAATATCCCAGAAGTAAAAACATTGACGAAATGACCTTCAGTTAATAGCTGGCATTTTCTTCCATTTTTAATGGAAAAATACCATTAAGGTTGAGGAATGTTGCTTATTTTTAATTTTAAAACATTATACAGTAGAGAAGTTTGCCAATGAAACTCTGTAATTCCTGTCCCACTAATATTCAACATAAAAGTGGAAGTACCACTGTTTTACTTTAATTAGATGCAAATCTTGTAAATTATTCAGCACTTCTTTCAGAAATGTTTTTTTCAAAGAGAAAATAGCCATGAAATTAAGTGAGAACACTAACCATTGCAAATAATTAATACAGGCTCAGTAAGACCATGTACAAAACTATTGTTTTCTTGTACACAGTGTAGTGAGGGGTTCTTTGATATGGTAATAAAGACAGCAACAAAATCAAGTGTCAAAATAATACGTGCAATAAAATGTTTTCCAGAAAATGTAAAATAAAATATACTTTTCAACTATCTGATGAATATATATAAGACAAATTATATGACAAATTTTCTAGAACATGATTATTACCATGAAAATTAGAAGATTCTGCCCCCACATCCCTTTCCAGTAGGACAAATAACTAACGTGCCGAAACTCCTATTCAGGGATCAAATGTGTGCAGAAAAGTAGTGTTTGGATTTATTTATATGGGTTGCTCTGCCTCCTATTTATTTCCATGGAAACTACAACAGATAGAAAGAGTACAGTAACACCTGTTGATAAGAGTAAATTCACAGCTACAAAATGCTGTTTTTCGGCCACCATTAGCTATCCATTTTTGACAGCAGTGAACAAAAGCCTGCATGCCTCACTTGTAAAAATCGGCACAGCAGAGGTAACCCACTGTTTCACAGCTGCTATGACAGTATCGAATGATCTATCAGAAGGCACCAAATCTGGAGTATAAAATAGATGCAGTAGGATAGTCCAGCCAAGATTAACAATGTGTTCCATGGCCTTCAAACTGGATGGGACCTGATGTTACTGTGCTGTGAGAGAAAGGCTGTCTTCTACTCCTGCCTGACTCAGGAGGCTCAACTCTTCAGCTTAGTCAGCACTGTGATGTAGTGCTCAGAGTTGATGATTTTTCCAGGTTCCAGGAAGCATGTGATTAAAAACCTCATGCCAGCTTCAATTCTCACATGCAGGTGCTTCAAGCTCAAAGCTCCTTTCCTGTTAAATGCGAGGGTTTTTCACCTGGCACATTATCCCAAATTCACTTATACACTGCTTTCCTAAATCAAACTGTAGTGTCTGATTTGGAAATAGGTGCCTAATTCCCTAAGGAAGTTGTGCTGTCCCTTCCTATGAAACACGCTATGGTAATGTTGTTCACATCATCACCAAACCTGGCAGAGGTCTCAGACCACTGCATTTCTGCTAATATTGTCAATACACAAATTTAGGTTAAGGAGAGTGCTCCTGTAACATCACATGCTGTAGCATACGCTCTGTTAAACATTAGGGAAGCCATAAACAAAGCCTCAGCTCTACAGAAACCCATAAGGAAATAGGGTTAGTCCAGTGACTTCAAAGCTTATTCCCAAAGAACTTCAGTCTTAGTGAGTACAAACTTACTTGACAATAAAATGTCTTCCAGCTAACCTTAATCATAGAATCACAGAATGGCCCCCTTAACATTTAGAAGTAGAGCTGACCTAGCTGTGATTTAATTTGAGTTCAAATTAAAATAATTGTGGAATGGTTAGGAATGAAAAAAAGGTTGAAAAGAAAAAAAATGGAAAAGATTAAAAAGCAATCAACATTTCCCAAATTATTCAATATTAAAAAAAAAATAAAAAGAAGAAAGAAAATTCTTTGGAGACTAAATTCAAATTGTTTGGCTCAGAATGAAGTGTTTCTGGCTGTGCATATGCTTTACTGTTTTATGGAAAGGGATAGGACAAAAAATTTACTTTTTTTTTTTAATTTATCCATATTTTACTGGAAGATGCTATTTAAAAAGTAAACAAAAACCTGAGTTCAAAAGGATGAAAGTAAGAATTTTCTTACTGAAGAAAAACTTCAGCACTCTTGAAATGAAACATTTAGGTCATTTTTGTGCAGGGAAGTGAGAGGTTAACTTTGGTTTACTTTCATTCATCTGACCCTGGTCAAATGAATAACCATTCCCTCCAACTTCACCTCTAATTGCTAAAAAAAGTTCAGAAGTGTTATTCAACTCATTTTGGAGCGAAACCATTTTCTCTCTGTCTTTATGATTCTACAGAACAAGCCAACAATGCTGTAATGTAGCTGAACAAATCAAAGAAATCTTCTTAGGAGATTGAATTTTCACTTAATATCCCTTTTCTCTACCCACTGCATACTCACTAAGCAGTCGAGGTCAAAGAATATAATGTCTGTGTTTAGCTTCTTTTCCTCTGCTTTAAGCTTCACTTCCCTTGCTCCCTTGGCAGTACATCTGCCTTCTGCTTTCGTGAAGACATTACCATTTGGAAAGGACATAAGAAAGCCATTTGTCATCCCAGAGGGGGCTGTATCCAGTTTCTAGCACTGTTTTCTCACTGCTATTAGATCCTAGATCAAATGCAAGCTCCCAGCTGCCATGGATGGTTCTTCTTCACAGCCTGTGTCTTCCTGGAGCACTGCAAGAGGACAGGATTTCTTCCACAGTCCATTGGTCTCAGGAGCTGTACAAGGACTTGACATCAGGATGCTCAGAGGCCTTTGTGATTGGAGGCTTCTTCAGACCTGCAAAGCTGTACATGTTTTTACCCTCAGATTTTTACAGCATCTCCTCATTCCGTGCTTTTCTGTCAGTATTGCTCAGCTTGTTGCTCTCTGGGAAGAGGGGAATACAAACACTTTCTACTACTTTTCAAAGACTGCCTGCTGGGTGAAAGAACCTTTTGTCTTCCTGTGACGTTTCAATAGCATGAGTTGAGTCTGGAAAGCCGCTGAAAAATCAATTCATTACACTTAGTTGCCCAAAAGTTTGGACACTTTGAAGATTATGCCAAGCCACAAGCTCTAGCTTTTTCTCCCGTCCTTGAGATTTTTTCCCCTGAAACAAATCTTCCCTTCAACCTCATCTGTTTTCTTTCATCAGAGCTCTGCAGTGAAGACAAGCATCCAGCTTCCTCCATTCCTGTTTTGTAACAAAATTTCATGTGTTCTACCTTGGAGAGATGAAATACTGGTAACATCTCAAAGTAGACATGATTCAATTTTCCAGCCACACCCCACAAAAGCCTGACCAAAACAATTACCAGTAGCAAGAATGCAAGTCAAAGAGGTTGAATTAAATGTTTGCCTACTGGGAAGGATTGCTGCCAGCAGATACCTGTATTAACACATGTGGCCACAAAAGCAGCATCATAATATATTAGTTGTACTAACTCACAAGGAAGTAAAAGTCTTCTAGCTTGCATTTAACACCTTTGGAATGCTTTCTGTGCTGCCAATTGGGGATTTCTAAAAATCACAGAATGGCTTGGATTGGAAGGGACCTGGCCTAAATCATCTCTAGGGACAAGGCATCCACAGCTTCTCTGGTCAACCTATTCCAGCACCTCACCACTCTCTCAGTAAAAAAAAAAAAAAAACAACAAAAACAACCTCCCCCTGACATCTAATCTAAATGTTCCTTCCTTTTGGTTTAAAACCATTCCCCTTGTTCAGCACCTTGTCTGTGGATGGAGCTCACCAGAACAGGGTTTTTTTCTGCTCAGCAGAGTGTTCTCCTAAATGGATCCTCTCAGATGCTCACAGCACCGCAGGAAGACCTTGCACACCATTCTGGTGGGCTAGGAAAGCTAATGTTATATAGCAAAACATTACTAATTTCTTTTACCTGTGTAGACGTCCACCGAAAGGCAAATCTACCCAATGGCTATTGATAATTTCTCTCAAAACAATTGGAAACAAACCTACATCATCATCCCCTTCAGTCTACAATAAAGAATGATTATCTTCTAACAATCCAAATGGTTCAAGGCCTAATTGAATTATCAATTTTCCTTAGCTGACATTTAGTTTAGAGTCCTGAAAGAGCTGCTAAAGGAAATATCTTGTCAGCCTGCCAGAAGGTCATACTGCTCAGCATGTCCTAATACAAAACTTTAATCAAGAGTGATGGCTGTTATGTCCTCTTTACAAGATAGTATTGGACTACCTCAGATCTGTGCCTTAGTCTCGCCACAGTGTGATGCCAAATGTGGCCACATACAGTAAAAATAAAAAGGGGAATGAGGAGAAATAGATTAAATTTAAATCTAATACCTGCCCAGGGTTTTTGCCTTATTCACCCCACTGATCTCCAGAGGGGTGGGCACCACACAGAATAGGGTGGAATTTGCTATGATAAAGACCACTCCTACACAATTTAAAAAGAGCAGTGATCAGGTGTGATCCATGTTAAACTAAAAAGTTTTATATTCTATTTCACATGCACACGGTTTAGCAGAATCTTTCTTTTGCACTCTTATCTACTACATGTTTACACTAGCAAAGAACAGGGAGGGCTAATAACCAAAACCAAAAAAGGTTTTCTGTAAGTATTTCCAAGATTTTGAGCTGTACCAAGAACATGAATTTCCCCATAGTGTAAAGATTTCAAAAGCTTTCAATAATCTCTGTTTAAAAGGAAAAGAAGCAGAAGAGAGGAAGAACACGATCTGGAAATGATATTCAGGGCAGAAACATAAATCTATTTTCCTCAGAGCTCAGTTTGAGTACCCCACGCTGTAAGTAATGAGTGGTCTGAGTTCTTCCTCCTGTTAGATGATAAGTTTCCATTTTTTTGGATGAATTTACCAAGGAGATGGTTCTGCTGAGAATACCCATCCCATGTTTGCATACATCTCCATGGTAATTCACATATTTCTAGTTTTCATGCTGGCTTTATTTTGTGTATCTACCACTGGTACTGACCACTACAGAAAAGATTCCATCCAATCCAGTTGCTATTGTCCCAATTTAACCATTTTTACTTCACAAGCTGGAGCTCTTCCCTAGCAGAAGACTCTGATAAGATCTGACAGTTATCTCCCCTTTCAAGAGGACTGTTCTGAGGTTGTACTTGGTTGTGTTTTCCTGCTTGGATCTTTTACCGAAACACTCTGACATCTCTAGAAACTGAAAAGTGCGAATGGCCAATGAGTGGACTGAGGAGGCTGAATTATGAATCATGGAATGGGAAATAATATTATTTCACCACCTGAATGTCCATTCAAGACTGAAAACATAGCTCCAAGAAATAGGTAAAGCAAATACACTGTCTAAAAAGGTTTCAAATGAAGTGAGAAAGTGCTAGAAAGTGTCTACAGAAACTGAACACAGCAAAGAGCACCAGGCTGTCCCTTCAGCTCTGAGTGCTGAGTTAAAAGTTCCCTTTCAGGCTAATTATGTACTCTACACAAACTTGTATTTGGAAGTTTTGAAGTGGATATTAATCAACATGGCAGCCACCAATCTTGAATCACTGACTTCAAATAAAAAAAAGTGCTGTCATCAGCACTTCCAAAGCATGTTTCCAAGAACCTTAGTGATAAAAAAAGCTGGAATAGTCTTAACTGTTGTTATATTTTTACTGTTGCAAACTAAACTCTTAAATTTTTGATGATATAGTAGGAAATTAAGATGATAAAGAAATAATAAAAAAAAAAAAGAAAGAAAAAGTAACTGTCCAAAGTTTCTGTGAAGATAAACTACAAAGCCCCAAAATTCCACTAAGAAAGCTCCTTGCAACTAATATAAGAAAATAACGTATCCACATGTGAATTATCAATTTAATAGACAACAGGAGATTTTCTTCTCTAAACTTCATACCAGGCTGGGCAAAGTTTCGACATGACTGGCAAGAAGCTGCACTTTGCTTTCAGCAGCCCTCTCTCCCTCCCTCTAGATGTTCCTCTTCTAAGCAAGCTCAGGCCGCTTCTCACTGACAGAGCGCACATCACAGCAAGTCAACAGAAACTGCTTACTTTCCTTTGTTATTTTTCCTTCTACAAAGCACAGTACAAGGCTGCCAAATCGGGTTATAAAAATAAATGCATCACTTTTTAATGTGTGACTAAAGCATAAAGAAGTTTAATACCAGACACCAGCAAAAATATACAGTAGGGGTTTAGTCATGCACCTTGATACACATGAATCAAGGAGGTTCTTTCTGCAGGCTATTAAAACAAGCTGTGTGGTTATCACTTGTCAAGCCTTAAAACACAGAATCAAGG
Source organism: Lagopus leucura (assembly GCF_019238085.1). Lineage (NCBI taxonomy): Eukaryota > Metazoa > Chordata > Aves > Galliformes > Phasianidae > Lagopus > Lagopus leucura. Next base: position 9,369,010 of record NW_024962257.1, on the reverse strand, counting down.
CCCTCAGAAAGAACACAGAGATTATACGAATGGAGAGTAAAGAGAAGATGTGAGATATATGCAGCAGGATCAAACATTAGTTGCACTGTGTTAGGAGCCTCTTTGCTTCACAACATTTTATGAAACAATACTCAAAGGAACAGAAAAAGAAAGGTCTGGATTTTCTCCAGGTCCTTTTATTTATTTATTTGTTATTGTCTTTCCCCTCCCCCTCTTCTAGAGACTCAGTTACACAATTCACGTTAAGAGAGTTTTCTAATTTCCAGTATCCAAGTGAAGGTAAAGTGACAGATCTTTAGATTCTGGTACACACTAGTGAAAGACAAGAGACTATTTTGAACCATCATGATGACAGCTGCTACACTAATATTCATCTCAATTTTTGACACACTAAACCTTTCAAGGCGAGTATAAATGCTGTTCAGTACTACACTGAAGGCATTCATTTATCTCTTTTTAATATTTTTCTTTGCTTCTACAAGATAAAAATATCAATTTTGGGGGCACAACAGACTTGTATGTTCATAGCTGAACAAAGCTGCAGCATCATTTTTTCCCAGTGGTTTTGGGAAGTCCAAACAAAGAATTTGTAAAGTGCTTACAGTGCTTCTCTTCACAGAGCTCCATGCATTGCCTGAACAGGAGCCAACAGAAAGGTGGACTGCATTCCCTTCACCCTCCTTTTGGTGCAAAGGATGAGTTACAACTGCGCTTAACCCTATGTTTTTGTAGGGTAAAGGATAGGACTCTCTAAATTTCATTCAGTCATTCTTTCCTTTGACTCTGGAATATATACCTCACATGTTAGACAATACTTTTTTTTTTTTGGGGGGGGGGGGGGGGAGAGGGAGGGGGAACAACAAGAACTCCTGAATTCCCATGTCCCATCCATTTATATCAAGTCCAGGTTTCTGCAAATCTAGACCAAATCTAGAGATGTCACTTGAATTTTGACTTCTGCATTCCAAAACTTTTTTGGAATCAGCACAGATTTTTCTCATCACATTGTGCTTCAGGCCTTAACTTCATTCTCAGCAATACTCACAGATTCTGTTAAACATCAGAATGCTGCCATTCTATAAAATAAACAAATCTGCAAACTTTTATGATATTTATTCTGGCTAAGCCCAACATTAGTGGTAGGACTACTTTGAGCTAATGAGCAGTAGCAACCTACAAACTGAAGCACTATTGCTTTTAATACTAAGAAGTGTACCTGAGGGGATACAAGCTGCTAGGTTAAATAACGAAATGGCATTCCCCTTCTCTAGCTAACAGTGTAGTGATGACTAGATGCCGCATTTTTTATTTAAATTATATACAACTTGCATCTGTAAGCGATTTTGAAAGTAGGCCAGTTACAAACATTAAAGCATTAGGCTTACTTTATTATACTGATAGCTGAACTGTCAGTAAGCAATACAGATGATTAAAGGCATACAGGTTACAGGAGCATCGGGGAGATACTGAGATTACATTCCAGTTTTATTAAAACTGCAAACATCAGCTTTATCAATGGGACCAATTGTATGCTTTTCTTTTAGTATATGTCTGCACCAGATAAGGAGGCAAACACTATAACCAGAGCAAATCCAGTGTAGATTTTGTGGGATGTCCTGAAAATACATGGTCTTCCAAACGGCATAGAGAAATAGATAGCAGTTCTCATTTGCAGCCTGAAGAGAGATGCAGGTGTCAGCAAAGTCATGGGACAGCAAAAGCACCTGTGTGTGTAGGCACCCACATCCCTTCATGGCCATCAGCAATATATAGAGGTAAGATACGCTTATTCTCTACATGCTTAGAAATACAAGCAGTCCTAATGAAATATTTTCATCTCTCTGTCCTTTCCAAAAGCATGTAACTGTTGGCCATTATAAACAGCAGCAAGCTTTTCATCTCTACGTCCCTGCTAACTGAAAGACTCAAGGCAGAAATGCAGTGTTCAGGGCAACAGCAAGGAATCAAGGCACTGGGGTGCCTGACACGTTAATTCAGCAAGCTCACTATTTCTACTGAACACACAAAAATCCATCAGAGGGAAAATAACTGTTCAAACGAAGATGACACAGAACTTCTCATGTCCCACTGAGCTAATAAAAATCAGGTTAGTGGTTCTGGGGCCGTATTTACTTCATTCTACCTATTCCACACCCCGTGGCAAAATGCTATAACAAAAAAAAAAAAAAAAAAAAAAAAAAGGCAGTGATAAGAAATTAAGTGACACACTCAAAACTCCATAAAGCACCAACTACCAGAAGCCAATAAAGAATGCATACTACTTCATATAGTCCCACGCACTGCCTATCCCCCTTACCCTACACTCCTCACTTCAAAGAAGCCTAAAATACCTCCTGACTGAAAATAATTTCCAGACTTTGCACAGAAATTATTTCATCCATCAGTAAAAGGCAGTCACTTCTGAAGTAGCATTTAACAGAGCACGGCAGCCTGGAACAAAAGGTGAAGAATAACTTATTTAAATGAAATGTAGGAGGAGATCTAGAATAGCAGAACTTTCCCTTCAAAATTAGCTCAGGATATTGGGTTAAAAAAAAAAATTCAGCACGTTGTGAAAATTACAACAAGCTGCTGAAAGAACACCTCAGCTGTTTCACTAGTTGATCAGTTCATCTTCCCCCACCATCCTGATATAGTCACTGCACATTAACTCCACTGCAGAGAGGCTTTAGCTGGAAAGTCACCAACTGCTGCTCAGAAGCGTTCCTTGGTGCTCCCTCATCCAACACTAAGCTGATCCAAATAGCCAGGGGAAATCAGGCAACAGGCAACACAGAGAATAACAAGGCTGTTCTTTTGCTGGAAGTTCTTTCTACTGACAGATTAAATGCTCATCTAACAGATTTCCCCATCCAGCCATGATTTTGATGACCTGAAGCAAAATCCCACGGTTTCTTTTTGAGAAGCTATTTATCATGCTGAAATGCGCTCTGGATTCATTCTAACATGTCCCTCTCAGTGTAGGTGTGGGAGCATGCTGCGGACAGCTGTCTGGCCTGGGAATCCTTCCATTAATAAACACACTTAGTGCACACAAGCAGTACTTCAGCAGCCTAGAGTCATTCCCATCTGTCTGGATGGCAGTTTTCCCTGCACCCTTATTAACGGATTTTTGCTAAGAGATGCAGCTACTGTGGTATCGAAGGGCTCTGTTAGCATTTCCATTGCATGCAGAAATAAGACATTTCTGTTAATGGCAGCCCCTCCGCCAGCATCCCAGCATTGGCATCACATCTTTGGAGACATTCTCACACCTGTTATCTAACACTAAAAACACAATAACCCAGCAGAGAACAGGAAGGTACAGAGTTCATGGCCACATGAGCTGCCAAGAAGACAGCTTGCATTGCCTCACATGACCAGGAAAGCAGTGAAATTTACAGCATCCAACTGCCTGAAGACCAGTGAGAGGAAGGGACACGACAGAAAAGGTTCTAATATAAAATTTAATCTCATAGCATCATAAAAAACACACAAGTTTAGGACATTAGAGATAACTGAATAGATCTGATCCCACACAGAAAGAAAACAAAAGTTGCATCAAAAGGACAATCAAAATGATGCGCTATTCCCCAACTCCCCTAACAAAGTCTTGTTTTTTAAAAGGTAAAGCCAAAGAGAGGAATGCTTTTCCTTACAATGGTAGTTTCTATGGTACCCAGAGAATTGTCCACACTTATTTTAGGAATTCTCTGCTGGTTTTGTTGCAATAGAATTTTGTGAAGTGCTCTCAAGCAATCGGTAGTTGTGGGGTGCAAAGCTTCCAATGGGAGCTGTTCAGCATTCCCCCAAACTTCAGGGCTATGTGCACGTGGCCTGTTAATGATTTCAGCTTCCACAGCTTCACTCAGCTTGCAGGGGATCGCTGGGATTTGTGCCACGAAAGCTGGAGCTGCTGCAGGGGCAAGTCTAGGGCAGAGAGAATGACAGATGAAGTTATCATCCTGTATTAACAAGGACAGGTGTCTATTGTAAAGACACAGCCATCCAATGCTAGAAATCTGTTTATATTAAAAAAAGAAACAAAAAACAAGCCCACCACCATGAAAAAACACTCAATTGTTTACTCAATAATTCTTTGCTTACCCCGGATATTCTCAAAGATAACTACTCTAGGGAAAGCAAAAGTATTTTATTGATTTTTTTTTTCCTTCCCAGCTAAGTTATCCTGACTGCTCTTGCAGTATTTAAAGTAATCTGTTGCCTGAAACTCACTACCAGAAATCTACACGATAATTTTGCATGGAGTAAAGAGTAGTAGATAGACAGAGAGAAGTCTCTTCTTTGGGATACAATTATCTTTTATAGCTAAAGAAACCCCATGATGCAAGAAATCACATTATATAAATGGTTAAACATTGTAACATTAAAAATCAGCCTTTAAAAAAACAAACAAACAATTGATTGGAGCATGCCAGGCAGCACATGGCTCACCCTACACATCCAACCCACTGGGAACATGCAGTGTGGAGACTTCGGTGCATTGAGCACTGCTCATGCCAGCAGCTACAGCCACAGCAATTTTGGAGCTGTCAAGGAGGTGGTGGTCCTGCTAGTATTATGGTCACAGATGCTCAAAAATGGCTTATGCCTACAGAGTAATTTCTGTAGTAAAGGATTTCCCTGCCCATGAGGTGGTAGAGATCCCCCTGGAAAGCCCTGAGCTCCCCAAAGCATACAGAGTTTGGTGCTGAGAAGCTTTGCCAAGTGGAAGTTCATCTGATATGTTTCTCAGATGTGCTATATTTGGCCACATTCATCATGCACCTCTGTAGTGAACCAATCATATGGCTGTTATATCACAGCAACTACATATATTCCTTCAGTTAACTGTGTTTGTACATATGTCTATATGTACAGAAAGCTGAGGAGGGACTTTTCATAAGGGCATGTAGGGACAGGTCAAGGGAAAATAGTTTTCAACTGTAAGAGAACAGATTTAGACTAGATATCAGGAAGAAATTCTTTACTCTGAGGCTGATGAGATGCTGGAACAGGTTGCCTAGTGAGTTTGTGGATGCCCCTTCCTTGGAAGCATTCAAGGCCAGGCTAGATGAAACTGGGAGGGAGTTGTAAGTAGATGACCTTAAAGGTCCCTTCCAACTAAAACCATTCTATGATTCCATGATATGATGATATCATGTATCTATATATCTATATATCATATCTATCTATCTATCTATCTATCTATATATATGATGATATGATATATGGTTGATGAGGGTTGGTATAGGCCAAAGGAAACAAGAAAAGTAGAGAAGATGGGAAAACTTTCCATTTTGGACCAGGACAAAATAGGAGTAGTGGTAGTGATGAGATCGATATGGGAGTGGAAAGTACTGATAAGAGTACAAGACACTGGTGGGAAGAGAAGCATGTATTGGTGCAGAGAAAGGGAGAAGAGCAAGTAGAGCTAGAAATAACTAAGGAGATCATACTGCAGAAGGAGTAATTTCCATTGAAGTCTCTCCAAGGGTGGAAGCAGGATGTCTTCCTGTGCTTTCACCTTATTAATCTTTCTTTTAAGATCTACAGCTACTCCCAGAGGGTAGAAACTCAGGGTCCCACAGATTTATAACATCAAAAAATATTTGCTCTGCTTTGACAAACTGCACTCTGAAAGCTGCTTGCTGAACCAAAAAGCAGTCTCAGCATGCTTTGAAACTGTGTCAATGATAATCAGGAATCCTGCATTTCAAGAGCTGAAAGATTTGTTGTATTACACAATGCAATTGAACTTTCTGGAAACATTATAGAACTTCACAGTTAAAAACACTGCAAGTCAAATAACATGAGAAAAACTTACTGAATGTTTACCTTATTCTTCTACAAAATCATACCGAAGATGGCATGTAGCCAGGGAAAGCATATTTTAAATTGTTGTTATTCACTTCTTTTCTTGTAGTGAAGGAAAAAAAAATATCTTTTATTTAGCAGCAGACACGTACAGAAGTTTAAGATGATTCCTTCACTGTTACTGGGGAGTTCAAGACAGTTTTGAAAATGAAGCCTCTGCATCCGTTTAAGTTGAAATATACCATCAGAAGTGGTTCAATACCAAAATTGTAAAAACCCATTTGAGAACTGATGAAGTGAAAATAATTGCAGTCACAACATTTAGAATGTGCAAATTGGCTTATTAAAGCCTCAGAGAAGTGTATGGCAATTCAGAGAACATGAATCTTCTCAGAGAGAGACAGAAAAATAAAACATAGCTTTACATTAAAAGCACCAGGGGGAAAGTCCAGAACTGTGGTTCTTGATGTTTGCAAAGTAAAAGAAAGGTAGAAAACAGACAATAGAGCTGCAAATTTTAATGAAAAAAATCAAGTTGATTTTAAGTTCAGATTAAAAAAAAAAACAAACAAGATTAATTAGTGTTATGAAACATTATCTTCATTCACATTAAAATAATATCTGGTAGAGAAAATGTTGACAGAAAACAGTACCGCGTTGAAGCAGGTATCTCATACCCATAGGTATGCAGAGATAATGAATAATGAAGCATGTCTAGGTTTTTGGATACTTCTTTAGTGCATGAGAAAATGTGTACATTAAATATTCACTCATAGCAAGTGCAAATAGGCTTTGTTTGCTTACTTGAAAGACTCATATTACTCTGTCAGACTGAAAAGGTGTTATATAAACTGTAAGGAGATCATGAGCATCTTTCGGAGCTTCATGGAAGCCAGTTAGTTTTGTTATATGTTTGTACAGGAACTGTTTCAGTGAAGTTGGTACCAACTTTAGCTCTAGCTTCAACAGTGCGCATCTGCAGATACTCTGCATTGCTCTGCACTTTCCTCTGCTTTCAGAAGCATTTTTTTTTCCTAAGCCATTAAGGCAGTTATTTCCTCATATCCAGAAGCATTTAAATGTCTATGCTGTGTGTGGTTTTATTCTCTTTAAGGTAACTGTAGGTGCATCTACTGAAACGTTCTCAAGTAGTGAAGTGACATCGGGTAATGGTTTTAAAGTAAAGGAAAAAGAAAGGTAGATTTAGATTCTACATAAGGAAGAAATTCTTCGCTGTGACAGTGGTCAAGGTGCTGGCACAGGCTGCCCAGAGAAGCTGTGGATGCCCCATCATCATCATAATTCAGGATTTACATATCTCTCTGCTTTAGGTGTTAACTGTTCTAAGTGAAGCTGAAAACATGTCTGTCTCAGAGTGATGACAAGAAGACAGATCACACCATTTGCAGCCTCAGGAAGAAAATACACATTTGAATTGTCATTTCACAAATCTCATGGCTTCCATGGATGAAATATAACAATATTATTTAAAGGTTTTTTTTCCTCACCGTGGTGAAAAACAGTGATATTTAATTCCAGCTGTCAAAATATAATAAACCACAAACACAACCAAATTGTTCTAACATCCTTATTTCAAATGAGAAGAAAAAAATGAAAAATCACAATTCCATTTTTTTAAAATAATTACCTGTGTTCAAAATTAGCCCTCAATAATAGGTCTTCCCTGTCCTTATCTTTGTCTAGATAATTCTCTTGCTCTCTGACAGAGAATCTTTTTACTTAGTTTTAATATGTCATAAGAAAGCTCAAAAAGTAGGTATTAAACAGTGATTCACATGAGTAGATTTACTGCATGTTTTATGTTGACATCAACCAGCATCTTCACATAACCCAACCTACACAGTTACAGTATTAGTACAAATGACATTAATATTACAATTTCAGAATCACAGAGAAAACAAGTTTGAAAGAATTTTTTGAGGTCTACAGTCCCTGCAGAAAAATATCTATCAGACTGGGATGGGGAAATCCCATGTGTTAGAACTCGCCAAGTTCTGTTCTGGTCAGCTGGGAAAGAAGAATCCATTGGGACCAAAAGCCCAACAAATTCAGACATCTCTAACATTGACAAAACCAGGAAAAAAGAAAAATTCAGAGATGCTTCTACTACAAAAATTCATCTACAAGCAGGGATCTTACTAAAAATCACAGTGGCTATGATTCAGGTGTAGTTAGTTTACTGTAGTACTCAAGGCACACCGCTGGCTTCTCCAAAGGGAACACGGGTCTTCCTATCTCCTGTGTCATGTGTCCCTGCCCCACCTGGAATGAATTGGCTATTATACAAAATTTAAGATGCCACTTCTGTATTCACTCCTCTGCCTCACTAAATCTTGAATACGCATAACCTTTGGATAGCAACTTGCTTCTTGCTTGAACTTACGAGACAAGCTCATCTAATGACCCACTCTGAATATTGAGAGTTTACATTCACTTCAAAATGTGAATTTCTGCCAAAATATATGCGTTTCATGGGCTGACAGTGTTTTAATTAATAGTAATTAGGCAACAAAATATTAAGTACATCTTGTGCGTAGGCTTCATGATCCAATGTTTTACAGATGTTTACTGCAGAGTACCCTGTCAGTATCTCTTGCAGTCTACATACTCACTACTGAAGACACTGAAGAAGTAGGCACTGAAGAGCCTTCAGTTCTTTATTCCCTCAGTTTTTTAAAATATTTATTTGTTTACAAGTAAGAGGCAAGTAGTAGATCCTTCTCTAAAAGAGCTTCTTAAAATAACATTTGTAAAATCACCTTTGGTAGATTGCTGAGGTTAGGAGAGAAATAAAATTGGGCAACATGAAAACTCAAGTAAATAGTAATAAAATCACTTCTATGTCTTTCTGTCATGGTTCAGCCTGGTTCCTGTGACCTTAAACGCAGACCTGCTCGAAGTAATACTGCACTGTACTGTTTGTACATAAGTAAAAAAAACAAGCAGCAATGAGCTTGAGCCTGTCTCCACCAGCTGCACAGAGCCCTTAGCATTTTCACTTGATTTTTATTTCCACTGCATATTCTGGCCCTCAGCTCATTATGCATCTAATCCTCCAATTCCTCAGCAGCTCTCTCACCCTTCTTCCATCTTCTTGGGGCTTCACTCAAAGGCATGTGCAACCATCAGCCAGGGCTTCATAGTTACATGAACCAGATGGAACCTCTTGTTATGTTCGTGCTAATGTCACGCATGATTCAACTCAGAGCCCAGTAACAAGACAGTCTCCAGCTTCTGCTCATATTTCTCATTGTTAGAGATACACAGGCATCTTACATAACATTCAGGCAACCTCCCTAGAGGATGTCCCTGGAGGAAAACAGAGCATCCAGAGTGTACACATATAAAGATAGTATCTTAATGTTCAGCACAACAATGCAAATTTATACTAGCAAAGGAATTGGTGCAATGACTTAAATCGGATCATCTCTGCTTTAAATGCAGAAGTGAATTTAGTAACAAATTAACCCTATGAACTTCCTTAGCCTTTGGCCCCTTCTAGCTATCACTCACTTCTTTGCAAGAGCACTTACTGCGATGATTGCTTAGCGTGGATTAATATTACTTGAAGACTGAAAATAATCTTGAAAAACCTTACTTCAAAAATAATTTCTCTTCTCCTGGTAAAACTACTGCTAAATATAAGCAATGCTGTGTTTGAAAACCTACAGCAAGCTAGGAAATGAGACACGATTCTTTAAATATAGCTTCTTATTTCTGAAGCATACCTTTACCTAATATGTCCATAATGGCTAGAAAAGAATAGGATTGTGTAGGCACTTGAGTGGTGCTAGAAATGGGGAGGAGGAGGTGGTGTTAGTTGCCTAGATTATTTCTAATAACGAAAAGGGTTTCGTAAAGCCTTTAACCAACTAGAAATTGTATAATATGTATTAAATCTCCTTTTTTCCTTTTTTCCCCCCCCCCTTTTCAGATTATCATAATCCATCCAATAACAGTGATTTTATTACCAGCTTTCACTGGAGAGTTATGATGAATGCTATGATTTCTTGAATATTTTTTAAAACATTCATCATGAGGGTGATCATTATTTCCTTCCAACACCATTTCTATTAATTTCTCCTTTAATCTGTAGAGCTGTCACATGCGTAGAGTTTAGTTCTGCTGGCCATGCCCTACAATCTCAGAAATCCATCTCCCTGAATTTAGATTAACACAGGAATTAGCTAAAAACAGTTCCACAGAAAAAAACAAAATGCTTTCTATGAGCAAATGTGGTTTTTTTGTTTGTTTTTTTGTTTTTTTGTTTTTTGTTTTGTTTTGTTTTTTTTTTTTTTTTTGAAGATTCCTGTTTGGAAATATTTTCATAATAGATCCCTACAGGCAGTATTTTAATTTAGGTTAATTCTATCTAAATTGTGCTTTGCTATTTTGCTGTACTGCCTCACAGTAAGTTTAGTTTGCTTAATGCTTCACTGCTGAGATTTAACGTGCCTGCAAAAACATACCTTCCATACATAATCCACTCTAAGCAAATGTAAGATATACCACATGAAACGTCACACAGCCAGCAAATATCACAGAACGAGATTGCCAGCATGTATCACAGTACGAGATTTCAAGCTAGTTGGCCTCAGTGTAGAAGGGCAATGCTAGCTCCATAAGCAAGCTAGCATGGATTAGTTTAATGCCAATCAGTACTGAAAGAAAATATTTCACCTTCCTTGCATTAATTCTATGTTGCTACTCTATGAAAATAAAGTAATGGATGTGCTACTTTCTCAGCTTGGGAAGCAAATGCTGAACAACTGAAATTTCTTTCAAGACAGAAATTCTTATCAGCTACAGCAGCTCTTGGTATACACAGGCACCAGTAGAAACTCCCTGATCTTTGGTCTGTTACTTTATGGGCAGCTTCAGCCCTCTGCATCCCCAGGATAACATCTTTGAAGGTAACTCTCGTCTGCTTCTCATCTTCTCCCAGTGAAAATATATTTTCTTAAGAAAGCTATGAACTACTTAATAATATATCCTGAGAACTTGCCAGGACAATTTCTTGCACTGGATAAAACACAGTGAAACAAAATGAGTGTTTAATCATTAGTACTGAATGCAGAATTAGAATTATTTCTGCTGATTTCATTGTTCTATCAGCAGGTTTGGTATTAGAAAGTTGGGAGTCTAAAAGAGCTTATAATGGTCACTATTAGCTGAATAAATATTTCAGGCTATAAAATAGAAGCAAAAATGTTTTCTAATGACTGCTTCTGTCTCAATGATTTTTTTTTTCCTGAACAGATGGGAAACAAAAACATTAAGCATGGGAATTAAAGCATTAAATACTAGAATAGAAGAGCTGTGTTTTCCACCCTTTTACACTGTTATTTGATCATTTTCTTGAGGATGGAGTTCCGTTTACTCTGAAAAGCTTTAGAGACTGGCTGTTATCAAGACCTTACTGATTAGATGGGTACATATTTACCCCCAGCCAGGCTTTAGTACCTTACCAATTGTTTTTACCATCACAAATGTCCAATTCACCACCACTATCTACTACAGTTCACAGCAGACAAACTTTGGTTGGCTACATCTGGACTATAAAAATAGCAATCCTGATCTAAGGATCCTTGTTAATATGCTAATCCAAAAAAGTTTATGACAAATAAATGAATAGTAAACTGGGAATGCTGTCCAGCTTGCTTAATTCAGCACAAAGAGACTAAGTGCAGCAGAGTAAAACGGCAAGCACATTTTAATGCAAATATATAGATTCCTTTTCTACTATTTCTAGTAATACCAAATTTACTATTCAATATTTCCCAGTAATGAGGTTAAATAAAAACTTATTTTCTGCATAGAAATTGTATATCCGACAGTGGAAAACCTGCAGTATAGTGCTTCCATCAATGGACATGAGAAACTGAAGCACAGCATGGGAATTTGTTATTTCCCAAAGCAAATCATTTCGATGCTGTGCTATGCTGACCATGTCTTCGGTCATCACTTGGCATTATTCATTCCAACAATTAAACAGATATAGAGTAAAATCTGATGTGACCACAACCTACAAGAGAAAATTAACAGAAGAGAGAAAGGGTGCTGCTGCTCACAAAGGATATTCTAAATAACCAGTATAAAACAGGATTGCACTGCTGGAAGCCAAAACTGGGGAAAATACCAGAAGAGGAAGATACACTGTCAGCTGCTTACTGATTGATATAGAAGGTGGCCCATTTCTGGAAGCTTTTCACTTGAGAGCAGATATCTTTTCAGGAGAGACACTAATTTTGGTAAGAATGACCAGGTGGAACTCCACAGATTGTGCAGTGCAGAGTTGTCTGGGGTGATCACAAGGGTTCCTTCTGTCATTCACATCTAACTCACCATTGGTTTATCGCCGTATCCCATTTGTGTAATCAACTGCCTGCACCTTGAAGACAGCTTGGCTCATCACATCCAAAGTCACCTGTCAGCTCCTGCCTGCATTTCTCTATTCAAAAGGGCATGGCAGAGATGAGTATTTCCCTAAAGCAAAGGCTCTTATCTCTCGCTCTATCCTTCCCTCCTGATCTTAAATCTTGTTGCCTTCAGCACAGTGATATTTACCTGAATTGCTATCACATACTATTATTTATCTTTTTCCAGTTCTCTTTTTTCAGTATTTTTTTTTTTTTTTTTTTTAGCTCTCCTCATCTGGCCTTTCAGCAGAGGACAAATAGGAGACATGACAAGCACTGCCACACATCTACAACTATAACAACTTCATGGGAAAGTGACAGTATTTTATACTTTTTATCAGCTTTCACCTAAAAATTACAAGCATGCAAAGTTTGACTGCAGCCTGAGTTCCACAAGTGAATTCTGCAGATTGTGCTAAAGCTTTTCCTCTCCTGCCCAAGTCAAACATCTAAGGCTTATGAAACATGTCACTGTGATTGCTTACAAATGTCTTATTAGCATATACTGAAGTGCATTTCATTGTCTATGTAGTGTGTATTCCACATATGCATATGTAAAGCATATAAAGAAAAAGCAGCCATTGTCTCCTCTCTTTAGATATACAGGCAAATTCATGTGCTGTTCCCTATTACCAATGAAGTTTGTAGCAATAAAGAAAGAAAAAAGCTGTCTCATTACCATGGAGATAATGTGGTTAACACGATTAGAATCTCAGCCTCTACAGACATCCCATGGCTTTTGGAGAAGGAAGAAAATAGAAATTGAACAGCCTAACCACAACCAGCAACAAGTACCAGATGAAAAACACTAAGGAGGCTTTCTCTTCTTTTCAGTGAATGATACAAGAATGAAGCTTGCTGCACTGCTCTATGATGTTTTACCACAGGCAATATACTCAGGCCAGCAGGTGACTTCTGCACAGAAAAGTCACCCCAGACTCACAGACTTCTGGTTTGAGGATTACAAAGGATTGACAAGTGTTTGACTGCGACTTTTTGCAGTGCCAGCCCCAGAGGCCAGATTCCACCTGAGCAGGAGAACCCAGACTCCAGGATGCGTTTGTTTAGCACACACCACACATCTCTTCTGTTTTTAGGGGGATTTTTTCCCTCCTTAATTAACAGTCAATGAATGCAGTATCTCTAAGGAAACAGGAAGCTGAATTTGCATTCTGTACCCAGGAGAACACTGTGCAAAAGGTGAAAATACGAATCAATACATCTGAACTGAAATATAACGTTCTATAGGCCCTTCCAGTCAGAGTTAACCTACAATTCCAAAATCACAAATTAAATGCAAAAATCCACAGGAGGAAAAAGCTTCCTTGATTTTAACTCACAGGTACTTCTCCTGGGAACAGTACAGGAATGGCACTGACTCCAGGACTGCCACTGGGTTGCTTTCCACAGCTGCCGCACAAAGGCAGTTCAGTCATACATATTCCACAGCACAAAGCTTCAAGCCTCTCCATTTTGCTCTGACACTCTTGTATATGAAAAGCAGGAGTACATCAATCACACATTGAGAAATTCCATCCCGATAAATAGGTAAGTTTTAAACCATTCAGTAAAGCACCTTGGTACTAGACCCTGCTCCACCTGCATGATAAACTGTCTAGCAGGGACAACATTTCTAAAAGCTATTTTGTTTTTATGTGTTTCCTCAGTTTCTTTATGTGTTTTCATAGATCCTTCCTGATGAAAGATGAGTAGCACATATATTTTTCCCATTTTGTTATAAAAATTTTATTAATATGGGTGTGTATATAACAATAATATAGGTATATAATAGAAGTTGTCTGATTTATTTATTAACATTTGCCAAGGCTTTAAGAATCCATTTTCAGAATGTGATTACAGGTGGATTGTTTTCCTCATCATCTGCAATAAGATTGACTCCATATCCCAGTTAACTCTGATTTACGGTGTATCAGTTTACAGAAGAGCACTTCATGCAGTTAAAAATGTCCCCAAAACAATTGGTTGTGTTAAAAATAACAAAGTACTGGGCAGAAAATCACAAGAGAAATAGGATCAAAAAAAAGGCAAAAAACAGGCAAAGGGGAAAAAATACCCTAATCAGCATTCCCACATTGATTCATAGTCTATTATAATGATTGTTTCCTTCTGCTTTGTAGTAGTAACTAGTATGTAGGCTTCTCCTTTGAAGACAACTTATCTCACCCTGGACATGAAGAATGGTCTGAACATGAATCCACATTTCTGAAGAGCTCCATCCTAGATGCTCACATTGAAATCTCTGACATCCATATATCTATCCAAGTATTAAATGCAGAAAACGAATGCTGGACTTCAGACATTAACAACGTGACACAAAGATTCCACTATATTCTATGGGACTTGGGAACATGCATTGATCCACATTCCTTCCAATCAAGCCCTATTTTAACACTGACAAAGAAAACAGAGGTCTTCATATGTCACATCTAGATTCCAATAGCCCCTTTTCTTTCCCCTCCCCATTTTTTACTTTTTTATTCTGCCCATGGTTAAACTTTGAGGTAATTTTATTTCCTCCATCTCTGAAACAGAGATGGTACTCTTTACTGAGTTTTCACAGTAATTATTTTACAGCACCTGGGAGAAGGAAAAAAATAAAGTCATGTTCTTGTGATAATATTAGCTCAATTTCTTGATGTTGGTACATGACTGAAAGTTCACCCACATTACATTAAACAAAAAATCACCACTAATGTTCCTCTTTGTAAAATAAAGAGCCCAAGTTTCTTCCAGTTGACATAGTTTTGTCAAAATCAATATGAAATTCCTGAACAAAAGAAATCATGTACATCATACAATATTTTATAAATTTCATTTCAGCAAGACAAAAGAGATTGATAACAGATCCATAAATCAGAATTTACACATGGCCAAGCAATTTTGATAGCTTTCGAGTTGCAGTTCCAATTGAGTATTTGAAACTGTGTTGACTTTACATATCCAGGCCAATCCTTATTGACAAGTTAATGATTATATTGTGCCAGAAACATCCCCAAAGTAGTGCATGCATAGTCAATATCAGCCTGTGTAATGAAAAAGCCACTGCATGGTTTTCAGATAACATCTATAAACTTACTTAAATACAAGATTAAAGAAATAAATATTTCAGAAGTATAGAGCTTATAGTCTTAATACCTTTGTCTTCCTTGGTCTAGGTTTGCCCCTGAAAAGCCAAGAGATGAGGATTGTGGGTTTTTTTCTTTAAATACATTATACAAACATATACTATACGATCTGTTACAAATTTTTTTTCATTTCCTCCATTAAAGACAGGATTACTCTCTACTTTTTCATGAGCCTACCTCAGCTAGCAATTTTTTATTTCTCTATTTTTAAATAAGGGCATGTTAACATTGCTGAGACCACACTGCTGCCACAAAAATATTCAACAAGAAAAATGAATCATAAATCAATTTTAAATGATTCAGCCACACTTGCTAGAAAGAAAACAACTATAAGGGCTGCACTGAAAGTAATGCCTATTTTATTATTGTTAACAGATAGCAGCAGAGAGGCAATCTGACAAAGTGGCGCCTGACACAGCAATGTGGATGAAGCAAAGTTGTTTAACTGACTTCCTCCATGTGGAAAAAAAGCACCCATTAACACTCATTGCTACTTCCTGAACATTTCTGGAGATGAAACAGTGGATGTGAGTACAGCGAGGTTGTGAGTGATGCATTTCAGCTGTGGCAAAAGCAATGTGAAAGTCAAGTCACATTCTGGACAGCCATGCTACCACAAAATGAAGTGCATCTCAGTCAGCTCATCCACGTGAATCAGCGCACTACGACCCGGGAACTGCGTAAAAAGCTGAGTAACTGCTTCAATGTGCTGGGAGCGATGGTGGCAACACTGGAATATTGCAAATTCTATGCCAAGTGTGTCCCATGAATGCTCACACAGGAATAGAAGAAACACCAAATGCAAATTTATCAGGACTTACTGAACCAATACAAGGGTTAAGGTAACAGTTTCCTAGATTATATCATTACCAGTGGCAAGATGTGCAGTCACCACTATGAGCTGGGCTTATTTCCATGGAAACTACAACAGATACATAAGATGCGTTACTTTCAGAGCAACCTACATGTTTCCTAAAACAATGAAATATTGACATGTATTTGTGTTATCAGAGTTCACTTTCTTACTGTTATGAGCCAAACACAAACAGAAGAATTTAGTTATAAAAGCCCATTTCTTCCGCTGTTTTGTCCTTCTTAGGAGCTTGTTGACAATATAACACAATGCAATTCCTCTGAAGAACATAATTTTGCAAGATGAAAACTGCTGAGTACATATGGTCTTATTCAAATCCTTCCTTTATTTAAATACTAAAGCACTATTCTCCACTGATCCATGCAACTGTTCACAGGATCCGAACAGTAAATACTCAAATAAGAGCGATTTACTTAATAATATCCATTAAATCTATTAAGTGAAATTGGTTTGCCATCAAATCAGTGTGATTAATGAATGTGCCAAAGTTTATCAGCAGGCAGTTTGGGTGCAAAGTCATAAAAACTGTTAATGGCAAGTAATGTGCTCCATTTCTCCACTCCAGAAATTCTATCATGGTAATAGCAGAAATTAAACAGCTACTGAGATTCTCTCACAAGGATTAGCTGCTATAGCCATTTTAAAACACAAAGGTCAAATCTCCCTTAGAGCCAAACCTTTAGAAACTAATTGGAGGCTTTTTTTCCCCTCCAACTATAGCCAATTAACATAAGCTACCTCTATTTTTCCCCTGTCTGTCAGAGGTACAGTTCTTGGATGTTTGCTTCTAGTTAATGTTATGAATTGTAATGATGATTTTTCTTAATTTTTTTTTAAGGGAATAGAAAATGGAAGCTGTGCTAGCTGAGAAGCAGACAATAACAAAAAAAAAAAAAAAAAAAAAAGTGCTATGGAGTAACAGACTAGAGATTTTTTTTTTTTTAAATATCCAGGAGGCATAATTTCATGATGTTGCATTATCAGGTGAAGACCTAGCTTTGCTAAAAGAAAGCTCAGCTGCTTCCTGGCAGTGTTGAACTACTCCACCTCAGGATGGCTATAGCCCAATGCACACAAGTTTTAGCATGAAACACCTGGTCTTCCATCATCCTACCAGCCAGCAGGTAGGGAATGAAAACACCACACACAACACCTGCTCACCTTGAGGCTATGGGTATTTTTAGCATAGAAAGTTAACAGCTACAGATTAAAAAACAATGCGTAAAACAATAAGCAGATCTGTGCTCCTGTAAAATAGTGGATCTTTGTGCTAAATCTGAACCACGGATCTAGAACTGGGGGACAGAGGAGTGTCCAGGTAAGATCTTTAAAACAAAAGAGCACACACACATTTCTTACATGCCAAGTAGCAGATACTCTTGAACACACCCAATACAACACTAGATTTTCTGACAACATAGGAATACCTGAGTAGGTATTCTCCACTCTGGAATTCCACACACTCTAGATAATTGTTCACTCTAAAAAAATGGTATATATATGATTCATCTTGACACATTAATCCATTATTGGCAGTGCAGCTTCAATGGCATGGACAAATAACCCACATAAAGTATTTTTGCAATGGCATGAGCAATTTTCACAAACTAATTTCATCAAGAGATACAGATAAAATGCATGCAGGCATCTCTGAACATTTAGGACACTTTATGAACAGACTTCCACATATTAATGTCCATGTATCATCTCATTACTTCTTTTCAGAAGCACTACTGTTCTCTTGACGTGGACAAATATTGTTTCTTCAACAGATGTAAACAAAGATTTGACCAGGAACAAGTAGGCTACTGCGGCTAGCTGAGAAAATCCTATTCTGACTTACCACCCATTATTAATTATACCTTACATATTAAATTCTGCTGACCTTTAAAAAAAAAAGACCAGAATCTTACTGTTATGTCAGTAATTATGCTTCCTTCTCCATTAAAGGCTCACACAGGGTGGCAGAAGAGCTACAATGGCTACGAACAAAGCAGAGATGATCTCTTGAGACGCGTCAGAATAGCCTTCTGAGATTTGCAGCTACATCACAAGTCCTGTAGCCATCTTGTCATCTTTATGACCGACATCCTTTCCTGGAGAAATCCCTGAAGAGCTTAAACTATTGATTCCTAAAATGTCTACTAGGGTAGTGATAGCTTCAAATTTCATGATATTGCATTATTTTATTCAGTCACAAAAAAAAAAAAAAAACAAAAAAAAAAAACAAAAAAAAAAAAACATGCAGAACTTTCTTGATTTCCAGTATTTCTTAAAAGGTTCTTACTTTTATTTGCCCTTCCTCGGTTACAGGAAAAAGCAGAAAATAATTCAAAAGCGGCTCAAGGGAGAAGATTAGGAAATTAAGAATCATTAAAGAGATTATTTTGGGTTTCTTGTTAATAACCTTAATCCTTGCCATGCTGATTGAGTTCTTCCCACATTCTTATTGAAAAGAAGTTTCGCATCAGCTTTTCCACATCTACTTGCAGTAATGCTCAAGTTCTCTGGTGCCTTGAGAAGGTAGCAGGAGCTAGGAAATGCTTCCCCAGAATGTGGAATCAAATTAGAGCCAGGAAGTTGGGGCAAGGCTCTTGAGTATGAGAAGCTGTTAGGTAAACAGTGATCATTCTTCAACCCCAGATCACATTTAAGGACAGAAGTCACTTACACACCTCTGCAGGGAGGGAAACTACCCCTTTCATTAGAAGTGATAACCTACTATAGGCCTTCTTCAGGCATTGCCGCAGTAGTTTGGAAACAGAAAATTGTGTGAAGTTTCTTAAATGTGCCAGTATTGGCCCCGATGCAGTGCCAAAGGCTACAGAAGGACACTACATAGAAATGAAAAGATTCTATTAAAATGCAGTTCTGGTGTTTCTACCACCAGCATCGCTACACAGAAGAGCTACACAATGCAGAGAAGTCATGAAACGCATGTACCGTGCCTCTACTTCAACTTAATGCCTTACAACTTATACTGATATTGCCTTGCACAAGAGATACAGGTGCACACAACAGCCTTGTCTAATAGTTGATGCCTTTGTCTATTACAGAAAAAAAATCTTTGCATTTCTGCTGGTATTTGTCCTGCTACCAGAACTATGTCAAAAAATTCAATAAAACTATGAATAATACTAATAAAAAATAAATACCTGTTTAACTGCATGTTGTACGTATTCTCTACCTTTGATTTCTCAAAGACTTGAGTTAGTTCTCATGAACATGGCTTGGAAAAGATTAGAAGAGAAAAGGTGAGAAGTATACTAATGAGTCTTCCTTTCTAGAGACAAAAATAGAGAACCTGAAAGAACAGAGAATAAAAAATTCTGAATATGTAATGGACAAAATATTTTATGCCAAGGCCAAGGTTCATCCATTTTCATTTGAATTTATTTATGCAGCATCACTTTGGGGTATGGTGCAACAGTCTTCTGAAATTGTCAAATTTGTCATGTCAACAGATGGGCTGTAAGAACAGAAGCACTGAACTGGGATTACGATGATTTGGTGTTGAACGAATCCACGTAACTGCTAGTTACAGCTAGAAGAGCTAGATACAAACTTAGATCATTATCCATCTATTATGAGTCATGCTGTTCATGCTGTTGCTTGTTCAGAAACATTACATCTCTGTGAGCTTTCCCTTGCTGTTGTGATTTCTTGACAAAATTACGCTGGACATTAGGTAGGAAAATTAATACTGGATGACCAGAAAAATAGATGCTCTCCCCTTTCGACATTTCAGCTATTACATTGAGTTACATTGCTTAAATCTAATCACAGCATGCTACCTTGTACCATGCTGTTACATCTGATGCAATAAATCACTAAATCATGCTAGATCAATCTACACACAGTAGCAGTAGTGCGACCTTCCTCCACTGGTTTGTGTTGCATTTAATTGATCCAGCATCAAACTAAGGCTGTAGCAGACTCCTCCAGTTCAAGTGTGCTGGAATTGTATTAATTTAGGGACATGGATTCATATCATCAAGACTTCATTAATTTGCCTTGGAACCAAGATTCTTAATCACTCCAGGAAAAGTAGAATGTAATTAGGTGTAATGGGCAACCTTGGGACACTTTCTGGCTCTCATGTTAATTACATCTGTATTAGGTTTGTCTTAAAGCTAAACTTAGCAAATGTATTCATATACATTCATTCATCCAAATACCAACTCACCCATAGAAAAGCATTCTTTTGCTGTGTGAGCGCATTCATGGCTGCTTGCGGATAGACACGAGTAGAAAGTTTTCCATACACCATGTTATTAATCTGTACTGCCAGCTCCTTCATCCACACAAACCCGAGTTCCCATACTTATATGAAGCATATGCTCATGCCCACAAAGCACTTCATTAGCTACTCTTTCCCTGTAAGGTTTGTGGAGGGTTTATGTTAGATGTAAAATGGTCACATTTATGTTGAAGTCTAGAAATCACCAATTATTAAGTGATCTAGAAAAGTGGTTACTTCACAGCAGGCTTAACCACTTATCACCTCACTACTTTGGACTGAAGCATAAAAAAAAAAAAAAAAAAAAAAAAAAACAAAACCCAACAACTCCACCAAACTGTGACAACAGCTTGCATAAGTAAACCTACAAAAACAGACAAAGTAATGAAATCATTATAGATGGCATTTAGGATTACTAATAAGGAAAATGACTCAAATGCTAATCTGTTACAGTAGTTCATTAATTAGATCTTCATCTTGTAGAGCACATTTTGCAAAAAATTCTGTACAGTTACATACAGTAATTTACACAAAGACTGCCTGTCACAACCCATTTGTTTGGCTCATAATTTTCTTCTCTGCTCTATCTTATTCACCTGTTAACTGTTGTAATAATTTCCAAGACAGAATCTCCTGCAGCTTTCACACATATATGCCTTGAGGTACACAGGAACTTCAAACTCTGGTCAATACAAATCCACTTCATTATATACAAAGCAAGGCAGTAAAATCTAATTACAGTCTTCCTGAAATCTGCTATTGTAAATCCCCCCTCCCAAATTACAAGCTAAATAAAAATCACAGCGCTCTCCATCCTGTTTAAGAGATAAGACAGATTCTAAGCTTTGGCTTACTTGAAGAGCATGCCTGCCCTTAAAAAGGAATAGGACAATTTAAACTGTCACATATCAATAGCATTCCTTACACTCACTTTCCCAGAGCTAACTTGAATTGTTATTTTTAGTTTTTCTTAACTCTCATAAGGTAAGGAACATGCTAGCCTCATCCACCACCAAGTTAGCATATCCATATCTCTGAACAGCCTTAAACCCAATTTCTGATCACACTCATCTATCTTTGAGCTGAAGCTATCAGTCAGGCACGCACCGTATCCATCCTTATCCATCCTTCAGTTGTCTTCTGTGCCCTAAGCTGTTAAAAAAAAAAATAAAAAAATTACAGCTTCCTCCTCCGGCAATTGCCAGTGGCAACAAACAATACTTGTTATTTTAGACTGCGTTTCTGGCTAAAAATGCAAGCTGTAACTATTCTTTGACAGTATTGGGAACTAACTTCAGACACTTTTAAGAAACTTTTGGTGAAAAAAAAAATTAATAACTGTATAGTTTTCAGAGCACTTTTGTGGCAGGTCTAGTAGTAAAATTTGAAATACATTTTAAACATGAGTGAGACTACTGGTAACTGTTCAAACTGTTCAACTCAACAAACTTCACTGGAAGAATGCCTCCATGGTTTGCACAACACTGTGCTCTACTGCTTCCTTTTCAAGAGTTACTTAATTGCAGACTGAAGAAGGATTTTGGTTCTCATTTGAGTTTGCCCAGTTCTGAATCCTACAAAGAAGGGAGAACCAAGTGGTATGATTCAAATACTCCTTCTCCCTAAAGCACAGGTGCAGCCAACTTAATCAAAGCATTCCTTTGTCACATTTACACCAAAAATGCTGCAGCTTACAATTGCACAGTAGAATGTCTGCAATGTATGCAACCATTCTTCTCTAAAATTATTTCTTAATCACATGCAGGTGGCAGGATCAGGAGGGGGCAAGGGAGGTAGTACTGCAGAAGTGACCTGTTACTCCAGTAACTCTGATTTTTCAAAGTACGACCATCTGCTTGTCTCCTCAGTCCTAACAAATCTATAACAATCTTGCAATTAAAATAATTCACAGTAAAAGTTGCAGTTTTATAATTGTTACTGAGAAATTCAGTTGGTTTTAATTCTATAGTCTCAAATAAAATACAGTTTTTCTCATCTCACCACTGAAGCATACTCACGTAAAATTGAACACAGTTTAAGCATACTAATATATGCATAAACATTTTGGACCAAGACAAGACAACTCAAATTCATTTGCTGTGCTAGATTATATGACACTGAGTCATGCAGTCCAGAATCCAGTTTCCTGCAAGGTCCAGAACTAGATGCTTCAGAGAAGATGGAGAAAGCCCCATAGCCATACGGGTAAGGAAATAAGCCAAACACAGGACTGAAGCAAAAGATTCAATTAGTTCTATCATTCTCCATCTTACATAGCTCAAGTTTTCATTAGCAAAAGCAACTCTTGACCAGCATTCACAGGCTGGGTCTTCGTTGGTTGCACATCTAGCTGGATATGCTGGAAACTTAAATCATGTTGTCTGGCTGTTCACCAGACTGTATTCCTCTTTCATAAACAATGACTCAAGCAGCTTTCCCAGAAAAGTGCTTTGCCTACACACACCACTTTTCCAACTCACAACGTTATCATCCATGTAATGTCACTGACATCTACAATTCTCATTTTGATGGCACAGGAACCCCCAAACGGTATTACAAGTGTCACTAGAGAGAGTTGAGTGTATTCCCAATTAAATCTTAAGATTGACAAAGATGCATGTACTGCTTGTTACAAAAATACATTAATCATCTAAATCTGTCATAGAATGATTCACGAGCAACTCATTTGCAGGCTATGCAAAAAGTGTCCCCATTCAGAGTTCCCTTCTAAATTTAGATTCCACAGTAGTTAAATTTAAAAGAAATATTAAGTTGGAGATAGGATGTGGTACATTATTCTTTTAGATAAAAATGAAAGGTTGTCTGGGGATTCTAATTAGTTCAATAAGCTATGAATGACTATTGCCAACTTTAAATACCAAGAACAATTTTGTGTCTCTGTTCCACTAATTAAGAAATACTTTCAGTTGTAGATTAGCTGAAGAGTCCTGTTAGCTGTAACTAATAAGCCTAAGCTAGTTTTGATGACAATTGGGTCTAGATAAACACATTAGAATTCAATTTCTGCCTTGGAAATGGTAAAGATTTGGCTTCACAGTCTTGCCTCCAGCAATGCTTTACATAACTGTTTTATGAAATGTCATCAGCTCATTCAGTGCCTGAGGTCCTACAGTGAGGGAAAGCCACAGTTCTATATATGTCACACATATTCTGACTACCTACCAAAATAATAGGAACATCATTAATTTGATTGACTGGATATGGATCAAGAAGTGTTAAAATGTTCTTCTTTTCAGGACTTGACCCTAACAAAAAAGTTTAAAGAACAACCTCAGATTCAAGTTTTCAGATGGACTTCCATTTTGCCATTGGATTGTGCTGCAATTTTTGCATAATCTTGCATTTACAACTGAATGCCAAAGAATTTGATTGCCCCTACAAAATCAGTGTATAGGGAAACTTTTTTCCCTCTTGTGTACGTGGACAAATTAAACATACCCATTCAACAAGTAAATTGCTTATAAAAGCAAAATTTTACTTAGAAATGGGTTGAGTGTGTGTGTGGGGGAAAATAGGTAACGATTAACTGCATTCTGATAACACCATGAAGCTACATAGAAATATCCTGATTACATATTGCCAACAGAGCGCAGGAAAAAAAAAAAAGAACAGGGAAATTGTATCTGAGGACAGAGCCAGAGAAGCCTGGCCTTTCATCTTCAGCAGAAAACTTTGTGATCTGAGAGTTCACCTTAGCAATCTTATTATCAGCTTACAGGCTAAAACGCACAGTGAAGTGGGGAGTGAGGGGAAGGAAAACAAGAACAAGGATGCATAAACCCTGCAGAACAAAACACCTTGTTCCACTAAGGTCTGTGGTATTACAGAAGGACAGTGACATTAAAAAAAAAAAAAACAAACAGCAAGATGACCAGCAGCAGTCCCTGCAGCAATTTGGTTGTGACAGCTTGGAGGTATGTGAGCAGTAAAGAAATTCTGCAAGTCACATCTGTTCCTTTGATTTTATATTAGGCATTTTCTAGTAGTAAGTGAAATGAATATGAAAGTCAATGCAAGTCGTATCAATCCCACGTTTGTTGTCTTGGAAAAATAAACTTTATACCAGGTCAGATGTCTAAATCAATTGAGAACAGAATTGAGAACTATGTCATGGAATGAAAAAAATAACTTATCTGAACCTGAGTAGTCCTTTCCAAATGCAGTTAATAAAACACAGTGGATAAAGCACATCTACACTCTCCTATCCAAACCACTTTTGACGGCAAGGTGCCTCATCAATCCAACAGAAAAATGCATGCAAACATCTGCTTATTTTCACTTTTTTTCCTTCCCTTTTCCATCATGAGGTAGTAGAAATAAGCATATCGGTATAGAGGAGGAAGGGGCAAACATTAATTTCTTCAAACTTCCTATCTGTGAAGCCACATAATTCATAAATCCAAGTGCTAAAAACACCAACTCTTACATTTTTCCTCCACTACTCTAACTGTGTGCTGCTACCACCACTCAGGAGTTTAAGCCAGAGTTCAACTTCTTCCCATCTCACAGCATGCGGGTCAAATCCTTTCCTGCTTCATGCTTTACCCAGCACTACCCCACCTGGACAGAAGGCCACACAAGACCCAACACACTGGAAAATCATGTACTGGTGGCATAGTAATTAAATACCATAAGCTATTCTTAAGACCAGAAAGAAGAAAAGCTGATCAGTGAGTATGCTATTATTATGCCTTTCCCAAGGTTGAAAGACAGACTATGGAAGATGATTAGAGAGAAGAATCAGTGGTGGAAACTGCACGGTATTAACAAGGCAGAGGTTTACAGAAGCACTAAATGGCCTTCAGCCCCCAGTTCAGCTGCACACTCCTGCCTATATCATCTGGTTTCAAAATGATAGAACTATATTTTAATATATGTACATAAGAAGATTTTAAAGGAGTGAACAGAAAACCCAGCTTCACAGGCAAACTGCCAGAATCCTATGCAATTAAGCTGCAACAAATATGAAAAAAAAGTAAAATAAAAATTAAACTAAGTGAGCTAAATTAACTAAAATTAGCACTGGGTCAGAGAAAAGTATCTCCATTGCCTAAGAGAATTGATGGATGCTGCAATTACAGGAGCCAAAAGAGGAATCTGTATTCCCCACTCCAAATCTTGCTTAACAAATAAATCACTCATGTTATCAAAAGCAGAGATACCTGTGCTTCCTTATTGGCTGATTTACAGGGGTGAGAGCAGATGGTGTTACAGGGAACTGAGCAGGATTCAAAATGTCACGTCATGTAGAATCATCAGGAAACTGAAGTGCTACTATTTCTGCCCCCACAGTACTTTTAGTGCTGTAAAACTCTCAGCATTCACTATTATTGCCTCCTGTCTGTTTTTGCAATGAGTCCCGAGCAATTTTCAGTCCTGAACTATGCATTCAATATTCTCCTTTTAAATATCTCTTTTGCTAGTCTGAGTGTCACAAGACAGGTCTAAAACCTTTTCAAATTTGTCTCCTTTCTAGGTCCTATATGCTAAACATAGGTACTCAACAATCACTAGATGAAACTTTAGGCTATTGCTTAAAGTTCTAGCCTCTTCTACAGAAATACATTCCTCAAAAGTAGCTCAGCTGCCTTTAAATTGCAGCCTTCTTCATTTAAATCTGGGATTATACATTTCTAGTACTGGATTGCCCTTCTTGATGCCAAGAGGTCTGCAACCAAGCTTGGTACATGTGAAAGCCCAAAGGCAAAGATTAATTAATTGGAAGCTGGTATCAAAATCTCCATTAATTTAAGGAAAGCAGCCCTCCAGCTGACTTGCTCAATTCATCCTTCAATGCCCACCTCATTCCAGTGTTCTTTGCTTGCAGGAGATCTTTGCAGGTTGGCTACTCAGTCACTTTCAATAATGTAGTGGAATGTGTGATACACTGTCTTATGCAACAGGAAGATTTGCTTAATCTGAAATTTATTCCTCCACACAACATTATCCAAAGGAAAGCTTATTATCTTAATTGAAAAAAGATAAAAGAACATAGGTGCTATTCTAATGTCTTCTATGCACCCCAAAAGATGAAGTTCAGTGGGTTATAGCGTCGAGCCTCCATTTATGTAATGCACTATTGAAGATAATTCCCAGTTATGTGAATTGTTTTGCAGGAATATAAATCCAGTTCTCATGAAAATTCACTCTGAATGCTAAAGCCATTCAAACCCACTCTAATATCAATACTGCTGAACACATTTCCTGTGCATGTCCCCTCTTCGCTTTTCTTTTTAAAACCCTAAGAGGTGCTTCTATATCAATATTAAATGAATTTGTTTGCTGCCTAGAGGCCAAATTAAATGTATTTTTATACTCAGCACTCACATAACAGAGAAATAAGAATAAATGAGAACCATTAATTAAATCTCAGAGGGAATTACATTGCTGCAAACAGAAGAGTCATTTTTCCCCTTAACTCGTGTTTTATGCTAAATGCATCATACTTGCTATTCAAGACCAGGTTTGTTTTTCCAGCTCACACTTAATTTGTGATCAGACTGCACACTAAGTCTGACTCTCTCCATTCAAACCTAAATACAAGTTCTTTGAGTCATGGGTATGCCCATACTGTAAGTGTGTTCACAGCCTGTGCTTTAGGGCATGTGGCTTCATAAAGGTCAATAGCTCCAACATTGAAGTCATCTTCAGATCTCATCCTAAAAAGACCATTTCCTTGCTAGCTTGCCTTCACATTTCAAGGTGGCTGTAATGAGCAAGGCTTCCCAAGTTTAAGATGTTAGGAAGGTGAATTTTGCTGAAATATAAAAAAAAGTTTTGCTTTTTGTCTCCATTTAGGTATCTCTCCCTACGTAGTTTCCCCACCCACTCACTCCAAAAGCAGATCAGTGAGAGCATCCTAAACCTGTAAAAACTACATCTTGTATGAAACAGTCTTTTTTTCCACCCCCAAATAGAGATACATCCATAAAATCTTCCAAGCACATCTACTCCCCTTATTTTATTATGTTATACATATGATAGCCTTTCTAATCATGCAACACTTCTATAACTAATGAATTAGGACAGGCTATTTGAAACCAGAAATCAGATATCCTGAAAAGCACAGAAAAAAAGCCAACACAAATTCTGAAAAGTGTCTTGGGGCAGCAGACCTGTTCTAGCTTCCCTTGCCAGTTAACCCTTTATAATCAACCCCCTCCTCACCACAGAAGCTTGGCATTGCTGTGACCTCTCCAACCATCTGAGAGAATTACAGCTCTCTACAATCTTTGCATCCTTGCTTTGCATCATGCAGGGATTACTCATAGACAGCAGTTAAAGACAATCTTTCCCCCATGGGCATTCTCAGCCCATTTAATACTCCTAATCCCTGAAAGTCTCAAGTCTGGCTCAAATCAAATAAGAAAGGATCTTTAATAAAGAGAGGATCCAAGATCTCTATTCTCAAATTTAAGAAACCAGCAGAGAGAATACAATCCTCGCATGTTTTTAATCCCAGAGATGGCCTGGCAGTTCTTGTGAGTGCCCCAACAGCTGCACAGATGTTATTTCTGGGTTGTACTTCCATCCAAGCAAGTAGTTAAACAGTACAATTCTATCCTCCAAAGCAAAGAAGTTTCAAAGCCAAGATCCAACAGCTGACAGCCCAAACAGGATGAAAGAAAATCTTACACTGAATACACAGCAGAAAGAGACTTCATAGTTTTACAGAGTCAAGAACTGACAGTTATAAAACAGTCTCTATCCTCTGGAAAATAGTAAGCTGGATGTGTGACCAGCAAAGCAAAGAACCTAAATCATATATGCTCCCAGCTAGACCTAGAGATAGAGCTCTCTTTCTGTATACACACACACCAAAGTTAGAAAATTCTATTGTCTGGTGTAACATTTTGCGTATGTGTGTACATAAGTGTATGTTATGGCTAATCTCAGAAGTTTTCCCGTAAATCAGATGCTTAGTTTGTCATCTTGCAAGCACAAATCAATTCTTTTTCTGCTTTCTACTGCTTCAGGAACTCCAATATGTGAATTTACATGTTTGTCTTCACCGCTCCTTACATCGAGCAGTTCTGTAATTCACACTTCAATTTGCATGAAAAAATACTTCCTTAGCTTTAAGCATTTTTCTACCTGGTTCTTAAGTTCTAGTTACCATCTGTGCTTTCAGAGGCAACTATAACTTACATATATGCAATCCATAACTCTAGTAGGAATACCTTTAATCACATATGGAAGTCATTCCTCTTTTCCATCTCAGATGTTCCTCTCCTCTTTTCTAGCTTTGCCTTGAGAAGCAGAACAAGGTGCTGTATGTTGCATTTGAACGTATGCGTATCAGATGAGTGATTCACGAAGAGGCTTTTTTGTTATTCATGTTTTACTAATGAATGTATAAGACTGCATTTAGTTTTGACTACCAAGAAGATAAAGAATGAAGTTTTCAGAGAATTACCAGGAATTCAAATCTTTCACCCTGTGTATAAATTTCATCATTACATGGGGATTAATGGGGCTTTTTTCCCTCCTGCAGTGCATTAAGTCTACATTTACCCCTAGGTTCTACAGTGAAGTCGTTCAATACTGTGAGATCTGCCTTGTAAATGATTTCTATAACTTGTATTTCAGTGGAGGACAAAGGGCCATTGATTGTCCTAAATAAGCTTTCCTTCTTACAATTACTCTGCTGTAATGAAAGAATAAGTCATAGCACACAAGGACAAATAACCTTCCATAGTAGTGTCCATATCACAGCCTTTGAAGTCTGATGAAAACATTATTTCACACGATGACATCAGTTCTGTCAATACTTCATTGGACAAAAAGAAAATGATGTCTGCCAATCACAGCTTGAAAAAAAAAAACAAAAACAATAATATATTCCCCAAGTCCTCTTTCGCTAGATTACACCAATAATACATACTGTCAATTGTCGACACTTTAAGGGCTGTACAATTTAAGAAAAAAAGAGCAGCCATTAAATAGGCTGGTCTATTAATTTCTAATAACACAAAGAGGGAATACCATCTCCACCAAGTAACCACATAGAATGGTCATTTACTTTTTCAAGTGTACAGAAAGCATACAGTTACACAAAAGTAACTGTTAACTCCTAGTAACTTATTTACTTCAAAGTTATTCCTGTAGACTCTGGTTGGTTTTATACTCACTAACGTGATTCCACGGGATTTTTCAACATGGATGCTGTTTTACATCAGCTCCAATAACAGTGCACAAGAGTTGCTTTTGTCAGACAGCAATCCACACTTTCTCACTAAGAGATCATAGAAAATGGTATTGAAATCTTTTGGTGAGATTGCACTGCAGGCAGCAGTTATACTTTCAGTTGCAGTGCAGCCTGTCAGTCAGTGGCATTATCAGTTACTGCGCCATAGATCAAAGGTGGGTTTTCAAGAGTTCACCCCTGCCCTAAGCCCAAAGCAGTTTTACAGTCAGTGTAAATGGAACTTGGCATTACTTCACTGTCGGTTTGAATGAGAGTAGCATTAGGCCAGTGGTAAGTCAAGCAGTGGTAAAAATATGAGCTGGCTGCAATTGAGCACAGTACAGAAAAGAGTAGATACAGAGGCATGGAGTCTAATTAAAGACTAGAGTACTTAAGCCTCATTTGCTTTCCTACAATTATTTCATTCTCTTAGAAGTCACTGTATTTCTTTTATTTTTATTGCATTTATTTAAATTTCAGATATTTTTTCCAAGCCAAGAAAGCTGCCACTTGCATGTTGAAAACGTTGAAATGAGATGCAGTTGAAATCTGTTTCTTAAAGCTTCTTTCAGAGAAAAAAAAATGGATCAAGTCAGCCCTTTCCCACACAGTTCCAGTTTTGACAAATTGGCACTTATAGCTGAAGTATGTTCTCCCAAAACATCCTGTTCAGCTCTATTTAAATACACAGCAAATATGAACAGTGAAGCTACGTGCTGCAGCATATTTCATCTGGGGCCCAAATCACCAAATACTGAACATGGTTACAGGAACCTTATTCAATAAAGACCCCAAAGAAAAGCAGAGAGCAAATTCTTTTTCAGACTTGAAGACAGATCGCTCAAAGAAAGTACCTGTGTTGCAAACAGAATCATTTTCACATCGTTACTTCTCACACAGAGGTGTTCAGAATACCCCAGTGCTATTTCAAGTACGAGTAGGGAGAAATGATGTGTTTTAAAACTTGATAGTGTGAAGCTCTCTGGAGCCCAAATGCAGTCAGTTTAGAATGGTGCTACACAACAGATGGGACAACAATTACGTTCACTTTTTACAGCCAATCTAGACCTCACTACATGTTGCACAAAATACTCATTTTTAACACAGGACTGGCTACTATACCTTAAATTTTTGGATGCAAGTTCTTTTCCAGCATCCAATATGGCAGATTGTTACAAACTAATTATATCCAGAAGACTTCACTAGTCTAATTAATGAATATTGAATAGACTGGAATTTTAATAATAATAATAATGTTAATGCTTGAAAATTAAAAAAGTATTAGAGAACCTCATTCAGTTTCGTACATCTTCACTAGTTTGCTGAACATCATTTAGTTTAATAACCACTTTATAAAGGAGATCATTCATTTTACAAATCTATTTAATCGCTATACCAAATGATATGATCAAAGTACTCTAACAGGCATTTTGCATTGATGAAAAGACCTAGAATTAAATCAAGGAGACAATAAGAAATGCAGAGCTTAAGTGTACAATTTAAACATTAATTTTTTTTAATAATACAAGTGACCAATTATGTGGCTAACAATGGGAAATAGCTGTTCTTCATTTGTTGCTAAATCTTTTATCTGAGATTCTCAGACGCACCTCAGAATTAAAAAAACACTAGGCAGCCCTCATCACAGTCATTACAGTAATCAATTACAAAGAAAGGCCATGTAAAATCTAAGCTGTAGTTGTAGCTGACCATGGACAGGTTTGCACCACTTTAAAATCTGGCAACATTTTTTTTTTTTTTTCCCCTTAGAGATTAACAGGAAAAAGCAATCAACAGAAAAATCCAAGTCACACACTTCAGCTGCAGAGATATGATGTCAGGCTATAATCAACTGAACAAATATGCAAATTGAGAAGATGGCCTTCTTTTATATTAATACTGAATAACAAGCTTCACTGAACATGTATGCTAATTGCTCAGCCCCTGTACAATGGTTAGGTGTCAAATCAATACATGTTCAAGTCAGATCTTTATGTCCAACTGAGACCAATTCAGGGACCCCATCTTTATCTCTAGAATTTAGATTGCCCAGAAAGAAGGAGGAATAGGAAATCAACAATGTAAGAAGAATGGGCACAGAAATAGCCTCAGAGAAACTGTAAAACATCATTGCAGTAAGACTTAAACAGTCACTTCTTATTCACCTCTAGACTGCTTCTCAGAGCCCTCCCACTGCTCTGCCCTGCTCTCTCTCAGATTACCATTCCCCCATTTTTCTTAGAGTTTAAACAACAGGATGACATCCCAGACACTTGCAGAACTTCTCCATATCTGAAAAGCACTATTAATCTACAACTGCAAGCAATTGATTCATGACTTATCACAAAGGCCAAAGAAAGAAAATGAGATGAGAAGCAACGATATACTGCGCTGACCTCTAGTTCAAATGATGAGTTCACAGGAAAATTCAGATACTAGCAGGTGATTGTGTTGATAGAACTCAAGTAACCTAGTCGGCTGGTAACAATGACAGCAATGAGAATATATGACAGTACTTGTGGAGAGAAAGAGAAAGTTATCCGACTTCATAATTATTATGAAAATTCCCCCCCCCAAACACTTTTTCACCAGGTTTAGGGTCTATAATCACTATGAGATTTCCCATAAACTCAACCATGTGAGCCAAGATACACTACTGCCATCATATGTCTTCCTTCGGGTATCTTTCCAGGGCAGCCAATTACAGGCCTGCCAAGTCTAAATTTCCAGAAGACACATGCCTTGTTTTGTGAGGGTTATGATCCCAGAACCAACTCAAGAAGGATTTTGGAAAATGGCACAGTAACAGAAGTACAGTACTGCCACCAGTGAAACCCAGTGGCATAACTCACTGATAAGAACAGACTAGACAAAACACTACTAGATACAGTATAGGGAAAAGTAAAATGTTTTTAAAACATATTTAGCAACTGGACAAATGTTTTGGGAGGAAGAGCAAAAGCACTGGTAGCTGGTACTTCCAACTAGCTGGCCGAGTCATTTATTTGTCAATGCCTCTGCTATCACTTCAGAAATAAAACTTAGTTCAGCTATGCTAGAACTCAAAAACACCAATGGACTGCTGGCATACTTGTGTCTGCACAGAGTTATTTAAAGCATTGTGATCCAGTAAGGGCAGCTCAGACAAACCAGAGTTTCTCAGTTCCAACAGTCAATATCAGCAGCTTATTAGATCCCTTCATGCCCTGGCATAACTTCCATAAGTGCAGGTGCTCTCTTCACCCCTGTGTACAATTGTATTATTCCAGCATGTGCAAAGCAGGACCCAGGCGAAAAGGAGCCAAACAGATAGTGTCTCCAATAATCTGAATGTTGGGAAGCAATCTGCATTGCCATTTAACCTGACACAAAGCTCATGACACTCATTTTCATATTTGCTGTTCTTTGCACATTTTTGCCAATTTTGAATAGTGCAACAAATTCTTCACTTTAGTGTTGTCTGCATGATTGGTCAGGCAAGCTGCATAACATCCTTTGAATCCACTGCAGCACTGAATTGTTCTCCTGATTCACGGGTGCTAGGAATTCAGACACAATTATTAGTAGGAATGATAATACACGCAGTGTTGAAATTCACATTTAAATTATTTATACCACAACTGGTTGGGAAATTTACCAGATAGACTATTCATTATTATTATGTTGGCTCTAATTTTTTTTTTTCTGTGACTTATGTACACCTGAGAACAGCTTGTACGTCACTGGGACAGAGAACACCAAACCAGCACTATATATATTTCACGTGTCAAGATACTGCAAGAGAGGTTTACACCATTTCTTCCATGATATAGGAGCGCATACCTAAAAAACAGTCTGGGTTTAATATCACCATTAATAAATGCTTTTTTACATAGGTTACAAACCAGAATGAATTAATGCACATTGCAGACTCTCTTTCAATAGAGTCAAAGGTATCAAAGAGGCTATAAAACATAACAATGTAAACAGTGATATTCATGAGAGGAAATATCTGCCTGAATGTGTAATTCACCCATTTTATTAGTTTCCCTATGCCTGTAAAGTAAGTTTGACCTTGTTTTAGCCCTCACATTATGGTAAGCTTGTGTTTGATCAATCATCCCTTTTATATGAATAATTTAGTTCCAGTAATAGCACATTAGTCTGAAAAATATGACAGTAGGGATGTCTCTCTATACTTTAGTATCACAATAATGTTATAAGAGTGAGGTTATTTCCACCTGACAACATTTTCAGAAGTAGCAAAAGAAAGCAATATATCAAAATTCTTTTTTGTTCCTCCCCCCAAAATGCATTCATTTTGAAGACAAAAATATACAAGCTTTAAGAATTTCTCTTCCCCTTCCCCCTCTCCACCCCCCTCCCCTAATGAACAGAAGAAATGGGTGAACCAGCAGTATTCTAGTTTCCTGGACAACTAGAAAACAATGAAACAAGAAGAAATAGTTTTGGATCAACCTGACTCAAACAGCACTCAATCCAGATTAAAATACTACAAAGCCCTTCTCATCAATTTGGACTGGATGACCTTTAAAGGTCCCTTTCAACTCAAACAATTACATTTTAAAAAGCCAAGATATTTAGAAGATACTTTTCATTAAAAGGAAAATGAATAAGGCAAGGGATACGATCTTTTTGTTATGATTCTCTAAAGAATAAAATTTTTCAGTTCACTCGCACATCCACTCAACACTCACGAATACTGCCCAAGATCAGCAAACAGGATGACATTTCAGTGGCCATTACATTAATTTCTTTTTCACCCACAGGGTTTCCATTCCAAACAAACTGCCTCATCAATTGCTTTGAAAAAGTCGTGCTGTCATTCAGCAAGCTCATTTGGCCTCACTTCATCCAGTCTGTACTAGAATTTGCAAAGGTGCCTGGAAGATGTAGCTCTGGCTCAGCATCAACAAAGCATCCTGCCCTTCACAGCTTTGGTGCAACAGCATACAGCACTATTTAGCACAGCACACAAACAAAGATTCATATCTACCTATGGCACACCCCCTTAAATTGCAGACACAGAAACGTCAATATAACTTAGACTTAGTTGAGGATGCTTAGTAACTTCAAAGCATAGTTTAGAATCATTTCTCGAGCTCAGATTGCAACAGCAGATAGGAAAGTTGAAAAAGAATATGAATACGTGTTTCAAGAAAAGCAAGACAAGAAAAATGGAATTAAACAAATAGCAGTATAGTAAACACATGAAGTCTGGAGTAGTTAACCTAGCCTTTGGAAATAACAGGCTCTTCCAGTGAATAACTGTATTTCATCAAGGACAGGAAGCAGGTACTGCAGGAACACACAAAAAAAATCTTCTAAATACATTCACCACTGATCACACTAGGGAAAAAAATATGAGAATCAGTCAAGCAAAGTGTTCATACACAGATCTGTTCTTCCACAATAAATGCCTAGACAACCTAATGTACTGCTAGCACTGCATTACCAATAATCTCACATAAAAACCAAAGGATTCCTTTTACCTGTGACTCTAGAAGCACAAACACAGAACTGCCTAGAGACTAAACTGAAAATCCACAAGGCTTCTTTTTCAGTGCTGCCAGACAGGCTTTCCACCAGCCTGGCACAGCTGGTGTACCTTTGAAATGCCCCTTCACATCTCCTCCACCTACCTCCCCTGCCTGCTTTTCCTTAAGACTTTATATTCATGCACTGCAGCACTCCAAGTGCATGAATAGGCCCAATAACTCCGCTATTCCAGTGATGCAGTTAGTTCATCACTTGCTAGGTTTTGTACAGTCATGTATGCACGTTTAAGCCAAGCTGTTTTCCACCCAGTTTTATTTTTTCTGGGGTCTTTCCCATTCCCATAAAACCCTGCACCATTCATTTTCTATTTCTGTCCACTAACTACCTTAGCAGTGATGCAACACGATGGAAAGTGCAACGAGACAACTGAGCAGCAAGATCACAGACTGCAGCAAATAAGGATCTACAGCAGATAAGACAGCAATGGACATAAAAATAAGAGAAAGAAGCTACTTACCTTTGGAAGGCCCATAAAGTTCACAGGTTGGCAGAAATCTCTAGAAGAAAAACCCCCACGTCCTCTGCCAACTCTTAAATGAGGTCTGGGAAGGGGTTGATCCTGGCTCCACACCCTTCATTACTCCGATGCTTTGCTTGCACCTGAGCTCCCCTGGTTGGCCCCGCCTTCCTACCAGGTGTTCAATTACTGTTCCAAGCTGTGACTCAGCATTTCCACCACAGGTGGTCTGCAATCTCCCTATCATCCCTCCTACTTGCAAGCTCCCTTCACCAGGCTGGCAGTCAGCTAACATAGGTGTTCTTGTTCCTCCTTTTCCAAGTAGATCCCATCTGTCCTTAGTAGCCTTTGGTTCTCAGGGAAGGCTGTAAAACAGCTGTAAAAGCCAAATCCCAATCAGCAACACAGCTAGCACAGCTCAGTACTGACCAGTGTAACCCACCAGCTCCTTCTCCAAGCCTTTCTCCCTCATGAAGAAATCAAAGATCGCCCTCACAGCTCCAGGCCTACCAGGCCCTTCTGCTGACTGACAGGGATAAATGGAAGGGGTTAGAGCCCCAGATCTGGGCAAATCCCAGCAATATCTTTACAGCATCCTGGCCTTGGGCTCCAGCAAGCACCTTGGGGAGTAGGCTGGGACTTCTGTGCCTCACGGTGGACTGCCCACCCTTCTCTGTGCCCAGCCAATGCAGATGTGCTGGGGCAACTCCCTCTGCTGCCTCCCAGATAGCTTTCACCCCTCAGCAGCTACCAGGCAGACCTGGCTCTCATCTGCAGCTGCAGTTCTGCAAGAAAACGAGCCGTGTCTCACAAGGCCTGTCACAAGCCTGCAGCCTCCTCCATCTTGGGCGTCTCCATCCCAAACACGCACACCAGCTGAAGGCTCAGGCACCTGCCTCCAGAAAAATCCTCCCTCAGTGTCCCTCTGCCTCCCACAGCCACACAGTCCGGTCACTGACATCTTACCCAGGGCATGGAAGTCATGGCCTCAACCTGCCCCAACCCAGGGCAGGGTGCCCGCATCCTGACCTAGGTTAGATAGTTAGATATTTACATTTAAATTTAGATACTTACTACATTCAGTTAGATATTTATTAAGTTTTGCAAAACCAACACTGAACTGGTCCAGACATTTATATTGATACAGATATTCCTCATTTATCTAGATCAAACCTTGCTATGTCGATTTGTAAACTTAATTAACTGTAGTCTCAATGAGAGCCAAGATTAGGAGCATCATGATTAATTAGATCCTTTTAGGTAATGCAATTGTTGAATTAGCTAAATAAAAATATGGTGGGGAAGCTGGCAAGATAATGCTCCATTGATGGATGTAGGTTCATCCTGCAAAAGCAGATGCAAGAAGCATTATGCATTAGCACAATAGAAATAGCCACAGCATTTATCATTGCAAGTATTTAAGGTATATGCAACTCTTTTCTACAGAAAGGCATATCTAGTCTAATGATACCTCATTCTAGAAAAAAAGAAGCTTGAACCTCTCCATATTATGTCAGAATTTTAAAGTAATCTTTAACCTCAGATAAGGGTTCAGGGACCAGTCCTATTAGCCTATATTTGTGAGATGAGTTATTACACAGGTGAAGAGAATTCACTATCTTTTGCTCCTGTGTTTTTGAATTATGCCTTTCATTATAGCGTTTAACCAGTATTGCCCAGTAATTATTGTTGTAATATTTTAGAGTTATGTGATTGAAGGTTTTTACCATTTTGATCACTGGAAAGAACTCTGGGAGTAACACAGTAACCATAACAGCAGAAGCCCTACCAGATCCTTCCTTTCAGTTCAGAAATGTACCAGTGCAGATTTATGTGACATGATGACTGATATGCCAGGTTCTACAATGTGTCTTTTCAAGTTAAAGTCTCCATCTTTTGCAAGCTTTTACTGTAATAGAATTTGACTCTGCTTGGAAGGCATTTTAAAAGCACAGAATATTACATGTTTACAAGAAATGTTGCAACACGAAGATCCAAATTGTTTTGACGTTTTAGAACTCTGGT
Organism: Lagopus leucura; assembly: GCF_019238085.1. Classification (NCBI taxonomy): domain Eukaryota; kingdom Metazoa; phylum Chordata; class Aves; order Galliformes; family Phasianidae; genus Lagopus; species Lagopus leucura. The sequence goes on along the minus strand of NW_024962257.1, from coordinate 9,331,244 downwards.
TTACCCAAGTCAAGAATAAACTTCTAAAGCTGAAGTAGTTCAGAAGGATTTAATCAAGCTGTTGTACATGTTAACATTTAGGAACAATATTTTATTGGCAAATTGGATGGAGAAAATTTCTTTAGGTCAGCAAGTAATTGGTAAGAGCCTAATAGATTTAACATTGCTCTCAGTCTATCCTAGTTCCACAAAGACCTTGCAGGCATCATCTTTCATTTGTCCACATTTTTCTTTCCACTCTTTCTTTTCCAATAGTTAACTGGGGCCAAAAGTCTGTTTGATATGGGCACAATTAAACTGTTTGTCTTCTAAGAAAATAAGACTTCCATCTAACTCAAGTTTTCTGGATAGTAAATATAATATAAAGCAAAAAAGTTTATTGCTTTCCAGAAAAATAAGGTAAGTTTTATCTCCTGCATTATTTCCCTGGTTTCCATCACAGCTCTTTAGATAAGACAATTGTGCAGATGGGTATTTCTCATCAGGTTCATTCACTACGGTAACTTGTCACTTCATTAAAGAAAATCATAGCACACATTTTTGCTCTTATTCAATAACATCATCATATGAGTTACACGATGATAAGATGACAAGATCCAGATGCTGGGGCTACTCCTTGTCCCAGGCATTGTTCTTTTCACTAAGAAGTAGTGAAAGTTTCTGACATTGTTGATGTAGCATGACTAATCCCAGTAATTTAGCAGTGTTTATTTGTTCCCTACAAGCATTTAAATCTGCAATAAATGCTAACAACATCTGCAACATGACTGTATAGGTATATTCTAAAATTAGTGGGCTTAAAAACCAGCAAAATGGATAGGGAAAAAAATGAAGACAATTTCAAACTTTTAAGTATTCAAAGTTGCATGGCTTTTCTTGGAAAAAAAAAAAATATATATATATATATATATATATATGCTGCCTATTTTCTTTTATTCTTACTACAAAAACACAACTGCAACTGAGGAATTGAAAAGCTCAGTCATTTGCAATAAGTCACAACTAAATGAAGGCTGCCAGATTCAATTAACATATCTGTTTAGTGCAGACACTGCTCTGTCAAACTGAAGGGAGAACACTTTTTTGTTTTTAATTTATTTCTTGAACAGGTCCTGTGAATATATTGTTTCTGACTTGTGAAAAAGGTAAAATAACTAAGATTTGTCATGCATTTCCAGAAGCCTCAAAACTATAGCTGATTAGAAATTAAAAAAAACATTGAGTTGATGTATTTTGCACAGGCACACAAGTGTTTTATTATTCCAGCTTTGGTAAACGTATTTTATTTTATTTTATTTTATTTTATAAAGTTGTTACTTTCGATCTAAGGGTGGTGAGGAAGAGTGGGGAAAGGGTTTTAAAAAAAAATAATAATAAAGAAAAATGCATCTGTGGTTAAAAAAAAAAAATTGTGGTGTACTTGAAATACAAGACTAGCTCTTAAAGGTGACCATTTGAGTCATCCAAAATCTGCTGTTCTCATATACCAACTTAATATCTACAGGCAGTTTGAACATACGGGGTGGGGGGAGAGGAATGAGGAAGGAAACACCCAGACCCTCACTTTCCTAGCCTTTTTTGTATTAAGTTTTACAAAACCTTAAGAATACCACATAAAGAGAATAGAAATTGCCAAACAAGCCCCAGCTTACTGAAAAAGAGAGCGTGCACACAGCTCACTCCATCAAGCATTTGGTTCTATATTCAGTTATGCATCAACAAGATAAAAATGAGTAAGAGAACAATAAATCCTCCTTCACAAAGGAATGTGGAAGAACTCTAAAGTGGCAACAAACCCAGCAGCTCCTCATACTTTTATTTCTTTCAATGGAGGCTGAACTGCTAAGGCAGGCACACACCTATCCTAATGAGAATAGCTGATAGTCATTTAGCACAACTTCAGAAAACTTGGTACAACCCCTGTCCCTGAAGCACAACCCCCCTCACCAAGTGGCTACAGTCTCTATTTGTTGTTCTTTGTTTATTTGTAACTGAAGGCATAGTAAGAGCTGTACCTGACAGCATTATTCTGTTTCCACCCTTTAGCAAGGAACATGATAGCATTTCAGTAACACTTACTCTGTCACATCCCCTTCCCCACAGATTCCACTGCTTTCTGCTTGCCCTGCAAATAAGCATTCTGACTCACTGTACATAAGCATTGTGTCTCCCAGCTAATGGTCAGACTCCAAAGCTGACAGCCAATTAACCATTTTTGGCTGCTCATGGAGAACGTGTCTTCTGCCAACATCTGAGCCCAGTCCATGAAAATCAGTTCTAGCTAAGCACAGATGTTTTCCTGATTGCTTTCTGCAATGAACATAGTTGCCTCTGTGCATTTCCCAAATGTGACCTGGCGTTTCTATGTGAAAATGCATTTCATAAGAAGGGAACCACCACGAGTTGCAAAACTTCAATGTGTATGTATTGACTACCCAAAGAGAATATGGAAAAAAAATCATCAAGAAATAAAAATTTTTAAAAACTTTAAGATCATCCTACAATGCTGGTTGATAATTTGTTAAACATTAGAAACTTTTGGTACATGGACCTCAAATACATTAGCCCTAAGGAATCTGTTAATATTTATAATACCCTTTCTCATTAAGAAACATAAACAATTCTGAACATTTTGATATTACCCTGTCACAGTTGGGAAGATATTTTCACATTAACTATTCAAATTTTACGGCACTATCTGCGCTATTTTCTGCTTTGCAACAACAGAATTAAAGGACTAAAGGAAAAATTATTCTCTCCCATAGAGCTGAATTCCTGACTTAACTTAAGGGCTCTGGTGTTACACATTCATGGAAGAATGATAAAAATCTTTAATAAGTCCATGGAAGTACGCCCTGAAGGAATGAAACTTAGAAGACATGAATAGGTCATCTGAGGGAATTTGCATTTGAAATTGAAGAAATGTTGATAGCTGCAAAGGATTAGTGACTACACATATTATCCAGTGATGTATTCACACAAAATACTTGGCCTTGGGAACCAAGCAGCCTCAGGAAGCACTTTATTATTTTCCAAATCTTTCTTTAGCCATTTAACCACACAGTCTTAGCTGTGCGGACTGAAATGCCCCCCTCCCTCCCCCCCCTCTCACTCACCTTTCACATGGGGCTAGCAGACTCCTCTCAGAAAAAGGTGTAGTACTGGGTTTTAGTTTCCAAGTTCAACCTAAGCTGTATAATATTTTCAAAAAAATTAGATGCTGGTTGCATCTGGATCAGATAATATGCCTATACTGATATACGCTCACATGCATTTTTTAACGTTCAGTTTATTTTCTATTGTCTGAGAAAACACCACCAGTAATTTCACCATTTTTGGAAAAACGTTTAGAAAATGAGAAAGCAAAATTTCTCCTATTAAAAAAAAAAAGAAAACTTAGTATTAACCATTAGTAAAGTATGGAGGTAAGACCCTGCACTCACTACCTTCACACAGCATATGAATATATAAGTGGATACACATGAAGGCGTGACAAAAATGACTGGAAATTTGAACAGTCCTTCATTTTTTAATCCTGCTGTGCCTAGTCACATGCAGTGATGCACTGCTGTGTTATTACATAACGACTAACCAAAATCAATAAGCTTTCCACTTTTTATTTTAATCTATAACTGCTGGGATAACCATGAGGCAACACCACCACTAACCAAACATGCTACATGTGCTTCACACACATTAGAGCCATTTTCAGGCTTACAGATATCTAGCAAATGGCTCCATATGAAGCTACCAACATCTTGATGAACAGCAAGCTATTTAAGTACATTGTGCATTCAGAAAGTAAGAGGCATGTAAGGATGTGGCACTCACCTCTGTCATGAGCCCATTTAGCTCCACCTCTGGTCTGCTCCAGTGGCTGTATACACATATATTGATTCACTTGCAGCATCAAGTGCTTCATTCACAGTGTCTGGTATATACTGAAGTAAATCTATGACAAACTCGTCAGTTTATAAGAATTCAGTCTGTTTTCTGAGCCTGACCACAGCATGGAGGATGCTTCATATAAACTGAATGTGCAGCTGTTGGTAGAAGATCCATCTACTTCCATCATATTTGATGTCTCCTCGGCCTTGGCATGTATACAGGAGCCATAAATATCTCGTATGCAGCTCAGGTGTAGTATAGGAAATTCCTTCTCTTATTGAGGTTTCAGCAATCAGAAGCGCTGGTGCCAAAGAAACCCACTCCATTTAATTTAATTTGCGAGAAACAAATGCTATTTATGAGAAATGTCTCTTCCTAGAATAAAGTAAATTTATGACAGGGATGGAGGCCAAGTCTACTAAGGCCTTGCTATCCAGATCTGCCATCACAGTTCAGTGTACCATGGAGTAGTCAGAAGCATTTCCATTTTGCAGGATTTTATATTTGAGCTGATTAAACTTCATGCCAGACAGCAAAAATACATATCAGTATGAGAAATTATTCAAAGAAAATTTAAACTTTAAATGATATCTGTTTTATCACTGAGTCTTTTGTTGGGGAATGTTGATAGATATAAGTAATTGTCACACAGAGAATTCAAAATCAAGTTTATAGTTGGTAATTATATTGCCTGGCACTTACAAGTAACAGAGAATTCAACAGATATCTAGTTAAAACATAATTAAAGTAATACTCACATTTAAACACCATTACTATTAGTTTTTAATGCAAATATCAGCAGATATCAGTGAATGACTGACTGCTGCAGAGAAGTTAATAGTGCAACATGAAGAACAGGTGCAGTGACCAAAAATTATTTTCACAGTGCAAAAAACAAAAGCTTCAACTGAGAAAAAAAAAAAGCATATTTTGACATGCAGAACATGTGGGAGCCAAGTGAACAGATACAACTCACTGGATCAAGGGAGTTCATTAGTGAAATTGTCAGAGTGTATTCTCATACACTATTCAAAGGTATTTGTAAATGTATTCAACATAGCAAAAAGTTATTTGTGTTTGCTCTAATTTTCAGATTTGTCTTGCCACATTTGACAAACAATGACATTCAAACCATGATCTGTCTTTGACTAACATACTCATCCACGTTCCCCTTTTGCTGGAGTGACAAAAATCACCTGAGCATTTAGAATGATCATCAATTTATCATTATGTATTTCAATTTTAATTTGAAACTTGTTCTATTCTTCAGTAGCAAACTGCATTTTTGTGTGTGTGTTTAACTGGAAGCACTTCAAAGTAATTTTTTTTCCAATGTATTAGCATAGCACATAACCACATCTGTATTCTTATTCAATTCAGAACAGGATATTTCAGAACGTTTGTGTTCAATAGTTAGTTTTGGGGTCAAAGGTATGACCACCATTTGTGAAATGATGAAAGCCTGGCTTAGATGTAAGAAAATGAGTGTCAAGCCTTACTGAGATGTGGATCCATGCTTTCTACAATGTATGATAAAAAAACAGCCCCTCTTTGAGCCAGTAGATTGATCAAAGTTAGAAAGGAAGAATTTAGATTCAGGGAGAAAAGTACACTAGAGATATGGTATACTTGGTAAACTGCTGGTTTGTGCAGCTGGTACCCAGGGAAGCCAGAGAATGTGAATGGATGCAACAAATTTGGAAAGGAAAAGGCATAGACCGATGTAGGTAGAGACTCTATGAAAGCATTAGACGTGCAGGAGTCAATAGTTTAAAAGTATTTCTGCAATAAATAAATCCGAATTTACATGCAAGATTTGTTTTTGTAAATAAACTGTAATAGTAAAATTAGATATTTCCCTTGAATGCCTTCTTTTTTTCTGTTTCCTCCCAGCATCTGTATAGTCACCTATCAGATAAAGTCACTTTTCCCCTAATCTCTTCTACATGGCCACATCAAAGAGTATGAACACTTAAAGACATTTGCATGGTATTAATTCACACACAATTCACACTATCTTTTGATCAGGATTACTTTGATTATTTCAAACAGGATTGGCTATATTAAATTTTTCACACCCTCGACATCATATTAATTGTTTGCTCACCATTGCCATGAAAAATCACATAAGCTGGAAATAATAGCACTGGCATAAACACCTTAAGCCTGATTATTAAATGTAAATATTTTAATCTGATTTTGAAAAATCTCTTTTTACAGATTAAAAATAAACAGATAAATGAAATACATTCATAAATAATTCCAGCGATCACACTGAGGAGGCAAATTACTGCAGGCTTCTCTGGGCATGTGCCAAGCCATTAGATCACAGTGAATGTTCTAGAACTCTACAACTTCCTATAACACTATTCTTATAACCTAGTGCTTTACCATATTTTTAGGATATCAGCCGTGCTTCGTGTGCAGGTGAAGTGATGTAGCCTTGCAAGCACATCATAGGACCAGGTATTAAAGTAAGAGGTCTCATTTATGATCTTTCATGTATTTGATAGGTGACTCTAAGAAAAGTCTTTATAATCAATTGCAGCGTTGGGATTGCCCACGTTGTAATTGCAGTTGCAGTAATACTGCCTCTATTATAAGTGACTTTGAGATCAGCTGACTGGGAAATGAGAAAGGCGAGGGGTTCTGTGGGGTTGTCCAGAACAACTGCAAAATCTTTACAAGTTGAACCTCTATGTTGCAACTCAGTCTCACGGATTTCAAGCCTAACTTCAATAGGAAGCATCTGGGCAACTGCTCAGCTGTACAATCGCAAATCCATTTTCACATGCCCACATTAAAAGCACCCAGCAGCCTCACAAGATACAGTTCATCAAGGAATGGAAAACATGCAGCTGATGGTCCACCTCTAGGTCTTGCTCAGAATCAGAGATACTGTATAATCAAGAACTGAATTGTTTTGCAGTGACAAGCACTCAACACCACTACAGAACAACCCAAACAATTGTATTTAAATTACCAACAAACAATCCTGTTAGAACAGACTGAGAAATGCTCATGCACATCTCTCAGAGAGTGGAGAGTTGGAGCACACAGCATTCCATAACAAAGGGAACCCCTGTCCTGTCGCTTCCTAGCTCCACAAGCAGACAAATAAAACTCCTGTCTCAGGAGTCTGACATAGCCTGTGGAAGATCCCCAGAGGCAGAAAGGATGCACTGTTGTCACTAAACAAATTGAGGAACAGCAGTGTTGAAGATTCTTTTCAACATTTTCCTCTAAAAAAACCATAGTAAACTAGCAAAAGATTAAGATTTTGTGATTAGCAGCTGAATAAAAACAAGTAATTATTTTTGAGCCAAACAAGAATGGAGTATCCTGAGTAATTTACACTGAGTAATTAAAGTAATGAATACTTGAGACTCTATCAAATAAACAGTCCCTAGAAGCATCATTTTAAGAGAGGCATGATTATAGACAGAACAAAAAACGTACAGCATACCTGTTTCAAACACATAATTAAAAAAAGGCACAAATCTCAACAGCTGAGCCTCTAAATTCCTCACTCAATATGATCTGTTCCTCAAACATTGTTTACATGGGCGAATCTCCCATCAATTAACTGGTACAACTGTACAGGTATCATCACCTACATGAACACAATTACTTCAGATTCCTTCAACTCTGAGCTGTGAGGCCTGCACCCCACCCCAGGCATCACTCAGTCGCCACAGTTGCCAACCTTTATCCGAGTGTCAAACTGCTTATCTCCAATCTGCCAGATGGTAAAGTGACATGAAAAGACTGCGTGGGTTAATGTTTTCAATACAACACCTCAGCAGGGTAATAAAACAGGTAAAGGCTGCTTTCATAAAACAGGAAAAAGTGTGTTCTGCCATATAGCTGTCGTGTATTGAACTTGGCACTAAATCAACACAACTGTACTTTCTTTGTCCTCCAGATTAGAAGAACTGCCTAAGTAGCACTTTTGGAATGTTGTAATAGCCAGCGTGGTGAGTCACTCTTCTGAATCCATTTGGGTGCCTTCACCAGAGAAATGAAGCTCCAAAGGTGAAGAGTTGTTGCTGATTATCTCAGCAAGCTCCAGCCTTCATCTGTTTTATACCTCTCATCAGACAAATTATGGCTACTTCTTAGAAAACCTCGAAAAGTATTTCACTCTTAACACAGAATGGAGAGAGAATACTGCTACAGAAGACTGAAGAGTCGATTTGCATGGCCTGCAACCATTCTTGCATTGGGTCAAGGGTAAGCATGTCCCCAAGTCATTTTGGCCTGGGTAGAGCATAGATTACATCACCTACTTCAGTGAAATAATACTCAGCAATTTGGGCTTTGCAAAGATTCAGGATGTTTGGATGTCTCCTGTGGTATGACTGCATTTATAAGTTTGAGAGGGGATAATATTTGGAGGTGGCAAGTTCAATTTCATATGTTCCTCCTGGCAAAGTACAATATATAGTTGAAAGAACAGACTACACTGAAATTTCCTTAATGAAAAGCTAATTGCTCATAATGTGACCTGTTTCACCAAGAGATTCTTATGTTCTGATTAAGAAGAAATCTCAGGTGGTTTTCACAAGATGAATCTTTTATATATAAAACGAAATATCTAACAAACATTGGAAAAAACTTCCAGGAGGCCATAGAACAGCCTTTTTCACTTCTGACTGATGTTAGCTATAGACCAGCTCATCAGCTTGAATCGGCTGCCCCTTGCTAGAAGCAGCTTCACTGAACAGGAGGAAAATAATTTACATGAAGCCAAACTTTGGGTTAACCATTATTAACTATTAACTATTGCATTAACACCCATTAGCATTCATAGATGCTTATGAACATTTATGGAGACCCACCAGTGAATGTCAGAGCAATGAGGCAGTTGCATTTCAGCAGAGGTGACAACAACTCTGCTTGTGTAGATTATTACAAGCACAGCATTACAAGCACAGCTCTTGTTCATCACTGGTGAAAATGCACCAGTGACTAGCTGGGTAATGATGGTGAATGTGTTGAAAAAGAGTGTTTTGTAGCTGAGAATTTGATCAAACAGTGTTATTGTTCTCTTTCTAGCCAGTAGTTGTAGTTTCCATGGAAATAAATAGGAGGCATTACTTTCAGAGCAGCCAGATTTTTGATGATTTGGTAACATGACTGTAATTTTGGAAAAAAAAAAAAAAAAAGATAAACTGAACAATGGTTGAGAGCCCCACCTAACTTAAATGACTTGAATTCAGTAGGAGTAATTAAAAACAAACAATTTGCATTTGGAAAAAAAAGCATGAGGATTCATCTGTGATATTTCGTAGTGATATTTCAACAGCTTAACCATGAATTTTCCCAGTGTTAAATATTGGCTGTTCTGCAGAATTTTTTTTTTAATGTTTGTTTCTTTGTTTAATAACAAACCAGGAGAAAGGCTTTGTTTTTTATCAGCACAACAATTTATATCACTGTTTTAATGGAAGTAAGAGCAGTAGGCATTTTCTTCACACCAGCACCAGCATGTGTGAGCTGAATTGTCTCTGAACTACAAGCAATAACAAGATACTCCTGGTGCCAGAAAGCAATTAATTATTGTGCAGCAGCCAGGTTAGTCTCGGGGGTGGAAGCCCCTATGGCACAGCCACATGGCAGCCTCAGCTTCTGTACGAAGCAAATCCATTTCTTGGGTAATTGCTAAGTGGTTTTAAGACCCCTCTTGGACTCTTGGAAATACACCACAGAATTTTATTAAAAAAAAACCATCTTTCTAAAAGGTTTTAGAATCTTTTCCACTGTGTGGGAAAATAAAAAATAATTAAAAAAAAAAAAGGTAAAAAAAAAAGGGTGTAGTCAAAATACTGTAGGTTGTCCTGAAATTCAAAAGGGCTATGGAGACTTACCACTGCATACAAATGACCTTTTGTCAGCTTTTCCCATCTGTTATAGACTCCATCATCCAACATCTGCTGTGAATTGGGATTTACAAGACAGACAGCAAAGAAACCACTCATGCTGACGAGGCAGGGAACTCCTGGGTCTCAGTCCCAGGGGAAAAACTGCTCTGAGGGTGCAGCATGCCCAGTGAGCCTTAGAAAAACACTGTTGCTTGCCCAGAACCAAAAAGAATACCAAATGCTGATAAACTATCTGATTAACTATGAGGATGAAAGGTTTTTTTCTGAAGCCTGCTAAGTTCTCTACAACTGCACCCAGATGGACAACCGTCATCTACTGCTTCCTCTGTAGCAACGTAACTCCAGTTACATAAGCATGCAGTGCGCACTGAATTTCACATCACTGATGCTGCTTGAAGTATGCCGTAACATTTTCCAGCCAAATATATATGTTGCTCCAACTAATATACATATATCTCCAGAATGCAGCTAATGAGATGCAATTATTCACAACTGATAAGACTCTTGTTCTAAAATCTTCTACATGAAAGAAAGAAAAAATTGAGTTGCAGAGAGACTTCTCCCTTTCATCACTACTGTCAATTATAATTCCAACATTATGTAAGAAACAAGAGAAATTGGCTCTGATCTGGCTAAAGGTTAACAAATGCAGCAGTTCAGGGAACTAGAGCAGAAGAATACTAATGGCTCCTGCACCTGGAACACTGTTTCCCTTTTTAATTACCTTCTCCCACATCAGTGCATTTATAACGCATTCATGCCCGATACATTTGTGAAACAGCACAGATCTTCAGCTTCAGAAAGTCAAGTTCAAGTCAAACAGAGAAAATAAGTTAACAAAACACTCATACTGTTATCACTAATTAGGTAACGTAAAATAACAGTTGACAGTCCTGCTCCTCCATCCCCACTGAAGTAAAACAAAATAAAACACAAAGCATTTTTCTCTGGATTAGTTCACAAATATGTTTGTCTATTCTCCTATGTTAATATTTTTAGATTTCTCTATAAATATTCTAACTTCTTCGCGCATGCTGATAGGTGACAAAAGTTTTGCAGCAATGATGTATTTGTTGTGAAACTGTGTTCACATCAAGACGTAAAAATTTCAGCAAGAATCTCTTGCTATAGCAAGAGATTTTCTGGCATGGAAGTGGTCAGGATTATGTGCCAGATGTTAAATTAAATGTCTGAGGACAAACACAAGGGAGGGACTTGAGGAGTGATGAACCGCTCATCTCTCGGTGCCATCAGCAAGTGCAACAATTTGCTCGCAAGACATGGACAGGATGAAAACCTGGCTCCTTCTCCCCAACCAACTGTCCCACCCTGCAGAGGCCAAGGGTCACTGTGACACAGCATCATGGAGCTGACAGTTGACCCTTGCACACCCTACCGCCAAGAGATGCATGATCTCTCCCAGACGCTGCTCACCCACAGCCTGCTTTTTGTCAGCTTAGTACCACTGGAGAGAGAGGTGAGGTGAACTGGTCAAAGCTGTTCAGACAACATTTCTGCATGAGATGAGTCACTTCATTTCTGAATTCTCAGTGTCTGTAGGTCTATAGTCTGTGGGACTGGTAGGCAATCCCAGGAGGCAGAAGCCCTCCCTGCTCTGTGGGGCTGCACTCTGACTATGGCAGGACTATGACCAGTGCCAGCTCTCTGTCCCCCTGCACCCCTCACAGAAACATCTGCACTGCAGGCAGGATGACTGTTCTCTGATCTGCTTTCTTTTTTCAGGACAAGGAAGCCATTGAATCCAGCAAGAGGAAGAGGAATTTTCTGTAGATAAGAGGCAGGGAGCATCAACTGCTTCCAGAAGGGAAACATGTGGAGAAGACACCCAGCATCTAGTGCAGCCACCAGCATCGTTCTGCTGCTCGCCTCTTGGACCAGTGTCTCTCTCCAGGACTGAGGGGATGCCTTTTTTTTTTTTTTTTTTTTTTTGTGAAGATTGCTTCTGCTACTGCAGCAAGCTGATTTCAGAGGCAGAAGTACATCCTTGTTTAATACCAAGGAAAGGTTAGTTACATGTTGTGAAACTATGGCTACAGTTATTCATTAGGGACTTGTTTTCTTCTTTTTATTTAATTTTTCATTAGCTCACAGGTTGTAGTCGCTTTCCCATTCTTGCACTCAGCAGATGCTTGTAGGAGCGTAAACAATGTATGGTAATTAGCCCCACTAACACTTACTCCTTGCAGGAATGACTTTTTCCATGGTGCATATCCTGCCAAAGGAAACCAGGAGACCCGTGAGCTCTGAGCAAGAGGCCCAGGCTATTAAATGCCACTTGGAGACTCATATGCTCTCAACAGAGGCTATACGAAACAACCGCTTGGGTGAGAATCCTGCTTCTTTTGTTCTGGGAGGTGTGAAAAATTAAGTGTAGTACAATTTAAACGTGGTGAAAGCCACAACATTGAAGCCATTTTTCATGCAGCTGAGTGCAATCATTGGTGTGTGGGTTCTGCATAACCCACTGCTTTGCCCAAGAATTTTTCTAGTCTGACCCAGCTACTCCAGCTATGAGCTATCAAGCAGTAGCTGTGGCTGAGAAATAGCTGACAAAAGTTTAATGTAAAGAAGTATCTCCTTTTCAGCCCATGAACGACCTTTCTGATTCATGCCAGAGTGCTTCTGCACATGGATAGGTCAAACAGAAAATCTGCTCAGTCAAAACACAGCAGGAATACAACTGCTCAGTCATGAGTGTGACAGACCTGTTAGCTGCTCTTACAAACCTGACTGCATGTCTTGCAATCCTTTGGGCTTTTCTCACAGCTTTAGGCCTTGATGGCAAATGTTATCCATCTGACGGCCTAGCCTGCAAGCCACAGGCCCTTTACATAAACAGTTGTCCATCTTGTAAGTGCAGAGTGAAACAGGGATGGGGAAATCATGGGTAAAATAAATAGGTGGTTTTATTTAGTTGATACTTTCTTTGTGAAAACCATCTCCTGTGCAAGTGTTTGTGCCAGAAAAGCAGGAGCTGAATGTCCCCCAGTTGACATGGGTGACTCTACTTCTACTGCTGCTCCACATTAGGGTCATCTGACCCCACCATGCAGCTTCCCAGGGTCCAACTACACAATTTCTATCTTAGTTTCTTCCCTTTCTCTAAGTGCTACTCTTAACATTTTCTCCTATGTCTTCCATTTTGAACATGATGTTCTATTATGGTCTTTTAAGTCTCCTTACCTTTTCATACTTCATTGGTCTCTTCCCATGCACTCTATTCAGCCTCCTCATGCAGGTCCCATCAGCAACTCATTACTGCCAAGTGAGCAACTTCAGAGGTCCAAAGTCCCAGCTGTGGCTGGAAGATTCTTCAGCTAAGCAGGCCTGGCCACAGGACAGGAGTTGGAAAGAACAATCAAAATGAGTGCTCTGGTTAAGCAGGAATGTCTATCAATCTGCATTTGAGTGGGTAGGTTTTTGCTACCTAAAGTAACTTCAGCAGACATATTTCAATGTCCACCAAACCTGCCTTGAGATATGCAGAGAGCACAGAGGAAGGAGAGCAAGAAGTCTGTAATGCCACAGACAATGAAGGATTGTGGTTCCAGTATAGAATGTTAACGGAGAGTTGCTGTGACAAATTAGTAAAAGTCGGTCGAAAATACAGGCTGTGCAATAATGATGTTATCCAGTTCAATTTCATTTTATTCATTCAAAGTACTGAATCAGAATTATTATAGTCACCAGTCAGTGGTCTTGATAATTTTCCCTGCCTGCATGTTTATTATCAGGTTTTTCAGATTAAAGCAAGAATAGTGAGCAGCTCCTGTTAAAATACAAGGCTGTGAGCACATTCTTCAGTTTATAAAAATTGCATTTGTCAAGCTTCAAGTTGGCACATGGATTGGGAAGGAAATTAGAGAGTGCAAATCCATTTGCAAATGCACTTCATTTCGTAAGTAATCATGTGGGGAAACACAAGGATGTTAAAACATCTAATGTATGGTATACTGAACAGATAAGACATCTACACTGGGAAAACAGATTTTTCGAAGTATTGCAGTCAGAAATAGAAGTCAGTGGAGTCAGCCATATTCTCTGTGCCTGTGCAATACACACACACGCACATTAGCTTTTTTCTTGTACTACACACACCAGGTGAACATGAGATCTGACAAGGCCTTTCATATTCACCACTTGCAACCTACCCTCGCACTCTCTGAACTGAAAGGTTTTGTTCCCTGTGCAACCTGTCCTACATATATTTTTTAAGGATCTGAATTCACTGTTCGAAGAAAGAAAAGAAAGTAGTTCATTGTTCACAGCTTAACTGATGTATTTCTGCACTGGCACCTGCGTAGACAGTTTCTCTCATAGGTATGAAAGGACAAAATATCAAGGATGGCTGAACAGAAGTCGATCCCTGTGACACTTCCCTACAACTAGGACAGATCTGATGCCAAACAGACCAGCACACAAGAGCTTATGGCTTCTTTCACCGAAGGCCGAAATTCAGCATCACATAACCTGCAGACAGTTCCCAAGGTGGTCCTGCACTCCTCCACACTGGAGTTTCACCAGTTCTTTGTTTCATTAAGAGCTGTTGGAGATTTAATGTAGAACACATACTTCTGAGATGTGTGCCAACATTTTCAAATTGTTTGAGAGGTCACAGCGTACCTGAAGAATACATTGCCAGAGTCCATGGCATTCATAAGGCCCCTGAAAGGTGATAGTACTGTTTGTCTGCCAGCGTACATCTATCAGTGCACACCGCCAGGACAGGGTAAGGTATCATGGGAGAAAGGAAAATGAACAAAGAAAAAAAGAAACAAGAAAAATTAAGGTTTCTTTATTCTAAAACTTGATTATTCTAAGGAAAAAAATGATTGATTTTGCTAAGTAAACTCTTGCTAAGAAATTTGCCACATTTATCTCTTTCTTCTCGTCTGTACACCTAAGAAGAGTGGTGTGTTGTGTGTGGAAATAGCTCAATCAAGCCTTATTGTATGTTACTTGAAATTATCTTTTATAGAGCTCAGCATCTTGAAGAGAATTTCCAAAATGAGCCAGGCTGCACTAAACTAGCTTTGTTAATGTAATAAAACTTCAAAGTAAAGGATTTATTCCATCTGTAGCAATCAAAATGTAAATAAATACAAGAACTCAAATCATTCATCTAAATATTTGGGTGATTATATCACTTTTGGGAAGCGTAACACTTACACCAGCACATCAGGGAACGGAAAACAGGAGATTCACTCTCAGGAGATTCATCTACATTTGATGGAACAATACTGGGTTAGACAGCACATACTTGGGCTGCACGACACCTCTCAGAATGCAGGCCCTAAATCAATACTGCTGTTGTATGACATGTTGTGTAACATCTCTTATTCATAATACAGTATTTTTAGTTAGCAATTGCAAAGATTTACCAGTGTAAGGAGGGCTTTCTTCTGCTAGCTGTATGGGCTGGATGCCTGTTATTTTCCACGTGTAACTGAGAAATTTGAGCAGGGCAGTGCCATATTAGGTGCTGTACTGACAGCCTCTGTGTACTGCTCCATCCCATCCCGTCTCAGCACTGTCATGCTCCAAATGCTCCTTTATCCTCACCAGGAAAGAGAAAACAGTAGCAAATACAACTTCTTACCTTTCTCCTCATGGCTTCAATACTGCTGAAGCAGCATTTCTGCTGGGAATTTTCATTATTACTTTTTGAAACATTCATTAGATATTTTATTTCATGCTGTGGTACAGCTTGAGTCAAGAAGTTTAAGAAGCATCTGGACAACAAACTCTTAGACACATGGCCTGATTCTTGGTCTGTACAGAGCTAGGAGTTGAACTTAATGATCCTACCTGTGCAACTTATTGTAGGGAACCTGCTTTAGCAGTCCCAACCAGGGGGTTGGACTTGATGATCTCGTGAAGTCCCTTCCAAACCCTGCAATTCTGTGATCCTTGTAAGTCCTTTCCAGCTCGGGATATTCTATGACTTTATGAAGTTACCCAGCAACGCCCATTCTTCTTGCTCTTCTCTTCCCTGCCTGGCCAAATGGGACTCTGTGAAACATTGTGAAGGTTTTTTGGCACACGCTGTGCACTGAAAGCGATGAAAAGACATCATAATGTTAAAATAGGACTGTCACCATCTTACAACTATGAAGAGATCTTTAGTTTGATTGGTGGACCATTAAAGTGCAGCCCCTTAATGAAGATGTAGCTCTTGCACAGGGATCATTTCTGGAATATGAACCAAGATTTCTGATTAAATCTCCAAAGCCATTAGGACAGGGCTTTTCTTTTTATAACCTATCTCATTAAAAAAATATTTGGATCCCTCTTGTTACAGTTAGCTCAAATTCTCATTAAGTCCTCTTTTATGATCATTTTTCTAAAGCTGACGCTTGTAAAAGGAAACAAAGCTACTTCCTCCAAAGGGCTTTTCCTTCGTGCCTGCTGTAAGGAGGACAGCGCGGTAACGCTCAGGACAGCTGCTCTGCACTGCGCACAACCAACAAGACAGCAAAAACAGTGAAAACAAAATTAAGCCAGAAAAGGAAACACTCATATTCATGGGTCCTGAGGACACTTCAACAAGTTCACAAGGGTCTAAAGCACAGCAAATGTCATGAGCATGATCCACTGAAAATATCCTGCACAAATCTTAAAAGAAATTATTTAAGAACATGATTTATGTGAGGTTAACAGTAAGTTAGTTTTGCTTGTAAGATTAAGCCAAACAAGCTAAGAGAGGGTAAACTGATTAATGCTTCCCATGCTATGCCATCAGTTTGGGGTCTGCAACTTTAAAAATAATGCTTCCTCCATGTGCTCCCAGCACAGACCCGTCCTCAGTAGCAGAGTGACGTGTTGTCAGGGCTTCGAGGTTTGCCTTGCAGGTAGATGTAGACAGAGACCTGTTTGAGGCTTACCTTTACTGTCATATTTCACCCCCAGTGCTGGTGGCTCAGAGGTGAGCTCAGCTTCATTGCATGCCTCTGTTCATTGGGCTTCTGCTGGTAAATGGTTATATGTTGTGAAATTATCCTAATATCTTCCAAGTAGAGGGAAATGCTGCATTTGTATATTTTTCATTGTTTTATTGTTGTAAATCCTGTTGGCTTCTGCCACAAGTGGGAGATTCTTTCAGTGCTTGATCCATGAGAAAGTGGCAAGGGATGTATGCCAGCAAAGACTTTACTGCCAAATGGAAGGAGTGAGATCATAGAGGTGAGGTGCATGACAGGTTCCCATGGCATGGTGATGTGGGAACCAGTGTTAAAAACCAGGCTGCAGAAACCAGGACCCTGCTTTGCTTCCAACCAAAAATAAAGCAAGACTCGTAAGTTCCACACTCCTGACCAAACAATGCAAGGTTTTACATCCTAATCCAGGACAAACTGTTAGCATGCAAACTGGCCAACCACCCACAGCACCGCATTATCAAGGTCTTTTTGACACGCATAGGCAGTGTTCCTCCAACCTCAAAGACCGCTGTCTCCTTAAATATCTCTCCTATGATTGCTGCTGAAGTCAGCAAATAAGGCTTTGGTATTGGGAGTGTTTCATTCACTTTAGAGAGGATTTAGAGTGGAAGATGACTTTTTAAAATGTGTATCCACACACATAAACAGTCATGCTCACACACACACACACAGAAGCAGTTCCCTAAAATAATAGCCCTCACCAATCCCCAGTAGCAGGCACATTTCTGGACTGCTAAAGCCCTGTGGTGTCTGGGACTCTTTAGCTTTTGGTGAAGCCAGTGGGAGCACTTTGCAGTTAGTACTGAAGTGTTCCCAGGTCCTAATTAGTCTCTACACGTAGGATGTTGCGCAAAGGGACCCTGCATCCTCACTGGGGTAACAGGAAGCAGTTTGCTTGGAGGTAATTTGTATTTAGTTCACTGCAGGTTACCCATGTGTAAATAACTACATGTCACCTACTTATGCAAAATCATAGGATTTTGTTGATACAGCACTGAGGCAAATATGGCACAGGATTGCAGTCTTAAGTAGTAGTGCACAGACAGTAAGAGGGCACAAATATCACACTGCAGATAACCTTGCATCTTACTTTTCTCAAAAAGCAAAAATGCTTCTGCAAGAAAGTTCTAAGCCCCAAGGAATACAGAAAGGCATCATGATCAAATAGGGCTGGTTTCAACAGTGACTCGATTTCTCCTTGTTAGGCTCGTTCTGCTGCCTGTGTACAGCTTCTCACAGAAGTAAACTGATTTTTTTTCGTAAGAACTGAAGACAAGTGTGTCATTTTTCTCAAAACATCAATATTTAACATGTTTCTTGATAACCTAAGCTTTAGTTTTCTTATTCTCTGACTTCAAAGCATTTAGTGGCCTAACCCAGCATACCACATTACATAATGAAGCTTTTTTTGATGCTGAATATTAATTGAAAAAGTCCTTAGCACATGGAATGCAACAGCAGCGCACGTAGGCATCCAGGTCGTAGAAGTATGCACATGGACCCAACGAAACCCATACAGAACTGCAAGCTGTAGCCTTGGCCTCAGCCCACAGAGGACCTATTCTTTCTCTGCTATTCAAAACTAAACTGAGTTGAACGATATCTAAAATGACCTATCAGACTCAAATACTAAGAAAAAAAAGTTTAGAAATGCCAGGAAATAAATATACACTAGGGAAATGATTTAAGCTATCCAAATGTTTTGAGTGCAAAAATAACATCTGAAAAAAAAAAGGTTATAGATGTCATTATGCTCTGAATACTGAAATCATTGCAGAGTGGCAGTGCAGAAATAAATGCAATGTTAGTTTTTGTAGAGACAGAAATAGAAAAGAACACAGAGATTACAATGCACTTAGAACTAACACATGGAAATATGCTGACCCTGCAGCTCTTGTTCAAGGTGGAGCTCACACTTCCATCATGTTCTAGCAGGGACAGAAACAGAAAACTGTTAGGAGTAGACAGAGAGAATGAGAAACTGGAAGGAAAGTTCCAAGAGTAGCGCTGTTTTGTTCAGAGAAGAGATATGTGAAAGCAAGCAGTACAAATATAGCGAAGGTCACATTGGGTGCTCCATTTGCTAAGATAATACTGCATCCATGGAAGGGAGCAGCAGTGGTTTAATGCTGAGCAATACATGACCTGATTTTCTTTCAGAAATCAATCCAGCCTTTCTGATTAGGGTCAAAATCTGAATAACATAACAATTTAATGTTTGATTTTTCTTAAAACAATATATTGAATAGTTTCCTTACTTGGTAAAGATTGAGAATGAGCTGTTCTTACAGGTGAGAGGCACATTCAAAGAGATTTGCACTATTCTTTGTAAGAATCCTGACAGCTGTCTTTCCTATTCCAAAGTTTCTCCCATAGCAAAAACCCTCCAAATCATCCCCACCCCTACTTTTAGTCATAAGCTCTTCACGTGTATTTAAATTAAATTGGTGACAGTGATTAATATACTCTGCAGATTTCAAAGTCCATACAAGGAAATCCTCACTGTGGTCAGTTCAGTGCAACAGCATTTCTGTTCTCAGAAGAAAGCAGGAAAATTAAAGTTATTCTCTGCTTTTATTTTCTCCAAGGTACACAAATGTCTCTTCTTAGCAACTGCAGTAAAGAAGCTCAGAGGCATTTCAGCTGCCACAAGAATTACACATTTGATATTTTTTCTCTTGCTGGGAAAGAGGAGGGTAAAACCAGCGTTGTAATATTGTGGCACAAATGGAGAAGCTTTTACTTCATTTGGGAAACTTCTCAACTGGTTGAAACAATACCATCTTGGGATGTGAAAGTAAAACCTGTCCAAAATCTGTGTCTCCCTTGATCAGAGAGAAATCTCCGTTAGGTTCCCTGTTTGCTTTTCCCTATGCAGGGTGAAAGGAGAGAGCTGATCACAGCCAACCGGCTGAAGTGCCAAACATCATCAGTCCCCAAAGTAATTAGTGGAACTATATAATTCTATAAAGAGAGGGACTTAGACTCAAACATGGTTGATGGTGTATTTTTCTCTCTAAAGACTCAAGTTCAGATTTTCAGCTTTTTTGTAACTTCCATGGTTATTTAAATGATGTGTGAGATGTTACCGGCCTAAACATTTGAAGCATGAAAATGCTCAGTTATCTCACTGAATGTGTCCAAAGGTCTGCTCTACAGGGAGGAAGAAAACAACAGACCTTGTACTTTTGCAACACAAATTGGATTTCAAGGCTCCTAGAATACAGCCTGGAATACCTGGAGCTGCATGGAGATAGCTGGAAAATGTCTTTGACCTTGCAGTAACCTTGTGTAAACTACATTAATCACAACTAACTTCTGTATGACTGTCCCCTGTTGCCCATGCAGTGTTAAGAAACATCAGCGCATTATAATTGTTACTGCCATACTTAAGGAACTATCATCAGTTGTGCCATAGATTACCTTTAATAAGTACATTTTGAGCATACTGATTTGAAAATAGTACAGTCAACTTCTGAAATGATCAATCATCTTATGTAAGCTGGACAGACATCAAATCATCAATAAATTAGACCACAAGTTGGAGGAGAACAGCAGTAGTACAAGATAAACCACAGGACAGATTTCATGCAGTTGGTGGGAACCATGATTTGATTTTTTGTACTGCAACAAGGCCACAAAGGGAAGTTGAAGCTGTTTGTGAACTGTTGGGGGAAGCAGAGAGACAAGTGGCACATGTGATCAATGGGAAAAAAGCACCACAATTTGGAGTTTTGGTGTTCCTGTGTGTAGAGACAAGTTGACTTCAGCTGTTGGTCTCAAGACTAGGGTTTTGGCCCAAATAAGAGGAAGATACTTGTGTTCATAGCTAGTGAATTGCTCAGTTTGCTAGGAACGCTGCTGGCATTACTATACACAAGATATCTGATTTAAAAAGTGTTAATTTCCCAGTCACCCCTTAAGTTTGTGGTTTTTGGTTTTTTTTTAATATGCAAAGTTGTGCAGGACTGACAGTTGCCATAGGCACATCAGTAAAGGTTCAAAAGAATTATCTGGGAGAATATGATTGCCTTTGAATCAGATTCCAAGGGAATCAAAGCTGAAACTGAGTTGACTCATACACACACAGATAGATATAAACTACTGTGGCAGGTGAGGCAGGAGAAACAGCCCAGCTCCCCAGCCACACAGCAGTGCTTCAGGACTGGAAGCACGCCGGCAGTTTCCTGCATCACCCATTTCCTTTATCGACTCCCGCTGCTTTTAAATGACCGGAGGACTTGAACTGGGCCTTCAAGAGACAGCACAGCAGGTGAACAAAGCCATACAGATCACTGTTTGTTACTCTGCTTCACAAAATGGGAATGTTTATATAGAAATAGAGAGGAATCCCTTTACAACTGTCTTCTAGCAGATGAGAGAAAGCTCAGCAGTCTTTACTTCATTAAGAAGAGAATTTCAGTTTCACATCTCTCGTATTATCTGTGCAGTCATGTTTACCACGGGAACAAGCAGGACTGCTCTGCTGAGATCTGTGAGCAACCTTCACCTCTTGTCCATTACTTTTATATTCCACTACATAAAGCATGCATATCAAAATGATGCTTTGAATTTAGATAATGGCTTTCATCCCACTGCCTCGAAGAACATTATTCTAACCACTGAATGATTGCTTAGGCTCATTTTATTTAATAAAGGAAGACTTTCATTAACTGATTTGAAATTCTTGAAAATGGGTCATACTGAACCACCTAGGAACTTCATGTGAACCTCGCTCCTTCAGCCTCACTGGCCTGGCAAAAGGACAACTCTTCAAAAAGATTTGGATTGCTTCACTAAATCTCCTGTTTTAAATGAAGTCTTGATTAACTGAAACATCAAACAAGTTTGCTGATATCAAGGACAGATACATCTCTGCCATTTTCAGCCTGATCTAGTGCTTAATGTAGCAGTTGGCAGCCCTGCCTACAGGAGGAGCATTGGAATTAGATTATCTTTGAGGTCCCTTCCAACCCAAGCCATCCTGTGATACTATAACTACCACTTCCCCCTCAGGTTTGCTCTCCCCAGCTTTCACCTGCTCAAGTGCTGCCATGGCCAGGGCTCACCATATTCCAGCTCTTTGGAGCACAGCAGCCTCAGAATCACAGAATCACATTGCCTCCCAGCAATGCATCCTCCTGGGGTTGGGTGCTGCTTCTGCCATCACCCAAAGAGCTCCTGCATTTCTGCAGCCAAGAGCATCTCTTTCCCACGTGTGGGCCCCCATGTATGTGGTGCCATGCATTAACGGACCACCCTCGCCCTATGGCTTCTCTGCTCCCTCTGTTCAGGAGCATCATTTAAACGACATGACTCACACTGAATGTATTCCTTGTAAGTTAATTGTCTTTGTCATTTTCATTAATTAAATTAAACTGGGAACATCAAGTCTATACTGTCAGCCTTAGCTTCAGGCGTCTTCACCTTTAGATAATTCCTAACAACAAAAGATGACTCAAAACACGTGGCTGTTAACACCTTTCAAATCAAATACAAAAAAAACACAGATAAGCCTTATGCACAGGTGACGCTTATCTTCTACCATTTAGCAAGGAATACAGACAAGAATGATTCCATTGTTCATTTTCATATCAACTGGCAGAAATTATCTTTATTAGAAAAATGAATTTTTCATATATTTACATTTTTTACATCATGTTATACTTGGCACGTGTGTTTTCTCCAAATAGTTATATACATTTCGGTACACACAGACATTCGAGTCTCCCATTCCCTTAATGTTTTTCTACACATTTAACAAAAATGAAGAACACAATACAATTCTGTATGACAACCATAATCATTATATATTTCTCTATCATAAAAAGTTTGAAGCAAACATCTGTTTTAGATATGTTTCAAAATATTTATACAGTATTAGCACTCAGTCATGCACTGGGTTAAAAGGTGGGTGGGGAGAACTGCTGTGTGATGGTACGCGTAATGCAGGAGAGGTACACGACTCCCAGCCCCTTTGGGGAGCACTGTGTGCTGTTGGGGAGATCCTACTACAACCAGGGCTTTAAAGGCATGGACAGATGGGTGCAGGGGTAGCTGGGTGTATGCGTGTGTCCATAGCATGGCAGTTTAAATTGTCTGTGCAGACACCTGCGTATTAAAATTAATTTCATTTTGCTAACCCTATCTAATGAAACAGGCAGTAATTGGAATGCCAAAACTAGTTTTTAATTCTTCTTTTTTTCCCCCCAAAAAACCTTTCCTTTTGAACAATCCATTGCGCTATGAGTTTTATCGTAAAATTCTGGATCCTGTGAAAAATGAATTATTTCATCCTTTATTCCACTTTCAAGATAATTTTTTTTCTACTCTAATGTCCTGATTAATTTCCCTGGGTGCACAGAGGTCTTCAAACCTCTGCTATTCTTTGCTAGCAATAGGAAATTTATGAAATTTACTTTGCAATACTACGCTCTTGAGGATGTTACGGTAAATGGCACTAAGTAGCAGCAGTGATAGGCTTTTTAATTTACTGTGTATGGAACCAAATGGTTCCAGGATTTCTGGTAAGATGCTGTTTACGGAATGTGAACTTCTTTAGCTGCAGTGTAGGTTACTGCTCTGTGCAACAAGATTGGTACACGTAGAGCCTTTTCCCCATCAGAATAAGAATACGTTTCCAAGTGTACCAAATAATTTCTTTCTGAGAAGAAAACAGAGTTAATATTGTCAATTCTTTTCAAGATACACATGAAACTAACCTGACGCCAAAGGATCAAAGGTTCAATATTAATTTTTGCTACATTTAATTTTCTTTTCAGAGTACAACTGCAAATAACTTCCAGTCAAACTCAAAATAATATGTTACTGGAAAATGTTAATAAATGTTTGTAGAACTTTTGTCACAATGCTGAATTTTTCTCCTGCCCCTCATTCCTAAAAAAAAAAAACCCAAACCTTTATACACATACATTTATATAAAGCTTACACACAGCTTTCAAATATATACATGTATGTATATAAGGAATAATCAGAACAACACATTACATTTACAATATTCAAGTAAATAGGTAAACATATTTTTTTAACTGCAAGCTAAACTTTTAAAATTCTTCTGGTGATTTTTGTTTAGCAGCACACAGAAATATTTGTGTTTCATCTTAGTCAGCAAAACATCTTTACAGAGGCTGAAACAAAGCATGAAATGCCCAGTTTAGTGTAAATTCAACTCTCATGAGTTAAAATTAACAGTGTTAGCTCACAGGTGAAATGCTTCTAAAGAACCTAGAATGTATGGATGCAAATTTTGCATAAAAGTAGCATGCTTGGATAAAAATCAGGTAGGAGTCTGCCTAATGGTAATGAATTCTGTTTGTACCTTCTGGTTTGTTCAGGGAAGACACAAAATACACTGTGCATGTGGGTGTGAGGTGTGAAGACAGAGAGATCAAGCTGTTCTTCATCAGAGCAAAATGGACGCTCTGAAATAAATAAGACTATTTTAAAATAGTATAGCTGATATAAAGTATAAATTGTAAACAGTTCTTATTAAAAATTGCACAAGTTTCCTTTCTAGCTGCACGCAATTTTACATGATGCAACTTCCCCACCTTTGCAACATGAGGTTTGGTTTTGGTATTTTAACTCTGAGCACGACCCACACTAAGAACGTGCTCTCCCATCAAGCACTCGCACATCTCTAAGTCAAATAGTGTTTTGCCTATAGTAGAAATCCAGATCTAGGCTGGATAAAGACAAGATAACAAAAATTGTTCTTACTGCAGAGAAAGGAGTTGGAACAAAGTCCTTCTCCAAGACACACTTGCAATGAGTCATAGAGAAATGCTGACCATACCAAATTTTCTGCTTCCCTGTGTAAGTATGGGAAAAAATGACTAATTATGCAATGCTCCCTTTGAAAAAAAAGCTCAGGAGTAACTTCAAATAAATGAATCCATGGCAATTTTTTATCATAAGTTTTGGTTAGAGCATTCTGAATTTAGAAAAGAAGCCAAATATCACCATCTCTATGTCAAGACTTTCATATAGTAATAAAATGGCCAAAAGCCCGTGCACCAAGAAGTTACTAACAAGCATCACTGCTAAATACTGCCTCTGTACAAAATACATTTTGAAAACTGCAGTCTGCATGGATGAATAGAATGGCCTCCACTGGTACACACACCCACTGATCCTTCCTGGAAATTTTGGGTTTTAACTATTCTTCCTCAGCTATTGTAAATAATGTTTTTAATGACCACACTTGGATCACATAAATTGATACAAAATTTTAACATCTGGACCAGTGGGCCAATAGACTGTCTCTGGTCATTAATCCTCAAAATAGCACAAGAAGACATGCCTGCATATATGGAAATGTCAGCAAGTACCATTTCCAGCTCCTTCAGAGAGAAACTCTCATTTATTTTCGCATCCTGGCATTCCTGATCCCCAGCAAGTCCCTCAGCCTCTTCAGCAATAGGCATCAAACGCTACAGTAAATGCTGCTAGGGAATTGGTGGCTTTAGGAGATTTGGAAAGGAGAGTAGAGAATCAGTTACAATAAAGCACTGCTGGAATGTGCCCCACATTTGGGAGATTACTCATATATGACTGGGTGGGAAAGGGTATGCACGCACACGTGTTTATACTGTATACATATTTAGGTTAAAAACTATTAATAAACAGCTTTCTTCTGGTATTTGGTAATTAAAATATCAGGCTTGTATAATTCAAAATAGTGCAACCTACATAGCAATATACAGGAAAATTACACGCATTGTTCCTGTTACCACTGATATGCTCTGGCACATCAAGATGACAGGATATCCATTTCCATAGGATTAACCTTTTGCATATTTAATTGTATTCTTTGGCCCATTTTCCTGCGAAACCTCGTATGACAATATAAAGACTTTGGCTTAAAAAACAAAAAGAAATAAGAAACTCTCTTTTTTATTTCAGTGATTTATAATCTCCAGCAGGATTCAAATCACCTTCATTAAAAATTAGCTTCTAGAAACCGCACTTTGCTGCCCATCACAGACCATTCCCTAGTGTGGATAACTGTGAACCTCCAATTTCCCTCCTTTTTTCATTTTGAACATAATTTACATTTCAAATATTGACCAACACATACTCCAAATTCTTTTTTTGACTCCTCTAATGTTGTTCCATCAATGAACAAGAGAAGTCTCCTTCCCCAAAGCAAAGGGCATAGGAACCTTGTGAGGGCCTTCAATTGCAGAACTATGAGTCCAAATACAGTGAGAAACAGAATCCAAAATATATTTCCAAACTGTGTTTTGCCATTAGATGCCATTATAAAACAGGCTTAATGAATGATTCTCAGTCTAAAGAATCCTGTAGTGACGATTAACACAAAGCTCTTCAAAAGGGTTATTCTTATGTATGGCAATGTACAATACTTAAATTAAAAATGTATGATCATAATTCAGTTGTTCAGAAAAACACACCATTTCTTCTAATAGTTCTAGAAGTGCAAAACAAGAACTTTCTCCATTAAAATTTCATGTAACTATAAATATTACCATTTGCCCACATTAAAGCTCAGGACCATTTGTGAGAAGTGAGGAAACCTTCATTAATTCACAGGCAAATTATCATCTCACTTGGAACTTTACAGTGCACTGAATAAGTATCATAATATTTACTGGTATTTACTTTCACAGTTTAGAACGCGCACACAGAAATATAATTTTTGAAATATCAGTGAAAACAAATGCTAATTACAAAAGGGAAAGGATGAAACATCTAACAGTATAACTGCTGATTACCACTACTTCTGAAGAGCTGGAGAGTCAAAAATCATCTCTTTTAAATATGTAGTACTCAATTCAGTGTGGTTATCTGCTAATAATGATATTGCATGACTACAGCATAGTTATATTTTCTACTAATTTAATACAGGTAAAGAATTGAGGAAAATGAGTAAAATACTTAAGTGGAAAACAACAAAATCCTGCTAAATATTGAGGTAACTTAATTTTACTTCTGTTATTTCTGGTTCTTAAATGATAGATATGACAAGATCATCACGTAATCAGCAGTGGATTCTTACAGCTGTCTAGATTGGCATTCATTTTAAGAACACTTTTAACCAGGGTAGAGGCATCCTGCAGGATGTAACCAAAAAGCTCCCAAACCTGCATAGACAACAGTGCATTCTCGCTGCATTGCAGGGAGATGCATGCTTGTAATCATGACTTCCAAAGAGAGCATATTCTTCAACAAAGTACTCTCTATGCAGGTCTAGTGAAGAAGGGCAAAAAATTAAATAAAATGAAAAGCTGGATTTGATTGAGAGACTTATTTACAAGCAGTGCAGTAACCCTCCTCCAGCAGAGCAGAGAGAAGCAAGGCAGAATTTCTGCTCCCACTGAACAGAGGAGCAGACACCAGTGAACGCAAACAACCACCTCTACATCCCACAGACATTGCTGCTACACTGCAATGAAGGCGAACAGGTGGAAATGGGATTAATTTCACAATGACAGCTGAGTGTCAACAAGAATTTTACACTATGTACAATATGTGCACATGAGACAGAGAAGTCGGCACGATCAGAACGATGGAAGAGACAGGATGGTCTTGAGGCTACTCTTGTGTAACTTAACCAGAGCTCTGCAGGAGACTTCAGCTAGAACAGGTGGAGTCTTTTATATACCATAACCTTTGTCTGTCTGCATTTGCATTTACGTCCACAAATAAGTACACAATAGGGATTAAATTGTGCTCCCTCCTATTGAGAATCACTACTAGCATTTTGCTAATATGTTTAAGCAAGGTGGTACAGGTTCTACTGAGCAGGGAAATGGATCATACCGTAGAGTCATACTTTGAAAGACCTTTACACTCTTTCAGAAGATCCTTCAGCACTAATTCGAAGGTTCCACTCTCAATAGGAAAAAATGTTTTGATTAAAAAAATTAACATCAGTAAAACAAGTGAATTAAGCATGTCACCAGAAAACTGTTTTTATGTTGTAAACCAGACTGCCCTATGCAGGAAATACACCTACTTCAGAAGGATATTTGAGCTAAAATTAGAGCCAGATATTTGAGCTAAAAAAAAGCTAGAGCTGGGAAAGGCAAAATTTAGCAAGTGGATTCACAACACTCCATTTTGACAGAAGCACAGAATGTGATGATTAACACTTAACACAAACTACCCAAGTCACACAATGGATGCTGTTCTCTTTTAACTAAGAGGACTTCATAATAAAATATCTGTTTTCACTAGGTTTCATACATAACACATTAAATTCAAAGTAAAACAACAAAAACATTCACTCTTTAATTCTTCCTACATCCAGCCTGACTCTAAGACCTGTATCATAATTCCTGTTCTGTTTTTTGTTGGTGAACTCAACAAGGGAAGGAGTGGTACTAAAGTCTTCCCCATCACTGTATCTTAAGATGCATATGCTACACAGAAGAAATATAAAAATAGCAAGTTATTCTACAGGGAAGAGATGCTAACACTTTTATTTCATGCTGGTTAGTCACAGGGTATAAAGCAAAAGGATGATACTGTTTAGGTTGGAAGAACTGCAGAATCCACAACAGACAGCTGCAACTTTAGCAGATATTGAATAAGCACAGGAATCTATATGATCTGCAAGGTGTAAACTGGCACTCACAGACTCAACTGAGCAGATTTTGAGGCTGGGATAAATAGTCCACTACTCTAGTAAGCACGCCTGAGATCTCTCATTAGTGCCCATGCTTCCTAAAATATCTGCAGAGAGATATAAATGCTTTCAAGACACATCAACACAACTACTTCCAAGCCTCCAGTGCTCTGACTGCCATCAGGAGGGAGCTTTCTCTCTTTCTCTCCTTACACTGGAAACACAAAGAGCTTAGCCTTCCAGCAGAGAAACCCAAATGCTACATACATACCTCTAGCTTTTGCTACCTTAGGAACTATGTAAAAAAATTCGTTTTCATCAGGAAAAAAAAACTAACAAAAAACAACTACTAATTTGCCTTAGCTTTATTGTAACTGTTAATTTAACTAAGTGTTCCTGAATGACCACAAAGAGAGAGACATGTTCATGAGATGCTGCCAAAACATGGTGGGCTGGCGGTGATTTGGATTCAGTGTGTCCACAGCACTCTTTTTCCTAACTGGGCTTGTAAAGTAGCAAAATAAAGAATTCTGAGCGAAAGCTGCCAAAACATTGAAAATTTCCAGAAATACAAAGAACTCTTAATTTCCTTAATTTTATCTTATATATTAAAGTATCTTATTTCCATGCTTTTAAGTTAGTGGGTGGCTACACTGCTCTACAAAACACAAGCAGAAAACAAAATTCATTTGAAAGGAAAAGGAAAATGCACTGTGGTGAAAAGGGGAAGATAAAAACATGAAGAAATTCTACAACGTCTTTAAAAGAGGAAAAAAGCAAGAGGCAGGAATGTCTACATAGCTGTTTTTACCTCCATGTACCTACTTCATTCCTCAGCAATTCAATATCCTGCCTCCATAAAAGTTGTCGTCCAGGAGCAGTGTAACACTACGGGACATGCTACCAAGAACGGCCCATATCATTTACAGCCTGATTCAGTTCCAGCTGGAGTCACGGGAAATCTTGGTGATAGGAATGACCAACAATCTGCTAGAGCTGTAATCAGGAAAATGTAACAAGTCACCAGCACCATCCAGAAAGGTACAGAAAGGATGGCCACTTATGCAGGAAGATTCTTTTCTCCTCTTCAAGTATAGCAGCAGCTAGAGTGAGAGAGAGGGAAATACAGAAAGTCTTGATCTCAATTTAATTGAAAGTCAGTGCAAATATATCAACAAAGCTCAGGCAATATTCAGAGTTCCATATGCCCTACAGCTGAGCCTCACAAGCTGTGGCTTGTGGCTCTACTGTTGGAGCTTTTCCTTCAATTTCTCAGCTTCTTCTTCTTTACATGTATACATCACCAACCACACTAGCTATTCTAGCTACAACCCTGCACTTCAGCCTTTTCTTCCCCCTTCATTCAGACATATTACATGCCAAGATCAAAACCGCAAACACATGCATGATTCTTATCCCTCTACTTTCAGTATCCTTTTTTTTTTTTTTAATCTCTTTCTTTTAAGGCAGCATAGTTTATTTCCATGTGAACAACTGCTGTGCAACATTATCAAGTCTTCCCTCTGTCTCTTTAATTTGGTTTGGTGTGGGATTGTATTTTGTAGATAACCAATCTCTACAGTCACCAGAAATCTCAAATCAGAAAAAGCAAACACTGCAGTGTACTTCTTTTTAGCTAATTTGCCTGAACATTTCACAGAAGGATAAATTCACCTGGGTTTAGCATGTTTGCATTTGGATCTCAACAGTTTATTTAGAAAATGTTGTAAATGGGAACTTTTCTTTCCCAGAGTTTTATAGACAGTACTTGTCTATATATTGAAGCATGGGTGTCTAGTTGCAGATAAAGATGAAGTTACAAAAGACTTGGAGTGAGCAGACAGTATTCTGAGTGCTTTCAGATGATGTGAAAGACAAGAGCCACCATGGAGTTTTATGATTCACTTGGTAAAATTCCCAGCAACTTGCACAGTAGTTTTTGGTGTGATATCAGCAAACAGACAATTTGCTGAAAAACACAGGTGGTTCCAAACACTTAAGATCTTGTTTAATCTACTATGATTTAGAAATTAAATATAATTTAGAAATTAAAATTTGCCTCAAATATTTTAATTATATTTGTTACAACAATACTTATGTCTTTAGTGCATTTTCCTTCCTATGGACCTAAGATGAATAGGGTAAACGCGTATGCACATGGGAAAGGGGGTTTGATTGTGAATAGTAGTGCTCCATCCCATCCATAAACATCCTATCTCTGCTTGGTTCATACAGCTATTCCTGAGATAGAATCCCTGTAAGGGCAGTCAAGGATCTTTTTATAAAAACCAGAGCCAGTGAGAAGCCAGAAAGCATATCATGTGAATCAGGGCCAATAACTGCGACCAAATGTCGAACAAGAAATACTCAAAAGATATTTGCTCTGGACAGAGTGCAGATGCCCATAGATATGCTTTCTGAACATAAATATAACAAAGTATGCTGAGATTTTTGGAAGCTAGGAAGGGATTTGGAAAACCCAAATCCCATTGCATTTCATTCCTTCCAAAATATCATCCTTCACCATTACGACAAAAGTACAAATACATTTGTAAATATCAAGAATTCATTGTGGATCGTTTAGTAATTAGTCAGCTCAAATCTGTTTAACAAAAAAAATTGTAAATAAAAATTCAATAGGCCATATTCTGTCTATCACTATATGTCATTTATATTACCTCCCATTTGCAGCTCTCATCTGAAGGATGCTAGTCCAAACTAAACAACTTGCATACTGTAACTCTGACTTGCAGATATACAATTACAGATGATGTAAGTATGATTCTATTGAAAATAACTTTTGTTTAGGGAAAAGTCAGGGTAATATTTACATTTTCCAATTCACAGTGGTAATGGTTTCCTCGTTCACTGATTTTCAGTGAAATCTAAGGAATAATTTAATAATCTAATCATCTAAACTTCCCATACATGGACAAATAAATAAATAAAATCAGAGTGATTCTTAGACTACCAGAACAATGGAAGAGAACTACCTGTTGATACTTTAAATATATTAGCAATTTACTTCTTTAATTTAACTACAATTTACAACTGTACACTCTACTCAAGAGAGTCATCATCTTTTCCCTTTTACACTCCCTTATGGCTATGGGATGAGGAAGGATGCATAGCACACATTTTGTTTCTGAAATATGCTGATTGATCTTCAGTAGAAATAAAAGTCATATAAGAATACAGCCTTGTAACGTGAATAGTTTTTGCATACCAGTGAGTGGTGATGTGTGCATATATTCAATTTATAGGACAGATTTGATTAGAGAGGTTAAAAAAAAAAAAAAAAAAAAAAAAAAAGGTCTGATGTTCAACAAACATGCATGATATTCCAGAAAGAAGAAGGCCCACAAAGGGCATTAATCCTTCACGGTATATGCAAATAAATGGTATTGCATTCCTTGCTGATTACACTGAACATATGGCTGTTCATGTTTGATACCATATTAACAGCTTTAGTAATACTAACATACAGTTAATTAGATGTCACTAACATCCTATGAACAAAGAACTGTGGTGGGTTGGGATTTGGTTTGGGAACTGAAGGAATCAAATAAATACTATACAGCCCTGAGTAATCACCAGTAAGGGGCAAATGCAAACTTGCATACTTATTAGGTCTCAAGGTTACTAATGAACTCCACAATAAGTGACATATATTGATAGCTAAAAATATATACTCTGGATTAGGCAGCTGTGAATTTTTTGACAAGATGACTGCAGACTTTTCAATGAACTTAGTTTCTAATGGCAAGTGCATGTGAAATATAAGAGAAGCATTTGTAAATTAACATTAACCAAAATCCACAGGGCTTCCTTTTGGTACACAGCAGTTCACATGTTTGGGTCTACAGTCTTCCCATTTATTTTCTGTCAGTCTACGATGAACATACTAATTTTGTGCTAACACACTGTATTTTGTTAATTAAGGTCCTGGGGTTTGGGTTGGATTCTTTTTTTTTTTTTTTAAAGGTTTTTCTTCTTTGAAAATGATTATGAAGCTAAAATATATTTTTGAAAGCCTAGCTCTCTGGTCTCTTTTAAAGAGTCTTATTTTTGTAACTTAGCAAATGCATTCCTAATTCTTTTTGTCTGTGTCATACTACATGCATACCATATTGCTTATCCGGTACTAGAAAATCATTAAACATTTCTAAGGACAAAAGTACACTGAATGATACTTAGCAACAGAAATTAGAATAACCAAAATTATAAAATAATCAGATACAAAATAGCATAGTTGCCAACATATATTGGGGCTATTTCAGTACAGCTTGCCATTTATATAAAGCATACATAAATGGCTATTTTTTCTCCTTTTCAACAAGACATATTTTAAAAAGATGGTTGAGAGCATACTAAGTTCACCTATTCGTGTACAAAAGTACATTGAGAAAGGGAGAGGTTTACATATCATTTACTACAGCAGGATATTGTTAAAGGAAATATTCTCCCTCTAAGATGGTGGCAACTATTTTTCCCTATAGATAAGTGTGCATGGAAAATTTAAACATCTGATTCAATGCTAGGCATTTTCTTACACACACGTCTATTGCTACAGGAATTTAAAACCCTTGGAGTTGAATACACACTATTCCTATTTGCAACATAAGGCAAAACATGCTCTGAAATGTACATGTCATTATGGATCCGACCATCCCTGGAACAGTATGATGCTGTAGACTTTATGGATGACCTGAAATAATTATCATTTCTTCCTCTGGATGGTAACGAATATTTATAAAGATCAGCTGGATTTCGCCTAAGAGATAAGTGCTGGTCATCACGATACGAGTGCAGAAAGGGATTATCTTCTGAGTGAATGGGATACAGGGACTTGCTCCTCTTACTGTCCTCTAGAGCATGGGTTAAAAGTGAGGCTTTGTTGCTCAACAGTTTGCTTGAGGGAACACTAAACATGCTTGCATATGGACTACTTTGGAGAAACTTCTCTTTATCTTTCAAGCTTATACTACGAGAAGGTCTTCCAAGATCAATTTCCCTGGACTTATCAGCAATATTATCAAATGAATGTTGCCTGCTAATCCTCAACTTGTTTTTTTTATGATATTGCAGAGCATTATTCTGTGACCAACTATGGTCATATATTTCTTCAGGAAGTGATAAGTTCGTTGTGTCCTGCAGCATCTGATCTTCCTCAATATCATAGAGGTTCCCCATCCGCAAGCATGCATCACATTTATAGGGAGATCTGCCTGAATAATGTCCCGCATAAGTGGGCAAATTGGAAAGACAGCTCCTACAGTGGGTAGAATTCTGTCTGTATCTATCATTCATGTCAACTAGGGAAGCATTTTTATCTTTTAAACTGTAGTGCTTTGCATAAAGTTTATACTGATCATTATTTGGAAGACTGTCTTCATTATGCATGGGAGTCCTGTTAGCATGTTCTGCTTTCCTGTAGTTGTCATTGTGATCTTGATAAACATCAGGATACTCTATAGTTTCTGGAAGGACAATGTTTTCGATATATTGGGGTGTGTCCAAGCGGAATCCTGGCTCCTTATCAGCATCAATTGTGTAGATTTTATCCCGTGGAGAGCTCTGTTTGGTTTTCAGATATGTCAGTTCCACTTCACTACAGTCTTTTGGGTATTTTGATGCTACTGTTCTTTTTTTAAAATTGTCCTTGGTTTTGTGGTGCTTATTGTTGTTATCAGGTTCCATATGGCAAGTAGCCCGGCTTGATGTCTCTGATACATCTGAATGGACAATCTCTTCAGGAAGATATCTTTGGCTTTTCACTGAAAGTTGCCGGTTTTCATCTGACCCGTTTTCCCTCTGGGAACCTTGACTCTGACGTACAGATTCCTGACGTAAAGATTCAACAGATTTCCTCCAAAGTTGCCTGGGTCTGGAGTTTACTTTTGCTTCTGTTGTTACTGCAACCTCTACTGTATTTGGGTTGGACTCATTCAGTGTGAGAGGATGCTGACCTTGGAAAACATAGTTGTTAAGATTGTCCTTGTGTCGATTGCCAGGAAGTGTCTGCAATTCACTCATGTTTTCACCAAAAAAGTTGTCCTTTGTCTGAAAGGATCTGTTATCAGAAAAGATCAAGTTTCCCTTATCCATGACCATGTCCATAATCAAGGAACCCCTCTGAATAAAATCAGCTGTTCTTTTGGGGGAGTTAATTCTTGAAGGATTTATATTGGTCATATTTTTCGCTGTTCGTAGTAGTTTTAACATGTTGGTTTGGGAATTGGTCAAAGTAAAGTCAGGGGACTTCTTTTTTTCTTCAATGTGTACTCCATGAATGCAGCTATAAATACCCTGTAATAAGAATTATATAAAACAAATTAAATTACTATATGTAAATTTTAAATATTTTCAATCCAATTTCATTGGCAATAAAGCATTGCTTATTTAATTAGTAAAAGGCATATACCTATTCTTGTAGTATTTGTTTAGATCTATATGGAAGAATAGTTTCTGCCATAATCCACCGGCAATGTAAAGGACGATTGCCAGTATTTTACGAACCAGTGGTCTGTGTTGGCCTCCCATACTTTATTCCAGACAACAGGATTATAGGGAACCTCAAAAGGTTCCCTAATGCCATCATAAAATATAGCTAACCTTCATTAATGGAAATTCTATTTTTCCAAAGCAATGATTAAATTACCGCTCCAAAAGAGGCATGCAGTAAGGCTACTAGAAGTTATGGCGCTCTTCAGTTCTTTCTAAGCCTGAAATTGAGTTCATCTGGGACAAATGGTTCAAGTCCATCCTGTATGTAACTCTTACCTGTTTAGTGGCTTTTATGAGTTTGAATGATATCCTGGATCCTGTGAAATTTGCCTTTTAAATAAGTATTTTTTACCAGAGAAGATTGAGTTTCACACTGAAGCCCAAAGTATAAACTTCAAATACAAAACATAAAGATGTAAGCATTTATGCTTTACTAGGCAATCTCCAACAGGCTAGGGCAGAATGTTTTAGTGCACTTCCAATACAATCAGATTTACTCTAAAAGGTAATGTTAGCACATTTTTTTAAGAAATTAAGCTTTTCTTTTTAATCATTTTCTGCTCTCCTCAGCTATAGACAAACACCTGCAAAGTCCATTACCTAATGAACCACTACACTTAAAAAATTAAATAAGAAATATAGATTTGTCAAAAGGTTTGA
Source organism: Lagopus leucura (assembly GCF_019238085.1). Taxonomy (NCBI): domain Eukaryota; kingdom Metazoa; phylum Chordata; class Aves; order Galliformes; family Phasianidae; genus Lagopus; species Lagopus leucura. The sequence goes on along the minus strand of NW_024962257.1, from coordinate 9,295,731 downwards.
GAACAAGCACTTACTTCCTTTATCTTACTGCTCACATTAATTATTGGGATATGTAAATCTGCTTTGGATTTGGTATTATTAAAAATTGTCTTACTGTCTAACCAAACACAAATGATACTTGTGTTCGACTCTTTCTCTTATATAAGTTAGCTATCAAGAAAAGCCTACTTAAAAACTAGTCTAGTACTTTTATCACTTAAAATGTTTATGAAGTACACAAACCTGAGAGTTAATATCTGTCACTAATTTAGTGCTTATTTTGTTGGTTGTGGGGTTGGTTTTGGTTTGTTTTTTTTTGTTCTTTTTTTTTGGGGGGGGGGTCGAGGAAGGGTGAGTATTCTTGAATATAAGCAGCTCTGCCTTTCCCACATCAAAATCTCCCTTAAATATATTACATTTCTAGCATTTGATTAACAATTATCCTGACATGATAATTAATCTGGTAGAATAATCCATTGGAGAAAAGACTTCCCCAGGAGTGCCAGAACATAATAAGGTCATTGATCACTTTGTCAGTGTTGTAAACAAGTATTTCAAATGTCCAGGTGGAAATACAAAGAAAAGTGTATTAGGGAGGCAGTGCTCATACTGTCAATTGCCTGAAGGGGTGAAATGCAAAGAATACTAACCCTGCTGATTGAGAACAATAATCCTGGTCTATCAGAGCAGATTCCAGTGAAGCAGAATCTAAGCTTCCAGTAAAATAAGTGCTCCCAGACAAAGGTAATTAAACTGAGCGCCATGGCTGCTGCAAGCATGTAAAAGACTCCTGCCATGTTGTCAATATCCAGCTGGCTGCTCATGACTTCATTCTTCTCATTGTGGCAAATACCAGTCAGCCACAGGGTTTCTAACTCTTCCATTTCACCTAGGGAGAGCAAGGAGTCAAAACTGTTAGAATGCAAAAAATTAATTGTCACAACACTAGAAAGTCTTTGCAAACTGAAAAATACAGCACCTTTTAATGCCTCATTTGTGAAGCCTCATTTCTGAACCTTCTTAAAGACCTTACATTCCACGTGCCTACCTGTGCATATACTTTTCATTCACGCATCCCTTATGTATTTTTGCACACCAGTCTCCTAACTCAGTCAGATGGTCTTGGGTGTTAAAACACAGAAAATCCAATCAAAAAAGATTAAATGACAAATTATGAAAATCAGCATAAGTGATAACAGCAAGGTTCAGCATTGGGCTGCTCTGGATGCCTCACTGGGCCATCGCTACTGCAGTTATCAATCACATTTCCTCTTGTAGCTGGCTGCATTTCACTAATACCTAAACTGATCCAGAGATTATGTCTTCAGTCACTTCCTTATCTACAAGATACTTTTAAAGATCGATTTGAGAAAGAGAAGATGCAATTTGTCAAAACTTTGTGGATTTTCCACCAAATAGCTTCATGGCAAAGCAATGGCAATCACCAACACTGGATGGAAAATTACACAAAGCACAATATTTACAGGTCACACTGATGTAAAACTGGGAATGTGAAGCAGGAGATTGTAACCCAGCCCGTACATACAGGGAGCGAGGAAATACAAGTGTCATTCTAAAAAAATTCTACTGGGTTTCATAAACTGCCTGCTTTTGTAGAAAACAACATGCTGACATGAATGCTTAAATGCATGCAGTATGTCTTTTCCTATTTACATTTCTTTATTTTTGTCTCTCTCAAATACAGTCCTTCTTCATGCTTTCTGTTTTCCCTGCTTCCAGCCAGAAAGCTGGGTGATGCAGGGTCTGCAAACACTCTCCCTGCCCCATGCTCCCTTCCAGCTTCGCTCTGGCTGAGTCCTGCACACCTTTCTCTGCTCCCCACCTCACAACTCTCCCACTGCAGTCTCCTTTGGCCTTTTGTTGCTGCCTTCTGAGCAGCAGCAGGAAAATAAATATCACAGAGCAGTCTTGTTTTCTGGTTCTGGCTATACAGCATCTTATTGTAATTAAACCATTTACTTTACTTAAAACTAAACAAGCAGATCAACTCCCTGTTAGTCTTAGCATCTGTATTTCCCACAAGAGATTTGGCCTTCGATGAAGGACGCTATCATTTAGCAGCAGCTGCCAACATGGACAGAGATATGCGAGAAATCACATTTGTTACTGCAAAGACTGTTTTTTTATATTGTATCGTATGATATTTTTACACACTATTGCTGTTCTACTTACTGTAGCATTGCAAATGCATACATATGTCTTTTTACTCTCTTGGGAATACAGTCAGCTGAGTAAATCTATTATTATTTTTAATAATAGGCATAAATTTCTGTCCAAATAATAGAGAGGGCCAAAACAGTTCAGTATATGGCTTCAATGTGGGGGATGAATTCACATGCTTCTGATGGCTAATCCTTACCGAGGAATTAGGAAATGCATCTTCTGTATTGTAATCCAGAGAGCATTGTAGTAAAGATCAGGAAAAAATGGCTAAAAGCTATACTGACTTTTCAGCTACCTTCAAGCCAGACGAAAAGATCAATGACTTGCTGTGCAAGAGAATTTTAAAAGGATAGAGTGCCTGGGCAATAGGAAAACTGCAGCCCACAGATAATTTGGATATGTGAGTTGGAAGTGGAAAGCAAGATGCAATGGAGAAATGGATTCTCAGGGAATGTAAAGGAAATACTGAAGCAGAAAAGACAAGCACTGGGGCATTTTAGGAAAGGCATTTCACAAATTTGCAAGAGATTATTCAGTTTTGAGTTAATTCTGAGTTTAGTTTTGTGCTTGAAGCATGAATTGAACCTCTACACCTGAAAAAGGCCGTGTGACTTCTCTCAAATTACAGTGCTCAATCTTCAAAACACCTCAGCACATCCCCTAAGAAGAAAGTCAATTTCATGAATATTTAAAAGGCATCTAATCCAGGAAATAAGCACAATAAATTATTAATTGTAACCATATGGATATTGCACAATCAGTACACAGCTATCTGGGGGTCGTTGTGCACTTCTACGTCTTGGAACATTTGGATTTGTTTGGTATATATGCACACGTGCTAAACCTCATTGGACTACTTGCCTCGTCCATCTTTCAAGCCCTCCCCAGGGTCTATGAATAAAACTCACAGGCTACGGAACACAAAAAAATTTGAGTCCAAAGACAGTGATATTTCTGGTTTGGGCGTTAGTAGCTGAAGCTCTGACAATCAGCCCTCGTTATTTCCCACAAGAAAATACACACCTCCCAGGATTGTCAAACATCAATTTGAGTTGACTGCTGTGCCCTTTTACAAAATTCAGAGAAGACTTTAAACCTCTTTTTCATTAGTTTCCCATGTGTTCCTTCCCTTTGGCTTGTACATCTGAAGCGACTATTGATAATCCACTAACCTTTCCAAAAACATCACTACGGAAACAAACTGGGCTTGTTTGAGTTGAGACAAGTAGCAGCACCCTGCTAAGCTATGAAGAACAAAGCATCCCAAGGTCTCACAGATCCTGCTGTTGTAACAGCCCTTTCATTATATCTGATAGTGACAGAAATGACTGTTAATTAGTAGCTAAAAGTAATGCAGTACAATTTTATAGATCATAAAGCGCTGTGAATCATTGGACTGTCATATTTATTAAATGATATTATCTAGGAATGGACAGATTAGGCTGGCATTCTAGTGTATGAATCATTTCCAGTGTGTATGTACATACATGTACACACATGTATGTATGACACAGACACACAAAAGTTACTCCTTTAGCTGTAATAACTCTTTGGCCCAGCTGATCTACAAAACTAGGAGAGGAAAAAAAAAAAGCCTGATCTTTTTGTTGCCCCTCTTGTCCATTTTTTGTTTTATATCCAAGATATTGATAGAATTGTTCCAGATTTCAGTAGCAAAGTACATCATGACACTACTATGTAGGTTATAGCATGTTAGCACTATGTGATGGAATAGCATGATATAATAATGCTATATAAGACATATATATAACAATGCCATATAACGTAGCATTATGGCACAAGATTACAAAATGAATGGTTCCAATATATTTGATAAAATAAAATAAAATAAAATAAAATAAAATAAAATAAAAAACTAGTGTTAGTTTCTGTTTAACATGGTCACAGTACAGCTCACCTGCAAAATTCATAGATAACTGGTGCCTACAGTAAGATATGTATCAATATTTTAATTTACATAATCATATTTATATAAGGCCTGCCTCATTTACAATGTAAGACTCAGTTTAAGCAACTATTACATTATTATTTTTTTTATCTCAGTGGTGCTGAGGGGTTGCATTATTCACTTACAATGCAGTATGGCCCTCTCAAACAAACTGCAGAATTCTAGCTCTCAGTGGTAGTTTAAGACTATTTACAAAGTTTTTGCAAACAATAAAAAGGTCCCTGTAAATTTCTCTTGGGGTGGTTTCTATGTGGTGTGCTTTGCTTTAGCTCTGTTTACACAGTTGTTTGGCTGTGCTGACTCTGAACTTCCCAGAAGTGCTTTTCTGTCTACATTTAGTTCAACACTTCTAGCTTATCTGACAAGAAAAACATTATCCAGACACAGACAAGATACAGATCAAAGGGTAGAATTACACTTTTCCTCATCACAGCCTTTAGCCTTTTTTGCATGCTCTGGGAAATATCTGACCCTTCTGCTATCCTGAGCTGAAAAACATGCTCCCATTCTGCAGCTCTCATCACTGCCCCTTTCCCTAGAGAAGTGTCAGCTCTCAGAGGTGCTTGTTGGGGCTGCCAGAATTTCCATTCCTAGCTCAACCTCTTGCAAGGCCCTGCCTTCATTTCTTGGTTCTCAGTTTGTTCATCAAACACCTTCCCAAAACAGAGCCAGCACCTTCCCAAATGATGGCCCACCATGCTTAAAGCTGTTTGCCTTACGGAATGTTTCACTGATGCTATTTTCTTTTCTGAGTGTTTCATCCCCCACATCTATACCTGCAACCAGGAAGAAGCACATGTACTGATAATCACATTATTTATCAAAAGCAAACAAACAAACAAAAAGCCCCTGTCATGGTTTTATGATTTTTGGTTTGGCCCCACAAACCCGAGCCTACATAAGCCATCATTCTCCACATTCACTTACAGAAAAGTAGTTTGGGAGTAACTTTTTTTTGTTTGTTTTTTTTAGGGGAAAGAACAGCTTTTCAACATTTGTCTGATGTGTTCCTCCTACTTGGTTAAAAGAAAAAATGCTTCATTATCACTCAATAGCTCCCTAGTTAAAAACTTACCAGAAATAAACAAGCACAAAGCTTTATAATTACATCCAAAAAGAGAACAAAAAATGATGATAACCTTCTTTGCTGCTTACTTAAAAAGTAAGTTACAAAATTAACTTGCTGCTCCACTTCAGTGAAGGAAACAGGACCTCTGAAACCCGAGCATCCTCTCCCCCTTCTTCCTGAGGATCCGAGCATGGAGAAAAGGGACAGAGTGCAGAATCTAACCCTGTATCCTCCTGAAGCCAAAACCAATTCTGTTCTTCCATAGTTCAATAAATAGCAGATACCAGAAGTACTGCAGCCCTGGTAGTGCCCCCATCTGTATGCCCACAGACACAGAGCTTTCCCCTCCTCCCCAGAACTGCTGAGCAGCACCAAAAAGCACCACCTCAGCTAGCGCAGCTGTGGAGAGAGCTTCAGCCTGGTAGAATCACCCCAAAATTGTAGCATGGTTTCCTTTCTTTGATTTTCACTCTTGGGAAGCAAGCCAAACCTGGGCTGGATTTCAGTGTGACTTAGGAACACAGCCAGACTAACCACAGACTCAGTGGCAGTCCAAAATATCACACACAAGCCCCAGGCACTGCATGCTTTTAGAAGCTGTGCTGCATTCAGCAGCTCCCGGCAGGGAGCAGGCACTAGCAGAAGTTTGGACAGGGTGTTTGATGGAGGGAAATGGAGGAAATAATAACTACAGAGATACGACTTCGGAATTGACTCTACACATGAGAAAAGCCTGTTAAGAAGCTGTTAAATCAAAGTTATGGGAGGGAAGAATAAGCAGCTATTTACAAACAGTGATGACAGTCAAAGCCCTGACTAAGTGGAAAAGAAAACAGGAATGCTCCTTGTGAAAAAACACAATTTGGTTATTTCACTTTGCTACCTTCTCTGAAAAAACCTGTCTATCAGATAAGCAATGTACAATAGTTTTACAGCACTTATAAGTGAAAAATCTACTGTTTTATCCTGATTCTCTTTTTATGCTCAAATGATCGAAATGTTAAAAATTGTGTTTTAAGTTTTCATATGCATTGAAGTCTATATAGCTCACTGAGCTATTAATTTCTTCCTCGGGAGTCAGGTGTTCTTTTGCTCTGCTTTAACCCCATAGGCTTCTACTCATCCTCCCTGGGATGCTGGAGATAATCACTGATGATTCAAAGACTGCCTCAGCTACTTGCTTAGCTACTCTGGGGGAATTTTTCATCAAGTCCTTACCTTAATTTTAATCTATTTAATTATTTTACACAAAGAGAGAAGAAATCTATTTCATATCCCTTCTGGATTGCAAAAAAAAGATGGAATTTTGCTTTGTTCCATTGGTGATTTACAGCAGCCCCCTGGTTTCAGCACACCCCAGACTGCACAAGGTGCAGTGCAGGAGGAGGTCACTGTGGCACAGGTCACAATGCATGTGACAGCATGCAAAGCCACAGGCTGCTACTGATACTCTGATGGGTGCTAACTTGCACATAGTTCTAACCTGAGTTTTTCCTCCTCAACCCGAGGAGCAAGCATGCAAAGAATAAAGAAAATCAACATATACGAATGGGAGATCTTGAATAAAGGGGTTAAATACACATGTTCACATTGGGCAAATGTAGGACATCATGTTCAGAAGTCTGTGGCTATGCTCGCAGAAATCATCTGCAGTTCATGCTGGACAAATGGGACAGTTTTCAATTTGGAAACAGACACTCTGGTGTTAGCTCCCACCAGCACCAGAGGAGGAAGGCAGCACTCCATCATCTCCAGACCCCAGTGTAAGAGGCTCTTTGCCCTGAACAGAGGAGTCAGAAGCCAAATGGGTTGATGTGTGTTTGGTTCGATAAGCTCATCAGTTTCAATCTGACCTAGTTATGTGAACCATACACTGCACTGCATGTAAGATATTATATAAAAGCACTATGACCTCTTGAATTCAGCCTGGAACCCCCAAAACAATCTCTTACCATGGGAATTTTCTGAGTTATTTCCCCTTGTAAATGTAGTAAGAGGAACACAGACGACTGATAGTGATAAACTTATGCTGAGCTAATGACTGTGCTCTGCATGCCCCTATTAGTGACAGATGAATTAACAAAACCGTTAAGCACGACTTTCAATATTACAATCCCTCTCACTCCTGTTCAGCTACACAAACAGCCTCCTCTTATACACTCACACTCTCCAGTCACATTTGTTCCACCCACTGCTTAAGGAGGACACTAAATATATAAACAGAAAATCACTGGGATTGTGGGTGTATTCTGCCTAGGCAGCACGCACTGAAAATATGTCCATATAATCACATACGTATTTCCTTCTTGGTTTTTAACGGCCAGCATGAGTCATTCTGCTACACTTCCTTATTGCCGAGATTTGGAAGGCTTATGCTAAAACGTGAAGAGAAGTAGCAAGGCATTTTCCTCTTCCAGATGTAAGGGGGCAAATCTTATTTCCACAGTTGCCTATTGCCACTAAGGTGTGGGAAGCAATTATCCACCCAAGAAAATGATTCTTAGCACATTAAGCTATCGAAAAAAGCACATAAAGATTAACCAGAATTTAAAGGTATTAGGAAGGGGATAACAGAGTCTCTGAAGAAATTCAAACCAAAACCAGTTTTCTTCTTTACATCTTTGTGTCTCTAATTGCTCTAAAGGCCACTGCTTTGTGGGTCGGGCTTAATACAGCTATACAATCTGTCCCTCTTTTCCTGGGGATCTCTTCCCAGATCTCTGGTTGAACTGAGCTCATGGCCTGCAGGTAGCAAACAGGTTACAAATCCCTCACATGCACTGGGAGCTCCATCTTGCCAGCTGGCTGATATTCTCCCACTCCTCTCCATACTTGCCCTCTTTACGCAGCATTTTTCTGTCTCCATTTCCAGCTATTTCTGCATGCACGTGTCTTTTATCCAAACAGCTAAAGGTTCCCTGGTATCTTTCACTCAATCCTATCCACCCTCTGAAGCCCTTTTACTCTCTTAATCCCAAAGCAACTTTGTCTTTTGCAGTGCAATAGTCTCATTTACTCAAAAACACCAAAGACAGAGAAATAAAAGTGATTCTGCTCCAAACCACAAATACATGGCACTACAGAAGATTTCAGAAGCAACATCTTGCAAGGCACTCTGCAATATACATTTCGAAGTATAGCTCTGCTTTACATCACACCGTGCAGCCCAAGCTAGAGCAGCTGGCTGAAAGTTTGTAATGTTGGAGGCTGGAGGAACATGTGTGCCATGCAGCAGTTCAGCAGCTATAGACTTGTTGAATTACTCAGCCTGTGTGTTTGAGCATATATGGAACTTATCAAACTGCAAGCTAACACACTAAAAAAGCAGTTGACAGCTTCTGGGGGGAATGTGCGAGATATTGGGCACGTCAGACTTCCCAGCTGCTCCTTACAGAGGTTTATAAGAGAAATCAAAGCACGTATCATGCAACTCTTCAGTATTCAACATCTCTGTTCTGACACATCGCTGTCGTTGTGGGCGAAAGATCCAAACAAAATGGTGCTGTTTCTCAGCAGCTGTATCATTTTGTTGTTTTGGAATTTTTGGGTGCTTCTGTTTCTCAGCAGAAGACTGAGAAATAGTCCTCTGTGTGTCAGTACAAACATTTTTATTTCTCAGTTAAAAAAATGAAAGTTTCCTCTTGTGGCTATAGCAAGCAAAACTTAAGTAAATAAAAAAGCATAAAAAAGTACAACCCGTACTTTAGAGAATTACCTTGATGATCCAGTATTTCAAATGAAATCACAGATTCTAATTGCCAACTGCAATTCTGCTCAGATAATGAGATGTGATTTACAGGTAGTCAGAACTACAAAACTGGAAATTCACTGAGTAGTTTGCTTCACCTGTATCCATTGTACAAGAAAATCCTAACTCAGTATATTAAAAGGGCTCAGTGATCCCAAGTAATTAACATTATTAATAACAAATGCATACTTATCTCAACTTCCAACGAAGTGGGCAATGTATATGAACTTGCACAGACCAAGTGAGCAAACAATTCTGGGGATAACTATGTTTGCAGGTATTCTCTATTCTTCAAGTTTGTGAGCAACTCCTTCCCATGTTCCTTCCCCATCTCTCTTTTTCTCTTGATTAGAATAATGAATGTGGCATCCTGTAGCCTGATTCCTTCCTACTTTACCACTGCAATTGTCATTTGGCAGTATTAATCTGCCCACCCAGCAAAACTGTCTTTAGGATCAGAACTCAACTCATGTAGATACAAATAAGTCACTCAGTCTAAGGTTAAAGCTATTCCTAACACAAATCTATGTTCCTTTGTATTTACCTTAATTTTCACCAGTGGCAACAAAATACAAATGACAGTTCAAAGCTATTAACTTCAATGCAGAAAAAACACTGTCGTGTGGGATGAAAAGTTTACTAAAGGTCAGTAATACTTGAGCTTGATGTTTTACATCAGTGAGGGAGAGCAAAAAGTTTCCTATCAACCATGCAAAAAAATTTCACCTGAATGTGTATATGAATTGGATACGATAATATCCATTATGGAAGAGGCAAAAAAAAAAAAAAAAAATCACAAAAAAAATCACAGTGGAAAGACCTACGTAGGACACAGAAGATTCTAAAAAATACATTTCAAGATCTCAGAATGAGGCAAATATAAAAAAGGAATGAAATCATTTTTTAAATCACTGTAACCTTTTAAACAAATCTTTTAAAGAAATTACATGGTCTTATACAAATATCTAGCAAGTATCATCCAAAAGGTTCTCTTTCACTCCTTAACATAGCAATCATATCAATAAATGGCATCTTTTCTATTAATTAGGATTTTTCTTACATTTAGGAAACTCATTAGATTTACAGTCATTCATCGAAACTATTCTGTAGAGATGAATATTCTGTTACATATACCAAATAATGATTCAATACTGCCAGTCACTTTGTTGTTTTATAGGCATAATAAAATTAGCAGAGACAACACATGCGAAAGAAGTCTTTCTGTTTTCATTTTGTATGCTTATTTACTTAACCAACCTCATTCAGACTTCAGTGTGGATTTCCCAGGAGTTTCATCCTAAGATGAAACTTTCCACTCAGACATGTTTGCTTTTAGTCTGGAAAACTTCAAAGAGATTTTTAGTGATACAGCAAAATGACGTTGGCCTGAACTCTGGATTCATCCCTTCTGATTCATCAAAAGAGACTTACATAAGTTCATGGCAAAAAAAGATTATTCATCAAACCACAGAAATTAGACCTTGCTTACAAATATCAGGTCATGAGAGTTCTAGGCAATAATTCTTTACGTTTAATTTCCTGGTGTTTTGTTTCAGCTCACAACATACTTTACAAAGCAGTAGAAGAAATTTCAATCTCAACGTTATTCTTTGTATTCACATATATATATAATCCTGAAAATTATCATCCAGATCTATGATGCAATAAAGTGAGATGAGGCAGCAAACAATTACAGGACTAAAAGAAACACACCTATTCCTTCCCATCATATATGACCAACCGCTGTCCTCTTATATACTGCCCAAACAATTTTCCAAACGAGATTAGACGTGTTAAAAGAGAAAGTGATCACGTTAGCATTCATGGGTTGTTCAGAATTCTGTCTAAACGTATTGAAAAGTACCACTTTTGCTTATCTTCTGAAGTAATCTAAACATTGATGAACGTGGGAGCAGTACTTTCATGACAAGCTTTCATTCATGACAGGCTATATGTATCAAATGCTATTCTGTACATTATTTCTGTGGAAGCTCTAATATCAAGTTTTGTAGACAACCCAATTGTTTTATTTTCAGCTACTAAGAATGATTTAGGGAGATAAACATTCATATGCTATGTAAGTTCAAAGGCAAAGCATAAGTACAATTATAAGGTTTTTTCCCTCTTCTTTCCCACCCATTTTGTTTTCTCCCTGATACCAGGAGACAAAGTGACATGTATAAATGCATTACCTGTGGTATTTTTAGGATTTTTTTTTTTTCTTCTTTTTTTTTGTAATAATGGAACAGCTTCAAATAATTTCTATTTTGTTTATTTTCTTTCCCTGGCATTTCATTTCTTTTTGCTGGATGAGGAAGTTATCAAAAATAATGAGAGTAAGCAGGAAGAAAATGCAAGGTGGAAAGAATGATAGTCACAGTGATGCTCTGGCACATCTAGAGGGGTTTGCCCATAACTGACAAAGACCTCAGATCCTCTTTCAGGCTGTGACAGCTTTTTCCCTTTTAGTTTGGGACAAATATTTTCAATTCTCTGATTCTGTCTTCCTATTACAAAGGGTCAGAATTACAGCATCTAACACTTCTTAATACTATTACATAAGTAGAAAAAATATTATATTCACAAAATACTCAGAAATAAGAAAGCAAAAACTTTAGCCAGTTAATTCCTACTCCATAAAAGAATACTTAATTGCTTGAAACCTAGTCAGTGTGGGTGATATATTCATTTCTTAGCAGAAGCAAGCAATGTTTATTCCCTAAGCCTCTCTAAATTCAGCAGATCAATAATGGTGACACTAGTATTTCTCCTTAGAAACCAGACCAAATCCATCAGTAATGATGACTACGCCTCTTTCAGAGATTTAGTATTACAATAGAAATAAAACCCATGTGCTCGAAGACTAACACACTCACTGTCTCCAGTTCGAAAATTACTGTTTTTGTTGTTTTTAATTGAACAGGAGGCCACAAAGCTAAGGTCCTGCACTTGACAATTTAAATTGCTATGACATGTTTTAAGAGTTCTTTTCCTATGAAACCCTCTATTTCACTGTCAAAGAAATGTAAAGTGAACATATGTATCTATGTAAAAGACTCAGAATCACAACATAACATGTACCACACTGATCTGAGCGAGGCTTTTAGACAGTTAGAGTCTAAGGATTTTAAGACAAATTATAGTCAGTCGCAGTTTCAGTCAGTCTTTCTCTCTTCTTGCCATAAGGAAGAGCTCAAAGAACTCGTCAATGAGAATAATCATATTAATTCCTCTACCTACAAGACAGGTATAAAAGAGCTAACTTGGCCATGCTGAAAGACAACTTGTCTACAAGGTAAAAAATCCTCAGGAATTTCTCACAGGCAAAAAAGAAAAGAAAATAAGTAAATTTAGAAATGATTTTTAACATTGAGGCCAACTTTATTTTGTGATGCATATGGAAACTCCTTCTGAAATTAGATGCAAGTGTCTTAGGCAGTGAGGTGAATTAAAAAACAGAGTAGAAGAGAATTCTGTCTAAGAACATGGAGAAATATTTTACCCATTTGTTTACACCGTGTTTTTTTCCATAAAGACTGTAAGAGAAGATCAGTAAAATTCTCAGAGCTATTAAAACTGAATTAACATCGCATATGCAGAAAAAGGAAAGGAAAGAATAAAGATTGGTCCCTACCATCTCCAACAAATTGAAGAAGGGCGAGATCAATTTGTCTCTTCCACGGTGACCCTTTCTGAAGTGCTATTCCATAGCCCGTAGTGGCAAAGATGTATCCACTGCCTATTGTGACAAGTTTGCAGCCTTCATCTCTTCCAGCCTTGTAATTCAGCACTGCTGCATCATAGATGAAAGCATCCAACTTCCTGAAATAAAAGAAAACATTTTACAAACCAAATCATTAGGGACAGCTGTTGTCAGACTTCTTTTGTCCTTGATGTTAGGACCCTGTTGAATATCGTATGGGTTCTTTGATATCATTAATTACATATCCTGCCCTTCTGTATCTAAAATTAACAAAAGGCGTCTATTTCAGTAAGGGGAAAGTAGGACACATAGTTTTGCATTTCTATTTTAAGGGATGCGGTTAAAAAATACTGAGAGCAGGAGAAAACAAGCTGCAGAATGTCTTGTCCTGTTACCTTTGTATCTTTGCATCCCAATGTGGATAATAAAGATACTGAAATGCAAAATGATCTCCAAATACAACAGAAATGATGACAGAGAATTTAGAATGAAACTTACAAGAACTGTTTTATTTTTTTTAATATAATGAATTGACTGAAATTGTGGCTTAACCAGTTTTCCCTACACACTCTTTATTTTTCTTTCCAAAAATAAACAGTGAGGTGGAAATGAAGTCCTTGCTAAAACAGAGAAAGGTATTGAAGCATATCTGACAGAGCTACTAAATTTACTTTAAAATTATCAGAAATATTTATTTATCATTTGAAGTTCCAAATATACTATTTGTGTACCTGAAACACAGCAGGAATAAAGGAAAGTGTGGAAAAATTCAGGTCTTTCAGCTTATCTACCTACAATGTACGAATGGAACGATCTGATTCTTTAAGATATACAGCTAACTTAGCAAAACAGAGGGAAACAGAAAATCGATAAGGAAAGGAAAAGAAAGGTATCTTTCAGGGATCATTTTTAAGAATCACTACCAAGCAAGACTTAGGTAAAACTGGGCATGGCTGTTTCACAGATGAAGCCAATAAAAGCGTGCATACATGCAGAGGAAGCCATTTTGAAAGGCAGTCACTTGCCAGCAGAAAATTTAATCAAAGGCCTACAGAAAGTCATAAGCAATATTTAAAAGAAAAAAAGAAGAAACTTGAGTATGTTTTGTATTACTACCCTAGATCTATAACCAAAATATTTAAGATGTGTAACACAAAAAAAATCTAGCAGAATACAGAGGCAACAAGAAAAAAAAAACAGCGTATTTGCTCAAAACCCGCCTAAATTTTGCACTAAATAAGTTAATACTTCTTTTAAACATCCCTTAAGAGTCAGGGGAGTGGGGAGGACACAGCACACAGCTGGCTGCACAGCTGTAGGAGGAAGGCTCACCACACATCTGCCCTCCTGGCACCGCAGCTCCAGGCACTGCCCACTGTCCTCTGCCTCCAAAGAGCTGCAATACATTGCTATGGTGCACTGCTGAAATGTTCTGAAGGGGGTGCAAATGACAGAGGCTGGCAGAATGCTGTTTATAAACAGTTGGGACCTGTCTTCACAGAAGGAGAATTGTAAAAATAAATTCACTGTGGCACAAACACATACAAGGGTATCATCTGCAGTTATGTTATATCTATACGCAGTCTGTACCAGTTGTGAATTCTGCGGCTGTTCAGGTTTTGAAGTCACACTTGTCGCTTATCTTCAGCTGTTTTTCATTGATAAAGCTTTTCATTTATATTCCCAGATTAGAGCAAGATGGAGGCATATCAGATTTTGGCTACTGACAGAGAAGAAACACTTCTATACACCACATAATTCAATGTTTGTTCTTAAATATTTAATCAACAGAGCGATGCAGTAGCCTAACTTTTACATATCAGATAGCAGTACTTTGACACTGGAGAAACAAACATATCTGTCTCCTGTTATATCAGAGAAGAATGAGGTTTCTGGGAGCGATGAAAAAAGTGAAGAGCAAAGTTTCTCTCACTTCTTTTTGCACTTTATTTCTCCCCTGCGAGGATATCCACTCATGGTCACCATCCAAGTCATCAAATCAAATTTAGTGAGGTAGTTAATTTGGAGAAACAACAGGTGGCTCACACCACTAGAAGAAATAGCTGGGCCATCATTTCCTTTGTTTTTCCATTCTTCTCTAAAACTGAGTAGACTTAATCCTCAGCACAAGCCCATTAATGTTAAAAATCTGATTGCTCCTTCTTTAAAATGGGTAACAATATGGAGAAAACAATTCTTAAGCATCTGGAAGATCTTGTGTCACAATCTCAGCCTGTAAATGAGACACAGCAGCCTAGTGCCAGGGCAACAGAAGTGGGCTGGCTGCTGAAGTGGGGAGGAGGTGCCGGGACAGACCCCTCCCAGCTTCCCCATGCAGCATGGCATCAGTTGCAGTGGGTGCACAGTGAGGAAGGAGGGAGGCTCTGAATGCACAGACAGCTTTACCTTGGGGAACTTTCTCTCTGCTCTGTCTAGAAGGTCACAAAAAATAGCATTATGTAAACAGATTTAAAAACATGAGGTACTTTTCTGACAGAGGCTGAGGGCTGAAGGCTTCTGCATTGCTGCCCAATGCCTGAGCTGTAAATCAAAAAATTGATCGCCCTGAAAAAGTCTTGCTTTCTACAAATACAAGCTCATATTCAGAATATATTTTCCCGATTTCCACCATAAATCTTATAATCTCTCAAGGCTTAATTATCTCTTCAGCATGTGCTGATTACAGAAGCACTTTTCCTTGCAAAGCACAGCTTCAGAATACAATGTGCCCCTGGAGTATGGGCAAGGAGTAAGCCACAAATGAAACCCTCAAAGTAAAGGCAAATGGTCTCTTCCATCATGAGAAGGTAGACTTCCTGACACTCTGAGTTTGGAAGAATTTTCTTTAAATGTTTCTCAAGAAGAGTTTATGAAAACTGAGGCAGCAAAATCTAGACAAGCCAAAAAATGTGATTCTTTCCCAGTTGTTTGAAGAGGTGGCAGTGAGCCATAAGCTCCAGGATAAGACAGAAAGCCTGAAAGGCTCAGAGCCTTGCACAAACCTCAGTCAGGTAAAGATGAATCAATTAACTTGTAATTTCAGTGCAGCCGCTTCAGGGGGCGAAAAGCTTTGTCACATTGTGTAGGTTTAAATAAACTGCTAAGAATTAGAAGAGAGAACAATAGAAACTGGAATGCAGCAAGAACAAAGATTTATAGCTGCCATGGACTAGCCAAGCATGCCAGGCTTCTTTAATGAACGTGGAGGAACAGGATTACAGTCTTATGACTCATCAGAGCAACTGGCAGGTTGGTAGAGTTCCTCTGAACTACTGCAGTAATCCTGAATAAGAGAGAAAATAAACTGTTTGGAATATTTATGTAAGAAAGTCTACAAAGGCAAGCGTCCTTCATTACTCAACAAATACAGAGAAGACTGGGAGGGGGGGAGAAATTTAGCTCATACAGCATAAGAGAATAGCAGGTGTTAGAAAATTATGCATTAGAATAGTTCTAAAATAACCCAAAACATTACTGAATGCAATAATTTGAAGTGTGAAATCTGTGAAAAAGAAATGCAAACAGTCTTGTACCTATGCATTTACAAGTCACCAAGAAGCGTAAGAGTTGAAAAATCAGAATTGCTACTGCAAAAGCCCTTTCTCTAGAGTGCTGCTGTACGCATTCAAAAAATGCCTGTGCAAGAAAAATTCAACTTAGAGGAAAAGGTACAGAAGAATAATTTCTGTAAAGCTGAAAACTGCTTTCCACTGTAAGTCATTTTCCATTTGCACACACTTTTCACCAAATTCATGGGATGGAAATTGAAAAGCAGGATTAGGAAAATGCCTCTTTATTAGTTACGGCTTCTTCCTCAAGAATAAAAGTATCATTCATTTGGAAAACGTTATTTTGCTTCCTTAGCCAGCTACACGATCCTTCAGGGATTTTGTTTTTCTGATGGAAAGAAAATGGAATAATCTAAAATGACAATCTGTTCAGTAGTTCTGCAGACGCAGAGCTGTAATCAAGTGCACCAGAAATCAACCTCTTTCAATTACTTTGTGTCCTACTACGACCTGTGTTGCAGTATTCAGAAAATGAGATGGATGCTTTCATGCAGTCCTGTTTTTTTCTTTATTGTTCTTTACTGTCATTCACAGAAGTCTATGGAACAAATAATACTGTGTTTGTATTGAGAGTCAGTGGAATTGAAGCAAGACTGAAGTCACTTTCCAGCTTTCAAATAATGCAAAAAATAGCGAATCCAAACATACAATATCTTCAGCAAAATTAATTTCCTGCTAAAACAGGAGGCTTCACTTGTCAGATTCAGGTTTGGAATATTCAGGACATTAACTTTAGAATCAGTTTTTTTAACTCTCATTTCCTTATGTTTTTTAACACCCCAAATATGTTCTTTTCATGGCCACAGAAAATCTGTGTATAGTTACTAACACAGGTTTGACTTACATAAAAACAGAATGCATGGAAGATAGGAATCACAGAAATCAGTGTGCGCTGCATTTTGCTGTAGACAGCTGTTTGTGATTTTTTTACATTTTTGATGAAGTGTCTTTTAAACCTAAATGTGCACCTTCTGGTTTATTCTGGTTATTCTGAAAAGTTTGTTACAAAGAGAGTGTGATACCTGCTCACTAAGGCTCCATTCTTGTCCTTTCAAATATTTAGAATTATTTTCTTGTTACAAGAATCAGACTTACAAGTCAGTGAATCCTCAAAACAATAGTTTTAACATCATCTGTACTCTCCCCTTTCATCCTCCTCATCCCCAACAACATTTATTTAAGCTTTGTCTAATAATGATTTTCGATATAGAGCTCATTTTCAAAGCATTCTGCAAAAAAAAAAAAAAAAAAACAACACACCACTTTCTAGCTTTCTGCTTTTAAGAATAAATCACATCATCTGCAAAATAGATTCATTTATAAGTAGCAAAATAGCACTTAGCATTTGATTTTAGGAAAAAAAAACAAAACAACTTGTAGCAGGATTTAACATGAGCATATATTTTAGAGATCATAAATACCACTGTTGGGAAGGCAGTAAGTGCATTTTGCAACTGCAAAAACGGTGGTTGCAATATATGATAGATTTACAGATTTCTTTTATTTTTAAATCCAGTGAAGGGATAAAAGAAAGCATGTCAAGAATGCAGAGTGAGAGACACAGCCTCATTTGTGCATCTCTAAAACTGTGTCCAGGAGTCTAATGCCCAAAGGTCACCACATAGCGGCACAGCAATCAGGGAAAGGAATGCTGCTCTGAAGAGGAGGCTTCAATAAAAGTGCTCTAACGTGACATTTTGGCATTATCGGAGCAAGAGAAGCAGATATTTAACCTTTAGCATGAAGAACGGATGATTTCCTCTACCCAGTTTTGACAAAAAAAGCATTTCAGGCTATCTGATGGCACTTCATCACCCGCAGAGACTTTGTCCTACAGCATACATTCACCAGCTCTGTGCAGATCTTAAATTCACATACGCTGGATGGATTCTGTGACACTTTGACATTACCAATTCAACAGGAGCTAATTTAACAGCCACCTCCCACCACAACGCAGGTTAGCAAAGTTTTATCCACTTAAATGATGAACTCATTAGCAGGGAATGGATCTCACTGTCCTCACTTCAATCTTCACACAGAAAACACAGGCACAAAACCCAGAAGAGCAGCCTCTTGAAGACATTAACACCACGCTGCACAACCTGAGAGATTGTGAGGGCTCTTCCTCACCTGTCAGGGAATGTCAGGCTGTGAACCTGCCAGCACAGCATGCCTGTAGTCACCTGAGCAGGCATTTTCCCCCCACACTCACAGGAGTTCGTGTTCCCCATCCTCTGCCCACCTGCCTTCCTTGTCCCTGTAGCATTTTCCTCAGTAACAAAATAATGGAAAATGATGCACGCCTGTATGAGTACTTAAAGCAGTGGAATATTGTGCCCATTTCAGGTCACAGTAGCCAAGCAATGAAATGCTTGCAAAGCATCAGTTATAAAAACACAAAATTTGAAAAGTCAAGTAGGGGGAATATATTTTTAGATTAAAGGTTTTGTCCTAGTTACAATAGCATAATGAAGGATGAATTCAGCACATTTCACCAAGCACCTGATCTCATCCCCAAATCAAGAGTATTAAAACTTAGAATAGCTTCCTCTCAAAAGAAGAGGGGTTAGGTGGAATATAGTTCCTTTCACCTGTTCATTCATTTCCAGGTTCTTTTAAATATTAAAGACATTAGGTAGATAATTGCATTACCTAAGAAAAAAAATAATACAGACACAGAGGGTAATCTTTTTAAAATAAAAAAATAAATCAAAAAAGCATTCAGGTACTGAGTAGTGGAACTAGAAATAAATGACTACAAACCACTTTTCCTAGAGGCAAGTTGTTCTGGATAAGCTGTTGGGAATCAACATTTATCTTACAGCCATGGAGAAGATCCTGATGATGTGACCCAGCTTTAGAGGACATTATGTTTTCAGATTCTGTTTATAGATAACATGAAAACACTGGGGTATGAGTTTCCACAGACATTTTAGTGAGTGCTTTCTCAGATCCTAATAGCCATCTAAATTCCAATGTTACTGCTTCCTCCCCATCCAAACCTGTTACAACCAACCTCAGCCCCTGGAGTCCTCTGGAGCAGCACATTAGGTCCTACCACACTACTATATATTTTGACTTTTCAACAACTGACCATTCCTTTTTTTCCTCCAACTCAACCACTTCTAGTAATTTTTCCAAAATTAGCTAAAAGAATTGCTATATCTGTAGTAATTTTAAAAGTCAAAGAAAAGCGTGAAGAGTCTCAATTGCGAATACTGTAAGGTGTTGTCAATCAGATCCAGTCAGAAAATATTCAGCCACTAGATTAAAAGTTTAAAAATTTATGTCTGCTGAGCATTTCTTTGAGTTCTGGTTGCAAGCAGTTATTATCTGCCCACAAGAATGATGAAGAACTTGTGCTTTTTATCAAAAATTCACAGATACAACTTTTCTCTCAAATCAGTAATTTCTCTCATTGCTTTACTCCTCTTTTCAGGTGAAAAGGAACAGAGAGAATAAAAACTATAAAGTTTTTCCTTTGATGAAAAATTGATAACTATTTTTTCTGCAAAACAAATTGAAAACAATGGGAAATACAGCTTGGGCTTGCATCCAAGCGAAGATGTCAGCTGGCTGCCCAAAATACAAGGTTTTTTTTTAATTATTTTTATTTTAGGTACCCCACCACTTTAATTGGCAGATGCAATTAAGAGAAAGACCTGCTGGGCACAATCTGAACTGTGTTCCAGCTGACAGAAATGGAGATGTTTGCCTCCTGGTTGTGCCTGCAACACACTGTGGAAGCTGCCAGCACAGCCTCTGACCAGCCTGTATCTGTTCAGTGAAGAACAGTGTGCAGAGCTGTGAACTGGACACGATTTATAAGCATTATAAACACAACAAAAATCCAATTCAGGCCAATAAGCTTAGGGACTGAGGGCTAAAAGGACATCAGAGCCTTCCAGGGGTTTTCTCTTGCACTTTCTCTGCTTAGAAAAACTGCATGCTTAAAAAAAAATTTTTAAATTGCTGTTTCAGATGAGAATGTTTGTAGAAGTTAGGGGAAGAACTTCTTGTGCCACTCACACTGTTGGATTAGCTGCTTTCAGGTGTTTCTTCTAGCATCATAATAACAATATCATTAAAAACGTTGAGGAAAGGAACAGACAACTCACCTGTTCCTATCAAAGCAGCTAACAGCTCAGGGCACATCTGTAGGTCAGAAATATCTTCTTTGCACTGTTCAAGTTTGATAATCCTCTGTATGTAAGGCCATACCTGCCAAGAACCCTGCAGAATTGCTGTCACCATGGCATTCTTTATGAAAAGCTTTGTGTTACTGCCAGTATGCCACAGACAATGAGAGAATAAGGCACTAACCTTGATTATATAAATCAGCAAACATTGCAGTCATTAACAGGAAGGCAGATGGAAACCTAAGGAAACTTTAGCGTCAAATCCTTGAGTATATAGTCACAGCTGCAGCCGCAAATAAAAACTGAAAAACATTAACGACAGCGAAGGGGTCTGCAGCTGTATAGCAAGAGACTGCCTGCCTGTGGAACACAAGGGATTCATTACTGCAATTTTCCTGAAACGAGTTATACTGACAGCTTTTTGCAGTGAAGCTGAAATAAAGTCCTCACATCGATATGCTCTCAGAACACAGCACCAGTTAGAGAGGCCATCACTTCGCTTGAAACAAGATATACGCTGCAGTCTAATTTCCAGGAGAATTAAGGAAATAAAGAAAAAATTAGATGGATTCATCAGTGTTGGCAAACAGATAATGAAAGCTTCCCATTTTATCTCTACCATAGGAAAATAATCTACCAATGAAATTTTGTCATTTCAGCCATTAGCAGTTAAATTCTAGTCAGTGCACCGGTGTCAATGTGCCAAGGCAAGGGTGAGAACACTGAAATCAGTTTGAGTGTATGGTCATTGCACTTCCCTTGAGAGTTTTACTGCAGCAGAACACTCATACATGGGGAAGTACTACATGCAAACTCAACAACTCTGAGTAGATACAACCCACAGCAAAGGATTACAACAGATACAGAATTCTCCCAGAGGCACTGTTTATTTTGACTTGCAGCAGACAACATCAAGCAAACAATCTTTGCAAGTCCTTACCAGGTCTGTGGTCTATGACTCTATAATTACCAAATAGTTCATCTTCAATAAGCTGTGCAGAAGCAGCAGGCTGCATGATATGGAAGAAAAATTGCTTTTTGTATGCTACCAGTGATGCAGACGAGAAGAGAAAAACAGATAAAAGGATAGCTCTGACAAGAGATAAAGATGAAAACAAATGAAATAGCAGCAATCAGAAATCATACATACTGAAGAAGAAAACAGAAAAGGTGTATTTGTTGGGAAAAAGAAGCAGTTTGTGAAAGGAGAGATGTCATCCTCAGAAGAGCAGTGGTGACATGGCTCCTTGGGGCACAAAGTATTCACACTCATAGGCTTAAGTGAAGTAGGGAAAAAGTCAGCTTGATCTAATGTAGAGAAGGGATGAAGGCAAACTTCACATGAAAGCGTGAAACAATCTGCAAGCTGGTAAAAAAAATCATGATGGGGAAAGGCAGAAGTTGGGGAAATGTCAAAAAGGAGGAAACAGCTATGTATACTGAGAAAGAAAAGGGAAAAATGCTGGTTTTGAAGAACATAAGCCTGGACAAAGAGAAGAGGCAGGCAGTAGTGATATTCTGACACATGTCTCTTCATGTCTTTTCTTGAACAAGGAATGCAAACTAATACAGTCTACTATTAGACAGGCTCACTGTTTTCACCTAGGACACTTTTAGCTCCGCAGAGCTGAGGTGCCAACCATAGGAACTGCCATCACATCCTCACCAAATTTCTTGGCAAAATGGAAAAGCCAAGTGGGGCAAAGGTGCAAGTGACAGGATGATCACACAGGCAGATTGGTTTGGTCACCAAAAGGCAAAAAAAAAATATAAAGTCATGCTGTCTGATCTGTATCTGAGCTTACTGCCCACAGTTAGCACATTCACTGGGGGTTTCTACAGTTTTTGCGTGGCAGAAACTGCAGTGGGGAAATATGTAAGCCTATTTGACACCACTCTCCTGCTGAAATGTCCAAAATTGTGATATAAGCTCAGCCAAAGAGACACTTCCCAGCATCTGTCGGTGTGCTGTTTAATCCTCCTGTAGGTTCTATCAGAAAAAATACAAAGGAGTGCAGCAAGTATCTAAGAGTTGCTTACAATGATCCAGAAAACTTATCCCTAGAGGTGTTCAGTGCCAGATTGGATGGAGCCCTGGGCAGCCTGGTCTAGTATTAAATGTGGAGGTTGGTGGCCCTGCATGTGGCAGGGAGGTTGGATCTTCGTGATCCTTGAGGTCCATTCCAACCCTGGCCATTCTGTGATTCTGTGAAAACATCACACATGGCAGCTTATTGGAACCACTTGCTAGAGAAATGTCAGCCAGAGGGAGCAAGGTAGGCACCTTGGGGTGCCTGCTCTAAGAAGTTACTTAGAAGAGGGAAGAGACTCCAGTTGAAATAAAATCTATTAAATAGAAATATATGGATAGTTTATACTGTCAAAAGCACTAAAGAATTTGAGGAAGAGCAGCAGCTGGCAGAGGAGCAGCCAGCCCCAGTTTTAGTGAATGTCCTGAACTCCCTGTAGCCAGGCAGCTCCCCCTTTTCTTGCTTCAGGGTCTGTCAGGTGGCCTTATTTTTTTTTTTAAAGCTAAAAGTGGCTTTTCAGGGTTTTCAGTACCACAAATGACAGATGAAAAGTACAAGGAACATATATCCCATAAATAAACCATCCCTTCTAAATGAGCTCAAGAAATGGTTGAATTTAGGGAGAGCTGCCTATTCAAAAACTGACAGCAGGAACAGTAGCATTCAGCTCAGTATATGCAGTGCACAATGCAGATGTCTCCTAGGAAATAAAATTTGCATGGGCTTGACTCTGTCCCCAGTTTGCAGTATCTTGGGTGAGGTCAAGTGCACCTTATGTTATGTGTTTATCTTAGAACAAACTGTGCTTGAGAAATGCCATTTGAGAACACCTATAGAAATGATAATACAAGGAGTCCAGTTGGTTACATGGAGACTGTGGAAAAGAAATCCATGGAAAGGATAACTTTTTAAGGAAGAAAACCTCAGAAAGGTTTAGTGAGTTCAATTTTTTTTTTTTTTTTCTCCCCACAGAAGAAATATATTACAATCTACAACATGTTTGAGGGAAGGAGAGTAGAAATTAAAAGAACAGACAGTTCTCACAATAAGGACCAAAAGTAACAGCTAATTTAGTACAGGAAGAAATGTTTCCTGTGCTACTGTAAATAATAGTTGAGACACCAAGCAGTCACGGGAGCAGATATACTTAATTGCTGTTGGCAACTTAGTCTTGTCATTTGAAAAAAAAAAACAATATAAATGTATCTAGATAAATTCTTTAATCCAGTATCATTAAAAGAAATACGCAGGCTATTATCAAGCCTGTATGTTTAGAAAAGATTACCAAAGCTAACATACTGCTCTCATCCAGACACAAGCAGTGAGTTGCATTCAAACCTTTTCAGAATTAAAATGAAAATTCAGTCTTCTTGACCAGCCAAGTAGAGTGGGCTTGTTTGCCAACATTATCGGAAGCAAGATTAGATTACATATGGGACTTTATCATCTGGTCTCCATCATGTGGAGATCAAAGCCAAGACTTCAGATCTGACAGCAAATATATAGGGCCAAAGAATGACAGAAAGGATGGAAAGATGAAAAGAAATCTCAGGTTGTTGCACACTCAGCAGACAAACAAGCTTAGTCAGAAATGTGCCCTCTGAAAACACATTCCTATGGATCAGTCCTGAAAAGATACACCAGGGCTATACAAATAGTCATCTGTTTTGAGCTCATCCCAAATGCAGGTGTTGCTGTAGCTCCTCCATTTAAATTTGAATAATACTTTTTTTGCACTTTGAATCTATAGTATATTGGACATCAAAGCATACACACAATTTAAAAGTAGTCATACAAATCATGGGTACTCGTTTTCTTTTCTGAAATCAGTACACTGTGGTTGGAAGAAAAAAAAAAGCCATGAATTACACACGATGCCTGAGATCTCTGTTCAGTATCACAGTAAGTACAGATCAATATTTTTCAGCTTTTGTAGTCTGCAAATTCCTTAAAACCCATGGAAGAAGCTTACCCAGTTTTCAAGCTGACCAAGGCGTCTTCAACTCCTTTTTGATTGTATTTTGTCATGTAGAGGTGCATATCAGGGTAGTTGTTTCTGATATTCCTTTCTGTGCTGCCATTTGGGACAGTTCCAAATCG
Source organism: Lagopus leucura (assembly GCF_019238085.1). NCBI lineage: Eukaryota > Metazoa > Chordata > Aves > Galliformes > Phasianidae > Lagopus > Lagopus leucura. The sequence continues at coordinate 9,271,241 of NW_024962257.1, read as the reverse complement.
AAAAGGAGGTGAATAATCATGTGGCCTTTGAAACTACAGAGGAAAAAGGAAAATCAGGATCTTTCAGGCACTCAAAATAGGTACCTATGGAGATGTAACTTTAGCATGAAATAACGACCAGGGTAATTTCAGGTAGAAAATAAAAATCTTGCATAGGCTGCCTCAAATTTATTCTAGGCAAATGCATGGGGTTCACACTCAGCTCTATTATATCAGAAACTGTCTTCACACTGGGTGAACTACACAGAAACATCTACATGCCAATTAAAAACAGCTCAGATGAGCCACTTTGATAAGACTTTCTTCCATGCATTGAGATATGGAAGAACCACAGAAACTGGAACAGAGAGATTCTGGAAGATGTTCCCCATCTGCCAATGTGTCCTTAGAGAACCCAAACTCCAGGCAGACACTCTGGTATATAACAACTGTAGCTGATATTCATTTCACACCTTCATCTCAGCGGAGACATAGTGGGTTGCCAAGGGAAAAGGATCATTTTCACATCCCAAACAGAGCCTAACACTGTTCCAGAGGTGATGCAGTGCGCAGGGAAGGAAAGTGTGAGGGCTGACTTCCCTCTTACCCCTGTGATTCAGGGGGAAGAACAGTTCTTGCATCTTCCCCAAGGCTTCAGCAGCTACATCACTTGATACGCAAAGTGTCTCTGGAGCTTTCACACCTATAATCCTAGATGCAGTTTATTCCTACATACCATTTGCTCAAGGGTAAATAGATGTTATTCTACAGTTTTACCCTCTGTTATCACTATTGCATCAGCACAAACAGGCAAGCCAGGGACTACTCAACAGGATTAACAATAGCTCAGGGCACACACAAGTGTAAGATAATCTCACTCCAACACTTGCTACTAGACCTGAAAATTATGTACATATACATTTTTCAGTATCTCCCATTAAGCACCACGTGACACCTTAGAATTGTTAAAATGTTTCTCTAAGAAAGAAATTTTGAAATGCCATTCAAATTAGAGGAACTATTGGCTAGTAAGGGAATTCAATTAAGCACTGATAAAAGCAGTCACCCATAAATTCCATGGTAAAATGCACTCTGTTTTTGCTGTAGAAGTTAAAGAGCAATCTACAAATCCTGTGCTGCAAGAGAAGCTAATATTTATACAGCTGCTGCTTCCTTTGGGCTACGTATGTAATGCTCCTCTTTTTGAAGTTTGGTCTCAGGGCGTTAAGAATTTTCAGTATCCAGTGCCAATTTGAAAAGAAAATACAGAGTTATACAAAAAGTGGGAGTATTTTCCATTCCATCAAACCCTGACTGTGAAATTATGGCTGCAACAATATTTTCCTGTTAAAGAACTACAATTAAATGCTTCATTTTAATTAAGCATATTTTGACAAAGCATAAAGAAATGAACTTTATTTTTCTCTATTCATCTAGCTAACGAATGTCTTACTTTTCTCATTTTCCCATTTCACAGCTATACTGTTTAAATTATTACTTTGCTACTACCTTGCACATACTAATTGACCTATGCACTAAAATTACACTACATACCAGTCATGGTTCTTAGACTATATTTGCTCTCTCCTTTTTGTGTTCACTGTGTGGCACTGAGGCAAATCCTGCTTTTAAATTTATGTCTAGAGATTCTACCGATACATCTGTAGTCTGCTATTATCTTTATTTAAATGTTCTATAATTAATTAATCCCTGAAACAGTGAGATGCCTTCCAATAACTCCTAATATCTGATTCAAATTTTTGAATTAATAAAACTGGATGAGAAAAAAAAAAATCAAAATTTTCAATTTCAAGACCTGTAAAAATTGCTGCTGTTGACACGATTGGTATTTATGGAAATTCAACGGTAGCGAGCATTTTGCAAGCTTGGTTCCTAATCCTGGGCTATAACATGAGGGATTTGGGAACAGGAAGATCATAGTGGAACACCTTGGTGATTTACAAATGGAGTTTTGGTTTGAATAGTCTCACTTTTCAAGAACATTCAGGTGGGTTAAAGTTGTAGGCACCAGTTTCCTCCCACAGGAATGGTTGCAGTTTTCCATCCCAAACTGAACACTCAACAATATTTCTGCAGGAAAGCACAGATTAATAAAAAGTGCTAGTTCATTTTAACAACAGAAGGATAACAAGTAATTCAACTGATTAAATAATTTGTATATGGAATTCGCATACAGAAAAGTCAGAAATGATGTCATGGTTCCAAACATCCTCCACTGACTGGAATTTCTTGCCACAAGGCTCTTATCCAAAAACATTGAACAGTAACAAGATATTTCTGTGGAAGTGATTGTGTGGCGCTGCTGCCTGATTACGTGTAAATGGGAAAACAGTTTAAAACATTTTTACTAATGCTGTACTCTTATCTAAGGTGCATAGATTTCTAATCAGTAATTTTAAACATGTATTTAGAGAACTGACGTGTCCTAGACTCTATGATTCAGCAGAGATCTGCGTGGTGTGGTAGGCATAAAAGAAAGAAAAAAAGCACTGAAGCTACAGATGTACTCATTTTCCCTAAAACCCCATAGTGGGAATTAAAATGTAGCATGTCTGTTAGGAAGCAATTTTCTTCCAAGACATTTTCTGAAATGTTAATTTTTTTCTTTTTAAAGTTGGTAATAAAATCCTTAAATTTAATGCACAAGCCCCCTGCTTGAATCATAACAGCAGAGAGATCAACTATTATTCAGAAGACAGAACAATTCATTCTCCGTGCTCTGCCTGCTGCTCGATCTGTAGCACATGGTAACCAAACCCCAATCCTACTGCTCTGGGAACCTCCAAAAGGATGCCCAAGCTTAGGAAAAACAGTCCTAGTGCTTTTAGTTTGTTTTTCCTATATGCCTAAGGAAAACTGACAATTTCATTAGGCATTAAAGTGCTCTTTCACAAATGTTTAATATGGACTTAATTTGATGATATGCACGTCTGTCTGAAAACGCTGCTATTTGGAGCAGTTGTTAGCTTTTCTTTTTTTTTCAGGACTATTTTAAGGAACAGCAGAAAACATTAAAATAGTAGAAAATAGTAAATATTCTCCCTCTGTTAACAGGGATTTTAGTGGAAATCATAGATGGAGATAGGAAAAAAATAACCCACATTTGAATTCTGATTTGTTCTAACAATTTGCTTTCTGGTCTTTGAAAAATATAGCTGCTGTGTTTAGTAACTCCAAATTATTATAATCACTATTCAATATCTACCTCCAACAAGTCTCAAAAGGCACTGAAGGGTATAATATCAAAGAGGAGAGATGGACTGGGGTAAAATGGTCGCCCTACTATTTCATCAGCCATACTGCCTTTTGATCTCACCCTGCTCTGTTATGACACAAGGATGTCTCTAAGTAACTAGAGAGCTTGTGCTGTCTTACCTCACAAAAAAAGTAAAGGTAATATTCCAAGAACACTGTGAATCCTAAAAATTAAGGAATCTGTAAACGGCATCATGAAGGCTCCTTATTAAGGTGGAAGAGAATCCCCATGACCACATGCATATGGGGCATTTTGGAGGAACCACAGCAGATAAAGGCTTTGCAAGACAATTCTGTCTAATGCTTCCTACTTTCTCTTGATGATTTTATCTCTCTTCAGATGAAAAGGTATAAATGGCCTCAAAAGTAGCAAGTGCTATGAGAGCCAGCTTCAGTGGATACTTTTGGACTCATCTTCTATACCTTTTAATGAACACAAAGCTTTTAGAAATCTTTTACGTATACAAAAATGTCAAAACATAATTTTCCTCACATCTTCTAAATCATTTGAGTTTATGAACACCCACCCCCAGTAACTCCAGTACATGCTGTGCCATGTATTTCTGGGTGACACGCAGATGACACAGCACTCAGAAGTTTATTAGCGACATTATGAAGGATGACAGTTTAATCAAGAGGTCTTAAAGCCAAGAAAGGTAAGCAGCATGTTGTTGTGTTCAGCAAAACCAGGGGTTGGATGCTGGTGTAAACGCATTCCTGGGGTGGAAGTTACTTAATGCTGACTGTCGGAGTGACTGCTCAGAGATACTTATTTTCCTGACTTCTCTATTATCTGTCAGTTATGAAGTACTGAGAAACTCCTGAAGCTCTGATTGGGAATGATTTATTGCTTGACAGCACTGACAAAGGAGCATGACTTTTCAGTTATGGAAGTAAGAAAAAGAGGAAAGTGGAAGAATAACGAAACCAATTTCCCAACCACTCACAAGTTAATGAAGGCCAGTTCAACTAACACAGACAGGAAAGGAATCTTCAGGTTTAAGGATTAAAATTATGCTCAGCCAGTACAATTACTCAGGTCTCTGGCTATTTTTCTATATTGAAATTTGCCAACTTAACCAGAATTTGGTGAACTTCTAGATGTTACTAATTAATTTTACTCATGTGCAATCCTGTCTCTTCACACTGGCGTTTGCCTGGGACAGCTCGGTTTGCATCAAGGGTCAGAGTTTTCCTGAACTGTTCCACTGCTAATGATATTACAAAAACAAGGCAAAGACAAGAGTAAAATATTATATATTTTCAGTTATGGAAGTAAGTATATTATACACCCATTAATTACTCCTAATTATTCAAATTTTGAAAATTTGAGAAAGCTCAAGCTTGTAGAGAACCAAAGCCTGTGCGTGAGAAGAACATTTTAAATAGATTTTTTCTTTAGTGGATTTCTCGCTTGTTTAACTAATTTAATCAAAAAAGGTAAAGCACCCCCTGATATATCTCTGTATGTTTCAGGCAGGATTTGAAGAACTGTAAAATAAAATTTAATCTTAAATAACAAATAAATAATCTGCACATGAGTCGGTGTTATTTTCTGATTCAAGTGTTTTTTCTTTGCTTTTTCTTTTTTTTTTTTTTTTTTTTTGGTAGAAATAAGATCTCACTTAGTAGAGAGAACAGAAAAAATGACACCAATAATGATTATTTAACATCTAAAAATAAATTGTTAGTCAATGGCTACAGAACAAATACAGAGACTTTCCCAGCCCACAGGTAAGAGGGCGCTCAGCACAAGTTGGGGCAGAGGGAAGACAGCAGTGTGTTGGTAGACCTGAACATCAGCATGGTGCCAGGTGGATGCTAAATCCTGCCCAAATAGAACTTCCCAGGAAAACACTATTTCATCAGAAACAGGACAAAGGATGTTTTAAATCTGTGTTATTAATCTGCGAGAGGAGAAAATCTTCTAGCTATCGCTTGCTAAATATATTATCTTTAAATAGAGGTGCTTCTATTCATACTCTTTCAAGGGTTCTGCTTGTTTTTCCACAGTTCTGTTTTTTTTTTTTTGTTGTTGTTGTTTCCTTTGATCCATTTTCTCCCTAGCCATGCTTGCAAGTCACGCTTTGATAATTCAGATCACTCAAAGGCCAGTCATTGAGAACCATTAAATCAGTAAACAGGTGTGAGTCATCTGAACTGTTTCTTTTTAATAACAATTTCTTTTATTTTCTGTCCTTTGAAATAAATCCCTTGTGAAGTTCTCCCTTCTGCTACACTGCTGAAATATTACTTCTCAATGTCAATATTTAGTTTCATTTTAAAACAACTGGGCAGAGACTTGACAACGGTGTGCCCTTTATGTGCTTTGTGCATATCCTTCACAACAATACTTTTGTAAATGGACTTCAACCCCCTGTGCAGTTGTACTACAAAACAGTCACACAAATTAAACAACAAATAAATAATTGCTCTGGTTTATGAGACAATTGATGAAAAATTCAAGTTCAAAGAGCTTGTATATACCTTCTGCGGAAGAAAACTCAGTCAAGCTAGAAAAATGTGAAAAATAAGTATGTTTATTATTTGTCAATTTGTGTGAAACTTTAGGAGAGCTTAAATGAGCTGTCATTTATCTACAACTTATCTGCAATTCTCCAGTGCAGAATCAAAGTCTCACAAGAAATTCTTGAATCCAGGAAAGCCACTTCCACATTCAATATCATGTGGCTTATTCCAGGTAATATCTCAACTTTACTCTTTCCATTTTATACCAGAAATATATTCAAATGTCTACAGCGAACTTATATGGATTGCTAATGATTCTCTTTGCCTATGCTAGTGTCACTCTAAATCTGGACTTTCATCCATGCTATATGAAAATCAAAAAGACTTTTTTTTCCAAGAGCACTGACCTTCTTCAGATAATAACTGAATAGTTACTGGTTTTATGAATGTTTTTTCAATGAATAAACTATTAACATTCTACACAGAGATGTTTAAATCATTTCAAATGTCTTCCATGCGTTCAAGCTGATTTATCTGCTTTTATTTCAAGCTTTTATAGGGTGGTGAGGCATCACGTTTAATCTAACAAGAATTGATTTCCATCACAAAATTAATGTACTTTTAATTAATGCAGTTACTTTGGAAAAGGCAATACAAAGACTTTGAAATCAGTCAGATATTTTCATGCTTTGAGTTTTTAACTCAGAAAGAAGTGATACAGTTCCAACTGATTATCTTGCTCAGTTTTTTTTAGTACAAAGTACAAATTTGTAGATGGATTATGAAGAATAGACATTAATGTCTTTTAAGGCAGAAGACCTACCTTTTTATCGCTCAGTCCTGTCACTTGGTCAACAAACTCCTCTTGAATCATAAATGCAGCTAGGTTGGCAGTATAACTAGCCAGAAAAATGACAGCAAAGAAGGCCCAAACTGACACCATAATTTTACTGGTTGTCCCTTTGGGGTTTTGCACAGGCACGGAGTTGTTGAATACCAAGCCCCAGAGTAACCATACTGCCTTTCCAATGGTGAAGGATGGTCCATGGGGATCTATAATTGCAAAGAGTAATAGTTTCAGTTGCAATTATATTAAGTTGTGGTAAGATACCCCACATAACAAAATGTACTAATCAAGACATGGTTAAAATATTTTAATACATATTTATAGTCCTCCCAATGGAATCACAGGATTTATCATCGGTATTCTACATTGTAATTACACATATGTCTATAAATGTTAGAAAAATATTTGACCACTTTTCTATCCTCACAACCAGCCTTAGATTAGTACAATGCAGACGCCTCCAATAATTTAATTATTATTAAACAAATAAAGCCCAAAGTGGGTATACTCAGTGCATGTCATCATTTCAGTAGAAATGTATTTTAGAGCAATTGTCACAATACAATTAAGCACTTCTTAGATTATCCTCTTTTTGCTGCATTGCTAAGTTAGACTGCAGTAAAATGAACGTAATGGAGCCAGCCATTGGTTTGTAAAACTACCTTATAGGGACATTTAAAATTGAGCTGTTGAACGGATGTATTTTCTGAGCAGCAATGGTAAGGAAAGTATATGTGAAGAAAACAGTCTAAAGTTCTTTTTATGTTACTTAAGAGTGTAGTGCCATTGAGCTTCTGCCTGATGAAAACAGGTAGGAAAGGGAGTAATATACTTAAAGAGTCCCATTGATTTTAAGCTCTCCATATTTCAAATGAATGGCAACTGGATTTGTGGCAAGCCTCTAGGAGCTGCTAGAATGGTGCAGTGCTACACTATGAATTTCTGGCCACTATATAATTAATTCTGGCACATGAGGTGATAAAGAACAACCCGGCCTGCAGATCCCCAGTGTCTCTACAAACTAATTTCCCCTTCCTAAACACAGTGTTTATTTTGGACATAGGTTACAAATGTACCATCTTATCGAAACGATAACATCATCTGAATATTACAGCAAACTCCTTGTTCAAGAAGCAAACCAATCACAAACTGGAAGAAGCCATTAGCTAGTCACAGTCTCTAGGATTACATTCACCAAGCTGGGAGATTGCTTGCTATAAAGTGAGGTGACAATGATTTAGAAATTAAAAACAGCCCACATTCTGAACTGAAAGTGAAGAAAGGGGAGGATGAGGCTACCACAGTACATGAAATCCTCATTCTCAGGCCAGTACTGATATTATACAACTTCATCAAGAAAGTCATGTTCTGTATCTCATTTATTTTGCCAGTATATTTTGAAAATTAACTTTCTAAAGCCAAGGATGCAACACAGTAAGAAATTATGCTCTCTTGCCACTGGGCTCATTTCAAGGCTGAGTTCACCACAAGAAAACTATACCTTTTTATAGGGACTATATAAAACTATATACAAGCTAACAGCTACTTTTCCAGCTTGCGCAACAAATTACATCATTTTAGATCATTATCTCTGAACTAGCTCTGAATTCATAAGTCAGGAGTCCATAGAGTTTATTCCAAGTTCTTTTAAGCTGACAGTTCAGCTGTTACAGTATACTAACCAAACATTGCCTGAATATAACTGCTTTTAATAACACTGTTCCGTGTCTTTATTGCAATGAATTAGAATGTAACCTCACCACAAAATCACATTTTAAATGAAAAGCTTCACAACTGCTTTTACTGCTTTATGTTATGTTTATTTTAAAAGATGGAGGGCAACGGATGGTAAATACACGAATACTCTTCTGATGGCTCTAGGGTTGTGTAAAATGCAAAGCTTACCTCTCCCTTGTGCTAAATTCCTGTTATATCCTACAGGACTGAAGTACTCAAATATAAATACAGCCATGGCAGACACAATGAGAAGCATCACAAACATCATCACCCAGACAGAAGCACTAAAAGGCTCTGCAGCAAAAGAGACAAGAGAAACAGAAACAGTTCATTAAACCAGTCACATCACAAGAATTCCAATGTCTTAGGGCTAGGCAAGCCCACTGGCTTTCTTTAAATTAGCTGTTTCAACCAAAACGCTAGCAGATAAACAAGCAGCAATATAGAAGGAACTGCTATTGCTCACATATTCTAAATCGCAAATGTAAGTTGCAACTCAAATGCAAAATCCGTGTATTTCACTTCTTCAACAAAGCCCTAACTGACACAGAGGCAAATTCTTGGCTTGACTCACTGCTCATCCCGTTTACAACTCATTTCTGTTTATCCTATGGTGTATGCTTTTATCAACAGAATGGTCCCATCATTATGACCATATTGCTACAGAGCAAGAGCAATTAAGCGTACACATAAGACGTTTGGCGTTTCAGAGAAGTACACCTCTCTCATTTTCTATCCAACAGAAAGCAGTAGGGAAAAGAGCCAAATGTTTCCATCCAAAGCAAATTGTATTTTTCTTTTTTTTTTTTTTTTCTTCTGTTCACTTTTATCTACCTCTAATGAAGATGTTGTTTCCACCGATAGCAAACCCATCCTTTAGCAAGTCTCGCTCTCATCTGGGAGCAAATTTCTGAAATCAAAAGCTTTCTATGGAAAACTGAACGTCAGAAAAAGTGAAAAAAACAACAAATATGATTAAGTTAAAGTAGTTTAGAGCGGAAAACTAAAAGCAGTTTCAAGTACAGAATAAGCACCAACTATCTGAAGGGATTGTTACTGCCATGTGATAACACAGCGTTCTTAAATATCATCAATAACACCTTTGCTTAATCAAAAATTCTCTGTCATTTAAGAAGTTCCTGTTTTAGTCAATATAGTATAATGATGCAGGCAGTAAAGGTTTTCTAAGTCAAAGTAATGTCTTTATTCGGTCAATTTATTTGGGGGTATATATGCTAATTTTAGTAGATACTGGTAGTGTGAATGAGCTCTGAAGTGTGAGAAAGAAATCTTCAGGCTAGAAGAGAACCAAGAAGCACAGGATGTGACAACAAGAGAATCTGCACCCATGCTTTGCTTTTTTTGGAAGCTCAAGGCATTCTTCCATCCAAACTTCTTCATTCAATGAATTTAACATTTGAAAATGTTTTGGATGTGAACTAACAAGACAAAACAGGGAATTATTAAACCATACTGTTCTCTTTCCTATTTTAAGAAATGTATTTCATTTATTATATTGTAAATACAGATTATCAAATTCTTTCAATTATTACAGAAATTTGTTTGGAAGAGAATACCGAGCAAAATAACAATGTTTAAAAGGAAGAGAGCAATCCTTTCAGAAACAAATACGTAGACCCAAATACACTTACTAAGAAATATTCTATGAGTTCATATATTAATTGGAATTAATTGGAATTCACATGAAATTATCGTTCAATATTGACATCATCTTCAAAGAAGTAAGCAAGCCTAATGAAACTCTTATCAAAAGCAACATTGTGGAAACACCAGTGGTAATTTGTCAAAATTTAACTAAGGCAAAGAGCAAAGCAAGTTGATTTGAAACAGCAAGCTATAAACAACAGTTTAGGCAGAATGCTCTTTAATAATTTAAGCAGATTGGTAATGAGACGGAGGATTAAAAGAAGCAATAGCAAAATAAAAAGCTATTTATAATAACAAGTAGTAAGTTTGAACAAGTACAAAATCAATTGAATAATAAAGTTGATCTTCCTGTGACATTACAGATCGAATTATGCATTCAGCATTTTTATTTGACTCTCAAATGGAAAAAAGAACATCCCCCAGTAAGCAGCTGGTTTCATGTTTCAACAGAGTGAAAAAAACCAAAACAGTAGTATATGTCTTGTTAGTGTACAGTTCAGAAGATTGGCTATGGAGAACACTGAGCAGTAAAAAGGTTGGATTACTCCACTAACTTCAAGTTTTACCCTCACACACCAAAAAAGAAAAGAAATACACACACAATACATTAAAAAAAAAAAAAAAAAAAAAACAAACAAAAACCACAAAAAAAAACCAGATTCACAGATTTCCTGTTCTACCAGTTTTTCCAAAATGGACACGTGGCCTCGACTATAATAAACTCACTCTCTTAAACATATAGAAATCTGGATTTAGGTTTTTCCTTACTTTGCCTGAATAAAATTTGAATAACATCTCTACAGGAAGTAGTATATATTAACTGTAGAAATAAATGAAGATGTTTTAACATTGATAAAATTCTTATATGCAGGGAACACCCACATCAGAAATAACAGATATGAGGAAATCTGTCAGAACACAGTAGTAATATGGCTTTCAGAAGTCAGACACATCTGTTGCCAGTTTAGCTGTCAGATCTATTCCAGTCATAACAAAGTCTTCTCTTTTACGCTTTTCTACAAGGGGTTTTAAAATAATTTCATAAATATGACTTAAAAAAAAAACACCAACAATTTATTATGGGCTAAACAAGAATACGTTAGTGTGTAATGCAGCTTTTCTTAAGGAAATCACTGCCATTTGGTTTCCCATTATTGCATCTGAATCCAGCAGCATTCATGTGCCAATAGTCACATTAATCAAGTTTGTCAATACCATGCAAACTTCTTAACGCATAATTCAAAAATTGATGAAACCTGTCAATACACTATTTAGCTTAACAAACAGTGAAACCTACCCCACTCTACAGAAATGCAATTAAATGATCTGGAGGGGTTAGAGAATCATACCTAGAAAAGCAGATGGTGAAACTGTGCCATTGCTCCGTGACACCATGACACTGATCCCAGTCTCAACAAACGGCACTGAAAAGTCAACCACTTCAGAGCGCTCTTCGTTAATAGTGAGAGACCCCACAGCCATAACTGCACGATGATAAACCACCTGATCCACAAAGAGAAGACACCACCAACATTACTCAGTAGAGAATACCTTGTTTCTCCAAATGAATTAAAAACACGTTGCTAAGTTCTCACTTCAGAGCTCTTTTACCTAACAGAACTTACTTCACCAATCATTCCATTCCACACATTATTGACTTTTTTGCCATGCTTCCCATTAGTCACCAAGTACAGGTCGTATGTGAATTTGACAGTTTTAGACAATTTCTTCAAGATATCAATGCAGAATCCTTTGCAGCACTTCTTTACATTAGTTCCCTCATTAGTTGAGTTGCTGTCAAAAAGAGAGACACATAAAATTTTCTTCTGGGAGAAAAAGAACCACCACAAAAGCAAGATTCAGCACACTGTAAAACAACACTTTTTCCTATTTCTGAGTGACCATGTTTTTCTGAAGTATTGGATAAATAAACAATAGAATGCTTTATACAGTGGTTGCAGCTCATCCTAATCACACTGGAGTGGCTTGACAAGAGCTAAGGAGAAGATATTGGCATGCTTCCTGCTGCAGTGTCTGGCCTGCTGGACTTCATCACAGACCCCACTGAGGGATGTCTCCTCAATTTAGGTTAAGTCTTTTTTTTACTCTCAAGACACATAAGATCACATGGAATTTAGTAATTACAGAACTGCCCATCTTGTAAACTGAACAAAGGTGCAGCAGTTTTCAGTACTGAAAGTGGATGCTGCACATTTTCTGCAGTTTAAGAAAGTGACTTTCAGCTACCTTGGGATGCCAGGACCACTGAGGAAGGTCAGACAAGCCTTACCAACAGGTAAACTAGAGTCTCAAACTGAGATCAGCCATGTAGATCTTAGATAAGGTTTTTCCTTCTATTTTTTTAGAAAAGCTCTACGGCCTCTAGCACTTTTCAGTCTGAGTTTCCTCAGAGGTCAAGGGAATACTTTACTGGCTTTGAAGAAATTCAGATCTTTTATGTAATATTATTATTACATATGTAATTGTAATTATGTAAATAAAATTAAGTAAATAAAAATATTTTTCTGGACCTCAGGAACCACTGAGCAATTTCTAGAAATCTTCAAAATATTGACTAGATCTCCTCGCACCTATTCAATGAAAAAATGTTATTATATTAATTCCAGAAATACAAAGACTGAAGCACAGATCGGGTGAAGAAGCACTGGTAATTACTCAGTGACAGATGTTTCACCAATTTTTAAGAATTGCTCCAAAATTGGAGCAATGAAAGCAGAGGACTTTTCTCTGTCATAGCAGTATTTTATTCCAGAGTAGTTTCTCCTGTACCAAACTTAAGCATAAAGATGCTGTTTTCAATAAAAGGAATTTCTGAGCTGTAAACTAATTAAAGTTATTCAAGTGGGCACATTTCAATATGACAGGAAACAATTCAAAGAGGACTCATTAAATCAGTCCAATTTTAGATACGCTCTCTTCTTTCATGAGACTGAGAAGGGCTAGTTCCAGTTCAATTCAAATTTGCTGTAAACTGATTATCTTGTAATTAATTCAATGTTACTTACAAGCTTATAACTAGAACCTTCCAGCTTATTAAAAAGGAAGTATGTGAAAGGGAGAAAGAGGAAGAGAAATATGGAATGAAAAGCAAGAGAAAAAATAGCAAATTATAAAAAAATATATACAACAAAAGAAATAAGGGAAAATAAATAAAGAAAATGGGGGTGCATCTTTGGCACTTGAAAAAAATGGAATGATTTACTTACTTAATTTTGACAAATTTACGACATGGCACAGTGTTTTTTTGGCAGCTTTCCATCAAAGGATCCACATCTTCGACGATGACAAAGGGAGCCTCCTCCAAGGTGACAATACTCAGGTGGTTATCATCTGGGTCACTGTCTGCAAAGGAACTGTACCTTGGCCAGACAGAGTACTTCAGGCTCAGTGAGTTGTTCTCCCATTTCCCCACCTGAAAAACCCAAGATACACAGGCTGCTCACATCTGCTTCTTGTTTTTCACAAATGAGTTCTCATATTAAGTGCACTGGGATATAGGTACAGGAAATGACATTGCAAAGACACTTGCCTTAGTTTTTTTTTTGTTATCAAAACCACTTTAGAAATCTTCAGCAGTTGCATGAAGTGAGAAACTGCATTGTGGTAATGACAAATAAGATAATGCTATTTCAAGAGAGAAAAGCTTTACAAAGCCTTGATAATACCAGCTAATGGTAGCTATCACTTGGCTACAGGCATACAGAAATATGGCAGGTATCGTATGCGTTTGAACCAGAACAGCAAACATGTCTGTAATCAATCTGTTAAGTAGTAAGAAAACAGGCATCAAAAAGAAAACAGAAAACTAATGGCTTTGCCACACACACACCGGGCCGATGACCAAAGAATCACAACAGTTCTATGTCTTCTCTACAGAAATTACTTCACGTGTTAGAGGAGGCTTCACATTTGAGAAGGCATTGCTAAAGCATTTTGCCTAGTCCTGGGGTTTCTGAGCTGGGCCAAACTAAGCAGAACAGAAGCATAGTCGACATGACATGTTTCTTAGTAGAAATAATACATTCTTCCTTAATTACTGCCAAATAATTCAAAAAGTTTAGCAACTAATCAAACAAGCCTTTGCTGTTAGAGTAAATATGTGGTTTTAGGACTAGTGGGGAGCATGTCCAGTTTTACTTTTAAATTATATATTTATTATTATAAATTATCTTATTTACTATTATAAATTACCCAGCCCTAATGAACCTGTATTTTTTTCCACTGCCAGAACACCAGCAGTGGGCATATGATTAAAAAATGATTTAAGTGTTTTGAAAGCTCTAGCATTTTTAACTACTTTGTATCTGTAAATCTAATTGCAGTTTACCAGAGCAGTAATGACAGATTATATAAATGAGCTACCAGTCCACATAATTTATAAACCAATACATTTTAATAATCCTTCAGTTACTTAAGCTAAACAAATTACAAATAATCATGAGACTGGTGAAATATTTGTTTTGCAAGGAAAATAGTGGGAATTAATGATGCTCAGATGCTAAAAAAAGACTGTATGAAATTTTTTCTTCCCTTTGGTCTTCTAAAGACTTTAAAATGAATTGCAAAAGTGCCCAAAGAACATAATTTGTATCTCTTCCCATTTAGAGAAGTAGACAAATATGTGCCCTTTGCAGTTTCCTTTCTGTCCTGTTTCTAATGCAAGATATTTTGCTGAACTTTAAAGTAAGAGGTGAAAATGCCAAATCTTTATACACTTAAATTAGGAAATTCAAAATATCCCAAGAGAATGAGGAATTCTAAACCAGCAGGAACCAGGCACGGAAATTATATTACTTACAGTTCTAGTATGTAATTTAATCAGAACACAATAGATGTAGATGTAGCCTTTGAGAAAAACAATTCCATGCACAGGAAAACAAAAGTACTTAACTCTACAAGACAGTTATATTGCAAAAATCTGTTTGATTGCCAAGTTCTGGTACATAATCTCATTCACAGCAGTGTCTGTGCTGCTTTATGTCAGCTTAGACAGCATCATTGATGGCTACACCGTAAGTATGCCAGGAGGCTCCAGTCAGAGCCTTCCACCAAACAAATACACTGAGTACAACAGTGGAAAATGTGCCTGCCTATTCCAAACAGCAGTAAGAAAAGCAAGGTGACTGGGGCTCAATTGCCATTGGGTGTCCAGGAACATGGCAAGAGCAGTGCATGCCGTTCTGCATGTCCTGGTAAAGGTTCTGGAAGAACCTCCAGTGTGCATCACTGTCACACAGACCAAAAGGAACACAAACAGCCCTCTGTGATATGCACTTATCTGATCCTATCAAAAATACAGTGGCTGCTTTGTTGTTAAAACAGCAATCATGACATATTTCAACACTTTACTTAAAACAATTGCCCTTTTATTGTTCTGAGGAGGATGCAGTCAGTGATGTTTTTAAGGAGCTGAACATGGGGAAACGCTCATTTTTTAGGTAGCTGCATATCTAAAGAAATGTTATATTGATTAAGTCTCTAAAATCCAAACATCTGCTTTTTCCACAGATCTACCTCCATTGTCTCTTATTATATGAGTGTCAAAAAGTAATTAAGACCTTCCCTCAGGCCTCAGGAGCATCACCACTTCTCTCTGAAGAATTCTGCTGCTGCATTGCCAGCACACTGAATTCATCTGGGCTTCAAAGAGGCATTGCAGGTCATCCCACAGTGCAGTGAGGGACACACAGTCAGAAAGCACAGTGGCAAAAAAGAACAGGATGAAGATTTCAATGTAATGAACAATGGCAGAATATTCCTGAGAAGCCTTGCTGGTGGGAAAATGGCAAATAAGAAAGAGTAATTAGTAATGCCTCTATGTCACTCCTCTTTTTTGGGTAGTATTTGTGTTGGATTTGCTTGTCCTGATTTAAATAGTTACAATGAACATTGGATGTGCTCTGTCACTGATGCTGGACTCACAGGTGAACAGTTTTCATCTTTATTTGGTAATGGTGCTGAAGAACACATGTTGCACTTCTTTCTACCATTCAGTACAGTTCTGAATGATCAAAACACTTTTTTTTCTTATTTATTTTAAATGCAGGGTAAGAACTTAGCTTTCTGCAATTAAAGCACATGGTAAAAATACATTAAGGTTTTTATAGTTACATTAGAAGCCTTCCAGCCTCAACAGAACTAATAGTAGTACTGCTAATAAGAATCTGAATGGTATTAATTATTTACACAGTGTTTTGTAACCTCATATATTATTCAGTTCTTTCAACATCCTTGTGCAATTGATGGTATCAATTTTTAAAAGGTGAAGAGTTGAAATGACAGAGAAAAGCTGCAGTCTAAGTAAAACTGAAACATTAATATGTTCCTGCTGAAATTCAGAGAATTTATGAAATTGAATCCATATTTTGCTGTCTTGCAAGATCAGCATTTGTGTCACTTACGTAAAATTCAGATCTAGGACTATATCCAATCAGTGTCTCTTCTGAATGCATGAAAAAGTTTCACATGCTTAGGTGGGAAAAACTGGTCATAACACATTTCCATTTTATTTCTGAACTTTATAAAGAGATTTGCTTGTAAACGGAAGAATTTCTGTGCAAACTCAAATGTTAAGTTCTTATTCAGAACTCTTTAATGACTTATCTGTGACAGCAAAGAAAAATAACTGAGACACCAAAGGCACGCAAGACCTGATTTCACCTCCAAAGGCAGTAGAATAAGTTCATCTATAAGATATAAAAACTAAAATATGAAAAGTTCAGTTGCTATTTTCAGTGAGAGGCAAGAACTATATTTGAATAAACCATGTTACGGTGAAATAGCTGACCAACCTGGACAGCTCCAGCATTTGCCTCCAGTGCCTTGCAGCACACTTTTTGCAGAACATGCTACTTTGAGATCATCATAGCTACTGATGAAATGAACTGAAAATGTCATCCTCTGACCAAGTCCAAGTATCTAGATTAGAGGCTCAAGGGGTTCCTTTTTCAACTAGTATGCTTACCTTGTGATATTGATATCCCTTATACAAATATTCATGAAACAGCCAAGAAATCACTGCAATGCAGGCTATGGTAGACCATTAATCATCTGAAGGTAAAACTGACACCGAAGATATCATTGTTACACACCAATCAAGTGTAACCTGGGGTTACAAGTTTTTCTCTGAAGATGTTAATGTTATCAAATCGTGACTCGTACGGTTTATCATCAAAGAATTCAGAATAAAATCTCACTGATTGGAATTAGACAACAAAGCAGGAGGAAACAACTGGAAAAAAAAAAGGGGCAGGTGATTGTGACAGTATAAAGGCTCAATATCTACATTGTTTCTTGTTAGCTACCACATAATGTAAAAGGTACAGAAAAGCTGAATTGCTTACTAGATACTTTATTTTTTAAAAGCAAATGTCAGCAGAATACACATTCTCATTTCAAGAAGAAGAAGCAAGAAGTGGAATGTAGTTATTAGTTGCTCAAATCTGTTAAATCTTTTGGTTCAAACAGCTGTTATGTAAAGGAATACAGTGCACAACACAATGAAAGGAAATCTGCATGTTTTGAAGCACATATACCACAGAATCATAGAATGGCTTGGGTTGGAAGGGACCCCAAGAATTATCAAGTTCCAACCCCCCTGCAACAGGCAGGGCTGACAACCTCCAGATCTGGTACTAGACCATATACCCATAAACCCTACCTGTATTCTAACAGAAAATGATTTATATGCCCAAGCCACTCTCTGATCAGTGCTGGCAGCCACAGCCCCAGAAGCCTTTACACCAAACCAGCAAATGAACTTATGTGTAGACTGGACAAAGCTGTGACTAGATAATCCTGGCTGGACTGCTGCATGAAGAATTTGGAAATAAATGTTGTTCTTTCTCATGTTTCACAAAACAGGAATCTAAAAGAGTAAGCAGTAAATCCATGTATTCATAACAGAGATCTGACATAATTTGCATAGCTAAGCAAAAACTGGGAGATATAAAAAAAAATAAATAAAAAAATAAAAGTAGTAAAGTCACAGATAACATTGAAACACACTGTTTCTACTGTGGAAATCCTTCTACTACAGTGATGAATCTTATTCTTTACGTCTGCGGCCTAGAAATCCCAACTTCTACATAACCAATCTCAAGTGAACTCTGCCATTCAGAAGTCTTCACTTATCTCACAGTCTTCAAGCCATCACTGCTTGGAAAAAAAATTAGCCAGAGGCAAGAGGTCAGTGAGAGAGTAAAAACACTACGAAGGCCAGGCTGCCAAAACTCTATGTTGATAAGTTATGAGATGGGTAGAAGAGAATTTTCCTGAAGATAATTTTTTCTCCTCCTTTTCCTGAAAGAATTTTTTTCCACTTAAAGAAAGAAAAAAGTGAAAGAAATATGAATTAAATTTGAATTGAAAGTAATTTGGATTTGAAAGAAAGTTGAAGCAAATTTGAAAGAATTATTCCTCTGGGCCTGAAGTGGTCAGGCAGTTGAACTCGATAAACTGGTAATGTCCTTTCCACTTCAGCTATTCTACTCTAGTCTTTAAGAGAACAGATCAGAAAGTGGGCATTTTTTTTTGCTGTTCAAAAGATAAAAAGAATGGTGTTTTAATGAAGACATTGCATATTTAGTTCTGGATTTGCTGTTTATCAGAATACATAGAGATAAATTTAAGTTAACAAATTTCACCTGCCTTAATTGGTTGAGGTTTTTGTTTTGATTTTTTTTTTGTTGGGTTTTCATCCATTGAACTTGAAATTGTAATTTTTTTTTCCCTCTGAAACATAATAGAAATATTCTTTTAAGATTTCAAAACTTAGTGTGGGGCAGAGAATCACTTCTGCTAGTCAGAGAGTCAGCTGAAAGCACAGCTTGTTAATGTTAGGCAGCCAGTTTCATATTCTTGCTGCATCAAGGTGAATCTCAAGTATTTGGGTTGGTGTGGCAGGCACAATGAAATCAAAGCAAAATGCAACTTCTATACTTGGTGCAGCCACTCCCTAATGGCAGGAACTGTAGGTAAATTGGTATAGTTTGCTCAGTTTTCCTCCCTCTCCTCTTTCCTAGAAGATTAAAAATATCTTAAATCAATCTTCATTTAAGTGTAACACACGGTCATCTTCACCTTCAACCGTGAGCTGTTACAAAATCTCATCTGATGACGAGTCACTTCCTCAGCCCAACTAGGCAGCTGTAGAATACATGAAAAATACAGCTATTTTTAAAAAACGTGTTCTTTAAAATCTCTTTTCCATTTAGATAGTTGGTAGTATGAGTTCTGTTAGAATGACAGGCATTTAATTGAGCATTAAATAAAGCAGAGCAGGAGTATTTGGACTTCTGGATTATGCAATATGGAAGGTGGAACTACTGAATGGTTCAAAGACAGGTCTAAAATTCTGATTTATGTTCCAAACTTAAACTCAATTAACTACATATAGTTACAGTCTCTAGCAAACTGAACTATAGAGAAAAAAATAAAAAACTTGGAGTGAAAAGACCATAGAAGCATGTCTAGGAAAGTTCTCATTCTGCCTAGACCTCCTAAGAATTCAATTAACATTACTAGAGTAATTAAATGGAAAATGAGCTTAATATCAGCAGATGCTATGGTATTTCTCTGTTGGTAGACTCAAAAACAGAGGAAGAATGTGAAAATGTACTGAGATGGAGTTAAAAGTAATAAGCACAGCACTGTTTTCAAACCAGAACATTCAAGCTGAGGAAAATGTAAAAAAAAAAAAAATACAGACATTCTCCGCCCATGGAACTGTCATAATCTGAACCCAAATAAACTTTACACTACTTTGTGGAAAAGCCATGAAATACCTAAGTGTTTATGATAAATTTCTGTCATTCCTAGTTAGATTGCTAACACAGTAATATGTGTCTCAAAGAAATATTGAAGATTACCTCCTTTTGAAAAGAAAGCAATAGAATTGGTTTTGGGAAAGATCCTGTCCCAAATTATAAAACCTCTTATATATGCCCAGAGGAACATAACTCTTACAATATATAAACAGATACATATATACAGTCAGTTCTTTCACATATCAAGGTAAAGAGTTTATTTCACTATTGTAGATGCAAGAACTAGTGCTCCCATTATAAAAAAAATATGTATACATCTATCACTGTATTTCTTTTAAACATCTACATTCTTCTTTATTTCCTCTTTTTATGCAGTCTGTAATTTTCTCTTTTGCTTAACAGAGAAGGAAAAACAAAAAATAGCAGAGAGCATGGAAGAGTTCATTTAACATCAACCTGAATTAGCAACCACAGGATCCTTGTCTCATTCACTCTTGTCTAAAGTACCTTACAAATACCATGTATTAACTATGCACTTTGGCCACCTTGTTCATGCCTATTCATTTTCTAAAGAGGCCAATAATTAACTATTTGGTGTGGTTATCAGAAAAGCAACAGAAATACAGCTAAGAAAGAAGGAAAAGCAGCAAAACTACTCATTGCTGTACACTGCAGGGTCCCCTCTCCTGCTGCACCCTAAGCAGTCTCTAAATAACACATAGATGGTTGGTATAATCCTAACCACACATCCTCATGGAATGAGAGAAACAAAGAAAGGCCAGATCCTGAGTAGAGAGAGAAAAGAGCAGAGCGTTCTCTTTTGCATGCCAGCATTGGCACAAAAAGAAATTCCGTCACACCAGCACATCTCAGAGAAAACAAACAAATAACTCGGTCCTATCACCCTCTTCCCAGCAGATGGGAGCTGTACGCAATACACAGCCATCATCCTTTTGTAAGGGAAAATGTTGCACGACAACACAGATGCTAAATGCACTCACAGGATTACCCCAATAAACCTTTAAAAAAAGAAAAAAAAAATAAATCACAGATTCTTTTTCTACGCTGAACACACATATATTGCAAACATACTTTTTGATCTGTCACACTTTCATGAGGAAAATAATGCTGAGCAAATACAAAATCTAACTCATCTTGATCTACAGAAAAACTATTTGTTGATTTTATTTGGCCACCCATTTCCACGTACGAGGCAAGTCTTACATCAGTAACTAAGGAGCATAAATCAACTTTGTCAGAATAGTAATAACAAGTAGCAGCAGAACAAAGAACACAAGAAAAATCCTTTCTCCAGAACCAGCATCTGTTGTGGATCTTCTGTTGCAAAACCTTTGTGTTGCTTCATGCTGGTCAAGGTTTACATTTCACATTGACGTTCTTAATTTAAATGACAAAATATGACGTGGGCATTTTCATATCTTATTAATAAGGAATGGTTTACAGCCTTACATCTTAGATGAAGATGGCCATTTGAAGACTTTGAAGTTTTCAAAAATTAGTGCAAAATCTCACATGGGGTATGCAAATGTACTGTTCATCCCTTATGGCTGCTCCTTACACTGACAGGAAAGCACCAAGACCACAGCCATCAAGGCTCATAGGAAAATTAATTACCCACAGAGATTATAAACAAACAGGAAGAAAGAAAAGTAGAAATAAGAAAGGAATAATCATTCTTTGGAATACAGGACATTAAGAAATGGTGCATAATAATTGCTGTAATTCAAAAATTCCAGCACAGTAAAAGCTGAAAGGCCTTTCCTTTGACCAAGTTGAAGCTCCCTGACACAGAAACAACATACAAAGAACCTTCACTCAGCAGTACCAATATAGGGATGTTACAGTAAGACTAAATACCCTAAATGACAAGAATGAAGCAAGGAAAAAGATAACCTGACATGTTAAGGGCATACTGCATCTGCTATGGGCATCAGCTTAGGCACAAAGCTACTGACAAATGGTACAGCATTAGATCATGCATAGTAGTTCATATAGACATATTATAAATTTTAGCAAATTTTAGCCCTATCATCATCATAGGATTATAGAACAGTTTGAGTTAAAGGGACCTTAAAGATGGTCTAGCTCCAAGCACCTCCACAATACCTGCCAGGTACACCTCCAGCTGGACCAGGCTGCTCAGGGCCTCCCCTAGCCTGGCACTGAGCGATTCCAGGGATGGGGCTTCCGTAGCTTCTCTGGGCAGCCTGTGCCAGTGCCTTACCCACCCTCTGAGTAAAGAATTTCTTGCTAATTTCTGATTTAAATGTACTTTCTTTTAGTTTCAAATCATTGCTCCTCCTTCTATCACCACACTCCCTGCCAGAGTCCCTCCTCATCCTTCCTTTAGGCCCCTTCATGTACTGGAAGGCCATCACAAGGTATCCCTGGAATGATCCTTCAGCTGTCATGAACTTAGCTTCGCACACAAGTTCCCAAAAAACGCTCTGTAACATCTCAGTGATGGTTTATTATCACAGTACTTTGACAAAAAACTTTGTCAGAAATCTGACCAAGTGTTAGGCTTCCCAGTTTTTGTCCAGTGAAGTTTCATCTATGCCATTTCATCTGACAGTTGTCTTTCCTTAGCCACACGAAAGTAGATGTCAGTAGACAGATGGAACTCTCTGTGAAGACCTTGGTCCATTTATTCCAGGCAGGAATCGTGCACTCTCTGCCTACTCATTTCTTCCTAGATACAAATACGTACAACCTCATACAGGGCTTGCAAATCTGGCATATGTTAGTTTATCAGAGCAAATTCAAGTTCTACACTAATTCCTGCATTAATAAGAAAGCTTAAAGTCTTTGGTCACATTTAGAATAAACTTGGAGATAAATAATGGTTCTTCCATTACCGTAACTTGCCTACTGCACTCATGCTCACCAAAGCAAAGAATAAATCACAGATCTACAACTTTAGTCAGTGTTGGTCCAAAATTTAGTTCTCAGAAGAGAGAAGAAAATACTGACATCCTCAAGCTAACTTCACCTCTATTAATTGGAGAGCACCAACAAAATTTCTTTTATTCTGGAACTCATCTTTACACATGGAATATGATTATCTGTAAATGCAACATAGTCCTCCCAACCTTATTTAACATACATCATACACACAGCTAATTAAAGTTAACCTGATTTTGCTACTGCTATTTATATTCCAGTATATAATTTTAATATTGGGTTGATTGGTTTTATGTCAATTAATTTTCCCAATTTAAGGAGGAAAAAAACCCAGAATGAAACGAAAACTAATAGCCTGTGAAGTTTGGAACTCAGTGAGCAGGCAAGGTGAAACATAAAGGTCACTTTGCACTGAGATGAGCTTAATGGGGAACGTGCAGCTGGTACTGATGGATCTTGAGATTTTCTTCAGTTTAAGTCAGTGTTGCTGCAGAGCGTTGGTGATCACTGGGCAGCACTGGCAAATATATTAAGTTTCATTGAAACATTAAGCTTGTCTTCTTAAAAATCTCTTGTCTGAGAACAGCAACCCTGTTGCCTGTCAAGATTAGAAGGGAGAATATGAATGTTGATGACAGAAGTTCGAGCAGCTGCTCAATGATCTGTCAAAATATCTTGCTGGATGCCTGCAGAACATGCCCAAAAGTGATTTTCAGTCTTCAAACAATTATCATCCAACCAGCTTTTTTCAGAATCAGATATGGGACAAATTCCTCAGTCAATCCCATTTATATGTAAAGTTTCTATTTCAAAGTTTTGATACTGAGTCATCTGCAGTGGAAAAATGAGCTTATTTTCCTAGGGGTAAGATGAATGCTCTTCAACTATGCTTGAACGAATTTTCTATAACCTCAAGCCTTGAATCAAGTATATCAATTTTGAGACCAAGGAAAACTGTGCTTAAATAAAAGCAGATTATTACCTAAAACAGAAGAAAATTGAGTTTTCATATTAAATCTTATACTTTCAAGAGGATATTGGACAAAAAAAAAATCCTCACATAAAACACTATTACTCTTTCTTACATAAAATATAGAGCAAGTACTCAAATTTCTGTGTACATTAGTTATATTACAAGGATTAGCAGACTGTTGCATTGGCAGTTTTTCACATGAGCAAATCATTTAATTAGATTCTAGGATTTGATGTTTTCCATCTACGACTGAGAATATTTAATAAGACTTCAGTAAAACAATTCTGTGATGCTAACTGAAATACTGCAATCAGAAGTAAATGCGTGCACTTGTCAGGAAACTCAAAGCAGGAAATGTTGGACCACAGATGTCAGTTTTGAAACTGAGCAAAACAGTGCAGTGAGAAAGCCAATTTCTTTCTCCTTTCTCCTACGAGATAAGAAGTGAGGAAAGAAACTTGGAAAGCACATCAGTACGGCACTACAGAGATGTTCAAATAAACCTGGGGTGGGCAAGAACCTCCTTGTGTGTCTAATCAGAGGAACGTTTCTGTTATTTCTGAAGAGCAGAGTGAAATTCTGCTATAAATGTGGGGTGCTCCAATACGGCTGAAAGTTGCCTCCAGCTTGCCAGGATAATTGATTAGTCAGTTTATTTGTCTTCATCCATGGAGGCAGGGATCAGCTTGTGGTCAGAGGGATAATTCTGGTGGTGACAGCCCGTTCTTGGCTGCCTTTCACTTCTCTGCTCTGACATAATTAAACCTGGCTGCTTTCCCATAGTCCTACAATAGAGAAGCAGACAAAACTGCAGCTAGGGGCAGGCTGTCTCTACCAAAATATCTCATCTGGCCTCTACCAAAAGGGCTCTAAATCTAGGTAGAATCTAGGAGTAGATGCAGAACATTTTCTAGGCAGCAATGTCCTCTCAGTCACTCTTTTTCCTTCTAAAAACACCTCATGCACACCAGATGAAAACTGTAGGTCTCATCCTACAGAGAGCCTTGTAGCCCAGTGCAGTAGGTGGAGTGTACACTTCTGCCATACAATATGCTCAACTAACTACAGCAGAAGCTGGACTGAAACATCCATGCTCTCATATAGGAGACACTCAAAGGTTAAAAGTGGCTCAACTTATTTCTTGCACACATTGTTGGTGCATATATTGAGCATTTCTTCACTCATTTTTCAAGAGCATTTAACCTATTTCCCCATGTCGGGTGAGTGCTCTCTTTAGAGAAGAAGTATCAAGATCCAAAATAAATTTATGACACCATGAGCACTGTTGTCTACCAATATGCCCATTTTCTGCCCTCAGTGCCACACTAACATTCCCCAACTAGGATAATACTTTTCCAGAACATTATATGTGATATGAAGACTGTTGCAGAATTTTAAAATTAGATAAGTAATTGGCATAATAGATACTAAGCAAGAGATTCTCCAGTGATTCCAACTGACAGATTCGGGTAGAATTAAATTTATCCAGAGAATTAAATCAAATGAATGTCAAGAAGCACACAGCATAATCTAGGACTACTCTCTCTGTTTTGCATGACTAGCATATTTACAGAGATGCCCTACATCAAATAATTCTTATTTTGTCATTATTATTCAACATCATGAAGAACCTGACAGCCTTACAAAAAAGAATTGGATTTATGAGATCCTAAAAGTATCAGACAAAAGAGTTCAAAGATTTCAGCAGCAATTCAGATAATGCACAGTCATGCTTTATGAATTTAAAATAGATCAGGGGGTATGATACATCTGTATTTTTTCCCATAGTGCAAACAAACACTAAGGTGTTGGTTTTTGACACATGGTATCACAACTATCCTGCAAAACATCAGAGCCAAAATTGAGAATAAAATCTGCTTAAAGTCTGTTGAAAAATCCCATCAAGCAAGTAAAAGGACTTTTCTGTATAACTCCTGGATTATGTCAAGATACACAAATCCATGCAAACTCAGACACTTAAGGTCCAAGTTTCAGGAAATTTTTCAGTCACCCATTCTAGCTGGCTAAATTGTGCTAGAGAAACAAAAGGTGCATTTCATAAAAACCTGAAATCCATGTGATATCTCTTCACTGATACATTGCCTTCCTCATTAAAATTCCTTAGACCTACTCAAAATAAAGCAAAATTACCTTCTCTGAACTGTTGTGACAAACCTGCTACGGCAGAATATCATCATTGATGTGTGTGATATTAATCTGTCTGCTCATCTTTAATATGGTTCTGCCAAGTCTCTCCTACCTCCTCTCATGTCCTTTACCTACGGATGACGCTCACCTTCTCCCACACGCGATCTTTGTTCAGTACGATCACCACCAGCCTGGGGTGTGCCTGATAACCGTCGGCAGTGAAGGACAAATCTTTACCTTCCCAAGTCACATTCATCATAAACCTGGAAGGGAAAAATAAATAAATAAATCAGTGAAAAATTAATCAGCTGTCCAGTGGTTAATGAGCAAGCTAATTCAGTCATCAGAAGCACGATGAAGTTCACGCACTAAATCCTGTTAATGCTGTAAAAAAGCATGAAGTCTGTAAAGTTTAGTAAAGCCTCAGTTTGCAAAAGTGGAGATGCTGAACATTTTTGGGAGCCTTAATAGAGGAGAAAGAAAAACATTATTTGTTAAAAATAATACAATTCATGACACAGGCATCATTTTTAAAGCAGTTTCAACATCATGGATGACTTGTCCACTCCATGAATCATCTTTTTAGCATTTTGCACAACTTCACCAGCTTTTCAGCACCACTGTAAATACATCCACATCAGACCTGAATGTAATACCACACTTTGGTCTCACTGCAATAATACTCAGGTCAGTGGCCCAAGACTTGCTCACCTGGTCAGACTTCAACATATGAGCTGACACTGCAGCTTTCAAACTGTCTTTGTGACACATGGATAATTTCCACTAATGCCTTCAGCCAAAAAGCAGTAATTAAGGGGTTGATAATATTTCATTTCAATATTTTTAAAAAGAAAAAAATGTATATTTTTTAGTTTTGATTGATTTTCAGTGTTTTTCAAAACATCAACTAGTTAGCACTAGGGGGGGAAAAAAAGACATTTTAGAGGGTTTCTAACTAAAACATACAGGGAAAGGGAAGATTTCTTTTTATTCTTGTTGAAAACTGTTGGTTTAATCCCAAATTTCCTGCCTTTGGATTTGAGCATTGAATCAAAAAACTGCTTACCACACATCTCCATACAGCTATAAAACTGAAAATCTATGCAACTGAGTTTTTTATTGTTATTTTATTTTTTTAAAACAAATTTATGCCAATATAAGGCTATTACTCAGAGTGCTACTACACGTGCCACCTCTCCTAAGATGGACCATAGCACTGTTGTTTGTTTTCCCTATCCTCCTCCTCTACTGCATCGTTAAGCTGCATGTTCTAAAAACAGAAAACCACTTACAAGTAACCCAGTCATTAACAATGATTACACCAACTATATCAAGTCATTGTCCCTGAAGGTTTGAAATTCCTTAGCTAGTTTTTACTAATTCTAGTATAATCTACCTAGCTTAGTAAATACTGGTTTTATTTCCCAATTATTGCTCTCCATCTGTCATTGAAACACGTAGCCTCTTCTCTAAAGTGCTGCCCTTTTGGTGATTCAGAAACATTGGCATTCTGGACATTCAAAAAATTCTTTTTTTGCTCCAGACTTGCCTCAAAAAACATTCTTTTTCTCAAAATTTTCCACAGAATTGTAACAGAAATCCATCTCTACATTTGTTCCAGTTCTACACAGCTTCAGTGTTTCTCAGTGAGAACAGATTGCTTCTGCTGCTCCAGGGTCAGAAAGAGTGATGAGAAACTGCACTTTTTATTTAAAGCACAAATATGGGGATCTTGCTGCCAAGAGGCTCAACTAGAGGAGCACCTGGGCCACGCTCCCTGGACTGAGATATTGCAAAAATCTATCATTTTGCACATTACCCAAACTCCCACACTTAGGAAAATCAGGATGAAGGGGAAGCGAGTAAAATGATGGTAGTGGCATCGGTGTTCTTTGGCCACATTGAAAAAATAATAATAATAATCCAAACTCATAGTTATCAGTGTGAGCCTGACCAAGCTATCCTGTGGGTGAGAGGAAAAACTGCATCCATCCATGCTACTGGGAGACCCACTGGTACTTCCAGAAGATAGCATACTCTCCACCCTATGTTTGTGGTCTGAAATAACCTGGTTCCCAGGATATTCTGTGAGATGAAATTCAGTCCAAGTTTTCAGCTACAAGTTCTTCTTGAACTCCTCACTTAACACCTCTATTATCCCAGCCCTCAGAGAGATGTGCTTTGGAGGGCTTAAAAGTTACTCCAGAAGCTCCTCGCTCATTGCACCGTGCTTTTATACCCACAAGAAATAGATGCAATTTTACACAATGTATTTGTTTCTACAGTAGCAGCATGGCCTCCTGGTGAATCTGACACAGAAATAATTCTTCAGTGTCACGTTCAAAGGAGAAGGTTTTGTGTAGACTTAGCTGCTTGAAAATCCCAGCAGCAGAAAGCACACTAAATAAGAGAAGATAGATCCAAGAGAAATAATGATATTATATCATAACAGTTAATAATTAAATGAGCACTGCCCTAAACAACCATATTAACACCATTCAGCACCGGTTTGACAGCAATTTATAAATTCACCCATCACAGCAACTCATATTTTATGACAGACTTCCAGCGTGAAAATTTTCCCCTCGGCAGAACTTTGCTTTTCAGTTGAACTAATTTCCCATACACTACATTTTTCATCCAGCACTGAAAGAGCTTGCTCAGGAATAAAAAGCTTGTTTGCCACCTCGAGAATAAGCGGCAAACCAGCAGGCAGAACTTGCTGGCAGGTATGCGTAAGGAGCCAGCACAACGCTCACTCACTGCTGAAAATTAAATGTGCTGTGACCCAAGGAATAGCATGCCGAGGGAACCACCACCAAGGAAAACTAAGGACATGATGTGAAAGCAGGCACTGCTTGTATTCACATTTCCCACCATCCTTTATAGGAGGTCTACCCCTTCTGATTCATAAATACGAAACAACTCTCTCCCAACGAGCACAGATTCTTACGGGGTCAGGCACAAATGCCCCTATTTCCACAAAACTGGGACGTTGTGTCCTCCTAAGGACTGGAGCAGACATACCCACCATACTACATAAGGCTTTGGTGTCCAGTCAGCATTTTTATTACATAGTCACTGGTGATCAGACTTGAGTTGAACCCTTCTCAAGCAAATTTTAGTTGGATTGTTACCCTTGATTTCAAACACCACTCATCATATTTTTGAGATTTATGTGCAAATCCTCTAGAGTAGAAGCCATTCAAGCACCATCACAAGAGTCAGAGCTGTAGCTGCAGTTATGCTCAAGCACTCAGCATAAAAAAGATTAAATCTAAAATGAAAAACATACATTTTAAACTGTGCGATTTTATGAGCCATTTAGCAGTGAAATACATCTTGCAAGTTTGAAAAAAAAAGGTCCTCTAATCTGTAAAAGTCTCTTAAAATTTTATTGTCATCCACAAAGGTATCGGTGAGTGACGCAGTCTGAGCTACTCCAGTTTCTCAAATTGCAGCAATAAAAAAGAGCTTCAAAGAGATTCTTGTTTTCCTGAGAAGATTCTTCTGTACAAAATTCAACTGCCTGTGTTTTTCAGAACTAAAAATCTACATTCACATCTGAGTTGTCGTTTTTCCTCCACAAAGGACAGACGTCCTGCTCTGCTTCTGCTGGCCAGGATCCTATGCTGCCCGTCTCTTAAGAAAACAACTGCATGCTGGTTAGGAGGAGTGAAGAAAAGAAAGTATTTAAATTATATGCTATTCTTACAGAGTTTTAAATTCACCCAAGATTAGTTCTGTGCAAGACATCTTTCATTTCTGAATTGTCAATATATATTATCATTATTTCTATTATTTATAATATTATTATTTATGTTTTATGTATATTTGAAGTAGCTTTTGAATTACATATGACTGTGGTGCTTGATTATTTGCACTCTTTATTTCAAGGAAGTAATGCAGCATACACCTTGGATTAGTGGTTCATCTGCTTTCATACCTCATTAATGCAACAACCTTTGCAATGACATGATAGCAGGAGGCCCTGTGGTGGTGTTATGACACTGATGTCTTAATTGACTTTTGCTAACCGAAGTTCATGACTAAGATTCCCCAGGTGATATGTGCATGAAAGATGGGAATCTGAGGCAGAAGCTAAGCTGTTCTCCATACTAAATTCAAAATACGTTTTTATCATGCAATGAGCAAAGCCTGAACTATATCTCAAAATACTTTTAAACATTTATACAATTCTTTTCACTTTCCTTAAGAAAACTGAAAAGAGAAACGCTGAAACATTCCAACAGAAAACTGTTCACATTGAATTTACAGCTACTCTTCGAAGCACCAAGGTTAAAAAGTGCTCTTGAGATTTCCAACTTAATGTTTATAGATCTGGAAAGATCAAGAACTTTGTCATTGGACCTGTGAAATCCAGCACGTGGCCACACGACCCACAACTCCTGCAGCTCACACCAGCTCAGCAAATCCGATAACTCCCTCCAGTGCCATCATAACAGACTATCATTTCTTATTTAGCCAATTCCTCACCACGGGGCAGTGTTTTGAGTTTGTGACAACCCCATGCAAAGGAGAGAAACAGCTGAGACTGAGGGAAATACCAGCTTCATTAAAAAAACAAAAACAAAAAACCTCTCCTCCTCCTTTCCCAAATAAGGGACTTCCAAAATGAGATTTAAAGGAGATGAAATTTCTCACAACCAACATCAGCTGAAGCTATTTCACTTTCCTCCAAATAGTATGAACCAATGATTTTAATAATCTTGACTGTTTGGGCCTATACCTAAAAAAGCAGGAAGGAATCCAAGCTTTTTCTTTTTTCTTTTTGTTTTTTTTTTTTTGAAGCTATGAATTTTTTTTTCCTGTATCTTTTTGGGGCTAAGCTTCCTTATTCTGTGAAATCTGGAAAATATCAATAGAAACCTGATGAAAAGTTATTTTTCATTAAGAAATAGCCTTTCTGAAAAACATCTATGAAATTAGTATTTAAAAGTCTGTGTGTAAAGGATTTAATGTGTTGTATAAAGTATGTGAAGAAACAGCTCTCAAACAGACCACTATTAAACAAGATAATCATGCATTTTTTCAAACAGATAAGCATATTTTTCAAGACCATTTTTTATCATAGGCGATGTAAGATATTTTTTTCCTCCCTTAAGCTCCTTCCCAATAATGCAAAGAAAGAGCCTCCTCTTCATGCCTCTTCCTCCTCCTCCACATCCCCAGCCCTCAGTCTCCTGAATATAACTCCTGCTCCTAGAGCTGCATCTCCTTAGGCCTTGAGCCAGCATGGATGAATCAAGTTTTAGGAACAATATGCTCAGTGACTGTGAAAGAGGAATGGCACGCCAACTACTTGTACCTTGTGCCAGCTGTTCCTTAAAGCACTAGATGACAGCAGATCTGGAAATGTCATTTTGCCCCAATTCTGCCAGACCAGCAACTAAACTCTTGGGGAACCCTTTTAAAAAAGAGGCGTGTGGGAGCAAAATTAGGAAGAGTCCAGCTGGCTGGGTGGGTGCTGCAGGCTAGCATAACCTATCAAAAACCAGAAGGTTTAGTGAGCTGATGTTATCATTAGTAAACATATTAGCACCTTTTTTACAAGATGTTGTAATATTTTGCTTCACTGTCTCAGCAGCACCTCAAACTCATCCCTGCAAAGCTTGCTTGGTTCTCTGCAGCAACACCATCTCCAATATCCTTTATATTTCTACTTTGAATTCCAATACTTGCTAATAGCCCCAAAGCTGACTGTGCTCAACTAAACAGGCCATGCTTGTTCTTTTGTTGTTTTGTTTTGGGTTTTGCTGCTCTTTTTATTTGCTGGGAAAATGTTCCAGAAGCCTCATAAGCAGGTGACTGACTTGATCCTTCTGCTTCTTAAACAGACCTAACCAGGGAAAAACACCTGATACAAATTTTCTATAATTTCAGAATCACTTTGTTAGTTTGCCAGCATTATTTCAGGAAGCTGGTGAAGCTCAGTTTTATTTTGAGGGAAACAATGACAAGTTTCATCAACTCAGTTCCTGTTGCTTAATGCAGCTACAAAGAACAAAACCATGCAGAAAAGTTTTAAATTATTGAACAGGGCACTTACAGCACGTGAATTAAGAGTAAAATAAAACACGTTAGTGTTTAAAATATGCTCACTGGCACTGTTAGATTTAGTATATCCCTGCATACCAAAGTCCTAATCAGAAAGTATACCCAAATTAGCTATCTCCCCACAAACCAAGTGAGCAGCCTGTGTGATTATGGAAGCTTGGGTGACAGTCTCAGATCATCCCTTTATGCACAGGGCACTGCTGTGAACACACAGTGACTGCTGGCTCATGGGCAACCTGCTGTCCAGAACATTCAGGTCCTTCTCTGCAGAGCTCCTCATCAGCACGTCAACCCCTAACCTGTGCTGATGCATGCAGTTATTCCTCCCCAGGTGTAGGACTCTACACTTGCATATTGGACTGCATGAGGTTCCTTTATCTCTGCTCAACTCCCTAATCTGTCCAGGTCTCACTGAATTGCAGCACAGCCTTGTGGTATGTCAGCAAACTTGCTAAGGATGCATTTGATCCCTGGATTTAAATTGAAAAAGGGGAGGTTTAGGTTAGATATTAGGAAAAAATTCTTCATTCAGAGTGGTAAGGCACTGGCACAGGCTGCCCAGAGAAGCTGTGGATGCCCATCCCTTAAGCCGTTCAAGGCTAGGCTGGATGAGTTCCTGGACAGTCTGATCTAGTGGTTGGCAACCCTGCCCATGACAGAGGGATTGGAACTGGATGATCTTTGAGGTCTTTCCAGCCCAAGCTATTCTGTGATTCTGTAATTTAAGGTCTCTGATTCTATGAAATTACACTTAGTTTTTCTGCAGAGCATCTCTACTAGTAAAAAAGCATTTTGCTCCCTATATAATTAAATAACAACACATCTTCAAACAGACTATAAGGCAGACGATACTTCCCCTCCCTCCCACCCCCCCCAAGTCTTTTGACAGAACTTAATGAAATGAACAAATCTCCGAAAATTGGAAAGCATTGAACAGATATGCTGGATTATCCATCAAACCATTGTGTCCAAGTAATATTTGATTTCACTTGAAAGAAAAAGAGGAAAATGCATCTGTCATTGCTAAAAGCTGGCATCGAAATATTGAACTTGATAAATGAACACCAGGACTTCAGGGACAGCACATTCTCATCATCTGGAGCAGACGTTTCATAGGCAACTTGCAACAGCAGCACAACAGCATGGATAAGAAAATGAAATGTTATCATAGGCTATCATCTAAACCTCTTTGGACTTCGGACTGCTGCTGCTCTCTGGCTAAAGTGACAATGAATAATGGAAACAATGTGTGGGCAGAGCACGAAACCAAAGCCTGCCCAGAGCAGATTTTTAGCCCTACAACTTCCCTACAAAAAGTAAATGAGCCTCCAAAATCCTGCATATTTTTGGTTGTATTTGGAAACTGGTTGTAACTAAACACAGCATCAACAACTGACTGCTGGACAGGCATATTAAGTTTTTTTTCAGACATAACCCACCATAACCCAACATGGTTATGACTTTTAAACACAAGTACTCTACTAAGCCATGCAGAAGTAATTTTATTCATACAGCAGTAGAATTTTCCATGACAACTAATAGGGTTATTTTGTTTTGCTGTTTGTTTAGATGTTTCCTTTTTTGTAAGAGAGAGAGCATTTGTTCAACTGACACTGCTGTAATGAACTGCTAATTCTAGATATCCTGCAGTGCTGCTGCCAGTATTTTGCACAACAGTATTTTTCTGTATTGGAAGATTGTAGGTCTTACATGAATGACAAAAGACCTGAATACATAGAAACATCTTAAATGTGTAGAAAAAATTTCCCTATTTTATTTTAAATCCTTTACTCGTAAAGAAACACTGATTTTTGCATGTGTATCAGAAACGAACAATGATCAGACCGTTCCAAAAACTAAAGCAAACCAGATTTTTTCTGGGTCTGGAAAGCTAATAAAAGCATTTTAGAATTGCCATGACAGGGAAAGGTGCCATGTTTGTGTGCTTCAAAACATATATATCTTCAAGCCAATTTAATACACAAAGGATTTGAAAAAGAGGGAGGAGGAGCTTTCACTTCATAGCTTTCTTTACAAAGAATTTCTTTATAAGCGGAGATGAACCTCACTAGATGTGGGAAGCAGCACATAAAGCATTACCTATCTCCATTTACACGCAAATTAGCTATTATGGCATCGCCCTAGAATACAATACTGGGTTTAAAGCTGAATTAGAGTGTCATTATAACAGATGGAATTTAAAATCCTATTTTCTGCTCTCCTCTTGAGCTTGGTTTTGCTTAGGCAACATCTTACAGAGTCACTTGTCTGCTCTCTACTGAGTGGTCTTTCCCTGAGCTGGGAAGTGGTGCTCCTTTGTGCAGCCCCATTTCTATACCAACAAAGCCCAGCACAAACAGCAACTCAATACAGCAGGCCCCAGGTCCATCAGCTGTTTACAGTATTTCAGCCCTTTACCATTGTAGTGTATTCCAAAATCCTTTGTTCACATTTGTTCCTTAGTACAGTGTCTTGCGCACTTATCTTTTAGTAGAAAATACAAAACTGCATTATTTGTGGCCTGAAACTATGAAGGTTACATTTCAGAATAAAATCCCAATTTAGGGGATTCCTTTCAGCTAGGAAAAAAACCTTAACATTTAGGGATGAGAAATATAAGGTACAGAGAATTTGTCATTCACCTTGGCATGACTAGTGAGCTCCTGGAGAATACTTTGCACTGCTAAATGCTTCTGTAAACTTACTTTTCTTATCAGTTGTATGTGACAAAAATAGTTTTTACATAAGGAGGGAGTTATTACATAAGGAAGACTATTTCAACTTTATTTATTTTAGTGTAGTACTAATATTTATAAATTAAAAACAACCTGTTTCCTGTTCATGTGGTGCTGGAAAAGCTCAAAGCATCATCTGTACAGAAAACACATTTTCACTTTAGAACTCAGTGTTCTGCAGCATAAAAAGACTTTACTAACCAAAATGCACTGTGTTAAAACACCACTGAATGTGCATCGTTCAATGCACACTGCAAAATCTCCTGGTGAAGTCTAATCTCACTGCCCAATCAGTCACAAGCCCTATTCTCACAGTCATAAATTTTTCATCAGAAAAAGAATGATACCTTGAAGAAGGACAACTCGCACTGAATGCTGAATGCCTAAATCCATTCCACAGCTGTGAATTGCCAGACCTGTGGAGTTCAAGTTCTTATGGCCTGTCCAACTGAGCCACTGTATTTTAAACACCAATACACAGAATGCCACTTAATTTTTTTTTGCAGAAAAGAACTTAAAACAGTGGACTTCTTTCTTTGCACAGATCACATTGTTAAAGCACAGAACACAGTTAAGGAGATACCATTTGCTTTAAATTTTATCTATTTCAGCCAGTGCATGATTTGAGGGTTGCATGCATGGCATGGGTAGGACAGTCCTCCCAGCAGTGCCTCCTGCCATGGGTGTCCAGCTACAGTTCTATACAGGAGCCATGCCAGAATGGCGAGCCAACACAAAACTGCCTACTGGCATTCTCCTGGGGAACAAGTGGTAGCAAAGAAAGAGTTGCAGATTTTCTGCAATCCCTTCAGTGAATTTGGACAGTTTTAGAAGCAGAGGCTTAGAGATAGGTAAGCTGGGACACAGAAAAAAAAAAAAGTGGAAGTGTCATACCTAAAGAGGCTATGTCATACTTAAATTATGACTTCCACCTACCTAGTAGGAGTTATACCTAAAGAGGGCTGTACCCATTTCCTAAGTTTGGCCCTACTGTTCATGCACTACATGTATGAAGTGATAAAAATCCATTTACTCAGCACTATTTGGCCTACAAGGGAAGTTTCTGAAGCATGTTGTATATTAAAGATGTCATTTTCTAAGAAAAAAACTAACCACTCCTGGACACCATACAGCAATCAACTCCCAAACTAAATATACACATACATCTCAGAAGATTAAAAACATCCCATAAACTCCCATATGAAGCTGTCACTGATTTTTCTTTTTCTGGCAATTCCAACCTCCTTTCCTATAAAGAGCTGCATCTGCAATATTCAGTCAAAACAAATTTCATAAATGCTGCTTAGTAATATCCCTAGGAGAGATTGTGAAGAGCTATAAAAATATGCAAGATTCCTTTTACTTCCTCTCAAAAATCAGCTGAAAAAAAATTGTTTCTGTGTGGCAAATATTATGCAACATTTCGGATACAAGTAATGAAGAGTACCACATCCAAAGGGGATAAATAAAAGGACAAAATTAATAAATAAATAACAAAGAATCCTGATTTAAACCTTACCAGTTCCCATATGACAAACTCCTCTGAGAAAACATCCATACCAACTTGAACTATGCAGATGAAGTTTTACAGTTATTCTAGAGGAAGTGACAAAAATGAAATGCTCACAAGAAGAAATGAGAGATTTCAGTTATTAGGTAGTAAAAGCTGGATAACTAATCTAATACTTCTACAACATCCAGGATCACCTACTTAACCTTACACATCTCTTTTCTTCTGAAACATTAGCATCTTCCTGCTGATGCAAATGAGAGTCCCGGTAACAAAGGCAATGCCTTCAACAGATTTTGGTAATGTGCCTCACAGTTCAGGTACATAATGGCACTATTTTATTAACTTCATTTCATACCACCTAAAATCAATTTCTACTGCCTTTGACATCAGTCTCAGTGCCTATTCTCAACAGCACATATAATTTCCACGTGTACAGTTAGCAGTGTAGCAGTTCTTACTGCACATTCCCTTGGAACATCTGAAATTCATTATTCAAAAGGGGTGTGATGGCATTATCAGAAACTATTTTTTCTCCTTCAAGAGACGTACAATACTACTATAATGGAAAATTACCAAGGTTATATAGAAAAGAAAAAAAAAAAAGAAGATAATAAACCTTACTGGTGCAAAGTGTGAGATGGCCGGTCGTTTTTCTCCAGTTGACCATAGCAGCTAGTTTTTGCTTCAGGAATGAAGGAATACTTTTCCAGCATGGCTGATGCAGCAGTGGCAATAATCCCAAGGCCATCCCGCACTCGAGCTTCTAAACTGTAGTCCCATTCGTCATAAGATGCTGAAATGAGTCCTGAAGGAAATTCCTTGGGAGTAATTTCTGTGTTACCACTAACCAGGCTTGGAACTATCCAAAAGAAATCATACCCGGTAAGGCCCAGTGAGCGAGCCTCATCTAGTATGTAGACAGCTTCATCCTTGGAACAATAGAGAAGGATGACAGATGAATGAATTTTCTTCAGCTGAATTTGTGTCTTGGCATCTCCAAAGGCAGTATCAAGAATGATGATGTTCTGCATGTCCCATCCTACAAAACTATTTTCCACTGTGGTCTTAATGACATTGATGAAGTCTCGATATCCAGGAAAGGTGGTGGTTACCAGAGAAAACACATGCCAGTCATAATCCTGCATGATCTTAAGCATGACGATGGCTTCCTGCTGGATAGAAGCCCCAAATTGGAAGAATGTTGACATCACATCCTAGAATACAAAATACATTGAAAGATTACAACTTCTGGACAAACCTAAAAAGAAGTGCATCTCTACTTCTAATTCTTAACTCCACCACAGCGACCAAACTTCTGTTGAGTTTAAAGAACTTACTGTGCTCTACCATATTCAGATCATTAATAAGCAAGGCTGATTGTAAGTTCTACAGCTAATTAAAATACTTACCAAAGAGTGACAAACTGATATTCATGGAAGATATTCCTAATAGGTTTGTCACATGAAGACAACGAATTCAGTACTTACTGAGGAAGCATAGGCTCCTCAGAGGTAGCCATTATATATGTTAAACATCTCATCTTCAGCTTTAGATTCATCAGACTTTGACCCAAAAAATTCATAGCAAGTTTTAGTCACAGTGGAACTAAATTCCAATACACATGCTGTACAGAAATGAAGCAGCTCTGTTACTTCTAAACCTACTATCTGAGAGGTGCTTTATCTCCACGCGCTCGCCCAACTTGGTTGAATTTGATAGAACTCCACAGAACTGCATTTATTATCCCTATGTATTGAGTTCACTACTGCTCATAAGCTCACTACTGTTCATGCTCCACTCAAGTCACAAGGTCCATTGATGCCCGATGAAGAATTAACAGGATGTCACTCCAGAGAAAACCAGCAAGCTGCCAGCATCCACATTAAAGGGCTGAAATGGAATTAAATTCAAACAATGACTCCTAGGAGCCAGACAAAACAAGTGAAATACTAAAAATGGAGCTTTTCCTTTCACAAACTCTTTGCTAGCAAAGTAGTTTACAAAAGGAGTTTTGACCAAACATTTTGGTAAAGTTCACACCCATATTGCATGAACCTTTTTCATATAATTGTGAATGAGAATGTTAGTGAAAGATCAATCAACTAACATCAAACTGTGATCAAAATGATGAAAAGATTGAAATTATATGGTGAAAACAATTCTGAAGTCAGGAAAAGTTAGAACAAATTTAGTTAGAAGTAGTTGTGGAAAAGATTAAATAATTCTTTATTCCAGGTGACTTGATTTTCCTGCCCCAAATTAGCTGGATTCAAACAAAGAAACAATAAAAAAGAAAGAAAAGACCAAATGAAAACTTCATGTTTCCTTCTCTTGCACATGAACGTACATTTCACAGCCAAACACCTCCCAGCGTGTACCACACAAGAAATAAGTAATCTTCCAAATGCTTTTCACTTAACATCATTTTTGAATATTGCATATGATGTAAAATTGTCACTACAGGTCAGCACTTCAACATTCCTATGCCTATGCATAGAACAGACTCTAGTTTAGAACAGTTCTCTTTAGTTGTGTTGTTTCACTGATGAATATATTACGCTACATTGATTTTAATTAACACAATCCATGTCTGTAACTCTGTCACCATCATAAGAATTGCATATTTCACTTCCCTAATTCCAACCACGTGAATATTTCTCTCAAAAGCACACCCTCAGCTGTTATTAGTGTCTTATGTTTCCTTGCTCTACCTTTTCCATGAGATGAACAGGACAGATTCACAGCTGCTGTCACAGCAGAGGTTAGCCCTGTCAACAGACTGTGACTGCGTGCTCCTGAAGGAGCAGCAATTGTTGGTTAGTTAAAAAAAAACACTTATCTAAAATACCACACTACTTTGCTATATGAAAATACAATGCTAAATCAGAACGAAATAGGGGTCAACATAAGACAAAAATCAATTTTCCACTTGAGGGATTTTTCAAATTTATGTTTAGCAATATTAGGACAAGAAGCAAGAAATAACATGGAATGCAATTTAAAAAGCAATCTACAGAATGATTATATTCAGTTATAAAGATTTTTATTACAGAGACTACAGGTAGGACTTTAAAGGTATGTCAATTGCTTCATTCTCTTTTTGTATCCTTCAAAGAGTTCCCGAAAAATAATGGTTGTTCTCTTATTTTATGGCTCTGTAACTCAGATATTCTATTTGATATTACTTTTAAGGCACATGGTAATAAGTCTAAATATACAGAAGAAGCTGTTTCCTGTTTAATGACTTACCGTATCTATTTGGCATGTTTATGGAGACTGAAAAAACTGAAAACAGGCGATCAGTCACGAGTTTAAGCTGAATCAAATAATATCACATCTAAAATATAGAGAAGGAAATTATTTTTACCAGTATCAAATGCAGGTGAAAAATGTATCTCCCAGTGCGCTACCTTGGTACTATTTTTCTTTGACTGTTTGAAATGATGCAATGATCCCAATGTAATGAAAAATGAGTTGTGTTTAGCTGTGATTGATAACCAGGTTTCACAGCAATGCATTCCATATGAACCCATGCAAAATTTTCAGTAAATGCAAACACTGAAGGAGCTGAAAATAAAAGCTTTCCTTCCAAGAAACCCCACACACTTTTAAACTCTTATGTTATTAAATTCCTGCCTCTGTTCATTAAGAGAGTATAGAACATGCAATTCCCAATACAAACATCACAGAGGTGCCTAGGGAGAAAACTCCTCCATTATCACCATGGGAGCAATCTGGGGGGAAATTAAACAAAACTATGTACTTTTAGGAGAAGCAGAGCAATATGAGACTGTGGAATTTAAAAATTATTACAAAGAGAAGAAAAGATTTCCTTCCTTAGGACCTTTCACTTCTTTCACATGTAGCAAAACATTCAGCAGAGGCTCTACAGACAAGGATGGATTTTATTTTCTCCAGATCTGCCTTTGTATACTATAAAGATTTTGTGTTCTACCACTGGTTACTGAGAAGATGGAGGCCCTCTGACAGAGCTAAAAAAGGATGGAAAATTTCTTACTATGTCATTTAACTGTGCAAATGGACAGCCACTACAAGATAAAGGTCAACAAAAAGAATGAATGGAGGGCTTACTTTAAGTTTGCTCTAGGAGAAGAACGCTCAAGTTAGAAAAGAACAGCAGCAAGCAATGGAGTACATTATGGCTTTCCCATAGCTGACATGTCCCTTTTTATTATTTCAAGGAATAAATATCAGAGAAGCGTGATTGTGAAAGCTTGGTACCAGCTTAATCAAGCATGTTCTCCTTCATATCCCAAGGGAGCCTCTGCAGGAATATATTTTGTAGAGGTTTCTGTACTTTCAGGTCATGGCTTTATCCTAAGAATTTTGCTAGTTAACAGTTATTTTTTTTCTTTATTGTATACATTTCATTTCATACTGCCTTTTTGGCACATCTATGCTAGCTGTGAGATTCAACACTCCCATTAGTTTTAGCTGTATCAGAACAGCAAATAAACAAATAGTAAGAACATGAAAATTTGGGTTTCTAAAGGTCATCGCAGAGTCCACTGATTTTCAATTCTTCACATTCTTCAAACAAAACAATGTCACATCTAATGAAGTTAAAGTAACTCAACATGCCATCACACTGTGAACGCGTAACTTAATTACAGAAGATGACTAGTTTTGCACAGAGATCAGTGCTCCAGTTCTCTGGGCTGGAGCACACCATCTGGGCTCTCATTCACAGACTGTGCAAACATTACAAACTGGAGGTTCTGCCTCAGCTCCCATTCCACCATGACAAGTAAGGGAAAAATGTTTTCAAAGACTGAAATGACATCAACAAGGTTGTAACTGTGCCTAATTAAAAAAACAACATGAACCAACGGGGATTTTCATTTGATAAAGATTTACCCACAAGATGTTAAGCATTTATAAATTATTTGGTAATGTTGGACATATTTTATGCTATAGATCACAGCTGAGTTTTTTTCTCTTCTCCCCCTTGTAACAAATGCAGATAAATGTTTTGCCATTTATCTAATTTAGATCTGATTTTCTCGTGGTTGGTACAACAGTATCCTTCTGCCTTATTTGTGCAATTAGTCAGCACTAAACTGATACTCTCCTGAACAGTCTAGAAAGACCTGGTTTTCATGGGGAAATGACTTAAAATTAGGCATGCCATACATTTTCCACCTCAAGGAACACCAGATTTCACTTCAAGAGCTGATGGGTGAACACCCTTCAAACAGTTGTTATGAATTATTTGAAAGCAATCAAGAAAGTTAATGACTTTTCAAAGACAGAGAAGACAATTGTGAAGATTCTCCAGTAAGGTTGGTGAAAGCTTTTTGCTGGATGGAAACATTCATTTGCCAACAATACTCATTCAAGGCATGACAAGAAATTTGTGGTGGCAGAGCAAGAAGTAAATGTGGTCCTGTCTCTTATCATGTTGCTCTGCAGATAAAAAGCTTAGAATAAACTGATGATCTGGTTCTGTGCAGGTTACATAGCTGGATGAAGAAAATTATTCATAAAAAATGATGCTATAAAATGAGGTAGAAAGAGACACCAAAGCGAAACCAGAAAGTCTTGAAGTGTTTTCAGCTACCACAATTTTACCCCAAGGCTTTCAAAGTGCACTTGATGGAGGGAGAAGGGGAGCCAGAGGGCCATCTTTGGGGTCAGGTGATTACCAAAAAAAAAATGAAATTCATAAGAACAGTGGTTTATTTAAGGAGCCCGGTGAAAGTGCAGGAAATCCAGCAGGGATAAAGGCAGATGACTGTGGGAAAAGTCTGAATAACTTTCCTTTCATAGCATCAGTGGTTCATAACTCCTCTAGAAATAAAACCATGAAGACAAAGGATAAGTGAAAGATACTAGGCAAATGAGCCACACAGATAAATTAAAAAAAAATAGGTAAATTAAAAATATGTATATTGGATACAGACAGTCCAAGCCCAACATCTCTACTCTCATACTCACACTAGTGCATTATTTTCCAATATTCACATTGTTTTTTATTGGTATTCAGATACTAAATACTTTGTGAACGAAAGAACATGCTGGGCTATGTGGAAATCCAATCTGTAGCCTATGAGAGTTATCTATCAAACCAATTAATTCATATAGTTAGAACTACATCTTCTCCCACAAGGCCATCAGAGATGAGCTTCTCTTGATTTGTGGGCAATCTGGGGAACTTCAATGGATGTAGAAGTACAGCATTTAGTTTAAATTGACTTATATTATTTCTTGGAGGAGACAGCTTTTTCTAATTGTAAGTGCTGAGAATAATCTCACTGTTAATGACCATGCTTACTGATAGCAACTTTGTACATGGTTTAACCAGCTGATTGTAAACAAGAAACTGGCAGCCCAGTTTCAGTGCAGGCAGATGGATCTGGCATGTATGATGACTTCAGAATTTCAAAGGAACCCTCAGCTCTCCCTCAAAAAAAAACAAAAAAAAACAAAAACAACCAAACAACCCTTTTTCAACATGCTAGTTTATATTTTTAAATTTTTCAGCAGGTAAGATTCTATTTTAAGAGTTTAGTCTTACAAATCTTCTAGCCCAAAGGGGTCTTATCATGTCTTTAAAAAGTGTAGTGTCTAAATGTTGTCTCGTTAACAGCTTTTTATGGCATCAGACTAATTTGGCTTTTTTTCCCCCAACTCAGCCACCCTAATTGATATCATCCTAATGCGGCCAAATATTTAAAGATGCAACAATTTACTGTGTGCTATCCATAGGATATGCTGAGATAGAACCCGGTTTACTTATGTTTTTGTTACACTGCCTTTTTACTTTATAGATTTATAGAAATTTAGAAGAATCAAAGTTATGCAGTAATTCATTCATAGGACAAACTTCCATTCCAGCTCTTTGATATCTTACACAGAAACCATTTCACTTCACTGTAAGGTAATATCACAGAGTAATTTAGATATGTACCTTATACATGCAGCAGATAAGAAAACTGGTTCAGAATAAGAGGTTTATAGTGCTTAAGGACAAGTAGGCAAAGTTTTGTATCTTACCTGGTATAAGTACTGCACAGGAAAATTCTGCATATCCATTTGCTTAAAGCTCATGCAACAATTAATTTCACAGAAAGATTTTTCATTCCATTTCTACTATTAGGAACATTAAAACCTATACCATCCAAACTTAATTATCCTGTAAGCAGAATCAAGACTTCACTTAAGCATGATTCCATTGGTTCTATCCAAGAATCCAGACTTAAATCCAGAATCAGTAACAATTTGTCATTTTTTGGCAGCTAAATAGGCTGATTATTTATTGTATGTATTGCATAATTGTGCAGAAAAGCCTTACATTACATAGAAATATATGCATAACTAAATATCAATACAAATGTCTTAAGACATCATCTCTTTATCTGAAAACATTTGGTCTCAATTGAATGCTAATATGCTTCTCACTTGTATTGGGATGAGATGCCAGAAAACCATTAACTAAGTCATTTCCATACATCTACACTTAAAAAGTAAAAATGAAGGCAACAAACAACTTCCCCCACCACCCCCTTTCACCAAATGGCGAGTATGAAATATTAAGCAAGTTAAGCCAGTTTAATTTTTACCATGTGCTTTTCCCCTACAAGCCAGGACTGTAGGACTGGCCAACCCCACACCAGCTCAGCCTCATTGGACTGAAGACTGAAATCCAGAAGCATGAGGCTAGCTGAGAGGACAAACAGACAGATGGGAAGGAAACCTGGTAAGAGAAAGGATAAAAGGAGTTTAAGGAGCCACTCAGAGCAGCTTTCCATGGCAACAAAGATTTGTAGGAGATATCCAAGCAACGGAGGAAGATGAGGATAAGACGTGAGATTCAAGATTCTTCTTGATCTCTTCAGGATGACAGATGCATTTTGGTTTCCCAGGTGGTTTGTGTGCTAAACAAGAAGTGTGAACTTGATTCACATGCCTTTGGGAAGCAAAGTCACAAAAATCACCTACTTATCCAAAGCATGCATGCTGCTTTTTAATTCACCTAGGAAGAAGTGCTTCAAAATACTCAGTGTGCTCCTCTGCTCTAACGTAAAATTAGCAGATCTGAAGAGAGGGTACTCCAGGGAAATGCCACTTATGCTTATCCTCTTTATATTTTCCTCTTTAGGCACCTTTGACCTCTCGGGCAAAGCAACAGCTGCTTGTCTGTTATGATAATAGGAATTGCATGCTTTCTCAGAGCCATCAGCCCATCAGGCTCACAGTGATTATTGTTTTCCATTGTACATTTAATAGCAGCAGGTCAGAAGCAATTTCAGTTACAACATTTCTGAGATGAATGGTCTACACCAATATGTTCATACCAACATAGCTTGAGCTGAGAGGGTGGCTGACTGTATCTTGGAATGAAACTCACTGGTCAGAACATAGCCCAAGTACCAACATAGGATGGTGTTTCACTGATACTCATTTCAGATCCTTTGAATAATCATAGTTCAGATCACCTATGCATAAAGAACACCATCCATATGAAAAGGAACACAAGGTGGTGAGGAAGGGTGTGGAATTCAGACGTAAGCAGACCAGTTTTACAATAGTAACGTGCTACCCAGGTGAGGACATGAACATTTACAGTTGCACATTATGATGGAGGGTAGGTAAGGTAAGGTAACATATGCAGACAAAAAACTGCAC
This sequence comes from Lagopus leucura, assembly GCF_019238085.1. NCBI lineage: Eukaryota > Metazoa > Chordata > Aves > Galliformes > Phasianidae > Lagopus > Lagopus leucura. Next base: position 9,226,456 of record NW_024962257.1, on the reverse strand, counting down.
TGCCTATACTTCTTCTGACACCACCCACACTGTTCCACGTCTTTGAGGTAAATCTACATTTTCTTTTTGGCACTCTGCTTAAGGAGGCATCAATTTATTTAGCTGCAAGAATGTCACACATCAAGACATTTGCCAAGTGCTGTTTCCAAGTGCAAATAATAAACTGGGCAGAAAAGCTTTACCTACATATATTCAAATTACTGAGATTTTTGTACAGGCAGTAAAACTATTTTTTTGTGTGTGTGAAATAATGTAGTTCAAATTACCACTCCTTAGTTAGGTGGAGGCAAAATACTTTTATGCATGGTTATGACTTACAATGAACATCTGAAGGAAAACAAAGAAAGGAAATGTTCAAATTGCTAAGCTAAGGTCCCTGCAGGCATAGTAATTCTTTCTATAAATGCTTCCATATTTGACTGTCATACTATGTACAGAAAATACTGTGCTGTTGTAGTATATTGAGTATCTAATTTCCAGCTATTAAAAAAAAAAAAAGACAATAAAAATCAAACTTCTGCTCAATATTCAATACAAGAAGATTGCATTTTTGTGAAGAGGATTGAAGCTCTCTTCTTTAACCTGCACAATATTGCTATACTTTGAAGAGAGAGCTGCTGTAACCTCAACCTGAATAGCAATAAGTGACAAAACATTATTTAGATTGATGTTTCTAATGCCAGTGATTTGTTATTAGTTGCATTTTACAACACCAAGCATATAGCTCTTTCCTAAAAAGGCACAACGCCACACAAATCAATGACTTCTATAGATTCGTATTAAACATATCAATACAAACAACAGAGTTGATCTAACACTCTAACACTGGTAGGAACATGAAAGATTTTTAATAAGTCTCCATACAGACAGCAACAGATCTCTTTCAAGATCCATAATGCAACTCAGTAATAAGTCCCCTCACAGCCAGGGGGAGTTCAGGATGCCAAACAGCCTACAAAGGTGAGGATGCCCACACAGAATGGAGCAAGCATACAAAAAATTGGCTGTGCTCTTTCTACCCACACAACTGTATGAGTCCTGAAGGAAAGGCGTTGAGTACTCAGTTAACTAACATAGATTGCCTTCCAATATGAAGCTCATATTCCTTAACAGAACAGTGCAAAGTTGTTTAGATGCCAATCTTCTTAGTTCCTTTGAGAATAAGTCTTACACATAGAATGGCTAACAACAGAACTCCTGTCCTCACCAGTTAAGTGCCTTCAGCTCCACGCATAAAAGATGAGTGCTCATTACATTTCAGGGGCCTTGTATAACAAAGCTTGTTAAGAAAGTTGCAGCTGCAGCTTAGATTTCAATATATAAGGCACAAGAGACTGTGGTTTGCCTTACAAGCATGTCTTGATTTGTCTCCATTTGTGCCCCCAGTGTCACATCCTAGAATTACAGAGTTAAATTTAAGAGTACAGAATCGTTTGAGCTCTGCAGGTCCTTTAGAAATAATCCGTGAATCTTCAGCTACCCAAAATTCAGCCTGAAATACTGACACTGGAAAGCAGCATCCCAGCCTTCTCCATCTGATACTTGCTATCCATAGCATGTGTAACCTTTCACCATCATTAAACACCTTACTGAAATACAGGACTGATTCTCAGCTGGGCCATGGCTTACTGTCACACGATGAACAACCAAAAGGAAGAGAAAAAGCAGTGACACGACCCTTTGCAATATACTCCACCAAAGGAGAACTCCTGGAGCATGGGTGTAAAGTGGAAGAACTGAGCCAGACTTCACGGCACCACTCTCACTAGGCTGTCCTGGCACTCCTCTCCACGAATCGTAATTCTCTCTTTAAAAGCAATGCAACCCAGCGTTCGTCAGATGATGATATTTCATGTTACGTTAACAGATAATTAAAAGATGATGAATAGTGAGTCTGAAACAGATCTCCCCTTTTGTGCAAGGAAACTGTGGTGCACGCAGAGGCTGTGCTGTGCTCAGGAGCAGACGCTGCTCCTTCATGAAGGGACCACAGGAGAGGAGGATCGGGGTGCAGGTTCCTTGTCCCACAAGTTCCTTGCTGGGCACTCCACACGTAACAATTTCCCCTACAGCACTGCTTCCAAAGGGCACTTCTGATGGCACTCAGCTATTCCTGACACCTACAGCACAACTGCTGTCAGGAGCTGACACAGGTCCAGAGGCAAACATTCAGCACACTAGAGGCACCATTAGAAACAGATGAATAGTGCAGAACAAATTAACTCCTTCATTGGTAGCAGCAGATATTTTCACTGTGTGTAGATCGCATACTACTAATAAGTATTTGGACTCTCACTAGTTCCTGATAAAAAAAAATACATTATGTATGAATTTATTTACCTTTTAACCAACAAAACACCTTCATTTGAAAATACAGTCTTGAAATCTCATCACTGAACTCATATGAAGAAATGAAAAGGAAAAAAAAAGCAGAGGTGAGGGCAGAAACAATACATTGTGATGGATGACCTGATGCCAAACATAATCAGTTAAGAAAAGCCATTTACCAAGTCCATTCTTTTAAAGTTAATCATCATTCCTATTAAGAAAATACTGAGAGTAATGTTATTTCAGATTAAATGAGTGAGGGTCAGTAAAAGTTTAGCCCAGCAAATTAGAGCAGTAATTAATTGTTATTCTCAGTAATGCAGCTTAGCCAGCAATTATCTCTCTATCTCGTCAGACTGTATTTGCACAATGACAGTTTCATAAAAAGGCACTTACACAAAAGCTGCAGTTCAACAGCTATCAATTTTCAAAGATGTAATAATTTCCTTAGTAATAAATAGTACAGCCTTAGAATAAGTGAGCATATTTAATTTCCTTGTAAACCTTTCTTTCCATAAGATTCATTTATCCCAAAGGATACACAGAATAACTGAGTACATGCTACAATGCTACATCTCATGAACACGCCTTGAAACCACCTGTACAGAAATAGGTTCTGGTCTCCCTTTCCATGTTGTAAGTGTGGTCCAAAGGTGGTTTTGCTCCTATACTGGATGATAAGATGTCACTACATGTGATAGGATGTGACTGTACTCACCTCATCTCAGTCTATCAAATGATAACATACAATTTGACTGTGTAATGATTTATACCGTGAGATATAAAATGTATAGAATTATGCACACTGGAAGACTTCTGCACACCAAATGCTTCATTTCCATGCCTGGAGATGAAGAACACTTCCATTTGATTTTTGTCCAACAAACCTCATAGAGAAATTAGATTTATTGTCATACATTCATTCCCCAGAAACAAAGCACTAACATTTTCTTGCTATGAAAATATCAAACCACTTGTGGTGATCAGGTAAAACACACCGTTTTTTTTTCCTCTGAAAAATTGCTTTTCTTATAGCTTCACACAAACCTCCAAGATTTTATATGGCGTATTTATAAGCAAAGTTCAACACGAAGTATAGAGTGAGGTATAAATAAAAATGAAATCATTAAGACAATATAGAAATGATTGGTGCTATGGCAGAAATAAGCACAGAGAGAAAAGCAGTCCCTGCTCCTGAGAAAGGGCTGAAATTATTACTTGAAAATGAAACAAGTACATCAAAATGAGAGCTCAGCTGAGCAATTATACATACACTGCTGCACTTGGAAATTAAATGGATGCATAAGAGGAATTCTCATTAACTCATTCATTTAAATTAATATACAATGAGCAAAAGAATTTGAGTAGACAGAATAATAAAATGATGTTTGCTCCAGCAGACAAGGAGGAAAAATAGAAAAGAGATCTGATTGCCAACTCTGCTACATGGGAAGACTTGTCCTCCTCTTTGGTCTCTCAGATGCATTCAAGAGCATCATGAAGCCTGGAATCAGGTGCCTATTCCTACTCATGGATATAATGTAATTTTTCCAGCTATTTAAACATTTTTGCACTTTCTCAATATCTTTAACACAGACCTTTTCCCACCCCATCAAGCAGTAGCTGAACAGTAGTTCATTTGAGAACAGAAGCAACTTTGTTTATTGCAAAGCCTAGGGCCAATTCCCACCCTGTACAGAAAGATGGGGCACATCACTCTTCCCAGTCTCCATGCAGGCTCAGGGAAGTTGAAGGCTTAGTGGAAGAGGAGCAGATTAATCAGAGAATGTGATTCAATTCAACATTCAAATCAACTGTAGGATGTCTCATTTTAACAACTTTTTACAAACCATTTTGGAATTTACATTGCTGCTTGAAGTGACTCTACTGTCTTGTCAAAGAACGTGATCCAGCTCTTAGCCCTTCAAACAATGACTTCAGCTGCTGATCAGCCTCTGGAAGCACTGCCCCAAAGCCTCTCCTTAACAGCTTTTACCTCTGTGAAAGTTCTATCCTCCAAGATCCACAGACTGAGAAAACTTGCAAGTCAGAAGAACAGATAACCTGGCAGATGTTACTCAGGTTTTTCAGGCCAATGAATGATGATCAGTGTTTTAACCAGATGTATTTAACCTTATCTAACTGATTTGCCCCATTCTCCCCCTCTCCTTATTTTCTAATTTGTTACCTTTGATTGGCAGCTGTCACCCTGGTGGTGCAGCTGGAAGAAGGACTTGCATGAATGCTCCTCAGCTGCTCCAGTGAAAAAATCAGTCATTCTGTTTTAAACAGGGTTTTGTGCCTCTCTCATCTTAACTGGCCGGCTCTGCTCAAAAGATGATGAAGAGCGTTCAGCAATTTTCAGTTCTGCAAGGCTGTAACCCCTAAAGGATAGGGATAGAACTGAGCACTGCAGGGCATGGATGCAGCCTGGAGTGAAAGAGACTTAGTCTCCTGTTACTGGAATCTGTTAAAGTAGTCTACACCTCTGAAAATGTAGGTTAGATTCAGAGGTCAGGTAGCCATAAAAGAAAATGCACTGGTGATTAGAATTTCACTGACATTCATAGCAATTTAAAGTATTAACTGCAAAGCAAAGCAAAAATCACACCTCATTCCAATTCAAAAAGCCAAATCAGAAAGATAACCTCAAAAGTCATGGCCTCCTATTCAAACTTACATTAACAATTTATATTTTCCATCTCTGAATGTAGAATTAAGGCACTATTCGGAAATATGAAACACTTCAATGCAAGCTTTGCATTTATTTAATGCAGTTTTTGCAGGTAAGGAATTACACCTTTTCTATTCAGCTTCCTTCGAGTTTGTACTCTTGTTGAGCAACTCCTTGACATCAGCCAACAATAATTTCAGTTTTTCCTGATCAGGATATAGATATAGCATGATATGGCTTTTTTTTTTTTTTTTTTTTAATTTATTTATTTATTTAGAATGTATATTTCCAGTTACACTGCTGAACTGAAAAACAACACAAGTTTTTCTTGCCTTCCTTTGATACTTCTAGCTTTGGCTGTGCAGGCCTGCATAATAAGTGCCATTTATTTATAATATCTTTGCAGAGAGGTATGAAAATCTTGAATGTTGAGAAAAAATCCTAATGGTGCAACTAATACACCGATGCAACTAACTGAACATGCTGGGTAAACTACATCAGAAGACTAAGCTAAAATAATAACAAATGTCATCTCTGTCAAAAGAAATCACAAAATGCACACCATCTTCCAAGGAGTGCTGGTGATGGCTGTGGCGTAAGCTCATGACCGCTCATTAGGCATGATTAACTAACTTTCCTCTTGCATAACAGAATGCTCACTGGTCTCCAATTAATTTGGGTTATGAAGAAATATTATTCTCTGACTGGAGTTGTAGGATTAAAGGAGATGACTACAGTCACAGTAACTTCTGGAATAATCTGTTCATGAACCAAGTCCTACACTCTAAATGGTCATAAAGTTATTCTGTTCCCTGCTGGATACCCACTCTTTTCCAAGTCACATCATTATATGTGTTCGGGAACATCCAACATCTGGAGGCCATACAATAAAAATCTGTTTCAGAACAATTTTAGGGGCTTTGTTACATAGCTGAATATAAAAATGATAGCAATAAAATGCATCTTACAATGCACACACACAGCAATAGCAATGTTTTAACACATAATCCACATACAGCATACTCAATCCACATACATGCTTTATGTCACACTCACTCCATCACAGCAAGTGATACCTTCACAGCTAATGCACTTTTAAAAACCATGAAAGAATCACAGAACCAAAGACATTTACCTCCTTGGTGATTAAAAGCTTAAATATCAGACTATTTTAATTGAGTTTCATATTGCCACAACTATTTCATTTATTTTCCACTAGAAAACAGGAATAGTGATTTCTAGTTTGCTTCCCACCTTAGCAACATTACCCCTAATTTACCCCTCAGCCACATTAAACACTTGAATAGCAACCCTAAAACTGAATGTTTTGAAGACTTGTGATGAAGGTAAGCGTGACACAGCATTTTGAGTGTTTGTTGTTGCTTCCTTTTGTTTTCCAGATTCCAGATCAAGTTCTGAGCTCTGCAGCTATCTCCTGTCCAGCATGGGCCACAACCGCTTTCAGATCCCAGCTACCTTTCCACAGTCCTGCTCCTTCCAAGTTTATTTGCAGACTGCACCTCAGACTTGCAGAGGCTGTGTAAAGTTAATGAAGGTGGACTGGCTGGAATTTTCTTTAGGCTATAATTCTTCCAGTGCTTTCATCCCGTCTCTCACGTCAGTAATACTCTGTGTACTGAGAGAAATTTAAGTAAGCTTTTACAGCACTTGGGCATAGGCAGACTGATGAAATAGTACAGAAATGAGTAGCAAATTTCATAGCACATCACGCACATCAAGCAAACAAATCCACACATCTGATTGTGAGGAAATTCTTTCCTTTAGGAAAGTAAACACTTCCTCAATTTCCAGAAAAGCATTTCTAAGCAGATCTGTAGAACCTAGAACTCCTGAACCCAAATCCCAAACAATTCTACACCTGATCAACATTAATGGCTGCAAACTTGCATTCTCAGCAATAAAAGAAAAGCAAACACCCATCTGCAAGCATTGTCTAGAAGGTTTTAACCTAAATTATTTTTAAATTTCTAGATTGATCCCAGTAGAGCCATTCTCATATTATTACTATAAAGTTACATATTTGGACTATTAATATAGTACTAAATAATACTGAGTAAAAAGTAACAGTGTGTTTTTATTAGAAACACAGTACTATTAATAGAATCAATTAGTGTGATTTTCCATTTCTGCCAAATGAAGGCCTTTTTCTTGTTATCTATAAATCAAATTCACCACCACTCACAGCCTCCAGAGGTTCACCTATTCAGATTTGCCCCTGGACAAATCTGAGTGGCAGTGGAACATGTTACTGGGTTACCTCAGAACATTCGTAGCAACTTCCAAATGGAAGCCAAATACATTCTAAATTCTTGACCAGGAAACACCACATCGTGGTGATGGCAGTTTGATGTTTACGGTCAGCTGGTTTTATTTTATAAAATCTTGCAAATTGGTATGAGAACAAATAGGAGAAAAAAATACACTTTTTATACATCTGTTCAGACCTTACATATCCTATTTTCAACATGACAAATCCTAACTTATTACAAACTCTGAGATGCCAAATTTAAATTTAAAACCTCACAATACCTTTAGCTGTTGACAACTAGGACTGGAAAGCATTTAATTCTGCTAAAGGAAAGCAATTATCTACCTCTTCTTTCTGACAAAAAAAAAAAAAAAAAAAAAAAAAAAAAAAAGGCACAAATAACTTCTGTAAAACATTAAAAGAAAAGGAGTCAGTTTCCACATCTGTGAGAGACCCCATTGAAATCTCTTGCCATGATGTTTCTTGTGTGAGGAACCTTGATGGCTTGTGGAAGGCATTTTCTTCTGTCATTAAAAGGCTGTAATAGAAATCACTTTTAGTCTTTCTACAAATAATGAAAAGAAAATTAAATACACGGTCTTTTAAATGAGTTGTTTTAATTACAAGTGGATGAGAGACATAGCTCCCAAGTGACCCATAGCGCATGGATCCATCTCTCGTCTGAGACAAGCAAAAACATCATTTCCAGCAAGAGAAATCTGCTTGTGGGTGTTGCACCCCCATGAACACTGAGCCATAATGATGATTTTTGGAGTGCTCAAAGCTAATTTGCAGGCCTTCCATGAGCACAGCATTACAGGGTTTGAATGCTTCCTAAACACAGAGGAGTTTATCCCAACATGCCTGTAATTATCTTGCTGAAGGAAAGCAGAGTAATCACAGCTTCAAAAAATGATTCATGGGAAAATGGTGTACAAACCTTTCCTATTTATGTTGTCTCTTCAAGAGCCTTTTCAAGCTTTTGTTACTTAACACGCTTTTAAAACTTCTACTTAACATAGTGAAGCCTTGCTGGGAGTTCACTGTCATGCATGTTTTTGAGGGGGAAGCTCATTGCATAAGGAATGTCTAGCTTGGCTCATCCACCCTGAGGTGTCTCACACAGCAGCTTCCACTGCCACTCTTGCCAGACCCAAAAATGGCACTTGAGTTATCTGGTTTTTTGCACGTTAAGATAAAGGGTCTGACTGGAAATGCTAATTTTTCATCAAACATTTCATCAAGCCTTCATTTTCTCTCTAGTAAAGTAATACTGCTTATATTGCAGCAATTATGGAGTGGTTCGTCCTAACAGACAATGTTTGTTACACGTAGATCAGCTCAGAAATTACTGCCCTGGGCTGTACAGATCAGCTTGCTCCCAGGCTTGCCAGGCTAATGGATCAAGAAAAAAAAACAAGTTCTCAATCGAAGATGAAATGGTCCTGTATTTTTCTCATCTTCCTCCTCACTAAGCAAATAATGACACCCAGAATGGATTCATTTCACTTAAAACATAAATCAAAGCAGAAAAGAAATTTAGATACTCTCTGCTCTTTTTGGTTTACCATCAATTCTTCTTATTTTCAATTCATAAAAAGAAACATTGGCAAATCTAAATCATACACTGGAAAACTTTACACTCTGCTTTTACAAGAGCTAAATAGAAGCTGGTCGGGTTTCAACTTAGGCCCTCCTTACAATGAAAAAGTTTTCAGTAACTTCATTAGTCAGATTTACCACTGTCGCCACGAAAAATTAATACCCTTTTTAGGAATCTGCAGTTTGTAAATTTATCTTTTTTTAAGTTAGTTATTACTGTCTACTGTTTATATTTGTACTATGATAGAGTATTAAAAGATTTTAAATAAAAATAATGAAGTAGTATTTATTTTAGACTTACTGTTATTAATAGAATCAATTATTATGCTTCATCATCTTTGCTATAAACTGAATGTTAACTTTCATATTACTGTATTACCAGAAAGAACCAAAGTCCAAGATGACACATCAAGCCCAAAGAAATATGTACTCGACACGGAAGAGGTTCTCAGACCTGCAAGGGGGATGGAAGGAATCCCTTGCTAGGGAAAGCTTGCAACTTTGCCCTCTTGCTAGCATCCTACACCTTGGTCATTGCCCTCATTAACCTCCTGCTGCTTTTCATTAGAAGGGAAAACATATAAGTAGAAAAAAATGTAAATTTTCAAGATTTACCAATTAATTTTCTTTAAATTGTTCATGTATTTGTTCACAGTTGTCCAAATAAGTAAGCAAATGTTGCCACTTAGCAAAGTATATTCACCAAAAAAAACACAACTAAGAATATACCTGTCTCTTCAATACTATGAATAGCAATGTGATCTCTCCATGTAACATCTGAGATTCAGTATATCAGGAAATAAGGTGGAAACATGCACACAAAAACAATTAGATTGCATCAAGCATTCATTATAAGCAGAGGCTTTGTTCTTTGTTGCACCTTTGTTCAACAAATCTACTTAAAGTCCAACTGCAGAGTTACCAGTCTGATAAGTTGTCGCATTGTTCCACAATACTCTCTCAAAGTCCCAATCAAGGTATGCAAACATGAAGTTTTCTAATATTCCATCAGCAAAAATTTCCTACAGCAAAATACATTCCATGTTTACATACGTCATCCTTTCCTATGTATGCACACTCTTTGAGAAAAAAATTCTGATGACAGAGGACAGATTTCTAAATCAGGCAGTAGTTTCCTTCTGCAACTCTACAAGTTAAGGAACAGTGCCTCTGCAGACACATTTTATGGCTGCATAAATTAATTTGGCAAGGTCTGTAAAATGGTCTAAAAATCGATGTCAGAACTTCAGAAGACACCAACATGTTTATCTGTGCTTTTGCAAAACACGACACGAATGCTGAACAGTGCAAGAATTTAATGTGATATTAGTTTAACCTATCACTGCTCCAATCAATCAATAAAATTGGAATAATTTACTCTCCTGTGACTGAATGCTGAATTTAGCAGTTTTTCCAGATACAGAGCCAGATGAGACCAAAGATTTAATTTCATTAGGAGTCATTTTTGCTGTGCTTCTCTAAAAAGAAATCTGACTGTTCCATGAACGAAAGCAGCCATTAAAACAGCTTTGTAGTTTCAGAGCCAAATTGCAAATCAGAATCATGTTAAAAATAGATCATATGCACTTCCTGTCTCAACAAACACCATTCAAAATAATAAATATAGAAGAAGAAAAAATATCCCAAGCATTAGTGTTAAAAAGTTAAGGAAAATGTCACATTGGCACCTGAATGAACCCTATCATCCAACCTGTTTTAAGTTGCCATCGACATGAAGCATCACGAGGATCAACTGCAGTTTGGATCAGGCCAAATGAAGGAATTTCTATGCCACCACTTTCAGAGTAGAAAGCTTCCCTTTAAAATAAGATGTTGACTGTCACTTGGCATAGCAGGGAGACAAAACTGTCAAAGCCTCCTATGCTCATCTTTTCCCTTTGTTACTTCAAAATCCATGCTTTGCACTGTTAAGGCTTTAAATTCTCTCTCTTGTAGGAAAAAGTGTGTCTTACAAGAATAAAACATTATTCAGTTTAATTCACTCTTCAGGAGAATTGTTCCTCTGAAAATGCTAAATGCTCTTCCCAAGGTGTCTTGCACTGCATGTAAAACATTCTAAGGGTTCAACACTCAAATTCTTGAAGATGTTAAGCTAGATGCCCAGTTTCATTAAGGTCAAAGGGAGATGGAAGCCTGAATTTCTCCATGACCCAGGCCTAAGAACATTCTTAATGTATACAGCATTTTCAAAACGTGCTCTGTGTTTAATCACCATCAGTATTCCTCTGAGAGAAATTGTACACTTTTCACATCATCAGCATATGTAATTCTAATAGAACCTACAAAATGCAATAAATGGGAGGTCTTGTACACCACACCCTATGGGTGGCGTTTCATCATCCAGGGAATTAAGAATATAAAGGCTACAGGTTTGAGGAGCACCCTGCAGCTAGCTTTTGCTGAGAAGAGAGCATCTCTGAAAGCTGCCAAATGGCAGCTGCAGAGCGTTACAGCCCTTTATGAACTTCAGAGGAGCGACTGGAATAACCAAAACCACTGTTTTAGGATTTGCTTTGGAAAGCTGTCCCTGTCCTTTGCCCTCACCTTCTGCCAAGCATAGCTGCACAGCTTATGATTTCCCTGTAAGTGTGAGCTGACCCCTCTGTTGCCATTCGTCTTGTACCAGACACACATTTGATGCTCAACACAACTAATTACAGGTAGCTTTGTACTGCTCTAGGGAGCCTCTCAAACTAGTTTTAAATATAAAGTGGCCAGAGAAAAAAGTACAAGGTTCAGAACTACAAAAATCATAAGCTGACAATTAATCAGTGCATATAGGAAGCCAACAACATTCCTGTGCTGTACCTGTATCTCCAAGGGTCACAAAACTGGGATGGCCTGAGTTCATCATCACCAACAAGAAAGTCAGGTGCCTCCAGAGAGGAACAATTAGTAGCTACCATGCAACTTTTAATAGGCAATCACAGAAATTGTACAGAGAAATAATCACAAATACATGCAACAGACACTTGGAAATGTTGCCACGAGCACAGAATCACAAACTTCTAAATCTCAACAGCAATTCATGCTTTCAGAATACAGCTGATTGGCCTCCTCAGCCACCACTGTCACAAAGCTGTATCTTGAGCACATGTTGAGGTCTGTCTCTCAAGCCAGCCCATCGATGAGTCCTTAACACCTATATTTATAGCCCTGTCCTCCTTCTCCCACCATCTGCACTAAGCCCTAGGGAAATCCTGGAATAAACCTAAGAAACATTTCTTTTGCAAGCTCAAAAGCGCTAACTCAGGAACTACAACACCTTATTGCAGAGGTCTCTATGCTTCCTGGGAGTTACATTTGAATTATGCATAGATGTATTCCTTACCCTCAGCAAAATCCATGGCTGCTGCTGCTGCCTTTAAAGCCACGCTATTGCTCTCACTAAAGGCACAAATTCCAATCAGTGCAATGCATAATCTGTTCACTGATGCAATAAAATAGACTTGGAATTAAAGACACCATTGTCTTTACAGTGACAAGGAAAATGAGTAGTAAAATATGACAGAATTAGTTCTATTAATAATCTTATTAAAAATAATTTCTTATAGCAGTAACTTCTCTCACAAGAAGGTAAAAAGTTTTTTCCTGGTAAAATATTAATTGAAAGCTTTATTTTAAGAGGGAAAATCTATAGTGTTCCTTGGAAAAAAAAAATTCAAATGCTTCACCTGAAGAGATTGAAGTAAGGTGGAGGAAGTCTGTTTTAATACAAATTGTTATTTTCAGTGAAAAAAGAAACATCAAAAAGAACTTCAGTTTATTGTGGATCAGTCTCTATCTATACAGTGCCATGAACTAATTTCATTGCCAGGTTACCTTTCAGTCTAATATGAATCAAGTCACTGGATACATGAACTTCTGGGTATGTGGAAAGACTCATTAGAAGACACACAAAATTCACATTATTGGTTAAATAGTCCAGACCACGAAGTAGGCCCTAACAGAACACTGTTCACAGGCAAAAGCAACTCAGATGGAAGCACTACAAACAGCTTGAAGCTTTTATTATCTCATTCCAGTTCCCAGGGTCTTAACGATGGAAGCGATATCAAGCAGAACATCATTTGTGTGTCCTGCTTCCTGAACTTCCTGGTTCTTTTTGTTAAGCGATTTGTGAAACAGTAACACACAAAAATAATGCATTTTCTAACACTGTAGCAGAGGCGTATTTCCTCACTCCCACTCAGCACCGTTATAAAGTAGCATATGGTTGAGAGGTAAATGACTTTGAACCTGCCACTTAAGGACTCCTGCCCTAAGCAGGAGATGATACATGTCTAAGAGCAGTCTGACACAGGAGTGGAAGAGCATTACTTGAACAAAGAGTCATCACTGTCACCTCATCCCCATCTGCTTGTTAACTCTCATTAGTGCTGACTTTTAGCAGGTTCTGAGGTTATATGCTTACATTAATCTAGATAATTTGTATTTTCACAAGGTGGCACATGGAACAGTTCATATTTCATCATACTTATGTGATATCAGCACTTAGTTCTCTCCAACTTTTAGACTGTTGTGGTTGCAGCATGTAAACCAGAGAGAAGATTCTGCCCCCTCAGCAGAAATTGAAAAACCTAAATCAAACAGCACAAGTTCAAATGCACTGCCAAATGTTATTTCTCTTCCCTGGCAAGAACTGAATAACCCAAGCAGTACATAACCAGCTACCTAGGTCTAAAAGGCTGTACCAGCTGCCAGCACTTCTTGACCTGTTTCTTCATGGCTTGCCAGAAAAGGAGAAACAGTATGATGCATCTGATTTACTATCACACAAGGCCCAAATGTTTGCTGATTGCACAAGTTATAAATTTCCCCTCTGTTCTTAATACACTAGCTGTTAAATTGAATTATCCTCAGTAAGATAAATTCTGCATAAATAGAGCATTTGCAATTATAAATGGTCTTAAATAGACCACTTTGCACTGGAATACAAAGTTGATATCAGAAGTTGCACAAAAGCAATCTTATTTGCTCAATATCCATCATCCTAACACCAGAACAGGTTGCTCAGTGAGGTTGGGATGCCTCCTCCCTTGAAGCATTCAAGGCCAGGGGAATGTGAGCAACCTGTCTACAGCAGGGAAGTTGGAATTAGATGATCTTAAAGGTCCCTTCCAAACCAAACCCCTCTGTGATTCTATGATTCTAAGAACTGGATGCCTACAGCACAAGTGTTCAGAAAAAGCACTGCTTTTTCTGCTGAATTCAGTGAACAATATAACCTATGATATTCTGGCTTATGAAAGAAGGAAGAATGTCCCAGTACTGAGACCAGAGCTATGGACAGATTGCATGGAACAAAATCTTTAATGGCAAGTACAGCATTCTAACTCTCTAGATGGAGAAGATTGAAGGGAACTAGACAGAAAAGGAAAGCCATGTAAGGCTGCAAGTCAACTGATCTCCAAAGCCAGCCCAGCTTTGAGCAGCTGGCTGGACCAGACAGTTCCAAAGGTTCTTTCAAATCTGAAATCTCAATAGTAGACTACTGAACTCTTCTCATTCACAGAACATGGTCAGGAATATAGAGGCCTGTATTGAACTATCTTGAGCCACTGCCTCGGAATTTTAAATTATATTAACATCAGTAGATGTGTATATCAATACAAAGTAGTGCATCACCCATAACCCCTGTTACTCAAGCTAGTCGTAAACTTAAATTCATGGCAAAATTCCTGCAGAAAGTGCCTGTCATGGGGTGACACACCAGCTGCCAAAACCCTGAGAGGGCAGTGGTCCTGTCCCATTTTGCAATGGTACAAGCAGTCATCTGTCACATCAACACAGACTGAAGTCAAAAGTAATTAGTCCATGCAGAATGGAGCTATAATCTCTGGCTGAAGAACACTAGATTTCCTCATTAATTTTTCATAGCTATGTGCTTTCATGGCTTCTGGAGCTCTTTGTTGTTCCAAACTTGGTCTCACTTAGTTTCAAAGTGTAAGTATTACTTTAAAAGTCTAACAATATTAATATAAAGGGTTGCTGAACAAGATAGGAATGAAAAGCAGAGGATACTTCCTTATCAGGATGCTCTTGAGCCCATGGTATTCCCCCCATCCACAGGTGACAGAAATGGCTTAACACTCTACAAAAATTCAATGAAAGCAGAAATTCAACGGCATCTGAGATGGGCTCCACAAGACAAAGCAAAAAAATAAATTCTTAGCTGAGAACACAATGGAACAAAATACTAGTCTGAGATCTGCAAAGATAGCTGATAAGCACTGAGTACACTGTACCTATAGAAAAAAATCCTTTTCAAAAAACATCTATTTTTTTGAAACTTTTCCTACAAATTCAGAGGCACAGATCAAAGCAGACAAAAACCTCATGAACTTGCAATGCTTTCCTGCAGGACTTTACCCACATGAGTGAGCAAGGTTTCAGTGACAGATCCTTGCACTCAGCCTTGCCCCTTCCAGCTCAGCACGTTCAGCTGTTTTGGTCCAGTGAACCTGGGTAGCACAGCAGTTGGCCAAAGGCTGTTCCTTGGATGGCTGTGAATTGAAAATAAGCATCTGAAAACAGAAATCTGCAGCTGCTGCTTTTAGCCTCCTTTCAGGGTGTACTGAGAGCTGTGGTAGACACCAAGAAGCAAGTATTACTCTTGATGAACTGTAAAGGTTTTTGGGGCACCGAACAAAGTTTCTAGCAAACAGTTGCAGAACAATGGTATTATCTGCATTAAGGAGAGTTACTGGTAGGGAAAAAAGTGGTATGAAAATAGTATTTTTAAACTAATTAAAATGTGGACTGGATCAAGCACACAGTAGATTTGACTTGTAATGGTATCTTTGCCTAAGACTGTTGCGTCCTACCCAGCACGGTAAAGACAAAATTACTGGTAGCAATATAACATCATTTTTAATTGACCCAAAAAGCAAGCTGTCAGGGTATTTTTAATCTGCCAAGCAAGTTTTAGGTGTGTGGGAGGACACCTAAGGACTTACAAAGAAAATATCTATTATAGTGGAAAACTGAGTGAAAATAATCAAACAGAGGAGAAAGTTAGGAAAAGCCTCCAGCATATTCTGATAAATTAAGGGCTACATTCCCAAGAGCATTACATGGTGTCTATGATCAATTCTCAGATCATCTACACATTGAGAAACTTCCATTATCTGCCATACCCCATTCAAAGTTACTCAAGCCAAGAACCTTCAACAATTATTTTCTCTGCCTTCAGCTATGAATCTTAGAGTGGTTTTAGGGAGACTGAAGTCCGCTCCAGTTCAGAAAGGTCTAACATTAAACCACTTCCTGCACAGACATAGTTTAGGAACTGGCATTACCTTTTGATGTCAGTGGGGTTTGGCAGCATTACAGAGGTTTGCGAACATCGTTTTTTGCAAGCATGAAATGTTCCAACACATTTTGTCAGAATGACGGGGCTCATCCTCGCTGTTCACTTAGCCTTTTCTTATTAAAAGGACTGGATGAATTCATCGACAATTGTATCCTCATCCATTGTTCCAATATTTCTACCAGCAGGGGAAGGCAGAGGTTTTATTTTTACTACTCAAAGATGAGAAATCTTGCTTTCATTTTCATCACGAACCAAGTTTATGCCATATCCAGGAAAAAACCTATATGGACACACTTGAAGTTCATTCACATTCTGGAAAGAGGCCAAATGTTATACAGTCCTCACAAGGTTGCTTTAAAAGCCTGACCAGTTCCTCGATCTGATCCGCAGCCCAGCCATACAAACATTATGCTGACACAACAGATGTCTGGGGGAAGGTGAGGAAACAGGCAGGCTTTATGTCATATTGATATCAGATACAACCCACTGTGAAGCCATAGCCCCTGAGTACAGACAGCATATAAATACATCCAAGATGAGGTCATCTGAAAATAAAAATTTACAACACCCTACAGACACAAAGAAGCAAATCACAAGTTCTCTAATATCTCGTATTTTCTGTATTCTTTATTGTTCAACAATAGCAGTCTGACAACAGTTGATTCCAAATATTCACTTAAGTGAAAAAAACTACACATCACACACACACACAAAAAAATAATCCAAATGCTATATTATCATTATAACAAAAAGAAAAAGCACTGCTCTAGGCACAATACCAAAAAAACCATCAACACTGCATGTCAGAAGTGATATAATTATTAATCTATTACCTAAGTCTGATACTAAGCAGGGTTACTTCCAGTCTCAGAATGGACCAAAGAATGTGCTATTTTTGTAAAAGGCATGTCTATCTGAAGCCCAGAAAAGGCCACTGCTACCTAGCAGGCTTTCTCTGGCACAGATAGTCCTGCCTTGAATTTATTCCTACTGGGACTACAGCACATATTTTGGAAGGAGACCAACCTAGATTTTCACATTTTTAGCCAAAGCATATCCAACTCAGTTCATCCACAACATTAGTAAAATCTGCCAAGTGAAATCTGATTAATTAATCACTTCTCAGAGTTAAAACCTGTCCATCTTTTGTGAATTTAAGTGTCTTTCCTTCAAAACTGTTGCTACTCAGTTGAAAAGAAAGGTTTGTTGTCCATTTAATTACTTACTCTGGTTGAGATACAGGTTCATTTTATCTTGGCAAAGAAATTCATAGCTTTGAATTCTTGCTCAATTCTCCCATGGCTCATGACCTTTATCAGATTTGGACAGTGACAGCATTTTTCACTTATCAATCTTCATGTTCTCCTTTAATTATTCTGCACCCTTGAGCATAAAATCCAGTATTTATATTGTGATTTTTTATTCTCTATCAATAATTTCCAGATCATACTGACTGACTACAGCTTCTGCTTTAAAATTCTCATCTAATGCAGGCGAAACAGATGCAAGTTACAAGTAGCCACTAAGGGAATAAGCATCTCTTGAAAACAGTGTGTTGATTCCTAATGATAAATGATAAAAAATACTCCACATCTCCTCCTTAACTGCAGCAATTGTAAAAGTCAAAATCAGTTACTAATGGCAAGGGGAAAAGACATGAGTAGCTAAGTGGAAGATCTAATCAAGGAGAAGCTGGAAAGTTTTAGATGTAGTTTTATTCATCTGACACATCTCTTTGTGGTACGGCATTGCTGTAGGCAGACATGCCCAAAGAATAATTGAGTTTGTGATAAATAAGGGATGCTGAAAGCATCTTCTACAGAGAGTAGGAAGCTCTTTTCCAATCCAATAAAAAAACTTGATGGGGAAAAAAAATTCTAATTGGGATGAAAAAAAATAATCTCTACCTAACAATCAGTGCTTGCAAACAGAAGTGTTGCAGTTTCATAAATGTAACACGTTCCGTTCTTTACACTTTCATGGAAATCAACTCATATTTATAAAAGCTATTTAAACTGAAAAATAAATATTAAACAGAGAGTCCATGAATTATCTGTCCAGATATGTCTGACATTTCCATAATTGCCTCAGGAAATCTGCACAAACAAAGCACTGTCGTTATCATCGCTTACAGCATCTCCACACCAGCTGTGCAGAGCAGCCACTTCCCCATTTTCTGTCCAGTTCTTGAAGAATGAAGGTGGGACAGAACTGCCATCACCTTCCTCCTTTACCTGGTTTTTCATAGTCTCTACCTATGCCTGCCAAACTTCCTCGGCTGATACAACTTTATGCTCTTTAAAGGATATATTTTCCTCAAACCAAGAGCAGAAAGTCAGCAACCTCTTCAGAAAATGTCCTGGATCTCCAATTCATGTTTTTCTTTCTACTGTCTTTTCAGCATCTTTGCCCATTAATAAAATTCTTGTACTGTATGTGAAGTGTTAAATCTTGTCTGATTTCAGGCATTGCAAGAGTGGTTCCTTCTGGCCTGAACAGAGAGCAAACAGAAGCTCCTTGTTCTTGTACCGTGAAGCACCAGGGACACAAACTCATTGCTGTGCTGTTTGGATTTTCCATTCTAATAAAGAAGATATGTCAAAGCCCCTTACCTTGAGTCATTTTGGTGTGCAGTACTGCAGTCCTTGTACGGCAGCCTATAAGCCAAGATCTGCTAATTACACACCTGACATTGTAGTCAGATTTCTTTTTACCCTCCCTGCTTCAACACCTCACAGAATCAAATGGATAAAAGAAGAGTAACAGGACAAAGCAATGGCATCCCAGCTTATCCTCAGCAGGGTGCAGGACAGCAGCAGGACTGTTCCTGTCAGAGCAGGCCATTAAGGCAGATCTTCTTCCTTGCCACTCAGCATCTTCCGTCAGCAAATATTGTTCACTTCATTTAAATTTGATAAGAATATTTCCGGGCATTCACTAACTTTATTTATTTCTTCTCTCCCTACCAGCAAATGCCAGCTTATTTATACTGAGACCACGATGAAATCTGCACAACACCTGTCAATCTTCCCCAACTTTGGCTGAGCAAGAGCCCGATGTGACTTGATATTTTACAAATCTCACTTTCTGCACGGCTGTTAAAAACTGCCATGCTGCCTAGAAAATTGCCTAGCCAAATACAAAGACCGCTCACAGAGCTGTGGCTCCCTAAAAAGCCAAACTTTTTTAACAATTTTGCATCCATGTGGCTTATAGCAGCCAATCCCAATCTGATGGCAACAGAATTAGCCAGCATGCCCTGTCTCACAGGCTTCCTCTTGGTGAGGGCTGAGTTTGACAGCCCATCCTACCACAGGGGTACAAGGCCTGCCATATGCAGAGTTGCTGCTGCACCACCACATTCATTTACAGTGCCTGTAGTATACAGTATCTATTTATTACATGTATTTCAGCAAACCTTCAAATATTCATCAATCTTAGAGGAAAGTTTTCTACCTTAGACTGTTTTAATAACATGACTCTATTGCCTTTTTCAGCACAAAATAAAATAAAGGAGGCGCAGAAGTGAATTTAATAAAATTCCTTCTAGTGTTGGACAGAAAACCACAAATGAAGACAAATCAGGAAGGAGACAACATAGAATCATAGAACTGCATGAGTTGGAAGGGACCTTAAAGACCATCTAGTCGAACTCCCCTGCAATGACCAGGGACTCCTACAGCTTGATCAGGCTGCTCAGAGCCCTGTCCAGCCTGACCTCCAGTGTCTCCAGACTGGATCAAGAGCACAGAGGGTTAAAATAAACACCTACAACAGCCGCATAGAACTCTACAGTCACACTGCACCAGCAGCCCTGTGCTGCTCATCCTTACATGCTGCCCTGGCTCCTTCAGAAAACATCCACTGGGTAATATTTAAATTATTCGCAAAAACTTTGGATTTCTTTTTCTAATGCTCATGAGCTTCTGCCCAGCCTGCAGTGTGCTGCTTCCTCACACCCTGGGCACTCCAGGAAACGTGTGCCATTCTGCACTGACATAGCAGAAGGATTTCCAGGAAGGTTCCAACATCCTACTCTGGTGCTTTCAGAAGCATGGGATAAAAAGTTCAAAATGAAGAGTGGCACCACAATGACTGACAATTCCGGCCACTTCTCCTTCAAGACTCCTGCAACTTTAGATTTTGATCACCAGCAACAAAGATTATAATCAATTATAGCTCTCAAATATTAAGGTGCACTTCTCTAATACTTTCAGTGTTTTATTTCTTTTCTTAAGGGGAGAAAATGCTAAGATATTGGGTTAGTTGTAGCCACAGTTATCAGTGTGGCCAAGAGAAATATCGATTCTCATTTTAACCAGGAAGCCCTGTGGCAGGCCAGTCTGCTCTAAGGGACATGTCAATCCAAACAAGATTACCTGAGGATGCATGGACCGGATTACTTTGTTCTCTTGCTCTATTCCTGTGTATTTAATAAAGCTTCTCCAGAAGATAGGCACCCTAGGACCAATGAATTTTCATTCAAAATTCATAAGTTCTATTAATCTATCAAATAAGTATTTTTATTGGATCTCACATCGCTCCCTCCAGGCAAGGACATTTTAGAGCTAATTAAATAGAAAGCACTGCACTCACTACAGTCAGTGCTCAGCTGAGGATGCTGCTTCCATGTTATCTTGCTGATCCTCTCCCATTAACTTGCCATCAAATGTTCTCAAACTACACGTAAATATACAAACTGATATGAATTAACAAATCAGCAGTAACTGCTTGGTTTTTAAACATCTGCCTATAAAAACTATTCATTTCACTGGCCAGAAACAATTTTCCAATATTTAGACCACATTTCCTCGGGAAAACAGGCCATTAAAAATATACATATAAAAACGTTATTCCAGGGCTTACAATTCACATGAAGTTTCTGCTCTGTGTGGAAGTTTATCTGAAATTCTGAGCAAAACTCCAACATCATTTCAAGCGGCTCAGAAGGCAGTACTGAGGAACACTTCCCCAGAAAGATGAAAGAATGGGTGAACTACTGAAGCTGCCTTATTAGTAATATCTGTAAAACAACCTAAAAAGCACTTGTTGCATATTAAAGATCTGGAACAGCTTTTGGCCATTACACATAGAGAATATCACAACAGATAATCATTATTTCACAGATGAGGATGAGTGAGCGTCAGGTTTTTAATATGCACATGTTGAAATTGAAGTTCATTTCTTTTCTTCATCTGGGGAATCTCCTGTTATTATTATGTCTCAATGCATCAGCCTTATTTCGGGTCCAATGCTTGCAGCATACACATTCTTTTCCTAGATTTGTTCCTTAAAAGTAACCACAAACAGCATGAACAGACGATTCATTAACTACAATCTTCTGGGACAGAAGACTTACCTACCTGGCCTATCCTATGAAGTGATACATATACCAGTGGTAACACTATGTACTGTGCTGGTGATCTCTGCATCACTAACAGTGAGCGTACCAAAGCAATGAAGGAACTAGATATTAAAATCCAACCAAGCTGCCAGGCACCTGCAGAGGAATCTCACAGGCGTGACTAGCATAGGCAGTATCTAGCAACCAAAACACTAAAATGCAAAACAGGATACAGCAAATCTCCCAAGCAGACAGTGATGTATCTGGCAGGGAGATGAGGTAAATGCACAGAAGGGCAGAGGATGAGCCCATGTGTGCAGTGTCAGCAGGACAGGGAGCACCCACTGCGTTAATGGGGACGTGGGCAGTTGGCAGAGCTCAGCTCTGAGCTCCAGGCTCACCAGCTCTGCTGCAGGATGCCATAGAACAGAGAATTCAACCGACTCACCTTTCCCAAAATCTGTAAAGAGAAATTGTTTCACAGATGATGTGAAAAGTGTTAAGATATATCTTTCAAGTAGGTTATAGCAGCTTACCAAATCACTAGGAGTCCAGCTTGCATTATTAGGATAAGCACACAACAACATAAAACCTGGGTGGGAAATTTCTGAATTTATTCCAAGTTTGCAGAACCCTTCTTTTCTGATAATGATTCTATGACAGAATAGAACTTTCTCATGATGCAGAGATTTCTGAGAATTTTTTGTAAGATGACACATAGAGCTGATGCCACCTCTAAGGAAATTTTCAGTGTTGCTTTAACTGGGCTCACTTAATTTACAAATAACATTTTGCTGTGGGTCCAGGAACTATACAAGCAAAGTGATCCAAAGAGAAACATTCCCTGCATGAGATTGGTCCTCACCCAATCAGATTTCATGGCAGTCCTGCTTCCAGAAACTCCTAGCACTCACAAAAAAAGTCACAACTCCTTTGCATTTATTATAGGTGGGACAAAAGTGCTAAACAGCTTACCAAGCAGCACAGGGCTAATTAACATCATATCAGCTCTAATTGGAAGTGATTCAGCAGTCTCAGCCTTGTAGTAGAAGTCTTTTCAGGACTCACTGATGTGAAAGGCTAATACTGACATCAAGAAGTGCAGTTATCAAGCTCTCAGATCCCAAAAGGAAGCTGTACAGTAATTGTTCACTGGAGAGCGGTCTGCAGCACCAGCAGGAGATAAGCCAGGCACTGTGCTGCACTCTCCTCCATGTTACGTTATTCAGATGCGCTGCTAGCAAGCACACAGCACTGCATGCAGTGGCTAAAGAGATCTTTCTTGTTAGCGGGTTTCCATAACAGGTCAAGCTCTGAGCCTCAGCTCTCAGTGCATGGAGGCACACTATTCTTTCCAAGGCATTTCACACAGTCTAAGACCCTCACATGTTATTTCACCTACCCAGGCCTCACAGAGAAATAGCAAATCAAATATCCCAAAAATACCAATCAAAATCCAAAAACAGGCAAAGAATGTGACACTTTTATAACCAAATGAACTTCAGCAGCCTCTTACTGCTCTTCTCTCTTACTGATTACTGATGTACAGCTAAATAGAAAGGAGGAAGAAAACTAACAGTCCAAAATACCCGTTATTATAAATGTATTTTGTCACATTAAATCATCATTTCCTTGCTAGGAGACAAAACTTTTAAAGGATTTGTTCCAAAGCCTGAGACTTCCATATAAAACTATACAAAATCCAATGTAATGGGCTGTGGCATAAATACAGTTTTGTCTGTGTTCCTAAATTAGTGGTTTAAACAGATGTGCAAATTCTCCAGTCATTTTCCAGGGGTGAAAACTAGCAGTGCACAGGAAAATTGCTCAGCAGGACATAAAACAACAACATGAACCCAAAACAGATTCTAAACCTAAAAGTCAGCGTGCTGAGGCATGTATTTGAATGCAAAGGTATTCCACACCACTTTTACCCCAGAAAAGGAATGCTTAATACATAAATATTGCTCCAGAAGAGAAGGTCCAGAAGCACTAAAGGGATCCTGAGCTATTTGTAAGGTGCTCCCTTGGTTTTAGCAATTACTTTTACAAAAGTCTAGCTTAAACAGAAAGAGTATAGCGCTATAAAAATGAGCTCCAAGGACACATTTCACATTTAAGCATAGTCTATTACCAAGATATAACATTTTTGTGCATCATTTTCTATTGAAGAAAGCTCTGTAGTCTGGGAAATGATTGGATCTAACTCTTTTGGCATGCAAGTTCTCCTCTGTGCTGTGAAAGAAGAGCAATATGAGTCACAGATACTTCTCTTGTACCTTTTTTTTTTCCTAACAAGTGTAGAAAATTCCACAATTTTATTACTTGTTTTAGAGACAGCAACAGATGGACAAAACCTTTGATTCTCTCATGTTCATATGCCCTGTGACAGTCAGGCCCCCATGAGGTATCAGTGTCCCTGCAGCCACAACAAGTGGGGAGTGACACAGTCACAGCCCTGACTTCTTTCCCCAGCTCCATCATTCTACAGAGGCCTTAAGTATCTACATCAACTGCCTTCTTCCCTGCTTGATAGCTGTTGTAAGCTGTATTTCAAGATGAAGCACTGACTTAACAGACTGACTATTGAGCTAAATATCTAGATCTGAATTCTAATGCTGTGTCAGACAGAGTAATTCTTCTTGGTCCTAGTCTCCACTGCAGCCCATTAAATCACTGCAATGGCAAAGTACCTAAAGCAGCAAGAAAGCATATGATGTAAAACACGGGCAGAGTGAAAAGGCTAGAAGCAAACTACAACTACTACAACTTCTGCCATGGGCAGGATTGCCACCCACCAGATCAGGCTGTCAGGGCCCTACCTAGTAAGGGCAGCTTGGATTCACAGCACCTTCCCTATACCACAGCAGGAAGCACCATGTCAGTGAAAAGCTTTTGCTGATAATGCATAATATTCGCATAGCACTGAGGAAATAATGGCAGAAATCTACTAGTGTCCACATGACATATTACTAATCATTTCATCAAATTCATCATTTTAGGAAATCTCACCATGACTGATTACATTAAGTAGCTCTGCTGGTTCTTCTTTTCCCTTAAAATTATGCAAGGCAAGTAGAGGGAGCATTACACAGCCAGTGCTATTCTACAGTCATCCCGAAATTCTCTTCTTCTCTCCTGCTGTTTCTTTCCTGTGACCTTACCAGCCCACTAGACAAATAACAAAACTTAATCAGTGATGGACAGTTAAATCAGAACCTTCCACTGGAAAGACCTGCAAGTCTCAATGCACTTCCAAGCACCAAAACCTTCTACTGAATTCCCCTTGGACAAGGAGACACAAGGTCCAAAACAGGATGAGCCCAAAAGTACTATTTTCTCAAAAATTTTAGAACAGTGCCCTGCAAGTCAGATGTCACAAGCATACACAAGGCTAGATAACACAATATAGGCTGCTACTGCCTATTTTTTATCTGTTTCATACACTGTGAGGACCTTCAGCAGGCAGACTGTCAAATCCAGTACCTAACATACATTATAAAACTTACTTGGGGTATCACGGAGCCTCAGAGAAAAAGACCAGGAGTGTACCATCACACAAGCAATCAGCCACAAAACCCATGCTCTACAAGCCAATGAGTTTTATGCAAACTAAATGGACACAACAGGCTAACAAACAAACAAAGAAAGAAAAGACTTACTATAATGAATAAAACATTTCAGATTTTAGCATGTAAAGATTAAAAAGTTAACATGACAATAAGCAAGTGAAGTTCACTTATTTTTGGATTGTGCATTTGTGTCACTTCAGCTGTGCACAAAAGGTTCTTCCCTAATTCGTATGGCTTTTTAGTAGTTTGCATAATGCAGAAATTAACAGCAGAAACTAAGCAGGATCTGTAATATGACTTCATTGCAGTTGATAGAAATGGAACAACAAATGAGGTATCCATCCAATATCTGCTCTGAACTGGAAGATATTCTGACTTACCAAATTATGTTAGATCTAATTTGGGGAAAAAAAAAAAAAAAGTCACTATAAGTTAAATCTTTCCTCAAAATTACTGTCAGTGTCCATGTAGGCATCAAACAAGTACTAGGATGAAATAGTAAGTCCTGTTTTATTATTAATACAATTCATTGTCACCTTTTGCGGCAGTGATTTCTGTATATCTGAAGAACAGGCTTTTCATTTTTAATCTCTGTACATCACTGCATCCCAGTGAATTCTGCAGTGCTGTGGCAGAGCAAGCTGCTGCCATACTGCTTTTACCTTCATATTTTGTCTCACTGATTGAAAAGTCAACAAAACAGGTTTATACTTATTTGACACTAATAACTAGGCTGCCTCACTTGCAAATGAAGTTATAAACA
This sequence comes from Lagopus leucura, assembly GCF_019238085.1. Lineage (NCBI taxonomy): Eukaryota > Metazoa > Chordata > Aves > Galliformes > Phasianidae > Lagopus > Lagopus leucura. The sequence goes on along the minus strand of NW_024962257.1, from coordinate 9,200,568 downwards.
GACTGTTTAGCATGTTAATGTGCTAGTAAGCTAAGAATATCTCTACTTTGCTCTCAAGGAGTCTCATGCTATGAGCATTTTCATCAGCGATTAAAGTATTAAAGCTTATATTGTAACAACAATTAATACTTTTCAGTTTCCTGACAATATTCTAACTCTTTCATCTAGGATTCAAAGCAATTTACTGATACGAATAAATAAATTCTCAATAGCCACACTGCAAACTGTATCTTTGTTTTCCCAGAGAGGAAAGAGATGCCCTGAGCAATGTGCAGTCATGTTCACAACTGATCCCAGCCTGCACAGCTGGAGAACTGACAAAGTGCTTCACTTTCACCTAAAAGCAAAAAGTGGCAAAACCAAAAACCAAAGTGCTTCACCTAATTAGTGAACATATTTTAAGTACCTGTTATCACTTCCCCTAAAACCTCCTTTTTCCTGTTCCCTCGGACAGCCCATGGCTGCCTGTTGTAACACCAGCGCAGATGGAAGCTAAGGTTCAGTGCAGACAGACAAGGAGAGAGGGAACTTGAAACTTCCACAGACCTATAACTTCAGCATACACAACCTGTGGCTTCTGAGTTACTGTGATGTCTTACTACATATGAGTATTCTCTCATTCCCTGATAAAGCTTATTTCACCCTTGGCAACAAAAATGTCACAAGGTAGGGAGGTAAAGGAAGAGCATTCTGAAAGTTTGTAGAACAGCTTTCACTACTGCTCAACAGAAAGTGGGATGTACAAATGCCTAAAAACTCAAGGTAAAAGAGTACAAGGGTAAACAGGACCACAATGGGATCTGCAGTTAGAGTATGTAGAGTTAGTTGTGAGCCATAACAGGTTCCACTAAATACATGACCAAATAAGAGGACCAATAACTGATCCTGTTAATTCCCGCTTCTGCAAATAAATAAATGTCTTACTGCTACAATAATATCACGTAGTACAAAAAAAGATGCACCCTCCTAAAAGGGCAAGTCGTAAATTACACAAAAAATAGGCAACCTACACTGAGTCTCAAGTCACTGGACTACGAAACAACTTCAATTTATTATCTAAGCAAAATGTCCAGTGCTGCTACTTCTATATTTGTATAAAAAGCTACCAGGAAAATGCCGTCAGTTAACCACTCCTTCACTGCTTTTCGTTTGAGAGTGAAGGCAAGAAAGGCCTCATCAATGCTGCCATCTACAGAGCACTTCTCCTTCCTAAAAGATTTTTTTTTTTTTTTTTTAAATGAAGACCTTGAGATTTTGCATCACCTGATAGTAAGCTGTTCGGTATCACCTCAGGTTTCCAGTTGGTGCACAAATAGAGCAATATACCAGGAACTTTTTCCAGGAGAGGAAGGGAAAAAGACAAGGCGTAACTGTGATTTCCAAACAAATCCAGAGGCAGTCCCATCCACTCACACTATTGTGGCTCATGTAATCTGCAGTACAAATGCATCACAGACTTCAGCAGAGGGGAATAAAAAAAAAAAAAGTCAAGGAAGAACAGTGAACAGTTATCACATAAATAGCTGAATTAAAAGAAGAAAAAGCATTTGGTGAATCCAATAGCATTTTTAACTTTTTAGCTTCTCTAAAGAAAAGACAAGTGAATACATACGCAAGTAAAATAAATAATTCCTTCTGATAACTACATTCTAACTCTAAATATAACCTTTTATATATTCGCTACCAATACAGCTGCTTCACGAGTTCACAGCTTTCAGAAGGCACAAACAAATCTCAACATAGTAAAGAAGTACAAAAAATACAAAAAAATTAATACATAAATACAAATGAACAGACAAAATGATCACTACAGCAACATTTTGCCTTGGTTTACAGTTGAGAAAATAACCTACATTATTTGAAAGGGTATTTTGAATTACAAAAACACACTTGTACAAACCTAGGCAGCTTCCTTTAATACTGATAAATCTCACACTGGGAGGTACTGTTATGGGGCAAACTTCACTTTGTCTTGCCTTCAGTCAGTGCTCTGCTAACAGCAGGTTTCCCTGTTAAAACCATGTTTTTGCCACATTCAATGCATTCTCTTCTGTAATCACAAAATGCATTCCCGTTAGGAAATTAAGTCATAACTGTTCATGCTAAATCCCTTCTAAACGTACCATACCAGTTAGCCCTGCAGCTTCAGAGATGCTGTTTGTTCTGCAGAGAGCTGGCCCCACTCCAGCACCTCACCTGGCCACTGCAGGCAGGGAAACGACATGCAGACAGGGCCAGTTGTCTTTTGCCTGTGGTTTCTAGTGAAACATGTTTGGCTATTCCAGCTGCACTCCGTCACTGCCAGGACAGGATGGGAATCAGAAAAGGAAACAAAGCTTTTGCTGTGGAGCATTTCCAAAGACACACACTTCCAGCAAGTGACAAGAAATCTGCAATCTGGTTGCTATGAGTGAGCACTGTTAATGAGCACACCTACAGGAACCATTGCAACCATGTTCCATGAAGGGTACCAGTCTGTTCTGGGAGGGGAGCTGACAGGCTGTTGTCATGAGCACACACACCTTAAAACTAAAAAAAGTTTATGAAAATGTTCACAGACATCAGCAGTGTACAGTGAGCTCATAAGTGCAGGCGCGTGACCTCAGTGGCTTTTATAGGCACACACATCCTGCCCCAGTGGTCAGCATTTCCAGTAAAACACATTTAAAAGCAGAACTTGTCAATAAAAGGGGAGGCGTTATCGGATGCATACATTCAAAGCTGATGCTCATTGATTTGCAGAATTCAGTCACAGCAATGTTCCAGTCACTTCTGTGCAGCAGTGAGATATCAGCATAGATCAGAGACCTAAGCTACACACAGCCATGAGAACACGATGCTGCCCTCACACACACTGAGCCAGCAGTATCTTCATGCTGCTCCTACAGCAAACAAAGCCCTCAGTGTGCACCAGGTATTTTCTTTCCACCCTGCCTGCAGCTGCACACACCTGGGGCTCTACAGATGACTCTGCAGAGCACCATGCAGGTGCAGATAAACAACACCCAGCTCACACACAGGGGTGTATTTCAACTTTGGTGCAATACTGTTCAGGGTTCAGGGTCAGGAAGAGAAATCAACAGCACATTTTACAGACAGCTTACAGAAAGAAATCAAGGATACTGGAAAGATTACGAAGGGCCATCAAGACATTTGTAGCTCCTGTTCGCGCATTCACAACATACCATGGCATGGAAAGGTGCAAGAACACAACTGTGGTGGAACAACTCCCACCACACCACCACATAGCAGGCACACACGGAAAACATGGCAGCAAGCCTAAAGGCACAACACTGCGTTTAATTTCATATATAAAGTTTTGCACAAGTCATACTTTGGAGAGGAGCTGTTTCTATTCAAGTTCATATGAATTTCAAATACTTCATTTTATTTTTAAGATGATGGATAACTAGAAGCCAAAGATTTAGGCTGCACATCTGAGGCTTGAAAATACAAAATCTGTTGAAAGCAAAACCAGCTAGGCCTACTCTGAAATCATCAGCAGAGAGAATAAACTTTAATTAGACATCTTCACCAGCAGGTTCTTATAGACAGCATGGATCTGCCTGAAAAAATATATGATGTAAGGAAAAGCTGTCAAAAATTTTCAGCAGACATGCAGGCATCACATGGATGAAAGGGACATGTATATTTTTTGTAAAAGGTCACTGCCAATAATGTCTGGTTTCAGAACTAGCAACAAAACACAAGTACATACAAAATAGATGCTTCCAAAAGAAAGCCGTATGTAAAAATTCCTTCTGCTTGTCCTTCTGTTCTGTGGTTGAACTAGATGATCTTTAAAAGATCTCTTCCCATCCAGACCATTCCATGACTGATTCATTCAGCCTTCCTTTGTACCTCTATCTGCCTCTCTGCACAAAGATTCAGAATTACAATGCTGAAGGAAACCCATTCAGGTACTACTTGACAGCTCCAGCCCAATTACCTGCAACTTTTCCCTTCTCTTATGTTCTCAATCTGCAATGGAGCAACAAAGTGATAAATTTAATAACACAAACCACTAGTAAAAGTATGTCAGCCCTTATCATATCCATTTGTTCAATCTAACTGCTAAGGATGCCCTTTGGCAGTTCATCCCTCAGAGGGAACACCAACTCCGCCATGCGAATACATGTGCAACCTTTCTTAACCTTTAATGGGCTTTGACCACAAGAATTTAAATGGCTACTGGAAGCATTACAACACAAAGTCAAATTATTTTGCACTATCTACATGCCAGACAGTAATTGCAAAGGAAGATACAAAAGAGAATCTTTTTGCCAGATTCTGGAACAGAAGGAAAACCCAACAGGAAGGGATACCTACGTCTGGAGCACACATTACTTCTGATCTGCACACTGAGCATTAGCTTTATTTCTGATAACATTTAGATGCATTAGTCAATGCATGATCCTGATACAGAAGATCTTACAGAATATCAGATCCTGATACAGAAGATCTTACAGAATATCATTAAAATATATTATTAAAGCTTTCAAGAAAGCTATATGGAATATGCATAATGTCAAACAACCCACATCTCAATCAGGTAGCAAAAAGCTGCATGTAGTAATTCATTTTAAAAACTTTAAATGCTCTTTTTCCCAGGAAACTTGATATCAACAGCAAGGAATGAGATACCACCAACTTACAGAGATGAAGTCTTCACTGCAATGGCAACACATCAGTGCCCAACAGGGTGAGCATCCAGAAGCACGATGTACTCTGCACCACAGCTCTTTAGGTTTTTTTGATAGATGGTATTTGTAACTTTTCTGATCACAAAATAATTTGAGGGGCCATTTGAAATTCAACAGTGAGAATTCAGCTTAAGGGATGAAGGAAATTATCAATTCAAACACAGTGTCTTCTATAAGAAATAGCTTCATTTTTCACCTTACAAAGCCATCCCTGTATTCTCAGAACTAACACAAGCAAAGACCTATGCTAATGACCAGTCTTGGCCTGCTTTCATTTGCCAGAGTTATGAAAATCAGCTACCTTAATAATTGTATACATTTCCAACTTCGTGCTCTAATAAAGCACACTTGATTTTGTGCAGTGTTTATAGGCTTTGGCAAGTTCAGAAGAAAATCACAGTTTTCATCTAGGCTAATGTTTAAGTACTTCAGCATGAAGCTGCACCTCTGGAAGACTCAGAGGCTTTCAAGTTTGGGACATGCCTTGCCTCTGCCTCTCGGGTGTCTTTACTTCCACAAGGCTGCACTTCATTGCAGGGCTGACTGAGCAAAGGCTTGTGAAGTTGTCCCTTGGGTGCTTCCCCTTCTCTGATCATGCCTGTCTAATCATTTCTTTTTTCTGAGATAACCATCTTCTCTTTCTGTCATAACAGAAAAAAAAATAAAAAATGTCAAGGTTGTTAGAAGTGCTTTTTGAATTAATAACTGTGGGTCTGCTCCCCAACATTTACTTACTTAATAAAAAGTGCACTGACTATCAAGAAATTTTCAGTATTTCACCTTTGTGTGAATTTGTTGAAAATAAAAGATTTAATGATCTCTTCCTTTACATAACAGTGATACACCATACAGCTATAGCACATTAATTTTGTGTAATAGCTCTCTGGCATTTTTATCTGCACAGCTGTTTAAACACACCTTTAATGTATCTCAGAAAACAAAATAATCTGAGAGCAGGCAGCAAAAACAACTCCTATACAACATGAGCTTTGAAATGAGAAACATCGTTATCTTCCAGCTCAGCAAAAAGGGGACAGTAATATCCAGTGCCCTTCACACAGTCTTTTTTGAACACAGAGATCATACTGGTTTCTAGAATTTCCCAAATTCTTCTTATACCTACCATACTACTGTTCTACTACTTTTGTTAATTTTTTTTCCTTGATACTTTTTGATTTTTTGGCAACAGTATTTTTGTTTGGTATCAGATTCATATTTCCAATTTCAAGCTAATAATCCACAAACCTACGTCCAGCATTTGTGGCTCCATGAGGCATTTCTACAGCCAAAACAAGAGTGCTTTCTGGTAGAAGCTGTGCTGCGCCAGCTGGACAGGGCTGGTTGCTGCAAAGAGGCTCCTGACCACAGTATTGATCTTGAAGTAGTCACTGAACGAAGCAGCCTCTGCAGCCTGCTTGCCTCCAAGTACTGCTGAACAGCAGATCAGCAAACATCAACCTGGTGCAGGGGCTGGAAGCAACTGGACACTGACAACTGGAGTCATAAGCAACTGCTGAACATCTTGTTAGTCCCACTCAGCAAAGCTGTGGTTTCAGAGTGATTGAACGCTCTTGTCCACTTCCATCCTCTTTGTTTTCCTTTGAGCACACAGACTGATACCTCAGTGAGAAAGCCTGAGTTGCTTCTGCCAAGTCACAAAATTCAGCACAAAGATACAAAGACACTGTGATATTAAAGATCTAGATTTACAATGCAAAACACAAGCACAATTCTACATACAATAACAACCCATTTCTTCTAAGTAAGAAATCATACAGTTACAACTATTTCACTACATTCGCAGTGAATCAAATAGTGCAGTAAGTTTAGGTCTTCTAACAGCTCTCACCACAGCAGATTACTGTGTAGCAGCGGCTCCACTGCTGGTGTGTCCTATCACTCATGACCTTACACAGGAAGATTTTGCTGCAGCCCTACAAGGACGTCTACATTTCAGAACAAAAATTCTTTCCAAGGGAAAAACAACGATACACACGATCAGCTACTTATAGAATTATTTATTGAACCAATTCTTTAAGCTCTGGTTGGCCACAGGTAGATTCTGGTCAAACTACAATGGGCCCAAGGAGAAGGATAACCACGTGTTTAAAGAGAATGAACTTTCTGCAGTGGTTATAGCAAAACCATAGGACCTGGCACAGTAGGTGGTAACGCTGAAAACTATCTCACGCTGTCATTAAATACCTATTTTTAAACTGCTTCTACCAGACTTTTGACATGAAAAAAAAAAATCCTACTTGCTTAGCACCATCCGAATCTTTTATAATACATACAACTTAGCTCCTGATAATAAGATGTGAAACTCCTGATAACAAGAAGTGAAATAATAACTAAGATGACTCGGGAGCAGGAGCCTTTTGAAAAACACCCTTTTTGTAGATTCTATGTCAGACCAGCAGATTAATTGCCATATTCTAGTGAAGTACTTAGAGGTTTATCCAGAGGAAGGACAGACCAGAGAATTTATCCTTGTTTCATCTCTCGTGGCTGCAAGCAATTTCAGCACTGCTCTCAACAGTTCCCTTCTCCTTTTCTTCCCCCATACAGAAATCAAGGTCTCAAACAGTACATAATAATCAGCGACTGCTGAAAAATTAGTAATAAAATCACAAGTATCCTGCATTTCCTTTTCAATATTTTGCTTTTATCTGAAACTATAAGATCTGTATGATCCCCACTGTCATCAAATAAATGCTGTGTGCCTGCAGCACATTCCAGTAAACAGCATGGGAGATACCCTCCTGTCCTGGGATCAGATCCACTTCAAAGCATCTACTAAGGTTTCAAATTCGCCAGTGTGTGTTCAAATATAAACTGTTCTTCAATTGCTCTTCATTAAGCATTCTTACACTCAAATAATTTACTTGTGTTTTCCTTTATGTACCACTTATCCCATCGTTGCTTCTGTGATGAAGACCTGCTGCAACGTCATCAAATTCTACTTCCCTTCTCAAGACTGTCAATAGGATAAGCTCTCTGGCATCTCTCCCAAAAACCCCTGAAAACTGTAGGAGACATCTTGGTGGCATAGAATTTACAGTTGCAGAAGCCTACTCATCCCAAATGGAAACAGCAGCACTCTTGTATGCTGGGCGGCACGTTTTATGCGCACCCATGAGTTCATCCTCCCACAGTGCTGCTGCTCTCAGATTCAGTGCCTTGCTGTGACACTCCCAGAGGTTCCTGGTCACCCCACTCTTCTCTGCACTCCCAAACTGGGTAGCAAGTTATCCCTTTTATTAAAAAACTTGATCATATAGAGCCATAACTAAACAACTCGTACAAGCCATATACAAAACTCCAGAGAGGTTTTTTGCTTAAGGTCTCTTATGCTCTGTTTTTCCTGAGAGTAAATGTTGGTACCTGAAGGAGTCTATCACATTCATAACACTACTGGCATTATATGTGCAACACTTCGTGCAGCAGTGTTATCATTTATTTGTGTAAGTCAACTGTTAGCAGAATTCAGAGAGACAGAACCTGAAGAGGTCATCACAGCTCGCACTGGAGAAGCATCTGCCTGTGGTCAAGCTTACTGATGAAAAGGTTGCACGTACCCTCAGACCTATTCATCATGACAGTGTAAGAACAATTCTTATCCCAGGTCAAGAACCTAGAGAAACAATCCAGAGGTGAACAAGGCTACAGCTAACACAGGATGAGTGGCCCAGACAATTGAGAAAGGCCACTTCTCTGCAGATCAGTCAGGACTACTGTTTGAATGCTTTGACCAAAGTTACACAACCAAAAGCAAAATTGGCATGGCATGGCCACTGCAACACTCCACAGGGCTGTGCTACACACATGTATGTGAGCCTAGCAATACAAAAGCATAGTATTCCCTATGTTTTGCCTAACTAAAAATGGAATCACATCATGCATACAGGATTATTTAAGGGACTTTTATAGCACTTAATTTTATTAGAATCAGATCCCTTATTTGCATGATTTGTGGTGTACCGGGTAAACTGAGTTGGTTATTGATAAGTGTTATTTGGCATTTTAGATGCTGCAAAAAATTGTTCACAGTACTTCATACATTTTGCATGGAATAAACTATATACACTTTGTACACATGATAGAACCAGTTTGGCACAGCATGATTTTCTACTGAAACATCCACTTAACCAAGTTATCTATTTTATAAATGTAAAAAATTCCATTTTTGGTGACCATGACAATCACAGATGACATTTAACTTTCTTCTCTTCCTGGTTGTGGTGAAGGGTAGAAGAGATGAGGGACGGCTATAAAAATACTTTGGCCAATTACGCACCCAAGTAAATATCCTCAATTGCCTATGGCACATGGATGTAATTAGACAACATATTTCTTCTAAGGCTGTTTAGAGACGTGGTTGAATAAACACATCAAAATATGGTGTCTTTCAAGAGCTGAACTGGAAAGGTCAGGGAAAAAAAATTAAAATCTTTTTTCTCTATGCAAGTCATGGAGAAGGGGCAAGATGGAAAAGACAATGGTTATTACTGAAGAATGCATTTAATTGTAAAACCAAGGTTCAGGCCTGCACTTTTGAGGAAGATGAAGCCGTCCACAGAACTACAGAGCAAGCGCTCTGCTTCAGAAAATCTTGTTCCACATTCACTAATTCTAATCTTAACTATCCCACAAACCCAACATTTGATTCAGTCAATATCAGATTCACACAATTTGGTGTCTGCACTGATGGAGCGCAGACAACTTTTTTTTCCTAATGAAGCATTCTGGATCCAGGCAGCAGCTTCCATTTTCTGTTTAATATTCTTTCCCGGTTCTTTTGAGTTACAAAAAAGCTCCCATAGAAAAGTTGCATGCTTGTGTCCAATAGCATATTTCAAAGCAGCAAGGTGTCACAGTGCCATTCCGTCTGCCAGCACCAAACCAAGCAAATCTCTGCACCTCCAGAGAACCACACATTTGTTAGTATTGCTTCAGGCATCCATTACTGACAAACCAGTACCAGGTCAATGCACAGGCCAGCACACTGCCTGGCAGGACGCAGGCATTTCTGGGAGTACTAACCACACTAACAAAACCATACAGCATTAAGACTATTTAGAGAATGAGTATAAGCAAATACTGTTAAAAAAAAGAAGAAAAAAAAAGTAAAAAGAGAGGAAAACAACATGAAAAATAAACATTCCACCTAAACCTAACAGAGGAATCATGAGGATGGTTTGATGGTTAGGCAGGTAAATATGTATCACAGAACTTTATGTATTCTGCTAAGATGCCTGAGTCCCTTGAGATATTTCTCTGTACTAGTCACTTCTATTTCAGATCACCAGCCTATAAAAAGAAAGAACTAATATAAACTGCCATACGTGCAGCAACAGAGCTAGCATCGATATTAATACCCCTGGGAAGATAATTGCCTGCTCCCTATCATCTCATGAGGAGACATACTGGGAAAGTTTGCAAGAAATCTGTTTCAGTACAAATTCTGCTTGAAATCTTTTTGAAATAAGTGGGAGGACAGAGATGCAAATATAAGAGAAAATCACTTTTCCCTCCTGTTCATCCCCTGGCAGCACAGATTTTCCTCCGGATCTGTATTCAGCTTCACTTTAACCTCAGCAATGCTTTCAAAAATTTGGATTACCCAAGGCATAGCATAGCACCTCTTCGCAAGGCCACCACAATACCCACAGCAAAAGATTTGGTTTGAAAGAGGTAAGAACCAGATAAATCAAGTCACTGTGGAGGCAACGCTGAAAATAACACAAATGCCTTGAGCTGAACTTATATGTGACTGCATTTTTGGTGTTTCTCTGTTTTCTCTGTAACGCTAGACAGACTTTTCCTGGGGCACAGAATGGTCTTTTCCCTTTTCATGCTTCACCAAGCCAGCCCTCAGTTGTGCTGAACTCTGACACAGCCACATACATTGCCAGCTCAGTCAACAGCAAGGAGGATACCACTGTGCTATGGAACCAGTAACACAAAAAATACATTTGCTTTAAAAAACCCAATTCCTTACAAAATGTAAACTTCAATGGGATGTATGTTTTATTCATTTTCACAGCAAAATGAAATTAAATACAACCCAAAATTTTAAAAATAAAGTTAAAAATAACAACTGTTAGATTCCAGGCCACAAAGTAGCTACAGAAGTAATCACATCAGTGAATGAAGCTGCCTTCCAGCAGGATATTGTCTGTCACATCCTGAATCCTCTTCAATAGCCATTCTGAATTCTCCTTCTATAGAAATCAAAGAGTACTCTGCAAAGAGGCAGCTCTCAAAACTGTTGAAGAGTTCACTCTTCTAAAGTTGAGAATTCCTCAAACCAGCATTGGTAAGCAAAGTTCTTTTCTCTTTCCAAGGTTCTGTTTTACTGCATGCAATAAAGCTGTCCTGGTCACATCAAGAGATTTCTTAAATGGCTGGTTTGCCTGTCTAGTTGCTAACTACTGTGGGCTTCTTACCTAACTTGCCTGAGAAAAGTGTTTTTTGGAGAGTGCTGAAGAGAGAAGGAGCTTTGCTAATAGCTATAATTACATGCTCGGGGTAATTTAGTTGAAAATGAGCTGCATAGTGTTTCCATGTGGCTCTAATATTGCTATGTCTCACAGTTAAGAAAGAAGCAGGAAGTCACAGGGAACCTACAAATTAGATAAATAGGATCAAAGCTAAGAAAACCATCTGCAGACTTACCTGCAACAACCCGTTTGCCCAACAACACAGGCAGAGATGAAGCAAACAAGCAAAGCACAATCATATGTTGCTCAAGAGACAGCAGTAAACCACAGTGGAAAACAAATTTTATTGCTCTGTCTTGCTCTTAAGTATCATCAAAATGTTTTCATATTTCATCACTGAGAGCGTGCACTGTGTGTTAACACCGAGCGGCAGAGCCACAAGTCAGCACTGCAGCTGAGGCTCCATCACCCACTGCTACTGCCCAGCAAGGCAGCAGGTTCAGGAAACATGAGAACACCTCCCTTGCTACTGTTTGCTCTTGAAAGATGGAAGTAATATCACTGAATTCCAGAACCAGGCAAAAGATTCACAAAATCATTCAGTCTGTATGTAAATTGGCATGGCTTGCCCAGGTACCAAAAAATGGACAGCACTTTGAAAACCAGGATCAATGAGTACATTTGGAAGAAAGAAGTCTTTTCTACCAGAATCGTCTTTGGAAAGGACAAAAGGTCTCAAAAGAGAAAATGCAGGAAAAGTGAGGAGTGGAAAGGGTGGCAAGGAAACTGTATTGTAGATAGTATTTTTTTCCCATATCATTAAAAGGCATAGTTAAACATAAAACTAACATTCATGAACAATTAGATAAATCTCTACCGAGATTGCTCCATATGAAAACAGCTTTAGAGGTTAAGTGCTTTAAATCCAAGAGAAGGCTTAAAGACTAAGCACAATTGAACTGAAAGTGCTTTGGGTAATGGCATCTTGATAAACACAGATCACACTTACTTTGGCTGTATGCACACATACGTGTGCCTGAGGCAGTGCAAAAGCTATTCTTTTCATCATCACAAAATCATCACATCTGCACATCCTGAATTTTCTCCCAAGCCTTAATATAAATATCAGTAGATGTTACCTCTGTTGCAAAGGGCTCAGTCTCTGGTAGATTGAAGACATACAAATTAAATGAGAACACTGCATAATCATGGGAATACCAGCACTAGGAAACTAGGCTTACATAAATTCTCTAAAATGAACTGCAAACTTTGAAAGACTAGATTTGGAGCTTTTGACAGGTGATTATGGAGTCCTCACGTTGGACAATGTCCTGGAAGACCACTTAGAAATCTGGCTTCTGCCAGTTTTGCTCTTACATCAGCCAGTATTTTTGCAGTTGGTGTCAAAAGCAAATCCTACGCTGCATCCAAAGTGATCATTCCAAAAACATTTCTCTAGTGCTAGAAAAAGCCCTTCATACTTGCCTTAAAAAAAGACATTTACAGTGAGTTTTGCCAGGAATCTCAGCATTTACTTACATATCTTAAGGGCTATAAGAGAAACTATAGAGAAGGAAGCTTTTTTCCAGATTCACCACAGACCCAAGGACTCTGATTCACTTCCAGTGACAAAAGTTTCAACATAGCTGTTCAGCTATGAAATAGTTTTTTTAAGTTCTTCACTGTATTTTTTTGTCAATAATGCACAGACAAATCTACAGAACAGACAATGGGATGGGTAAAGAGGTCCACAGAGAAAGAATAGATATGCTTAAGTTCCAGGAGTGAAAGATCCATATAGTTATTATTCAAACAGCTGTGCATTTGAACCATCTGTTTTCTCAGTGCTATGTAAAGACTAAAGAACTGGCATTTGAGTACAGGAATACTTCTGAAGCCATTTAATATTAGACCCAGAGTCAAGAACATCATTTCAAAGCTTGCCTTTACGAGTCAGGGTGTCCTGTAGATCCAACATTCAAAGGCAGCCATAGTGTCAGCGATGGCAGTGAGATTAGAACACAAAACTTGGAGTAATTGAGTGCATTACAGAACACAAGATATCAAACCTGCATTGTCATAACAAGTAACTGTAAGCCATTTTGAATGGGGACCATCAGCAAATTATACAGATTGTATCAAAAATGAATTATCTGAATATCAATGACAGTTAGAGAGAGGTTCTCACTTAAACTTCTTTATATTTTTCAACCAGCTATAGGAGAATGAATTAAGGCAGAAGAAAGCCATTATCATTTTCCTCCATGTTTATAGACACGGCACAAATCAAAAAAACCTGACTGACACTGCTAGGATTTCACCTATAAAACTGTCTGCCATTTCAAAACTCAGCAGTAGAAGTGTCAGACAAAAGAAGGACACTTAGAGAACAGCAAATTACTTAAGTGGCCAAAGAAATTGAATTACGAGGATTTGGTTGAAGAGACATCTATAGTGCTGTAGTTAATAAAAAGGCTAAGGGGGAACTAAAATTTGATTAACTGCTTTTCATATCTCAGTATGCTTCATGTACTACATTAGAGAACTGAACGAAGCTGCTGTGAATATGCTTTGATCATTATCAATGCTGCTAAAACACATCCTAATTCAGAAAAAAAAAAAAAAAAAAAAAAAACACCAATCCTGGCTAGACAGAGAAAAAAAGATTTCAGGCTGTGTATCCAGCAATGAAAAGAAGAAAAAGGTTTATCTGATAAACAGAGAAATGAAAATAATACAAATTCACCACTATTTGTTTAATTAAAATGATAGTAAATCTAGCAGATAATAACACATTGGAGCACTGAATTAGACTCTGGTAGGTTATGAGATTCTCTTTGTGCTTTCATAATCTTCAGAGGTACGCAATTCAGCCACTGAGTTCTGTGCATGACTGTATCATGCACATTTCAAACATTTAAGTCTTCTGTTTGTAATGTGGATTATCTCTACATTTACCTCTTTATATACTCCAAAATTAAAACCTTTCCAGTTAGATTCAGAGCCCCTGGGCTTTTACAGCGTAAGAAACTTTTACATCACTCTGTGTTTAAGAGTAGAGAGAAAGCAGAAAAGTTTAGAAACTATGTTGCAGCAATTACTTACCATAATAAAAAGGCTTTTTAAGGTCTGCATGGAATCAAGTAAAGGAAATGGCATATTATGCAATATTTCTTTTAACAAATACTCACATAGGCAGACCGTGTTATACTTCAAAGATCATTCAGAGCCTGATGGAGTACTGAGTTCACCTGAGAGGAATCTGATGATCCAAGTTTCTTTCAGAGAACTGTTATTTTTTATTTATTTTTATTTCAGAGATGATGCCATCTTCACCCACATCTTTTATTTCTTTGCACTTTTAAGATTACCACTTAAAATACACTTGGATTGCAATACCAGTAAAGTACCAAGTTTTGCACATAGTCTTGCTCTTCTCTTTTTTTTTTTCCCTCAATCTTTTCAATTTCATGCTCTACAGCCTAAACACTTAAATTATGAGTTCATCTCCTGTAGCACTGCAGTTCTCTACTTCTTGTCACACAACATGCAAATGAGATCACAGTACATAATGTCATCAGTATATATCAGTCAAGACTAACTTTCTGCCTTGGACGCAAAGCTTAAGAAAAATTTTCCAACCCACAACTCTAGTGGGACAAATAAAAGGTATAATAAGACCCTCAAAAATAACTAAGTAATCAAATATCCCCAAGACTCATACAATTCTTATTCTAAGCCACCTGCCATTCACTGTATTTTCATCCCTGCTCTATATAAAGCCATTTTCAAAGAAAACTTCTGTTTGATAGACAAAAGACTTCAGGCAACAACAGCAAATGAATGCAGATGCCTTATTCCATGCATAGGGGATTCGTACCTTGGCTGATGTTTCATTCAGTTGAGTGAATTTCTTTCTGTCATAGATTTGCTGCACTCACCATATTACAGCCCTTGCTTTGTTTTGCTTTCTCTCCTTGAAAGCACATCATCCTTGAAAACACCCAGTGACTAAGCCAGACAAGAAAACTAGGACAACTGTAGCACTTTATCATTTGTACCTTGTAATCTCAATATAAACAAAACACCGAAAACAGAAAAAAATACATTCACTTCATATGTTGAAGTCTAAGGAAGGTGTTGCAACCTGTGTGTATCAAATGCCTAATACCAGCATAAAGCCAGACTAAGCCCTTAAGACAGGTAACATTTTATATCACTTAAAACGCTGAAAACTTTCCCTGCACCCATGACAGCAAGATCAAGCTTCCTCTGCTCTTCCATGTCTGTATCACTGATCCAGCAAATCCTTCAAATGCTCACACACATCCCTCTGAACGCTCCTTCGTTAATGCAGCGGTATTGGAATAATGAACCTGAGATTGATGGAAGACATGTAAAGAGAAGGGGGAATCATCAGCCATTTATACAGCAATCTCAGCCCATAGGCTACTTTTTATTAGGGCAAATTAGGCCAACAGCTGAACTGCAGAACATGCTGATTTATATAGGGCTGCTAGCCTGTCAATAAAATGGTTAAATATATTTGTTCAGAGGTGTATATGTCAGAGGCTATTTCCTCAAAGTCCCTAATGAATAAAAGTGTAGGACAGTGCTGTCATTTCAACTTGGATCAAAACTCACATTTTATATACCTTACAGGATTCTTTATAAATGTAAGTGACAACAGTATTTTGTTATCTAATTAATTAGATATCTTCATTAATTTAACTGAGCAGTAGGGTAGTCTAAAAAAAAAAAAAACAAAAAACAAACAAACAAAAAAAAACTGGTATATTCATAAGTGGAATAATCTTGTCCAAAAATATTTTGTGTGTGTTGAAGGTCAGGCTCCCGTTAGATATAAAACTATGCAAACGTACATGCTGTAAACCTAAATCTCTTATTTGACATCTAAGTTAGCTTCAAATACAACAACAAATTATTTTTGTAATAAAAGACACCTCAGAATAAACACAACCACTGAGAAACTGGTTCCATAAGCAAGATGCAGCCATGAGACCAAAATAATGTACCCAGAGCACTCTTCATTTACACACCTGAATTATAAGAAAATGTTCTACATTTCCTCTTGGGGAAGAGGTGAAATATGCTCCACTGAGCTGGAAATTCACTGCTCTTCATTTTTCTGCCTCCGGTTCACTTGGATATTCTCTCTGTAAAGCTGGTGGATTGATAGCAGGGAGTTCCAGAGGAAATGGACACACATTTTTTGATGTTACATCATAAAGCTTCACTTTTGTACATCTGTGTATGGATTTATTCAGTCATATAGACTCTCCAGCAATCAGCCAGCATCCCAGTTTCCTTATAAGCAGATTCAGCATCAGGTTGCATACTCCATTGCACCTACCACTTAGTAGGTAGCTCAGAGCCATCTGTCTGCCCACCCGCTCTGGCAGCAGGGGACAAGCTCCTCTCAGCCACCTCCCTCCCATAGCACACAGCAGTGCTGGCACTGCTAGTTCGTCGCAGTTCTAGTCGCTGATCCTTAAAAACAGCTTTGCTTATGGCCTTTTAGAGACCATTTTTTCACTCTTTTATTCTTGGATCTCTCTGACACTTGAGTAATGCTGATTTAGGTGCAGACTTGCACAACACATCTATCAGAGGCAAGAAGCAGAATATTCCAGGACTTGTTCCAGGTTGCACCAAAGTCTTTAAATGGTTTGGACTCATTCAGTACTTCCCACTCTTCTTTGACACATATGCCAGACTTCAAAAAAAAGTCATCACTAGTCAGCACGTCCATACAAACAGATGTAACCTGCATTGTCACCAGGACTGTCTGCAGGAAAGGACAAATGGTGCCAGGCCCTTCTACTACCTCAAGACATTCGTCAACTTGTGAACATGAGCTCATCAAAAGAGTGCACAGCTCTGAGGTGCAGAACTGGTGAATTCTTTCTCCAGCAAGTTCTTGTATACCTAGGACATGGTTTTCCTTGTGATTTCGGTTTTTATTGTTGCTAGATTAGAGTACATCTGTGTTAACAAGACAACTGCAGAGTACTCATAACTAAGGAATCAAACTCAGTACAGTAGAACATTCTATCATGTAAAGCCTTGGGAAGTTGCAGAATTAACAGTATTGCATACCAGAACAAAAGAAGAATCCATGAAAACTGCTGTTCTTCTCAATAGCTGTTTTACATATAGGGAATTTAGGCAGAAATTTTGACAAATATCCAAGACCAAGCCAACATGGCATTAGTTTTGCAGTAGCAATGCATGTAACCTGCTCTTCTCATGCAGCTGTAAAATGCATCCTTTAAACACATTACATCTTATTCTACTAAGAAACCCCATTCTTTTGTCCTTCTGCTGATAAGAGGGAAAAAAAAGGGGGAAAAAAAATAAAAATCAGTCTTGCATTTCCAAGCTTGAAAGTTACAGCATAGCTCCTCCCCCCAGGGTCCTGCTATTCTCTATAAATTACTTTGTATTCTAGACAGTCTGGCTACATTGCCAACACATCAATTATACTTCACATGGTTTGATTGCTAGATTTATTAAACTTAATATAATTAAGTGTGAACCTTTTAGCCCAAAACCCATATGCTGTAAGTACTTGAACAAATACATCTGAAATTTTTAAAAGTGAATTAGTAAAACAAATGTATTATTTTAGATCTAGAAAATAGTTACACAAAATAGACTACATTTAATCTTACAGGTGCACAATGGGCCATGAAGTACAAAGCACAGATCAGTCTTCCATGAAGTGATAAATGAGGCTAAAATACAGACAGACAGACTGACTTCTGTAAGATCCAAATTTAGCCTATGCGAATTGTGAGTAGACAGGAATAGTAACTGATTTTTTTCTCCTCAAAATAGCTCATTACAGATACAGAACAAACTTCAGCAACCTGTGCAATTACCAGAGTACAGACAAATTGAACGACAGGCATAATTTCAATTGTTATGCAACCAGCAGAATGCAGGAAAGATCAAGGAAAGCTGGCCTTGGCAACTGCAAAACTGTTCTTAGGTAGCCACATTTTTGGTAAACAGCCTTTAGTTTGTGAGTGCCAAAAAAGAAAAAGAATTGAAGAAAACCAACTCTTAGTAAATAGCATTTATTGCAGAAATAAGTATTGTATATGTTTGTCTCTGTAGATAAGGTAAGTGACGTTAAGATAACTTTCATAGACTGAAATAGCATGCTATTCATTCCTGAAGTGCAAAGCCAAGCATGAATTACATTGTCACTGATCACGATGTAACGTGGACCTGAAAAAGAAAAAATTATCCCAGGATGCATTGGTTATAGTTCCCATGGCACAGCTGCTGAAATTTCACTGACAGTCTACAAAGCACTGGTGAACAATAATCACCTGAAGTACTTTGCACAATTCTAGTGATTCTCATTCAGGAAAGATACCTAAAACTACCTAAAGAGTTGAGAAATGTTATAAGAATAATAGGAAGAAAACAAGAACCCACCACGTATGAAAAAGCTTAGCTGGTTTAGCTCAGCAAACTGAAGACCAAGGAATAGAGACTCACCTATTGTGAATGAGATAGAATACGACCTTCAGAAAGGAGCAAAAGCTGTCTGAATTAAAGAATACTGCTCATACAGCCACAGTGTATATGAAGTAACCCTGAATAAATTTGGGTTCCAAAATAAAGTAGGGTGTCTAATCATGAAGATAAAGAGGGTAACAAACATCATCTTTCTAAAAGACATATAACCAAGCAAGTTTTAATGTGATTTTCGCACAGTTTATGGATGAGATTTTATTTCACAGTTCTTTAGATGGAAGCTGGGTGAAGTTTATGAATAGGACGTGAAATATCCTGATAAAAACCAATAAGGTTGAAATATAAATGGATAACTTTGTGAATACATCTAAGTCACAGCTCCTTTGGAAACAAACTCATATAGCTGGTCATGACTGCATGGTCTTAGTACAAACCAGACCAACCAAAATATTCCTTTCCCATCAAAAGGATGATGCTTTCTCAGAGGAAAACAACAAAGATGCCGTCAGCCTCACTGAACATAGGGCAGGAAGCAGAATTAGAGGACAGCCAGTCTAGCACTACCCAGTGCAATTATTACATATGTTATATTATAAATTTAGATTTCAAACCAGATTGACACTAATAATTCAATATTAGAATTTTCTGCTTGAATTTTAAGTAGATCACATCTTAGTTGTGACTCAGTCTCAGACAAGTGGTGGTAGTGACACTAGAATTTACAGAAAAGTAAAACCAAAGTGAATTACAAGTTCCATGAGAGTGAGACATACTGAAATCAAGACTGAAAATTGAAAAACTAGGCACAATAACAAAAACACAAGTAAAAGCTTTCAACCAAAGACAGTATTTTCAAGGCAGCAAGACTATGGTTAGGAAAGTTCTTGTCAAAGCCAAATTTGAGTTATAAGCTGGGCAGAAGCAGGTGATGAAATAAGATCTTATTCTGTTCTGCTCCATTAGAAGACAGCAGTAATTTGCAGATAGAGCTGCAGAGAAAAAAAATCAAGGCACAGACCTTTTGCTTGCATCCTATGCCCTTCAAATTTGATTCTTTCCCTCTCAAGTAAATTGCTCTTTAACTGAAATTATGGACAGACATACTGGCAGAGATTCATAGTCATATACAGTTTCTCAAGTCCAAGGCTAGATTTACAAAAGCCCGATGATTCCTGTCTCTAAAAATTCATATTTTACAAATAGCCTTCAGTTTAAGCAGTGAAAGCATCTGTTTGTACAAAATGACTCAACCAGCATACTTCTGCAAGCATCCCTTCTTAGTAATACTGGTGTTCTTTACATTAACATCATATTAAGAAACATTAGAACTTATCTAAATTTGTTAAGCAGATATGAAGGAATATAAGATATCTTCCTAAGCTGACAATGATGTCACCCAGTTTCCACAGTAATTTCTGACACACTAGGAACTATATGCAGTGTCAGTAGCTAAGTACTGTACAACCAGTGGTGTGCAAAGCCACAGCTTTGACATCCAATATGTACCCCAGCAGAAATGAAAGGGCGAGGGAGAAGGGAGCAGTAATCAAAGACACCTTACCAAGCTTGCTTACAATAATCAAAATCATTCCTTAACATAATGCATTGTCTCATGTGAATTGTAGCTATACATGCAAAAAGCCTTATTTTTAACAAAATGCCAAAATCAGTAGCTAAACAAGACCATCAATAAACACAAGCTGCCTATTCTCCCCCTGGTAGGAAATACAATATTGACATGTCTTTTAACACAGGTTTCTATGACCTAGGTCATCGCTGTGGCAAAAGGTAGAGATAATAAACATCAGACATTGCAGGAAAGTCATTTAACATTTACGAAGGAAATTTTAAAATTAACCAAATCTGTTCAGCCTCTCCTCAAATGATTATGCAACACACTATAAATTTGAACAGTACCATCTGGAAGGAAGATGTACAATGCACATGCATCCATTATTCGCACATTTTCACACTGTACCAAGCCTCTGGGAGAATGTACTTTACTGTGTTATTTGAATTGGAAAAACATCATGTAAGGACTCAAGATTGAAATGAAAAGGCTTTCATTTAAATTGAGTCGCAGAATTAAAAGCTAAACTCAAAACACAAAGTAGAAATTGTATGCACATCTTCTAGTGTTAGGGTAGTAAGAAATGCACACTGCTATTTTAAACACCTAGCTCAGGTACCTACATTTCCCACATGGACACTGCAGGAAGTCCGAGTTAGGTCCACTAAATCACCTACCCTTTAATATCTGCTTGGGGAGCACCAATTCTTAGCTTAAGCACAGGCAGAATGACTAAAGGAATTGAAAATCATGTATATTAGTTAGATCTTCATTTCATAGTACTGAAGGCTTCTTTGATTTCAAGATCTGTCTTTCATGTTGCAGACACAGGAAGGGAAGAGTACAAAGCCAGTCTAGGGAATGAAGACCAGGAGAGATCATAAGCACATATTGCAGGACAGAAGTAAAACAAAGGCTTCTGGGAAAATTGAAAAGTTCTTTTCTTCATTAATAATTTATCAACAATAGGCTGGTACTGCAAATAGCAAAATGCAATTGTATTTCTCTGAATACAACTAGGTTCCCTGGAATTATGTACCTGGAATATACACTTGAGACATGTATGATTTATTCACAACTCAAATACAGCTGTATCTACACATCAACACATCTCTGAATGCAGCATTTCTACTTAGCAGATTAACCTATGTTCTACAGAGGCATTTGAGATTCATCAAAGGGGTTTGTGGATTGGAGTAAGATCTTCACATGCATCAGCTGAATTGACTTCCTAAAGCAAACTGCTTTTGGAAGATCTAATAGGAGGAAAAACATCTTTCCTTTTGCTACTCATAAATTATCCCCTGCTCTTTTACTTCCAAAGAAGCAGAAATGGATTCATGTTTGACCCCTGTCTCATTCAAAAGTGCAGAGAAAAAAAACAAGTAAAGCTTCGTTGCAAAAATCCAGTTCCTTTTTACAGACAAGATCCAAACTAATTTACTAGATAGACTTCTTAAGGCCCTTTGCTTCCAAGATACAGGCCTTTGCCCTCAGTCACTGCATTAGCTGGCCAACACTCTATTCCAAGGATCATTCTGAAATTCTGCATCAAAAACCAAAACACGAGGAATTTCAGTCTATATAAAATCTGCTTTTCCCAACTATTTTTAGGCAGTAATTCAGGGGGAAAAGAAAGTCTATTCAGGGAATTCAGTCAAAAAGAATTAGATGTGGAATATATTTACAGCTATTATCTATCCAGCTCATTGTTGCAAGTTAGAATTAATAGGGAAATGGATACAGTCTTTCCTCCCTGAACATTTATGCATCAATTAATATGTGGCTTATAATGCACAATTCTAGAAACAATTGTAGACTTAAGCAACAAATAATCAGAACAGCCATGGGCTGGAGGCCTCTTGTAGCAGCCTGGAGGCTAGCAGTGGCTAGGTATGCCTTTTTTCCTATCCACAGGAATAAGCCAAGCAGAACACCAGGTGGTAATTTGGCTGAATGTTTAAGTAACACTTCACTATATTTAAGAAGTTGCTTGGTTTCTTGCAGTTGAAATACACATTACTTAAAATGTGTATCTTGTATTTATTAAAACAGGCATCAGATGGGAGTTCTTATAGAGTCAGGAAAATTTAGAAAAGGATGAAAAGTGTCAAAAAACCCTCCAGTGACTACAGCCTATTTCTCTACAGAAGGCTGCTTCACACTTCTCCATAGGGTAAAGAAAACACCACGAGAAAGCTCTAAACTCATCTGCTCCAGAAGGTGTAAAATACATGATGGAAGTGTGAGAGGAACCAGTAAGAGAACTGTTGGGATTTTCTCACTGAGTCCATGTATTTGAATGTCAGCAATTTTAATCTAGATCACTCATTACACAACAGAACTCACCTCTCTCAGTGTGATACCAGGAGACTCCTCAGCCTGTTATGCTGCTTCTCTTAGCTCTCAGCAAAGCTCAGCAGGCCAACCATCTTTATGAAACCTGGGGCTAACTCCAACACATCAATTAATTTTATCAATAAATACCCTTCAAAAAGATCCCTCAAACTCACTGTTATTACATGAGACGTTTCTCTGCAATGCAATTTTTGGTTTGCAAACTGGGCAGGTAAACACTCAAGTGTGCAGTGAGCTTCCTTGAACCAGCTCAAGCTTAACAGCTTTTATTTTTTCCACTCCCTCTTTTCCTGTTAACGCTTTTCGGTAAACACACTGCATGTTAATTTTCACTGCTTATTCCCGCTTGCAAAATAGGCCATTATTTCTCAGTCCCAGCAAGTTTTCTAAATGAACCAGTTTCTAGAAAGTTGGCAAGCAAAACCAAGCTTTCTGTTCAGATGGCACAGGTGTTTGCAGCATGACATTTGGGATATTACCTGACTGTTGCTGATGCATTCACAGGTTTGTCAAGCACAGCTGATGGCAGAGGAGTAAGCAAAGCAAGCTGGCATTACTTGACAAAGCACTACCTACTGTTGTTAAAATTAACACAGAAAATACCTTTCCATAGAGTAGGCTTTTCTCTTTTAGCCATCTGAGTGGAAGAGAATTTGAAGAACATCAGTGCATAATCACTCAGTGATAGGGATGCCATACCTGATTGCAGAAGTAGCACAGTGAAACATTCTATGAGAAAAGGCAATTTATCAAAGCCTTCTCTCGCTCTTTTTAAAACCCAGGTGGAATCCTGGAATTTGACACTTTTGCTCCCCAGGAAAGCTCCATCTTTCTGGTCAGTGAGTATTTACCTACACAAAGCAGATTAGCACTAGAAAAAGCTCCACAAGCCCACATGCCCCCAACCCAGCCTGGAGACTCTGCATGATATGAATCACAGAGCCACTCCCCAGTCCACCACCTCTCAGTCCACCTTCCTCACCAGATGAGCATCACAGTCCCCTGGTTACCAACCAGAAGTCACAGACATTCAACAGCATACTGAAGAGTCTCTTAGGAAACTGTGGTGAAGCTTTTCAGAGGAGAAAACCAAAGAGAGGCAAGTGAGTGTGGATAGTGATTTTTTTTTTTTTAATGTAAGACAAAGGCAATTCTGATTCCTGACCATCCCGTTTCCTTGTCTTTAATATTTTCTGATCAGAATGCGGGCAAAAATACTTACTAGTGGAAAAAGGGCTCTTGTTAGTGAAACAGTAGCCTCATGACACAAGTTTGCAAAACTTGAAGATGTCACAAGAAACAGCGTAATTAGCAAATCCTTTGCACTCCCTTCACGCATATACACATCTAACTCCACTATTTGGTCTGTCTCAAACAGCTCTCCTCACACACGGCAACCTTGTTAATCACCCTCTGCTACCCGCTGCAAAATGAATCTCAGCTCCAATTTCTGGAGGTACCTCCTTCACCCATTCCATTGCCTAGGCTGCTGCAACTACCCCAAAACTTTGCAAGGATCTCTCTTCTCCAGTCCCTGCAGCTTTCCTTCAGGCTGTCTTGTCTGCCACCTTTGCAAAGCAAAGTGCTTGCTCTACTTCTTGCACAGCTGCCAAAGAACTTTAAGCCAGTGCTGTACAGCCAAGCATGCATGGCAGGAAGCATTACCGAAATAATGCTGGAGCATCCCATGTTTGGCAGCTTACTGAGAGAGCCCAGCTTGGACCCCTGCTATCAGTGATTTACAGGGCACGTACACAGCTGACTTTTTCTTCTGTTTAGACCCATGGTAAGGGCTGGCAAACATCCCAAACACTGAACAGTAATTAGCATACTCAGCTAATTGACCCCTTCTCAACAACAGTCCTGCACCTTCAGGCACCATTCAGTAACACTGCTGTTCAGTATCCCCATGAATGGGACACTGACACGTGCTCTGCATGCTGCAGTAGTCTACTCATGATCTTAATTAAGAGAAAAGAATATTCCTCAGAAACAAATCATAAGCAGAAACATTTGATAGTTGTGTGACAATGTCAAGGAAGGTTGATTTCAATGGTGAGGCATAAGGTTGCATCTGCTGAACTTCTGCCTTCTGGGCATTCCAAGTCCATAGCACCTCTAAAAATTCTAAAGTTTACTCAACTAGAAAAACTAAAAATAAAGCCAAACATTAATGATGTGGCAGACTGACACTCACAGATGCTGAAATCCAATGCACGTCAATGCTGACCTAGAACAACTGATAACACAATGCTGACCTAGAACAACTGATAACACAAAGGAGTACATCATCTCACAGCCCATACACAGCTGTATATAACACAGGGGCACTTTACTGGCCATAGCTTGCAAAACAAAACAGCTGCTGTAAGCACTAGCACAATTAAAATTCTCTTCTCTTTCTGCAGCTCTCATAACAGACAGAAATGAGAAATCTCTGTCATTCCTCCCAAGGTTATTTGTGCACTCCCACACAAGAAAATACCAAACAGTGTATGAACCTGATGAAAGTTATGAGTCACAGTTTCAGAAAAGACCAGGAGCATTTTCTAAAGGAGCAAACACAGCTGGTACAGGCACTGGTCCTGCTCCAACTCACACTTTTAGGATAACATTAAGTCTGGAGGGACTGATGCATTTCTCAAAGCCTGGTGTCCATGCCCAGTACCAGCCCAGGCCCCACACCTGCAGATGACTTCTGGTGTTTTCTACACACATCAGCACCAGATGCACTGATCAGATCAGCTGTGTGAGAAGCAGCGCACAGCAAGTCTTCTAAGACTGCAGAGCAGCTACTGCTGCAGCAGCAACAGCTTCACACACACAGACTGTGTCAGATGTTCCTTTGGGATAGCACTTCCATGTTTTCCTGTGAGGCAAGCAGTTCTGGCAGCCCCTGAAGCTGCAGCCTCATACAGGCAACAGCTGAAGCTTCAGGAGAGAAATGATGGCTGCCCAGTTATCATCTTTAGAAGCAGGAACCACAGATGTAGTAGATCCACTGCTGGATACCATGCTCAGATGCCTGCAAGCTCTCAAGCAATTCATGAAGGAATTAACTGTAAGATCTGTAAAGCGGGTCCTCATTGGAATAAACCAGGAGATTTCTTTTGTTCACTCCAGTGTACAAAAGAATTAAAAACAGTCCATGCTAAGGTAATTCTTCTGTAAATCCATTTTCTCCCACAAAAATACTGAACCCAGAACCCAAATTCCAATATCTGTAAAGAGTTTTATGGCTAGTATCATAGCAATTAAGCCATCCTTAAATATATCAAGCAGTTGTAAGATGATGTAGTAACACCTTCCTGAAGATCAGTTAATCAAAACTGCTCATCTCAGAGGGATCTGCACTCAGGAAGTGCAGTTCTCATTCTAAACTGTAACATCCAAACATACTGATCATTCTACAAATATACTCAACTCCTGTGCTTATCCCACAGCTTACCTCATTTCTCAGATGACTGATGCAGTCTCCAGCTTCACTCATTTCCTCAGTTCTGAGTTATGCATGAACATAAATGATTATGGCACACTGAAAACCAAAGTTATGAGGAACATCAAAAGGATAAGATTTATTCATACCAACAAGGTTTATATGAGGTAAAGGGTGAAATTCTATTATAAAGGTGCACCCATTTTTTACATCCACTTTCAATAAAAAAACTATTTTAAAATAAGCCAAAAATTGATCTGTAATATTTAAGCTTTTAGTTTCTCATCGTCTCTATTTCTATTTCAATTGCTTAAATGTACAGGATAGGATCTAACTTAAACCTGTTTTTAAAAGTTCTCATTAAATCAAAAATATTTCCTCCAAAATAAAGCATTATAAATAGAAATTCATTAGGTCCAAATAAATTTACTTATTAAAAATCAGGCAAAATACATAGCTTCAAGTGAGCTTTTAAATGAACATTGAGTTTGCCAACTTCAGCTTTTGTCATCAATGTGAAGAAGAAAAAAATGGAGGCAATGGTTACAGCTCTCCATGCTTAAGAGCAATCAGCAACACATGATTTTGTCTCAGTTTGGACTTATTTCACTCTGAAGAGGCTAGAGACATATTTCCAAAGAATCCTCTCACTATTCCAGTGGCACATCAGTTTTACAACACAGATTTTAGCTTCATGTCATCCCTGTGCTCAGCACATGAAGTTGAGCACAGTAATTTATGAGTACACATAAAAATGCAGAAAGTTTCTTGATTTCTGAAATCTGCTCTGTCCCCTTAGTCCACCTTGATGTACTGCCCAAAACCCTGAACATTCCTGTAAAGGTACAGTATAAAAAGTCTCCTTCTGTCCAAGCAGCCTTGACTGCATGCAATAGCATGCTAATTTAATGCAGGCACTTAACCATGTGTTGGAAGCAGGGTAGACAGTGGTGGGTGCATTGACTTGCTACCATAAGAATACAGCCAGGGAAATCTGCAGAGTAGACAAAGAAAGAAAATCTGTACCTGAGCTCTTAATTCACATTAAAATTAAAAGAAACACTACACCTGCCACAGAACAAATACAACTTATCTCCAGGATAGCTGCATATGAGAAAAAGCAAAACTCATTTACACGTCTTAACAGCAAAACATGGCCTGGAGAAATTCAGCTCCATATACTTTAGACAAGTCGCTCCAAAAATGAGAAAAAGCTACAATCAAAAGTTCCCCTTTCCCAGTGCTATTGCATCTAAAAGATACACAACCTCTTTAATAAAATCTGGCTTTCACCAGCAGCTACATTTTCTACAAGCGACGGGTAAATGGAACCATGTGTTATCTTACAGATTGGTGATCTGAAGCTTAAACCAAATATTTACATTGTCGTGATGATCAGCTTTAATTCTGGAAGTGCTGCTGCAGATCTCCACCTGAGAGTGCTGTCACTGCAAACTCCTGGCAGGAGGTTCGAGAGTGAAAACATCACATTGAGTTACTCACAGGAGAGTAGGAAGAGATAATGAACTTGCACAAACAGCCCTCTCAGGTGCAGCCTCACAGATTCACTTGCAGGTGGGGCACAACCCAGACGGACAGCACATAAAAATTCTGGAGTCAGAGACAAAGGCAGAATCTAACTGCCAAAGAAGCAAGAGCTGGATTCTCAGCACTTTGAAGCACCTTTTGGCAGAGAACTCCAATAGAGTGCAAAGCCCTGAGGCTTTCCGTATTGCAGGGAAAATGAAAACTTCTAACGCTGCAACAAGAAATGTAAAAGAAGTATTTTAAGAAAAGTAACTCTAACATGAAAAGTAGAAACAATCATCCCACACTTCCATGCCTTGTTCTATACATCCTATCTGAAAAGCTATCTCCCACGCACAAAATAGGAGGAGGATGGTCTCACATATACTTCACAAGTTAAATTAGGAGCGATTATCATCTTCAGTTTTTGCTACATATGTCAAGTAATTAAAGCAGCAGAAGTTGCTGGATTTCAAGAAACACACCCCAAGTATAAAGCAGCAGCTTGTGCACAGCTGTACCCTGCGAGGCTAGTGCCAAACAGACAACTCCTGCCTATTTTCTTTGTTAAAATGAGGCAATCACCCTGAAGGAACTGTCACCATAAATGTAGCTGTAACTTGCACTTTTGACATCTCACAGATTTGAATCACCTGAAATGAATGTTAATAAAAAAGAAAACGTTGCTGTGTTTGCAACGAAATACCAAGAGCGCTCTACTATGAAAGCACAATAACCACTGGCCATTGTTTTTGTTTCTAGCCATGTGCATTCAAGGAAGCATTCAAGTATCTGTTTATCATTTTAACATTTGTTAGGTTCCCTACAGTGAAGCAGGGACCTGCAGACAAATGTCAAGTGCCTCCGTTACCTTCAGCTTACACAAAGCATATGAATCATCATGCCATCACACACACACAAACCCAAAGCCTGATGGAAGTTCTGTTTCAGATCTCTCCCTAAAACTTATCTTTCATAAGTCATCTGAGAGGTGTTCCCCCAGATTCAGCCACAGCCCGGCTCGTTACAAGCCACAAACAATGCACTGACATACTGCCTCATCTTAAAGACTGCACTTTGTCTAGTTTTCAAGAGTGTTCAATCTCACTTGTCAATACACAAGGTATAAATCCAAAAATACCGAGATAAGCGTCATGTATCACCTATGCTAGCTGGCAAAGGTTTGAAACTGCTGCCCAGAGGCTCCCAAGGCTGGATGGTTGGTTCTCACCCTCTGCTTGTGTTTTGACTGACAGCCCTGCCAAGAGGGAATCCTTTGCATTAAACCTAATTGTTTCACTGACATGCTGCCAAACAGACACCTCCATTACACCCCTGATGCACCAGGAGAATTACAGCTTTTATTTGGACTTCCTGAAAACTACACAGTAGTGCATGCCAAGGTGGGGTCCTGACATTATTCACAATTTAAAGGAGGCAAGCTAGCAGTTATCTTTAAACAGAGTGCTGTTCCTTTCTTTAAGAAGATTCCTGATTCCCAGAGAGCAGCAGCAAACTGTACCTAGTCCTTCAGTGGTGTCCTGGACAAGAAGGATCTTTTGTACTGTACTACCTGTCACAGCACACAGACAGGACAGGTCAGTTTAGCACTGTTCTTAGACACTTCCCTGGTACATAGTGGTCTATTGGTCCTTTATGTAAATACAGTCCATTTCTATCTTCTTTTAACACGAGACTGAGGAAAATATCTTTACAATGGCAAACAGTGCTTATTTTGCATTACAGCCTGTGCAGCTAAGTTCAATGGATTTAAACACACAAACTATGTAAAGGGCATTTATCTTAGTAATTATAACACTTACTAATCACGTGATTAGCAGAAAATGCATTTGTGCAAGTGATTTTGTCAGTGTTTTTCTCTATTTATGATGGTACCTCATACACCAATTTTTCCTGCATAATCAAACACTGTCCATAGCCTTGCCAATATTATCAATTCAGATTCTGATCTTATAGTTTGAACTACTACCATTATCACTAATTAAGATTAGCAAGTTTAGAGGAAAAACATAACAGAAAGAAGCAACAAGCTTTCTGTTCCTGGATTAACACCATTTCATTCAATAGCATAACTTATTTTGCACACTGCCTCATTAGACAAAATACTCATTTTGTCTGTCTTCCACAGACACACTCTGGTAGCATTCAAATACTGGACACAAATTGTCTCCTTCAGAGACATGGCCATGGCACAAACCACTGTGGTGGCTTTTTAATTTTGCAAGCATTCACCACCAATCACCTAACTTCAGTTTGTTAAGCCTTTTTCTTCAGAGTGTGTTTTGCACTGCAGGCTCTCCTGTGCTGTGCCCACCCTCCTCAAAAAGCACAGAATAAGAACTGAGAGCAGTACACTGTCACAGTCAGTAGGGTATTGACACGTAACGTTTTCTGATTAATGATGATTAGCATCACACGCGATGTTCTGAACTTTTCCAACATAAGTAAATTATGCCATTATGCAGTAATACCTCCAGATCAGTAAAGAGGTTTTCTTATCTTTTAGTATTTCACAGGGCAGTGGTACAGAAAGAAGCATGAGTTGAGAGGAATACATACTTTGAATGGAAAAAACATCATTCAAGACTCCATATGTTATTCTGCTTTGTCTATATGCCCCCATATCTGCAATCCATTGCAACTTGCAGTGGATTCACAATGGTACAGGAGTATTTGCAGAGAAAAACATTCTAGCACTTGCTTATAACATCAATATCAGCATAACATTTCAACATGTTTCATACACACCTCCAACAAGATTGATCTACCCTAGGAAGACGTGTCTCAGTGGAAAAAAAAGCAAACATGTTCTAGGCTTCTTCCCAATGCCACGCAACCTCACAAATCCTAAAATAAGCTACGGAGAAATAAACAGCAGTTTGGTTTATTCCCTGTTTTGTCTTTTCCAGCAATCAGAAACTACTGCTTACAAAGAAAGGCCCAATCAAATGTTACAGAAGAGAAGCAATTCATCGCCTATACATTATCTCTTCGATATGCACTGCCATGATGAATTACTCCAACATGAAAGTCAGGTTACCTGACAAGAGCCATGACTGTGAGCAGCTAATAGATTAAGTGTCTATTGGAAATACCTAGTAATGCAAAATTAGTGTTCATACCCAGTATCGTATTGGGGCAGTTGTTCTCAATTGGGGTTTCCAGCTGATTTACTTGACGCTCTATCTGCAGCAGTAGGCAGCTTCATTACTCAATACTTCAAGTGAGACAGCTCCCAAACATAAACAGATCAGCAGAAATTAATCAACGTGGCAGATGTTATATACCCCAGAGGAAAAACAAAAATAAAAAAAGGTTTTCATAAACCTGGTAAAGTCAATAAGAGGCTGTGCTCACTAAATCAGCCTGGATAACATGGGTAAGGTTACAACAGTGCCAGAGTGGAACAGTATGGTGGGTTAGTGATTCTATTTATTTTTTTTTCCCCTTATGAAGAATTTTTCTTTCAATTGGCAGGAACAACGTTTCTGACAGTATGAATAATAGGGTCCTGCAAGTCACTGTCATAATGCTTAGGTTAATCACTTCTTCTAAATCTGCATGGTCACTACTGTCTACTGCTTCAACCCTAAAATTTTACGAAAGTATCAGAATTCTGAGCAAAGAGTACACAGAATAAGCTAACACTATAGCATGGTCCAACAGCCTGCCTGAAACTATAGCTGGTTTTCTTAAATCAGATGAGAAGTTTAGGAAATCAGATTCTTACTGCATGGACAAAGTGCCAGTAGGAGATCTTGGCACCATAGGGAGTCATGGCTGCAACCTTCCAAATTCCTCCCACATCACAGATTTCATCACAGAAATCTTTCTTCATTAGCAGCAACACTTTTTGAGCAAATTTGTGACTTACAAGAACTAACTAATCACATCTTACATACAAACTAAAATAAATCAGCAGAAGACAACATCAGAGAGCAACTCATTTACTGTTTGTTCTTATGTGGGCAACATACTGATTATTTACACACTAATATCTGCATTTCTATTGCACTTGAGTCTTTTGAGGAGTAAAGGTTTTCCTGTATGTGTGTGCAAGTATTTAAATATCAACCTAAATGGTTGTTTGAAAATCTGGGTGCCATTTTGTGTCTTTTACTTTGACTAAAATTAGAAATTAGCAATACCTCAGGTTTTTGTATTGTCTTTCAAAACTGTCACTGAACAAGACAGACTAGACCATTAATCTGCTGACTTGCTAAATGCTTCTTAAAGTTTTGCTCTCTCGGTAGCATTTCAGACTTCACTTTGGAAAGAGTTTGTGGTGACTCCTTTAACTTTGCTACCCCAAGTACAGCACAAAGCACAGCTGCCACTCAGAAACATTTCCAATGAAACTGAGGCAGGAGACCAACTCTCAGTTTTAGTTCAGGCTGACCACAGGCAACTCAGCTGAGGCCCTGAGGGCTTCTGTGTACCAGTCAGATTAGATCAGAAGCAGCAAAGGAAAGAGAGAACGTAAAAGACGACAAACTCAAAATCCTTTTCCGAACCTCCCCTCTGTCAGCAGCAGGCATCAGTCTAAAGAAGAAACAGTACGGGGGAGAGGGGAGAATCAAAGCTGAAGACTTAATTGAAGAAAATAAAGCTGAACGCAGATGGGCATCGCTTTAAAAATAAATAAATAAATAAATAAAAACCCCTAAACCTCAATTGATAAATGAAAAAAAGTCAATAAAGTGATGAAAATATCCCCAAAAGCATGTTTATAAGAATCAGAGAAACTACAACATGTAATTGCTACCATGCCATCAAAGCTACACTTAAGAAGAAAACGACATGGGGGCACGACTCACAAAAGTAGCTGGGGAGCAGGAACTGCTGTAAGAAAGGTGCTGCCGTGCATAACTGTCCTGTAGCTGGAAGACAGCCCCCCATGTTCAGAGGAAGAGTTTCCTTGGTGCACACAGAAATGATTCACAGTTTTGCCTGCACTGGCAAGGCAGCTTTATTTATTATCTGTGCTAATTCTCTTACATTAAGTCGGTGAAAATAAATGCTAAACAATACCGGCTTTGCTAATTCAAAGATTAAGCCACCTCCTTCAAAAAGAAATCCATGAACTTGTGCCTGGAAAAGGAATCCACCAAATTACAACATTTTCCAGCTCTTCACATTGCCTTATTCTAACAATGAGAGTACAAATAGAGCACGCTTCTAATTTCTTGTTCAAAATGAGGTGCATCCTATATTTTATACCTTCAAATCCACTCCTCTTACCTCCACTGCAAGGACGCAAGCATCTTCACACAAACAGCAAAACTTCTAAGAAGATACTTTAAAAATTATATTTTTCTTTTCTCCCAAAAGCACACACAAGAGTGCCTTAAAAAACTTTCCAAAGCACTTTCCCACCTGCCTGGGCCTTTTCTTTCCACTTGGCCACATATTCTCCTTAATAAGCACTTTATCACAAAATAATTGGCTGCTGCAGGTCCCTGAAAATGAAACAGCTGTAACAGGCAAACAGATTATGATAATTCTGGTATTAATGAAGTCCGGAAGAAGCCTAAATTGCTTCGAGGAAGAAGCAAGCTTGGTCACTTTGAAACAGAATTTTATCCAATTTGCTGTTCAGTCATTTCTAGAGCAAAAACTTATTTATAAACAGTACTACCCATGTGTTGCAGACCATACGTAACATTCATTAGCACATCATTTCAGCCTTGCTCTCTGGCACTAAATTATCAGTGAGGATTCAGAATGTTTCATAGAAGTATTTTAGGAAGAAAATTCCATTCCTGCAAGGACACCATTTCAGTCCTTTAAGCATTGCTGCACAGAATAGCATACAAATAGTGCAGCATAACTAATGTCTTTATAGTCTTCCCGCACTAATGTTCTGCTGTGTATGTATTGTCATGCTCTGTATTTGCAGCAGATGCAGAAAATACATTTTGACCCCACTTGAATCTGCACAGAATTTACAGATTATGAAATGCGCTTCCTTCTCCAGCCTTATATAAGATCTGTTCAATAATAAAATCAAACTCTCAGCGATAGAAACACTCATTTGCAGTTGCTCAAGACCGAAGGCCAAGCACAGTGTCTCTGAGGAACCCCTCTCAGCTGACAGCGGTGCAAGCTGCAAGGAAGCACCTGCAATCCTCAGGCAGCTGTGAGGGCAAGCACTAGCCTGGGGGAAACAGCCAGGAGAGATTTTCAAAGTTTAAAGCTATATTGTTAACATCTCACTGAGCCTTTCAAAGTCTCTTAGTTCCAGACAACCCCGAACAGCAGCAGGAATTCCTGCGTTGCCCTGTCCTGCAGGGCAAATGGCAGCCCTCAGGCCCAGCACACCATGCTTGCCCTGCAGTAACCCATCCTATGCCTCAGGGTCAGGTGTCCACCTGGAGGAATCTTGTTTGCCCCAGGTACGCTCAGGAGTGAGCTAACGCTTACTTATCACAGTAATTTCTGCTTTCTTGATATGGTTACATGCAACAATCTTGCTATCATCACCTCTCTTAGTCAAGTCACTACACGGGTATTAGCTCCTGGCACATTACATTTTCCCTTTCTGTGATGGAACTTACTAGAAACTCTTTCTCCAGAGCACAAGCAAGAATTAATGGGATTTTGTTTAGTAAACCAAACTTTTGAGTAAGCCAGCATTTTCAGCAAGTCATTTCTCAGTGCCCGAGGCAGCTGCTGCTTGGCCTGGAGCTCCTTATTATTTAGAGACAGAAACACTACCACAAACTTGAAGTTTAAAGTATATACTGGAACATAGAGAGATTTTTAGATGTTCTTTTCTCATATTTGGAGATTATGGAATAGAGACTTCTGAAAGAAATGATCACAGGAACTGGTACAAGGCAGCAGCAATTAGATAGGAGTGGGAACTTGTAAAGCCTGAAATCTGCAGAGCTTGAAGACACATGGGCAGTTTGTAATTAGCTTCTACATGCCTACATAACACAGAATTAAAATCATCCTGTGGAAGATATTCATGCAAGCAAGGTGCTACTGGTTTGGTTCTCCAAAGCAAAAACAAGGCCACTGCAATCAAGCAAACCTCCAGGTATATTTCATGCTTACTCATTTCCATCTTCAGTCCACAGAACAGACATGAATTTCTGGCACAGCTATTAGACGACACTGTTCGGGTGACCAGCTACAACTGCACCCCAGGCTGTCCACAAATTCATGTAATATAAACCACAGCATACCTAGCTTTACATTTCTGACATGCAGACAAATCCATCCTTAGATTAAAGAGAGAGTAGACCACACAACTCCAACTTTTCACCTCCATGAGTGTTGCAGCCTTCTAACCATGCTGCTCCATGGCCGTTAACAGGTTTGTTTTTTCTCTAATAAGACAGGATGGCATGCAGGAAACAGTTTTGTTATCTTGAGTTGAGCGTATGTCTTCATCACTTCTCCCATGAGAATTTCGTGCCTGCCTGAGGCACAAGAAAAGAATGAAGCACAAAAAGCAGAAATATTCAAGCAAAAGTAAAAAATCCTCCTACTTTAAAAAAGTCAAATTAACATTTCCTCAGGAAAGAATAAGTATATCAGTTTCTAGGAGCTAAGATTTTAGAAATTTTGCAACACTCTCTTGTATTCTTGTATGGATCCCAATGCCTATCTCTCTTTCCAAAGAGAATCTGCACAGTCCAGGAACAGTTAAACATTAGAATTCTACTCAGCACACTTTATCTTCACCAAATCTGGCATTTATATATGCCTGGCTAGATTTGGAGAGAATCCTGTAATTCTACTGTATAGTTATCTCTGTCTTTCTATAAAAGTGAATAAATATGTAGGATTGGAAAGAACTTCATGCCACAGGTCCTCTTCCTTCTTTGTTCATTTACCAGTTTCCATCATAACAGTAGCTGGTTCCTTATTATTCCCTGACTGTCTTTCTTTCCCTTCCAAACACTGTTTAGTACCTTCAATTTCCCACCTAAATCATGCCTGCCTTAGTTTTAGTCCTCACATCCATTTATGTTGTTCAAACAGCTTTTCCTCATCCTGCCTTTAGCTATCATATTCCTCCTTCAGGCTCATTTTTACTAGAGTCATGTGCCCTTACAGCCCAGAAAGCCAACTATATCCTGGGCTGCACCCAAAGAGTCGAGGCCAGCAGGACAAGGGAGGTGATCCTGCCCTGCTGCTCTGCAGTGGTGAGTACTGCATCCAGATGTGGTGTCAGTACAGGAGAGACATCAACCAATTGGAGCACATCCAGAAGTGCGCCACAAAAATGATCCAAAGGATGGAATACCTCCCTGTGAGAACAGACTCAGAGCTGGGGCTGTTCGGCATGCAGAAGAGAAGGCTCCATGTAGACCTGAGAGTGGCCTTTCAGTATCAAAAAGGAGAGCTACAAGAAAGAAGGAGGGCAGACTCTTTAGCAGGGTCTGTTGTGAT
Organism: Lagopus leucura; assembly: GCF_019238085.1. Taxonomy (NCBI): domain Eukaryota; kingdom Metazoa; phylum Chordata; class Aves; order Galliformes; family Phasianidae; genus Lagopus; species Lagopus leucura. The sequence goes on along the minus strand of NW_024962257.1, from coordinate 9,164,592 downwards.
AGGACAAGGGAAATTGGTTTAAACTAAAGGAGGGAGATTTAGGCTGGACATAGGGAAGAAGTTTTCTATAGTAATGGTGGTGAGGCACTGGCACAGGTTGCCCAGAGAGGTGGTGGACGCCCCTTTCTACAAGGGCTTAGGAGAATTCAAGGTCACAGTGGACCAAACTGTGAGCAACCTGATCAAGCTGCAGGTGTCCCTATTCATTGCAGAGGGGTTGGACTAGACGACTTTTATTCTGGTCTTCATCAGCACAGAAAAGTTTGCTGCGTACAAGTGCTTCAGCAAGATGTTCCAATTTGGCCATATTAAATCTAATCTCTTTCTTCTTTTACTTCTCTCTACTCTCATGTATCTATTTTTACAATGCCTCCAGGTTGATAAATTTACTATGAACTATAAAATCTGCAATCTGATAAACCATACGTTGCATTACTGTAAACAGGCTGACCATGTTTCATGGGTTTTTTGTTTGTTTGTTTTCTAAATTGAAACACAGTGACATCCAGCAAATTCAGCATGCTGTCCTTTAGCCATGCTCTTACTCTCAGAAGCTTTCCATAATTTCCAGTCATGGTCAAAAGACATAAGTCTAATGCTTAAAAACTGAAATAAACATCCACAATGAGCAGCACAGAGATTTTAATCCTATCCACCCGGTCATGGAGAGACCTGCTAAAATCTGGGTTAATCCTTCCAATCCTTAGTCAGAAATGAAAGTCTGTGTGATTGAAATAGCATGCCAGAATTAGATTTGCTTGTGGCAAGGATTCGATTAAGCCAAAAATTAAGATCTTGGCCATAGTTAGAAATAGTTTCAGTTAAAATCAAAGCAGTGCATTTCTACTAACAGATACTATAATCCACAAGAGTCATTATACTGAGAACAAACTCATAGCCCTTCTCTCCACAGGAAATTAATTTGGGGCAAATCTCATACATGCTGACAAGATGGGACTTTGACAGGAGCTCTGTCAAAAATTAAAAAAATAAAATAAAAATATCAACAGCTCTCCAAAATGAAGATGACAGCCATTGAGTGGAGTACCACACGTAAGGCACAGAACGTAAGCACAGACTCCAGAGCACAGAAATAAGGACAACTACTTACACTGCAGCTTTAGGATGCAGATCCTCCCAAACACACCAATGACAATTTTAACTGCTGTGTATTTGTTACTGTACTCAAAAACATGACATACACATTAGACATAAAGTATTTATCTCAGTAGAGATCTTTACCTCTGTAGTGGCCAGGGGGTCGTTGTTATATTTAGTGGATTATAAATATCAGCACAGAAAATTTTAAAAGGAACTACTCTCCCAGGAGCCACTGTGCTTGAGGTTTGTTTGATTAAAGCTTGCACAGATCAGGCTGGATTAAGTGTAAAATATAACAAACATTCTGAATGTGCTTCTGCAGGTACGTTATGGACAACTCATGCCAAGCCTGGGTTTTGTGGAGCTGCTGCTCCCCCAGAGCCTCTGGCTGCCACGTTGTGTGCCCACAGCATCGCACTGCACACGGTTACTGCAACACAATTTTCAGTTATAAACCTTTAGGGGTTATAGTAACAGAATAAAAGAAGCATACATTCAGCTCTAACCTCCATACCAAGATAGCCAGAGGTTTCAAAGTATTGCATAAGCACATTTCTGTAATCTTTGCTGCCCCAAAGCTGGAAGCTTTTACTGAGGCAGGGCTCTTTGAAGTTACTTTGGGAATGGACTCTCCGCAGATGGAAAAACAAATGATTAAGCCAGCTCAAGGGGGATTCAGTCTTATTGTACATACTTGATTTTAAAAGAAGCTAAGGGAGGGAGAACACGGTTTTTTTTTTAATACAACCCCAGAAAGCTTGTTAAGAAGGAAAACATACCATCATCTGAGCTGAACCAGAAAAGCTGTTTAATGACATAGCGACTTTAACATGCAAATGAAACCTTTAAGTGACCTGAGAAAGCTAGACTCCATTTCAAATGTGAAATGTTAAGTATGAGGTCTGCTCCACAATAATGCTTCCTATTGTGTTATGTTGGCCTGTGAGGTCAGAGGCAAATGTTGGGATGGCAGTGGTGGTTGAACCTTCCCACCAATATCCCACTACATTTGGTTAGTGCATGACAGATGGCAGCAGAGGGGCACACTGATACAATGACTGTTGAAAAACAGTGTTTCGTAGCTGGGAGTTTGCTCTATCAAATAATGGTATTGTGCTTTCTGCACCTGTTGTAGTTTTCATGGAAATAAATAGGAGGCATTACTTTTGCAGCAACTTACATGGACCATCAGGTTTAATTTAAGTAAAACAAGGTTCAAAATATTTAACCAGAAGTCCAGCAACTAATCTGGAAGAAAGCACTGTAAGTAGCAATAACAGCTCCTGATGCACCAAATCACACCTTTAACCAGTGACTGCTCTTTCTAGCAGAGCATGCCTTAAGTCCAATGTATAACTTTGAGTTTCAACTAGGTTGGATATAAGGAAAAAGTTTTTACAGTAAGGGTGGTGAGGCACTGGCACAGGTTGCCCAGGGAAGGGTGGATGCCCCATCCCTGGAGACATTCAAGGTCAGGGTGGGCCAGGCTGTGAGCAACCTGATTGAGCTGTAGTGTCTCTGCTCACTGCAGGGTAATTGGACTAGATGGCTTTCAAAGGTCCCTTCCAACTCAAACTCTATAACTATATATAAAGAGGCAAACTATATAACTATATATTAAGAGGCTATAATTGTATCTTTACACCTTTTAAGTAATGAACGTACTGAGCAACTTCTTAGGATTGCAAAAACTCCTTCATCTCCTAACTTTGCAGCACTAAAATCTTTCGAAAAGCATTTAAGCAGGCATTAAAGGATATTTTAAATATTCGCTTGCTTTGTATGCCTTTACTTTTCAATGAACTCAGTTATGCTGCAGGGACTTTATCTTCCACACAGGGCTCACACATGGCCTGTATGCTGTATGTGCAGATGCTCCCTTTTTCTCCATGTGTCACCCTCCTTGGCATTTGGATATGCCTTTGCTGACCTGAAGAATTGTTTTCAGCATGAACTGTTAGCTTCTGCATGTCTATAAATTACTGCACACAGTAAAAGCAGCAGTAAAAGTTGGGAAATTAGTGAAGTTCATTTCTATTTTGCCCTATATTTTCCACGGCTTTCAGGCAGTGCCCACTGAAGTGCCCATTGCAGCTTAACAAATCAATAGGACTTACATTGGAATAAGGATTACTGAGCTGGACAGTTACATTTTATTATTGGATAACTCACTATTTTAAGATCTCAAGCTCTTACTGTGAACAGGGTAAATCACAGAGCAGCTCTTCTCAAGCCAGCAGTCACCTAACACAAGGAAACGGAGAACCAGTGCACACTTAAGGAAAACAACTTATGCAAGCACACAAATAACATCGTAAGGCTTTCAAAGACCATTAAAGGAAAGTATGAAGTATCCACATATCCATTTAAATTTTAACTTCGAGACTGTAAGATGCATTTTTAGGACAAATTGGGAATCTGAAAGTATTGTGTATAGAAAGAAGCCATTTAATAACTGCTCAGGATATTCTAAATATGAAGATTATTTACTAATTACTCCTATCCCAATTCATTCATATCAGTCCTAGTGTCATTTCATTGGAAATATTCCAGTTATTCTTATGCTACAAAATGATGATAGAAGAAGAACAGAGATTGTAGCCAGACGCCTCCATCCTGATGTGAAAAAGGTTTGAAAAAGGAAAATGTGACAACCTAGAAAAATTTATGAGAGTGTCAGTATGAGCATATCTAGAAGACGCAGTGAGGATATTTGTTTACTTTAGCCAATTTAAGGAAAAGAAACCAAGCAAACTTGTATTTTTCCTTCTGCAAGAGAGCTTACCCTGACAGCAGCCAAAATATCCTCACGTGACACTTCGTTATGCTCAGAAGCCATTGCTTCTTTTCAACCTCATACAGTCAGCTGTTCGGATGTCATCAGCATTTATATAATTAATGATCCATAAATCTGTACCGTGCACATAACTGCAATTTAAGTTTACAAGTGCCAGTAAATGTAAGACTTCACAATATTTTAAAGCCGCAGCAAAACACATTCTCAAACACCATGAAGGGGAAACTGCAGAATCAGCAAGCCGCCATACACTGTGGAAAGCAATTTGTTTTCATACATTTTAAGTGTCAGTTCACCCTGCTCCCAAGTATTGTGATGCCCCCAGAGGGAGATCTGAAAATCAGATTAATTTAATTGAAAATGAGTTGCGAAAGAAGAGATTCATCAATATATTTTCAAATGCCAGTTCCTCAAGTCCAAGGCAGTCGGCGCCCCCTTAAAGCACATGCACACAACAGAAATGTATTAAAAAAGTACATTTATTGCCACAAATCAGAGAATTATTCCAAAAATAATTCTGTTTTCCATAGAAATTGATGTTTACCTAGAAGGATGTGGGTGCTGGACAAACTGGTACAGCAATAAAAAGAAAAGTAGTGAGACTGTACACTTAGGAAGCCTCTAGGCTGACCATCTGCAAAGGTTGTAGAAAGGAGAGAATGTAAATTAAAACAAAAAAAAAAAAAAAATAGGAGAAAGTCAAATGTCATTAGGAGACAAACGTGCAGTTTCTGATACAGCAACTCTGAGATGTTTACCTACAGCTCAGACTGCCTACATTGCACTGCGGAAAGCACTTTAAGAACAGTTCACCAACAGGAGAATGCGAGGTGCTGGGTGAAGAAATCACTCAGCAGAGCAGCAGAGCTCTCCAAACTCCCAAGGCCAGGAGTCCTGAAGAGATACCAAGTTGGAAATGATGGCTGGAGTTTTGAATTCTCTTGGATTTCTCATATTTCATTCCTCACAAGCAGTAATAAACAGACCACTTTCATCAGCAACTTCTCTTGCTGGTTTCTCACCATCACAGCTCTGCACCTCCATTACCCTGGCTCAGTTTCTCACTCTTTTTGTGTTTTCTACTATTAAATATAAACGGGCTTGGCTTAAAGTCATAACAGTTTTGACCTTTTTTCTTGGGATTTCAGACAATTCTTATTTGTTCCAGTAATCATATTTTAGCATAACTATCCTCTCTATATACACTGAAAGAGTCCTAGTACTCCTGACATTAAGAGACCCGATTTTAGGTGGAGAGGTGTATTTCCTCCTAACCAAACTTTCTTCTACCAGAACTGAATTAATGCAATAAAGAAATAAAACTGAATGCTAGCGTGACAGCCCAGCGCAGATAGGAATAGCAAGCAGATGGGCTGAAGAGGAAGGCAGCATAAGAGAAGAGTGCTTGGAGAGACACAGGTGTTTGGGGGAAGGAGATTGCATTCAGAAGAGACTGGGTATGAAAAACTCAGTCTGAGCAAGAAAAGAAAACAAATGCTTCTTTTTACATCTTCTGTACCAGTTCAGTTTTGTCTTACACTGTTAAGCTACAGAGTTTAAGGTTTTGCATCTGAAGCACCAGAGTCATCCACATCTTTGGCTAGAATCCAGACTCCACAGTGGGAAATTTCAGCCTTTTTGCATATAACAGCTGAAATGCAGATCAAGAAGGAAGGGAAGAAACAGCAAATGGATTGAACCAAACCAAAGAGGACAGGGTTACTTTACTGACTACAAAAGTGACGTGACTATCTAAAATAAAGCAGACCATCCAAGCAGTACTTGACTGGAATACAGACAGCCTCCATAATTTTTACATCTGTTTTGTTATGATGTATTCACAAACCTTATCTTGTCCCAATTAGGTACTTCATATAACTCTGATGCTTTTGCCAGCACAATTTACCCAGAACACTAAATTAGCCTCACACACACAAAAAAAATAACATGTAATTTGTCTGGTAATTATATGTTTCTGTAACTCCTAAAAGCAACTCATTACAGAAATGTTGTGCGTTTAGAACAGATTACCTTAATTCTATTTTCTGTTTATCCAATTATAACTGTCGTTCCTAATTGTATTGTAAATTGTGTTGAGCTGGAAGGTGGCTATAAAATCCTCGCTCTTCCCTCTTTCATAGTGGCTTTACATATGCAATGTGTTTCCACCAGGCACAAAATCAATGTAGTGAAAACAAAGCAATCCTATTGTGAATTCTGGTCATGGAGAGAGGCAAATTGGTAAACACGAATGGTCAAAAGTTGGTGCTGACAGAATTACAGGCACAGAGTCCTGAACCAAAAGCTGGGACGCTGAGAAATAAACGCTGTGAGGGAAGGGATACTAAACAAAAAGATGAGCATCTTCCCACCCCACAGTCCCTCGAATGAAACATTTATAGAAGCATCCCGCTCTGAGATGCACAAAAGCAGGCTATAAATAAATAGCTGAGCACAGCACAGCACCGTGCCAACAGCAGGGCCAGCGCTCCCAGCCGCTCTGCAGCAGGTGACCAGCCTGCATCAAGGGAGCAGCCAGCTATCCTCTGTGCAGGCCCAGGATGAAATCATGTGCTCAACATTGCAGTGAGGATAGAAAGAAAGCCCAAACCACTGACCAGTGAGTCAGCTGGTGATGAAGAAACTCCCTAAGAGAGCATACTCCAAGCCTGACATTAAGGTGTGCAGCATTTTAAAGATGAAAGTGCATGGCCTCCTAGACAGCTTTCCCTTTTCAAATCAGATCTTCAACCAGGCTGCTTAAAGACGAGTGATGTGATACTGCTAGGAGAACACACTGCCTTCAGCCAGCCCCATGCTCCAACAACTGCTCCTTGTAGGCTCCATCCTGACAGGAGGAAATCAATGTGCTTCCACACAAAATACAGGCCTCTCTGGCAGCACTGTACTTCACACAGGTCTCTGGAGAAGCCAGAGTGCTCAGGGCTGGAGCACAACTGCAGCCCTGAGGCTGCAGAACCAACTTTTGGGTATTCTGTATAGACAGACTGTCCAGCTTACATACCTCAAGTACAAGCATGGGGCTTTTCTCCTGAGAACATTGAGTGTGAATCAAATATAAATAGCCAATGATGCTGCTACAGTTTTGTTAATTTCAGGAGAGAAGAAAATATCTCAGGGATTTAAACAAACAATATGGTGACAGATGGCATGGAGACAATCCAGGCTGGGCTCCCTCAGTAAAATGCACACGACTTCATAGCTCCAGGAGAGGGGAGGCAGAAGAGGCAGAATGGGGCTGGGAAGAGGGCAAGGCTGGCCCAGATGACCCCCAGTTTCTGACAAACAAAACCAGTGCTGGAATGCAGAGACTCTTCACATTCAACAGTTAGCTCAAATGAGTGGCAAATATAAAAGGCTATTAAACTACTTATTCAAATAATCTAAGCAAGCTCTCAAAAACAATTAATAGAAAAGATGTTAAAAACATTTTTGACATGATACCAATGCCCTTCTGTTCTTTCACTGCATAATTTTATTAGGATGAATATTTTCAGGCAGAATCAGATATATTCTGATTACCAGAAGTGCCTTATGAGAGTTATAATAGTCCCATTATTATTTTGTAGCTTAAAGGAAATCATTTCAGGTTTTATGTTCGAGAATGCTTCTGGAAAAAAAAAATAATTCTAAAGATGCCACCAAGAATTTCTGCAAGCAGAAAATTATGCTGAAGGCCTGGTGTCCTACTTTTCCCTGCTTGGGAGCTGGCTGTGTTATAATTTCCCATAGGTAGGCAATAGCTTGGACGGATGCATGAATGATCTAGACACTGACTTACTGGCAGTTTTAAGATGTTCTCAAAACACATGGAGGCATTTATGGATTCCTGTTTTCAAGAACTGTAAGAACAGACAGCATGAAGAGAAAGAAAATGATACCTTTGAGATGAAAATATATTACACTTACTGCAAATAAGATTAAGTCCCAGTGAAGCCCATCACTGCACTCTGCTACATGGGAGCGGTTTCTAGGATCCAATCCTGCAGCCTGGGCTCAGCTACAACACTGCAAACTGCAGCAAGCTGAAAATAGGACCTTGCCCACACCTCAGCCACCTCAAACACCAGGTAAACTCGAAGATATGGTGCTGAGCAAAAGACTTCTACTTCCTACAATCTGCTTACTAGTTTTTGAAGACATTAGAAATTTCTGTCACTGTCCTCCTCCTGCTTGGATAAATTACTCCAAGTTTGTCTCCCAGAGACACAGTTCAAAGCTCACTCTCACAGTATTACAGGAAATCCACCACACTTTCCTTCATCAAACTAAGGGGGAAGAATGAGGAAAATACAAAATAGGCAGGAAAATCCTCTAGAAAAGTAAGAGAGAACAGGAGAGAAACAGCAAGGAAGCAAGAAAACAAAGCACATCATGGTATAATGCTCCCTCGAGCTTTGAGGCATAGCTCAAAGTAGCAAACACTGCAGCAAATACTGTTAAACTTCACTTTTCCATAGCCATGACAGCACAAGCATAGCAATGCAAAGCAGCACGCTGCATCCTGACCATCTCATGCTCGCTGAGAGTTGGCTCCAGGTAAAAAAAAGCATCAGAAATTGAATCCAGTCCATATGCCTCAGTGAGACAGATTTCAGGCATTTTTAACCATTTAATTACAAACAGTTATAGCACACGTGTTTAAAGGATACAACTGTGGATTACGTGCTCAGTTATAAAAATCTTTAGCATATGTTAGATTTTATTTTTAAATAAATATCTCTATACATGTGCAGAGGGAGATCAATACTACGTTTTTGTGGCAGTTAAAAGTGCAATAAGAATTTCTGAAAGTTATGCTTCCTGTAGCAGCATTAGTACAGCAAGAAAGGAAAATCACTGGAAAGGAAACACTGAAACACTCCTTTACAAGAGGCAGAAGCTAGAAGGATTGCTTGCATGCAATGGAACAGTATAATGTATCCAGACATGAAAGATTAAATTAATACTGGTATTTTCAGACTGAGGCATTTAGCTGTAGTTTCATCTTCCTACCTTCTGCAGTGCTAACCAAAGCCAAAATCATTACCATGCTCAGAAGTACGCTGCCACATATGTGCTAATATCAGTTAACAGCAAAGGCAAGAATGAGAAGTTAGCAAATTTAAATGAAAGGTTTTCTGTAAGAATGTAGGACTGTTTTAACATGAGCTAGGGGGAAAAAAAATAACGCACATAGACATACAAATCAATAAACAGCTCCAGGAATCATTTTATCCAGAAGTAATCTACAATAAAAAAGAAATCCTACATCCTCTCCCATTCTTTGCAACAATTTTTAAAGCATGAGAATTGAAGCACATTTATGCACAGTAAGCCTGTGGAGCATCACTCCCTGCAACTCCTGAGAGCAGGGCTGCAATCACACATTTGGTTTTGGGCTCCCCCATACAATCACCACCACCTCTCACTAAGTCCAAAGGACTGGAGGCACACAGGGCTGCAAGGAAGGGCCAAAGGAATGGGAGTTTGCTGGAGACAGGTAAGGACAGGTGTCTAAACAGAGTTAGTCTCACAGCAAAACAAGAGATGTTCAGAGCCAGACTGGAGAAGTTCCTGAACGACCTGACCCAACATTGTAGCTCACTTGCTGACAAATGGGGCTTGGGTTGGGCAACATCCAGAGATCCCTCTGATTTCTGTTATTCTACCATTCTGTATTCACAGCTAGGAGCAAGGCAGATAAAAGGAAAGCAGAAGATGGTGGTAGGTGCAGAATGGATTTTATCCCAAACAATTAATGAAAGTGTTAATTATCAGTGTTAATTCATCAGCTCAGAGAATAACAAAGAATTATAATATCATCACAGTATTTCCTGGGATAGTAAAGATTTATTTTAACAATTCTAAGGCTATTTCAAGAAGTGCCACTTTTTAATGGCCCTAAAGGAAAATTGCCTTCACCTCTAGTGCTGCTCAACTACACGCATGCTTTCATCACACTAAAATGCTTCCCGTTTTTGTGTCTTTCAGAGAGGTTTCTAATAAGAAGTTAGACTCAGTTTTGAAACATACAGAAGTACCATAACTCAGAGATGCTCAGTTCTCACAGGTGCTTTTATAACACAGGCGGCTTCTTTCCACTTCTGAAGGAAACAAATCCTTCGTTATCGTAGCAGAACTAACCGTAATGTTCTTAGAAAGGAATCTTAATTACAATCATTATAACAATAGCATGTGGTGAAACAAACCTAACTAAGTTCAAAATCAAATGCAGAAGTCAGGAAACAGATCCTAAGCAGTGTTTGCTTTAAGATTTCAAACCTCTACAGACAGGGGGGTGAATAAACAGCCAACCTGTTAGCAGCATCCTCCCAGGGCTGCCGACGCACAGCAGGTTGGCACACATGTCCCACACACAGTTCTCATCTTGTTGCAGTGGACTGTCTCAAATATGAACATTCCCTGAGCCCACAGAAGAACTGAGGACCAAAGTCCACAGGAGCAGCTCATTGGCAGCAGGATTGCTGCCAGCAGCAGGTGACAGTGCTGATGACAAGCAAAGCACGCGCTGCCGTCCAGGGCACCTCTATGGTGCAGCTGGGGCATGCAGATGCTGCACAGCCATAGGCACCTCAGAGCTTTATTGGTTGGGCTTTAACAGGAGGTACCAGGTGAGGGAAAGCACGGAAAGCATTTCAGTACTGTTAGCTTTACACACCTGCCATCAATTTTATAATCCATATGAAGCAATGCATTCCCTCGGCTGTGCAGCCAAATTTTAACAAGGTTGCAGCAAGGTCCTACTGGTGGCCATGGCAGCACCCAGAGCACAGCCAGTGCTCACACTGGGACATCATAGCCCAAGAGCAGTATTAATTAACAGCGCAGAAAATGGAAAGCTCATCCACTCATAGCGTTCCAGGGAAGCCTGTAGGAATACAGATTTCAGGAATAAAGATACTTCTCTGTCACATCCACAGCTCAGCTCACGTTTAGGACAGTTAAGCATCATATAAGCACTGGCACAGAATTCACTGAATTGTTGTGCTGCCTGTGTGCCAGCCTTGCTTGTAGACTACAAGTGAGCAGGTACAACACAAGCACACTCATTTCCATCTAAAAGTCATCTAAAACACAGTACTGGCATGACTCCACACAGAAGGAAGGAAACTACCAGAGCCACACAGTAAGGACAAATGAAATGGCCATGGAGTACCAGAGGTGGGAATTCCATCCACAGGCAGGATTGAGACTGAGCACCTTTTATGTATGCTAGCAGTGTCTGTACGGGAAACGAAACAGAAGACTCAACACCGATCAACTTTCTAACGTAAGCCAGCAGCCGTGCGTTTCGGCTGAAATCCTGACACCGCCTTGGAAGGAAGATTTTATATTTGCAGCTCTTCTCCCTCCTTCATTCCCTCTGCTTTTCTGACAGCACTGAGAATTTCACCTCCGGCTCCCAGGAATTCGTTCCCAAATGATGGGTTAATTGAGTGACACACGCAAGTCTTATTTCTGCGCTGTTCCAAAGGCAGTGCCAAGATATACTGCGCACTGGAACAGCCAAGATAAAAACGGAGGCAATTTCAGTTACACGATCATAAAAGTCCCTCAGCCAATTCAAGCTACTAAAGACAGCTCTGTTCGATTGCCTTAACACACAAGTGAACAGTTTTGATTTCCCAAATGGAAATCTTAGAAGCCAATATTCAGCACAGTGTTATATTATCACACAGCAATAACCCCCAACATCAAAGATGGTGACGTAACAGTGACAGTATTAGCATACAAGAGGAACACAGTATTAACTTCCTGAGGCAGGAAAAATGCAATCTGTTTCATGAATAAAAGTATTTCATAAATAATCATCTGTATCAGGAACATCCTGCATTCAGCTACTGAGCATTGATACTGTACAGATTTCTGCCAGTTTCATCACTCAGCTCTCCCTGGGTTCTTCAGTCTCAAATGTTTTTGTACTGGTATAGAAAGTTGAGTGACACACATCAAATAGCTTCATACGTATTTAGGAACTCTAACTTCAGTAAGATAAGGAAGTCTGTACAGTAATTTAAAAGCACAAGAAATAACCATCTGTATTACTTGGCGGCATTTACATTTACATTTAAGATAGCAGTACTGGCTGTAAAGATCTCTGTACAAATCAAGATGTCCAGCCCATTGTTATAGAATCTCTACTATAATTCAGCAGTTATTACTCTCACCGTTGTATCACAAGTTTTAAAGGTCATTCATGATACTGAGAGATGAAGATCTCTTTAATAGCAGCGGAATACGTTTTTTGTGAGAGAAAAGGTGCAAAAGATGCAACAGATCATTGCATCTTCCCTACTTCGGCTCCCCCAAGTTATGATACCACTTCATATTCAGATGGATACAGAGAGATCCCGAAGGACTATTCAACAGTCATCTATAAGGAAGAACAGTCTTTAGGGAATGAGAAAACCTAAAGGGTACAAGTAACAGGAAATAAGTCGCAATTAACATTGTGTGGGATGCTTGCAGTGCAAGCTGTGTGCTGGAAAACCAGCGACTGCCTGCCCACACAAACTCCCTTCCACACAGCACGTGCTCTTCAGCATCAGCAGGAGCTTCTCACAGACCCTCAGGCCAAGCAGCTGTCCACACCAGAACGCCTTGCCCAGGAGGTGCCACACACCTACTGCTTCCCAGGCAGCACCGATCACTCCACAAGATCAAACCTACCTGCAGTGCCAGTAAATATATTTTTAACTGTTGCAGTGTTAAAGCAAATGAGCTGCATACGTGAGTCACTTCTGTTTGCTGTTCCACAATCTCATGATGGATTATGTAAAGAAATGTTTTCCAACAAAGCAATTTGTCATTACCTCCGGGGTTCTGACAACGCTTTGTGGATTTTCATGAGCTATAGTAGGAAGTTAGAAGTATCTGGTTAGTGAAAAAATAATTTAATTATTGCAGCAACTACAAGCTTGCGAGTCTATTTAAATTATAGACCATAGCAGATCACAAGAGTTCAGTCTAATACAAATGCCCTGTTACAACTACTGTCCTTAAATACCTTCATGGCTGTAACTTGCTACTATTGTGCCATGCTCATAAATAGTATCTGCTTATAATTTTGTATTTTGTCCCTACAGTTAGTTGATTGAATTCTTTGTTGCTTTTACAGCCAAACATTGTATTTGCTAATAATTTTTTTGAGGTGATCAGCATTAGATTTGGTGGAGAGTAAAGTTTAATTAGGATCACTTTTACAGTGGAAAGAAAATTGAGTTTCATGTACGAACCCCAAAATATTTTAAAATATTTGGTGAGTAGCCAATGAGGACACTGCTCTGTATATTCTTTTCTTTCTTAAAGTAAAAAGAGATAATTAGAAGTATTCTTAGACTGAAGTATTAGAGTAATGAAGGCTTTGAATAATCTTCCTACCTTATCTGCCATTATCATGGAGGCCCCGCCATGAATTCCAAGAATTGGAATAGAAGTCTGAGATGAAATAAAATCCAAAATCTGAGCTACTGCCTCCTGATCAGAGTCGTCTCCAAAAACCACTCCATGGATCTTGGTACCTGACATCAAGTCGCAAACGTGTGTTATGATGCTTTTAGGGTCAGTCTGGTTCACCAGAAGGGTCACTACATTAACATCAACAGTCAGGTCTGCTGACATCTCCCTGGTCCAGAGAGATCTGATATCTCTCTCTGTGATATCCTTGGTCCTTCCCAGAATGACTGCAATGTTCAGGACAGGATAATTCTTCTCTGCTCCACGAACAAGATCCAAAGGTGCAAGAAGAGCTTGGAGAACCAGGAGAGCACAGCCAATTTTCCTCATCTTTGCCAGCTTTATCCCCTGTAAAAGTGATCACATTGTATGAGAAAAGGAACAGAGAGGAAAAAAATATGTACTGCGTATCTCCAGTGGAGGTTCTAAACAGAAAGCTTCTGGACACCAGACAAAGTTTAGCAGCTTTTTATAACACATTCTTCATGTAGTTTCGTGTCAAGCTTACATCCCTCAAAAACTTGAGTTGGCAGTGATAGATGGTACTGCAGTTGGTCTCCCACGAGCAAGGCAACAGGAAAAAAAAAAGCACAAGTTCGTTTGAAATAGCCATTAACATTTTTTCTGGGTGGCTAACAAAATTGAAATGACTGAAACGATTCAAAAAAGGCGCCATCATCCTTCTCTTTAACCATGCCTTCCTAAAGCAGGTGAGGAACAGAAGTCTATTTTCCTTTGGTGTGTCTATTTAAGATTTAGTCACAGTCTGGTAGAAAGAGGTGCGTTAGCTTAAAATGAGAGAAGCAAGCCCGAGGTCTGCTGGAAAGCCCAGTCCGTGTACTCTGTGCATTGCGCAGCATCCCAGAAACGTGCTGCTTTAGTTCCGAAGATCTCTCCTCGCCAGCTGCTGCTCAGGCACAGTCTACTGCATCTCTGGAACAGATTCAGCAGCACAGTATTCTATCTTAATTCTTCTCCCTTTTCTTACACGGCATTCACTGGAGCATCTCAGAACTGCTGATCTCAGACACAAAGTTGTCTCTGGTGTTGAAGGGGAGGGTGATCCAGAAATGAGCATCACTGCATTGGGTTACCTCAGAATCAGCTGGATCTCTGTACGGGGCTGAATACAGAGAGATGAGCCAGAGAAGAAGTGATCTAAACTATCTGACGGAGGGAAAAGGAGCTCTGACTCCGCAAGATCTCCCTCTGTTTCTGTGCCCCCGAGGGATTTCCACCCCCACGACTGACTGCTAACTAACTGCAAGAGGGGAGTCCCTGTGCCACTCTGAGCCAACCTTGTTGCAAAGCGTCACGCAGAAAGCACCAGCAGGGCTGGCCAATCAGGAGTGGCAGTTTTCAGATCTCTTTCAACATGCCAACCGTATCTCCATCATCAATCAGAATCATCTGCTGCTGAAACGCACACCAAGACAAGGGCTTGCTATATCATCACCTCTTGTCGGGGCAGACTAGGAGATGAGTTTGTTGAGACCATTTAATTGCAAATCAGTCCCAACGTGCTTCCTAAATCAAAGCGGTGCGGGCCACGTTCCCACCGCTGCAGCACCAAAGACGGCGCAGTCAGCGGCGGGCAGAGCCACAGCGCGGCCTCTCACGCCCCTGCACAACCCGGAGATTCGAACCCGCGCTCCCGACACCTCCCGCCCGCACCCAGCGCCGAGAGCGCCCCGCTCCCCGCCGAACCGCGCCGAGCGCCCACGAAGCCCCGTCGCGGCGGCACGATGGCGCCCCCTCGCGTCCGCGCGGCGCCGTCCCACGTACCCAGCTCCTCAGGAGACGGAGCGGTGGCGGCAGCCGCGGGTGCCGGTGGTGCCGGTGCTGGCGGGGCCGCTGCCGCGGGCATGTCGCGCCCCTCGGTGCCCGGGCTCACAGGCGGCCTCCGCGCCGCCGGCCGCAAGCGTGATCCCCGCCGCAGAGCGCGAGGCCCATCGCATCCCAGGAGGGCAGCTAGGCGGCCAGAGAGATGGGCGCAGGGGGGCTGCAGACGGGGAAGGAAGAGGAGAGGAGAAAAGCCGTCAGTAGGGCTGGATGTTTAACGGGGAAAATAAAATAAAATAAAATAAAATGTAATGTAATCTCACGTGGCACGCGAACCGAAATACCGCGACTGGAAGCGACTCCGAGTGACCGGACTCAAAAGTTTCCCCCCACCCGCCCGCGTTTAGGAACGAATCCGGGCTCTCCCTACCGGAGATGGCCCTGGAACCCACAGCCCGCCCGGCAGCGTCCCCAGCCCGGCCGGCAGCTCCCGCCTCTCCGGGAACGCACGAGCCGAGCCCGCACGAGCGCATCCCGCACGGGGGCAGCGCCAGCGGCCAACTCATCCGCACGGGCAGGAGGGGGGCGGCTCGTGGCCCGCAGGGAGCGGGGAGCAGCACGGCGCGTGGCGCGAGGCTCCGCATCTTGGAAGGCACAGATTCGTTCCCAATTTTCCGTAAATCGACCCAGGGAGACACACAGGCTAGGGTTGCTTCGGTTTTTCATTCGCTATCCTCAGTAAATATGCACGGAGACACTTCTTAAAGCGACCCCAGGACCCAAAGGCTCCCACCGCTGCTCAGCGCCGCACTCACCGCGTTCGCTCCCCACATCGCTCTGGGCTCGCGCTCCTCCGACTCATCTCAGCGGGTTCTTCTGCAAACAACGGGGCGGGAAATAGGTCCTCTAATGCCGGGATTTCATCCCGCGACTTGCGCCCACCGCGGTACGTGCGAGCCTGGCAGCTCTTTATCTCCTGAAATCCCACAGGATCAAGTTTTAGCAGAGCCATCACAACTGGGATTTGCTCTTCACTTTTGGCAGGAGGCGTTTCAACGTCTTCATGGCTTTTCTTTTCTTTTCTTTCTTTCTTTCTTTTTTTTTTTTTTTTTTTTTTTTTTTCCGGCTGTTGGAAGGGCAGTTGCAACGCTGCTGCGGCAGCTCCCGGTCCGATGCTCCCTGGTCCTCCACCTCCGGCTAGGCTGACAGCGGCGCGGCCCCGAGACTCGGCGGGAGCCACCAACGGGAGCCACCCGGCGGCCGCTGCCGGCCCCCTCCGCTCCGCCGTCCCCGGCCCCGCCGCCTTTGCCGGGGCGAAGCTCACGGGCGCCTCGTCAAAGCGAGACAAATCGCGGCTACTTTGAAGGCTCCCCCTCCCCGTTCTGCCTCTCCCAGAACCAGCGAATGAGTCAGACCCAGGCAATCGGGGGAGGTGTCACATCGGGAACGGTGAAAGCGCCGGGGCTGGGGCAGAAGAGAGGCAAACTTGAGCGTTCGTCCCACGTTAACAGTCCCAGCGAGAGGCTGGTAGCCCGGGAAACCCCCAGAGCGTTCTCCTTTCTCTCGATGCAGAGGCTGTCGAAGCGAAATCCTTGCCGTGGCTCAGGAGAACGAACGTGGAGCGGCGGCCTCCGCGCTAAAAGCAGCCCGAAAAGCTCCAAACCGCCGGCAGGATGCACACAGGCGCCGTGCAGCAGCCGGCTCCGTCGGGGCGCTCCCGCTGCTCCGTGCAGCCCGACGCTCCCATTCCAGGCGCTGTGCCCACGGCTCGCGCCCGCCCCGGGCAATCCCGCTCCTGCTGCACCTACGCCATGGCTCTGCTGCTTTCCCTGTTCCGGCACCTCGCTCCAGCTGCCACAACTTATTTGCTTCTGCTGGAATAATACACCAGCTCGCTACCACAGGCAGGTGACGCCTTCTTGCAACGACACTCATTTCTAAGCTAAATAGCTAGGAGTAAGACCGACCTGCATCGGGACAGACCCCCTCCAGTAGCATCTGCAAACTTTGGGCTCGAACAGGTTGAACCTAGGCTGCCACTCCCCTCGGGCACACAAAGCACAGAACTCGGTCCCCAAGACACTTAAGCACGCGTCAGTTTTACTGCTCCTGACAGTCTGTTTGTAAGAGTCCTCAGCAGATCTATGCCTTTTCTTTCTCGAGAAACCTTATCTCCTGACTTATTTAGATACGACTTCCTCAGATGTCACATTAGTCTTTCGCAGCAAAGCAATTAAGCAGCTACAACTGTGCAAGTTTTTAAAGTTTGATGTTTAAGTGCATCTTTGCATGTCACCCCGATGCATGCTGTCCTCCTGTAGCGGCTCCAGCAGCGCTGCCGCAGTTCCACAGGTTTGTCACAGCAGCAGCAAAACAGGGATTGGAGACCTTCAGCATCCTCGAGTGCAAGTTAAATTCACAGTGGGGAACGGTGACTCTAACGTTAGTACTTGAAATACGTGTAACAGTAACTTTTAGCATTTGAAATACTAAAAAATGATGCAGTGTCTTTAGAACATACCTCGTATGTAACACACTGTGCATCATTGGGGCTGAATTTGGTGGTTTAGAGACCAACAAAAGCAATAGTCACAATTTCTAGCCTTACCAAAGCTGCGTGATTTTCACAAGTTGAAAATTAAATATACTTCAGCATCATCTCAAATATTTTCCTCAATTATTCTTATAAAACCTCTATAATGGGAGTACCAAATAAAAACTAAGTCCAAATTAAGTGCTCAAAGTTACACTTGTAATCTGTGTGTAAAAAGGGAACAGTTACACTAAAAGCAGCATGACAAACTCTGACTTCCCTGCACTTGGCAGGTTACAGGTGCAGAGTTAATATTGTCCTGGAGAGGAAAAGCCAGGATTGGTGCCTAAGCAAATGCAGCAGTGCAGCTCCAACATCACTTCTTGAAGCTGGGGATCCTGCTCTTCGAGAATGCTTTCCAGGCAGTGTGTCCCTACCTCCTACCCACTATATAAACCTGTATATAATGGTCCATCTTTTCCTCTACAGCAAAACTGCACTGGAAATAGGTTTCCCACTGCCTTAAAGTTACCTGTTGCAGAGTACTTTTGTCTACAGAAACAAGAAGCTAAGTTGTCAGGTACAAGAAAGATTTCCAAAGGAGTTGAGAGGCAATGGGGTCCCCCAGCACAAGGGGCTTTCCCCACTAATAGCATCGAATTTGTTACCTTCTCACCATTTGCTGTTCTTCACCATCTGCAATGCTTACCTCAGAGACCAACTAAAATTCAAGTTTAAGCCCCAGGTTCAAGAAAACCCCATTTTCCTCTCTCTTTTCGGTAGGGGAAACATTAAACAAAATAATTAAATCCATCCTTTCAAAAGTGTGGTGAATGCCCTTTCCTTGGAGACATTCAAGGTCAGGCTGAATGGGACTCCAAGCAACCTGACTGAGCTGTAGGTGTCCCAGTTCACTGCAGGAGAGTGGGACCAGATGACCCTTTAAAGTCTCTTCCAACTCAAACAATTCTATGATTCTCTGAAAAAGGGATTTGTTCTCATGTAAGCCGTGATTCAAGATTTCTCTGGAGCAAACTGCAGGCCCTAGCAGTGATTCTCATTGCTGGGAAGCACTGCTGCATCAGTCTCCATGTTGTGAAGCAAGATGGGAAGTAAAGCCTGCTAGAACTGGTTAAGGGGAGACTGCCTTTGAATTTATTCCGACTTTAAAAACGTCTCTATTTCCATAACTCTTTTTACATTTTGAGGATATCTCTATAATTAATAAGTCTGTATTTACCTGTGTCCTATCTGCCTTAAATACTTCAAGCCCCTGCGCCCTGAGAAAGTTTCCACAGCAAGAATTGAAGAGACATGGACATGAGATCATTTCTCAGTGCACACAGGATCAAGTCTGAAATGAAATGATTTGACTCTGCAAAACCTTAACACATTGCAAATAAGCAATAGCAGGCTTACTTTCAGGTTGGCTGCAAAGTTACAAACATAAACGAACTGCACAAGTAAAAACAGGAAAAAAATTCAACTGCTTTCAGATTTACTAAAACATTTGGTTACAGATGGCCCTCTTATTGAAAACTGGCTTAGCTCCTCATTTGGCAGTGTCCTTTCTTGTACAATTTACCAAGTCATGCATGAAATGATGGCCTTGAGCTACTCTCAGTTCTGCAAAGGACACAAGCTGGCTGCCACGGAAAAACAGCAGCGGCCTCACTGAGAGGACCTGGGGGTACAGCATCCATCTCCTGCAAACAGCCCAACGAGAACAGCCCAGCAGTTACTGCCCGCCCATCACCCCATCATCAGGTATCTGACTTTCCCCCAGATTGTGGCCATGTGTTCCATGCTCACCGGGGTTGTATCTTTGCCTCTTCCATCATTATTTTTCCCCCTCTCAAATCACTCTTCCGCTTTATTTCCAAACTCCGCTGTGCAAATCTCAAGAAGAATACTGTTTCTCTGGGAACTGGCTAAATTAGTCAGATCTCACTGAGGGTCAAACCAGCATTCCGTTGTGATTTCCATGCTTTTTAATTAAAGCTGTGCTCTTAACAGATCTGTGTCACAGCAGTGCCGTTCTATGAAGGCTGTCAGAAGCAATCCCATAGTACATCCAGCTGCTTGCACGAGGACTGGACTTTGCAGATCTGAATGAGCTGAGAATGCCTAGCTTAAGGCTTCTTCTCTTCTTATCCAGCAGAAGTTATGAAACACCCATCTATTTCTAATAAAACTTTCTAGGAAGCACCCAAGAAAACACCTCACCCTTGTATATCCAGCACAACTTGTTCATTCATGTCTAGGAGCAAGCAAGAAGTTGTTGACTGTTTAGGGCCAAAAATTATAGGGCCTATAGGATGCTCAGATACTGCAAGCGTTTGAAGAAGTGGTTTTGCTTCTGCCTCACATGGAGCATTCTGTGTCTCTGTGTTTGAGACAGTCTACATTTATACAGACAGATTGTTTGCCCAAAAAAGCTCCTATATGTAGCTGATGCATATTTTTAGAACTTCTACTAAAAACGTGTTTCAAGCAGGAGATTGCCTCTTTGAAAAATTAGAATGACAATCACATAGTCCCAAAACCCAGCCCTTTGGATAAATACATATGCATTATGCATTCAAAGGGCTGGACAAACTGATGAGGTTTGAAAACATTTATCAGAAGACTACTACATATATCTTGAAGATAGGCGAACTCCTACAGTCTTAACAGCGTTAGCATTGCCTGCAAACCAAGCTTTGGTGGAACATCATGAAGTTATTTCACTCCAGATTTGATTTGACACAAAGAAAAGACTTCTTCGGACTGACACCAGACAGCAGCGACCTCTCACACTCCATTCCTCAGCAGTTCCTGCTGCCAAAGCTGCACTGAGGGGGAAGCTCTGCAGTGCCTACACTGCAGCTGCTCCCCGGGGCTTCGCTAAGTATATTTCTGCTTAGGGAGCTGAGACTTTGCTAAATCCAGAAAATCAAATTTAGTAAAGGTCAATGACAGCTCCTCAACACAGAGTTACCTCAGCTCTAGCTGGAGGATATTTTTAAGATGAGTAGTATTTTGCTTCTCAGATCCAACTCATTTCTCAATTGTAGGCACCGGCTCTATTAAAACTAGGTGCTAAAGGCTTATGAGACATCTGAGCCAGTAGGAATAGATCCAAGATAGAAAAATGCCTCTTGGTCTTAAATTACAATTCCACATGATGAGTCAGAGCCTTCTGTTGCCCATTTCTGCAACACGTTCCATGGCTTTTATTCATATACTGGAATGCTCTTGAGCCACTTGACTATTGGTTTCCTTCAAAGTGCAGTGGTCGCAATTCTCCAGGGTTCTGCACTGACTTGGCTCTTGCTCCTGCCCAAGTCCACCCATTCCTCTCTCCTCTCAGAGAGGAAGCCTCTTGTTCTTCCCTGCCTGGGGAGGACTGAGACTCCAGTGCTCTCTACATTAACTGTGATTATTAGATTTAATTAGTTTCATTCTATTGCATTTTCAAACCTTGCATGGCTTAATCTCACTGATGGGAACAAAGAATAAGACAAAGGGGTTTAAAATAAAATACCATTAAAAACACGTTCATCTACCTAAAAAGATACAGACTAGCTTACCCAGATGATCCCATTTCTAGTAACCAATACTCAAATCTATCTTCACTGTAGCTCTGGAGGCTCCAACTCAGGAAAGTAAAAGCTGTCTCCCTTTGCTCTGAAGCGTTTGCTGCCTGACAACAGCTCCTAAGGCCTGAAAGAACTGGCTTCTGCTTCCCAGGCAGGGAAAGTCAGGAAGGAAGGAGGGAGAATTCAAGGAATCTCTCAAGTTGCTGGGCATGCAGGAACTGTCTGCTCTCCTTCAAGATAATTCTTACGGAATGAACCCTCACTATACATTTTGCTTTTGTTTGTAGTGGTTTCTGAATATTTTTAAAACCAAAACTTTGGATGGTATTACAAAGGCCCTTTCCCAGAAAAAGTTATTGTTGAGAATCATGCTATTTCCTCCTCTCCTGCCCTAAGAGGAAAAAAGAAAATACTGTATGGACTTTACAAAGAGAAGTCATGGACTATACAGGCTCATTTCTAGCTTTCATTCATTGTTACTTCTGAAGCTCAAATGTCACACCACTGCTATAAACACTTGACTGGAGAGGAGATGCTTCTGGTTCTACAGGTGTCACACAATAATACAGCTGTGTGCTGCTTGGAAAGCAAAGTTGAGTTCAGAGGCTGAGATTTCTGTGAATCCTGTGCTTGGGAGGATACTGCTGACCTTGCTTGCAGTGCCACTATAACCCAGTCTTCCCAAGCTGGTTCAACATTCAATATACAGGTATATTTTGTATTTAAATACACATATGTGAATATTCTCTAATGAAATGTATCGTGATAGCTGTTCAGAAATTCATAAACTGAAAGCAAAACAAGCAACTTTTCAAATAGAGCCTTCTGATTTCCTGGAATGACATGATCACAACCTCATTATAGCAACTTAAAAAGATATCAATGAAATCCTTGTTGACTGCTGACATTCTTTAAATCAAGCTCAGCTGTTATTTGAAGCAGTACCTGCTAAATAACAGCACTGATATCTCTAAACCATCTTCACTCATAAGATGAACAGATACGTGTGTCTAAGTACATACTTTAAACTGCAGATAACCTCAGATTTGTTTTATCTGCTCGTCCACGTACATTCAATAACACAAACACTTGTAGGGTTAACAGTTTCTTTAAGTGACAATTATACCTGCAAAGTCATTAGATAAATATAAGCTTCTGAAAGTTTTTCACCAATCTATTGAACAAAAATGGACCCACACCCAATTTCTAAAACTAGTATGCAATTGTTAATTTTTTATGAGTCAATTAACTGGAATCTCTCTTGGCAGACAGTTCTATACTAACAGTTTTCACACAACTATTTATGTTCCTACCAGTTCTTTCTACAACAAATTCCAAAATAACTGTGATATATGTAGGAACAAGAATATTTTTGGTTAAGCCTGCCAGATCTTATCTTTCACCTGCAAAAAAAAAAAAAAAGGTCAGATATCTTGCTTCCTTGGTGTTAGCCAAAAAGCCAGAATGCTGCAAGATGACAAGAAAGAGGACAAAGCTTTGTGTTTAGGCCTTCTTGCTGGTGGGGAGCCACGCACCTCTCCAAGGAGCCGAACACAGGAGGAGGGGCTCAGGAGGAATTCTACCTGCCCTTACCTTGCACAGTGTTTACAGCTTCCAACCTTACATACTTGAGTATGCTCTCATTTCAAGATTCAAAAATGTGTATTTGCAGAAAAAGCAGCACGTGGAAGAGTTGCTCCAGACAACCATTGGAAAGTTCAAAAACAAAGTGAGAAATGAATTTTGTATTTAACCTTCAGATTATCCAGCCTTCATTTTTATTCTAGCTGATCAAAGTGAACTTTTAAATAACAACTTTAAATAATAACTTTAAAATAATTTCTTACGCTGGCCATTTACACCAGGAGTGAATTAGAAAATTTGTGGGGTAGAGAAATTCCTCATCAGACAAGATTGCTAATGGTAACTGATTGTAGCAGGCCATGAAGGTTTTGTACTTTTAATGTACACTAAGATTTTAGAGTATTCTTATAAGCCTTAAAATCATCTGCTTCTTACATTGATTTGATCACATTTCATCTGTGAATTGCTAATACAGTGGAGCAGTGATGGGCCTGGTGTTTTCACAGGAAGAATTGCATGTCTGTAAACAAAAGTGTGTTTTGCTTCTTGAAGTTCAATTAACTGTTAAGCTAAACCTCATCTCAGGATGATTAATTAAGGCACTTAGATCACTGAGGGAGAAGAGCAGGAATAAAGCTCAGTTTCTAAGGAGAGCAAATAGTATTTTTTCATTCAAATTGTTTTCCAGTGAGTTAATTTTATGAGCATGAAAAATACAAACACAAGAATCAGCACAGAACCAGAAGCTTTGTTGTTATATATGGATCCATAAAAACACCACCATGTGATAAGAAGGAACATTAAGCCAAAATTCTACCTGGACTTATAAACTTATGAAGCACTGTGTTTCTAAAAAGAAATTAAAAGGTAAATAAATAGTTATAATTGTTTCCCTTTATCCTTTTTTTTTTTGTGTTCCTGTAAAAGACAGAGATGGAACTTAACCTGAAGAACCATTTAAAATAAGATCAGATCTGACAGTTGTTCACTTATCTCAAGATGCAGACTCAACCAATACAACCATATCTCAACAAACGTGCCCTGTTCTAGCTGAACACACTAGTTAGCATCATACACAAAGATGCATTCCTAGCAACTATGGAGAACGATGAGAGACTATTGAAACAGATTGTGTATGTATCATCTTTGGAGCATGATATTGTTAATCTAAGCACATAATATTAAAAATAAATGTTCTTAAGTACATTACTGTATGAAATGCTCCTCTTGAAGTGTCACATGCTCAGAATAATTGGCTTCACTCACAAGGCTTCTGAATAGTTAAAGCTCGAGCTAAATCTCCAAATTCCACTATGACTGCTCTTATCTGGTAGAACAGCATCCCCACGTTTGATCTCCCTCCAAGGAAAGAAGAGGGAACAGTATGAATGGAAAACCAGTCTAGAAGTTAAAGGACATTAGAATTAGTCAAGGGGACAAAAAATCAATTTCATGCACTGCCTTAAATGGTAATTACCTAACAAATGCTGCATGCCACTAGAGTACAGCAGTCTTGTATAAGCACAAAGCAACCACATGCTGCACATTCTTCTATAGGAAAGGTAAACTTAGAACATGAAAACAGCTATTTCAGCAGTTACCATGCCTTCTAACTGCAGCAGAAGAATGACTAAGCTTGCTAAAGCTGTGCACTGTACAAACTGCTTCGAGTCATTGGTACCAATCCCACCCAGTGAGAACTCCTCTCTTCCTAAGTGGTGTGAACACCAGTATGCAAGCTTCTCACACTTTTACAGTCAGAAGCAAAATGATGTGTTGAAAGCTTGCTTTGTGCTAATACTAAGAGCTTAACATCATTTCGTACAAGGCTTAAAATCCAGGTCTGCATTCGTACTGCAGTTGGATCTGGAAGGCTCTAGCCAAGAGAGATTCCTGGCTGAACATTTCTTTATAGCTCCTGGTGCCTGAGCTACAGAAAGATTTCTTTGTGGTTTTTTCCAACTGTTCAAAAAGTCAAGTCCAGAATGATATCAAAACACGCAATTCAAGCATATTTGCTGTGTGCAAAAAATAAATAAATAAATAAATAAATAAATAAAATCAAACCCCTGCAAAGGAGAACTCCCCTGGATTGCACTAACCTTTCCAGAGATCAGCTGGACAGGCAACATGTGATGTAGTTGGATTTGAGTCACTGGCATTATTCTGCAAAACAAGATATGTCCTACATGAAACAGCCTAAAGTTAGTGTTGAGCATAAGCAAGTTATTTTAGTTTGTTTCTGCATGGAAGCTACGTTCAAAACTAGGTTGAAGATTTCCAGTACACAGCTATATTTATATTGTTTACACTGAAGCTGTTTCAGAAGCTATCCACATACTGTCCACATCGAATTATTTGTCAAGGTGTGATCTGTAACTACTCTTGGAGACGTTAGCATGCAGCTTTGATTGCTCAGTAAGCATTTAACAAGAGGAAAGGAAAACAACACAGCCTCATTGATTCAAAAATTGTTATGGTGTAATCTGATGTAAACTGACAGTGCAGTGTAGTTGCAGCGCTGCATTGCATCAGAGGTGAGCCAAGCAAAGAACCAGAGCTAAGAAGAGTGCATTTAACTCTTGAGAGACCATCAGAACAAAGAGCAAAAACAAATAAATCAGTCGGAGCATAGCTAGGATTGAAAAAATCCCATTAATCAGGTCTTCACAAGGTTTGACTGCTTGGAGCACAGGAACATTTACCAGACATAACAAGCATACAGACAAAGCTTGTGTGCACATGAAGTGCCTTCAAGAACTCTGGAGAATACACATAAGCAAAACAAATTACAGATGATGTTTGCCTTCTTTCCTGACCCTGGTGAAAACTGACAGATGAAACCTTCCTGAATTCAGATCATCTCCACTGCCTGGAGAGTTGAGGTTCTTTGTTTTGTTGAGTGCAGAGCTAGGATTTTTCTTTATTTCTTGTGATGCTCTTCTAATCACCCCATGAAGGCTGCAGGCATATACTCCAACCCTGCACATCTATTTAAGAACGTGCCAAGTTCCGAGGTGGAACTGCAGTTTCTTTTCCTTTTGTAGTTTACAGTTACTCCCACAGCTGCCTGCAGGGGAAAGCTAAAGAACACAGAGCAGATACTCCTTCCTGTATACCTGTCCCCTCCTTCTCTGCAAAGATACAGAGATCAAGTTATTCACATCTTGGCTGCCACTCCCAGGTCATCTCTGAGTTTGTGTTTTCATCCCACATTTTAATTCAGGCGTTTTTTGCTTCCTTACAAGATTTTGCAGACAGACTTGTCAGGGAGCCATGGGTACAGCCAAAGCAAACATCATCTCATTGAAGCACAGGCTTCAACTATTTCACAGTTTTTTGTGAAGGCTACCACTATCTCTTGTAAACTACCAACTCTGCTCTGTTTGTATGCCAGACTGATCAGATTTTACCCTAGCATTCCTTCTGCTGCTCCAGCACCTGAAAAACAGATTCACTTCAGCAGGACTGTGGTCAGAGCTACCATGCTCACTTGCAGTAAAGGCATGACACAAAGGAGAAATAGTGCAGCATATCTAGGAGCCTACAGCCTGCCTGTAGATTTTAACTCTTCCACATTACATTTTTTTCTCAGCATACTATAGCTTTCCTGGTTAAGTGACTTCATGTACAGAAGTGTATTGCATTTACAAAAACTTTAAGAAATTATGGCTGAACAGTTAAGTGTTCTGTACAGGTCAAGACAGAAGAGAGAACAGAGGGTGGGATTTGCTCTAACTAGAGAAGCATTCCCCGCTTGCATTCCTGCATTTCAGAGAACATGGGCAAATGTTTTGCCAGCAGCTTCCTTGGTGATGACTCACCTAGCCTCTTTTTTTCCTCAGCTTCTTTACTTTTACATAATATTACAGAAATGCTCTGTTTCCCATCAAGGATCATCTCGCATGTTTTTTAAACACATTAAAGAAGATTTACTTTGAAGCTTTGAATTGTCTGTAGCTTCCTCCAGTAGAAGCATCACAAATACTGCCATCTGAATGAAGGATATTTTCAGTTCAATGGTTAATCCAAAATAGGAAAACAAACTTCTGATTTAAAGAGAGCAACGTTGTTTTGAAGGAAGTGTGGCACGTTAACTTTTTGTTTTTTTTCCTGAGAAAGATAACATTGTTTCAAGAATATTTGACTAAAATTACTACTTTAACAACTGGACAAACTCAGTAGGACTGTATAGCAACACCATTCTTCCAGATGACCCAAATCCATATTTTCTACTGAATAAAAGGCCAGGAAAAAAAAAAAAATACAGCCCAGTTCTGTTCAGAAGTAGAATGCATTAGCAGCCTTTTACCTTGTGTGCCCCTTTCTGTCTGCCTTCACTCCTCAAAACAACCTCTGGTCCAGCAGGATCCTAACACATCCGCTCAAGTTTATGCACTGCTCTGCCTTTCTCATGAAGTATTTTGAGAAGATCAGAGAGGATTAATTGCTGCCAACCCCCAGAAGTATATAGGTGGATACTACAGTGTACTTCACACTTTGTTATGCAATGAGTCTTTCTCCACCGGGTCATTTTTGGGAAGGTTAACCCAAAACACATTCTGTGAGCACTGCCTCCAATAATCCCTCAGAAGATAAACAGAATGGCACACATTTTATTTGTAGAAAGAATAGACACTAACATAACAAAGATATTCCCCAATAGATTTAGCTTCACTTAACACAATAGATCCCATGTCCACAGGAGAAGAACAGGATGTTTCATTCATACGAAATTTCAGTAGAAGACAAGCCCTACATTATAACTCAAGCAACAGAAGCTACATCACAATTAAAGTATGAATTTAAAACAAGCATACAAAAATGAAAACTGTTTTCAACATTGTATTTCACCAGGAATTGCTGTACTTTAAATTCAAATGCGATATTATCAAATTAAAGATGTAATAATCTTATCAAGAGGGGCACAGGACTGAGTTAATTATAAAATTATCAAGCATAATGGCAACACATTTAAAAATATTTAACTACTTAATGAATAGCCACAGAAAATTAATCTCTATATGAGCAGATTTCCAGGTTATACTGTTGATCAGTGTGCATTAAGACAAATAGCTTTCTCTTTGCTAAATCCATTTCTGCTCCTTGCAAGCTACGATAGTCATAGATGCCACCATTCTACACAAGCAGAAAGGGAAAGACTAAGCAAGAAGGAACTGAACAGTGGTTACTAAAGAAATCTGCTCGAGTGTGTCTGTACAGCTTAACTTGGTAAAGGGCAGTAATTTGTTCTCTCAACTCGTGATGTGCTTGCTATTTGTGTGTAGTGAATTATTCTTTTCTCCATACTTGAAAAGTTGCATTTATTGTTGTTGTTTCTTTTTTTTTTTTTTTTTTCTTGCCCTAGTTTCATTATTATAAATTATTATGCTTGCATCAGCTTCTGACCTAAATCTTAAGAAACTGGATATTTCCAAGCTAGAATTCAGAGCTTACGTATTCTCAGTGACAGCCACAGTTCTGGGACACAAGCTCAGATTAATGAACTGTTGAGGAGAAGTACTGGAAAGTGGGTCTTGAAAACTCAGCTAGGAGTCTGAAACCAAAAAGGGACAACAACAAACACAGAAACCATTTCATATGGAAAAAGCGAGATAAATCATCTAGGAGCCAGTTCTACAAAATACTGCAATCTTGCATTTGAGACCAAGGGAGGAATGACCTGGTATGGAGGGCAAGAGGGCCTGACTGCAGAGCAGGTTGAACTGGCAGAAAGCAGGAATGCCAGAAACAGAACAACTCCATTCCAGCTGCTTTTTCTGGTAAGTGCCACAACAACGGTGGAATGCCAGTGATCAGAGGACATCTCTAGTGATCAGAGTTCACGGCCTGGGTTGGAAGAGACCTTAAAGATCAGCCAGTTCCAATCCCTCTGCCATGGACAACAGTGCCACCCATGATAGCTCATGTTTCTCAGGGTCCCATCCATCTTGGCTTCCAAACACCATGCCAGTGCTCACAGAATGACTGCTTGTTCCAGTGTATGTAGGGAATCAACTTGCTCTTCAACCTTGAAGACCCTTCACAGACCCACTTATGCAATTGGACAGCCTAATGCATTGCTCACTGGATCTTTTTACATATAAGTATGCACACAATTAACCTCAAGCAGTACAACAAAGATTCCCCCAGGAGCCAAATGGAAGTCTCTATGCTGAGCAAGAGTGACGTCCACAACAGGAGCCTGTTTTGTTTTCAAAACTCAATGTGACTCATTTCCAGGGTTAACAAAATAAAACAAAATAAAATAATCACAGAAACAAAAAGCCATATAACAACTTGTCCAGAACTACCATTTTCAAGTGCTGAAAAAAAAGTTGGTTTCCACACAATTCCAATACCCAACAGATTAAAAAAAGGACTGGTGGCTGGCCATTAACAGTTCATTTCCATCACATTTCACCTGTTCTTAGAAAAGTTTCTTAGGAACACCTTCTTGGTGATGCAGTACACCTCAATTCACTTCTACTTTTCATCTTCTTAATTAGGTTGGGATTAAATTGAGATAAAATGTGGAAAAGTACAAAAATTTTTCCTTGCCAAGATGATGCACATCCTGCCACTGAAGCCTCAGCATAATGGCACAGCAGGTGCCATCCATTCACTTCACTGAAAAGTGCTCATCTCCCAAATTAAACATACACCAAAATTTATGTTTTTCTCTTTTTCTTTTGCAGACTCTCACTTTGACATTTGCACTACAATCACTACTAAATTGCTACCTACATTTCAATATGCACAAGTTTCTCCAACTAGAATGTAATTGGCCTTTTTTTTTTTTTTATTTTAAATCTCTTCAAGTAAGAAAGCCTCATACTGCAAAATACTGGAGAGTGGCTTTAGCCAACTCATTCACTCCTCCTCAATAAGACCCCACAGGAGACTTCCTCAAGGGTAGAAGATGGATAATTTCAAGTGGACCTGCCAAACTGTGGCCTTCTGTTGTGGACACAAGCAATCTGGTAAGCAACCTGCTTTCAGGAGTCATCAAGACTCCATTCATTCTGTTCCAACTCACTCATGCCTTTATGAAATTTATGAACATTAAATAAAAGAGCACCTAAAAATCCATTGAGCAATGAGAGTAAAGGAAGAGATTGCTGTTACTGAGCACAGACAATTGAACAAGAGATTGTTTCAGCTATGCAGGTTCCACAGTTCAGTTGTCCAAAAACAAAAGCCAAGAGGCAATATTTTTTCGCAATGCAGAAAACCAGCCAGCACTGTCTGCCAAGAAAGCTTCCTTTGGTTTTGTGTTTCTTTTACACCAACTATTTCCATCTTCTTTGTAACAGATCTGAATGATACAACTCCTCTCTTTCAATATTTGCAACATCAATATGCCAGTCCCACTTTCCTAAATACCTCTTCTGCCTTTTGAATGTCATTTTTATACTATTTTCCTCTGACGCATTTCTTTCAGACTGCTTAACACCCTTTCCTCTATTTATTTTCATTATGAGCTGCTAATTACATTTCTTCTCCGCTCCCAGTAGTCCCTCTCACATCTGAACAGAGGGAATGTATCAAGTTTCTCAACAGGATTCTCTTCTAGGAGGTGTTTCCATAGGTAGCATCAACCTCCCCCCCCCCCCCCCCCCCCCAAAAAAAAAAGAAAATCTGGATTATAAAAAAACCCTTGAAATCTATTCAGCACTACATAAATGAGATTAGTTCCCTGTTCAAGAGCTTTGGGAGAAGTTGGTTTATCTCATTGCAGAACAGGAAAACAAATCAAAGTCTGCAATCAAATTTGCAGAATGAGAAAAGCTCTCCATCTCACTACATCAACAGTTAACTACCACTCAGAGAGAGAAGCAAAAAGGAGGCCAGCAAAACAAGAAATATCAGAATTCATATTCCTCATGACCAGTATGGCCAGGAAGAATTTCATTCTCACTGTTGAGTCATGGGAGATTTCCTGTAATCCCAGCCTTGCCTGCTTAGTTCTCCCTTTCCTCTATTTGTTGTGCATAGTTTTGAGTAGAAAGGTACTTTCTAACACACCTGTATAGATAATATAAAAATAAATGTAAGCATGTTAACATACCAAATTGCGAGCCGCAATTCTTACACAGTTTTCCCAACTCCAGCATTTCTCATCAGAAGCTGCTTTGGAACAAATCTGTTTCGCTCCTAGAACCAAAGTCATTACTGTGATCACTTGCGCTGTCAGCCCAACCCTATGCAAAATTAAATGACACACAAATGAAACCCCTTAAAACGAAGTTTAAAAATAGCCAGCATGCATTCATTCACACAACCAAAAGTGGTGTTAGACCAATAAACTCAGCCACATCCTAATGTCCTTCAACAAGCAAGGAATTCTGGCTTAATCTTGATTAGGGATCAATACTCATATTGCAAACACATGAGTTTTATTTTCTTCTTAATTCCTTGAACAAAGAATAGAGGATTTTACCTTCAGCAGTTTCCTACAAGAAACAAAAATAAACTGCTCTATTACAAAAAAAAAAAAAACCAACAAAAAAAAAAAACCCAATACCTTGATCTTATCTGCAATATTGAGAAGTTAAATCTTCAGATCTGCAGAACGAAGTCCACTGTTAGAAGCCAGTTCAGATAACCATGATTGTTTTCAATGTTCCCTATCAAGTACTGTCTCAACAGCAGTAGAAGATGCTTATTTATGACTAAAGTAGTTGTGAAACACATACACAGTGAGACATTTTAATTAACAATTACTCATTGCTACTGAAGTGATTTCAAATATTTATTTCTCAGCTGTGTACTAGGTAAATTGAAATGGTTTCTTTAGCTTTTCTATTTTCATTCAGAAGGTAATTTCCAGTCTGTGTTCAACAACCTGTCCTCTCAGTCATAGCTGACATAATATTTTCAAATGAAAGATGGATAATGGCCTTTAATGAACGGTGGTGCTGAGCTCTGCAGTTGTGCATGATTCACATCACAAACTACGCTCCAATTAAATTTACGTTATTTCCTTGAGATGCTAGAGACCCATGAAGTAAACTGCTACTAACGGGCAGTTTCTATATTTTATTGGCAGCACAGGTAATAAAGCAAAGGAAATGAATTTGCACTGCAGAAGGATTTTGCTCCCTTGCCAGCACTCTCCTCTCACTTGAATAGAGCTACCTGTGTGGAGAGGTACCAACACAAAGAAATCATTGGAACACTAATGAATTTAGAGTTTCCACAGTCAAGCTGGCCTGCTATAACTGACAAAGCAAGAGCCACCTGAGCGACCAACTTGGCCCCCCTCTATTCAGACAACAATATATTAGGAACTGTACTTAAAAGAGCATTTATATTTTCTTCCACTGTGAACTACTCAAGGTAAAAGAGCAACATTTCAAATCAAAGCATCTTCTCAATATCAATTTCACCTGAAGAGGTTGCCACTAAAATGTGACACTGATATTTCTATAAAACCCTTTAACAACAACAACAAAAAAGTATCTAAAAGTATCTTCTATGTAAGGTTGTGTGCATTTTTCAACTCACACCTCATCTGGCCCATGATTTTATTTTTATTTTTTGTCAAGGATGAGGTTTGGCCATGTTTTAGTTCATACTTTTGACCTTCATCTATTCTAATAAAGGGAAGATTGAAGACTTTCACTACTGCATTAACAAAAGTTGGACTCATAACTGGTTAAGAAATTTTGACATGCAAGAGAACATGGTTATATACCCACACAATTACGTTAGGTAATACTTCATATTTATGGCTAAGCTCTTGAATTAGAAAGCTAAGCTAAATTTAGTAATTTGCCTCATACTAATGTGTATTCCTTTTATTTCATATGCCTCATTCTATTTCCAGTTATGGCTTAGAAACTTTCAACATTTAGTATTAATTATAAATTGACATTATTCCAAAGGCTGTATGCAGAGACCTTTAAGAAGCATGTCAAAAATGAGTGCCTCATCCAAAGCATTTATGAGATGAGATTTGAACAAGATATAAATGCAAAGGATTTCTGTATATCAGTTAATCAGATATTTTACCTAAGCATGAAAGAGGACATAATTTATCTTTTAATGTATCTTTACTATTCCAAAACCCATCTGTCTTCACTACAGGGTCAAAATTAGCATTCCCCTGAAAATCCCTTTCTCTTGTTCATGCACCCACAAAACCAGAATTTCAAGGAACCTCTTGGAGTCTCATAAATACCATAAATACTGTCTTACCTGGGTAAAAAGGTGTACTGCAAGATTTGAGGGATTAGATTTCCTTTGCTTGAGTAGGTTAAAATTCCCTGGCACTTCACAATTTTTAAAAAGTGAAAAAATAGCTAGAAAACAGATGCTTATAGTGAGTTTCCAACAGCTAATGCTGCAAAGCATAGCCAGAGTTGGAAAGCATCAGCAGCATCCACGTGACACTACACAAGTTCAGGAGCCCAGTGCACAGAATCCTTAAAAAGCCATCACAAGCTCTATGCAACATTAAAGTCTTAATGTTTATTTCAGCTCAAAAGCACTTCACCGAAATGTCCAACTCCACAGCTACTGTCAGTCACATTTACACCTTCACAGCAAAATCAGAACTCAGCCAAAGGACCTAGCAGTAGGAAAAAAAAAAATGGCCAAAAATTGAACCCTCAATGTTTTTAACAATTCATATGGAATATGGTTACATGCTTTGAATTCCTCCGCCCAGAAAATAAAGTGGATGGAAGCAAACTGCTGAGGAAACTTCACTGATAAAAACCAAAGCTCCTGTAAAAAAAACAAGCTTCCTGATAAAAACCAAGTCTCCTGCACTTCAAAGTTCATTACAGCAACCTGTTCCACCTGACATACACTTAAGTCCTTGCAGCCTGGAGGGTCAACTGTATCTTGGGCTTCATCAGAAGATGAATGGCCAGAAGGGTGAGGGAGGCGAGCTCTGCTCTCATGATGCCCCACCTGGAGTAGTGGTGCCAGGTCTGGGGTCCTGAGCTCAAGTGGGTCCATAAGAGGCTGTGAAGATGATCAGAGGGCTGGAGCATCTCTACCACAAAGAAAGGCAGGGCTGTTGAGCACAGAGAAGGATCTGGGGAGTTCTCACTGCAGCCTTCCTTAAGGGGGAGTACTTAAGTACTTAAGGGGGCTTATAAACAAGATAGAGATTGACTTTTCATTCTAGAACTATGGAAGGATGAACTTGTTATTCCTGATAAATGGCAACCTCCCATTTAAACCACAAAACTACCCTCTGATCTCCCATCAGTCATCTCATCCTTAGCCTCAAATCTTTGAGTGGCAAGTCAATCCATAAATGAACTGCTTTATGCTAATTGGGGCATTAAGATGAGTCAAGGAGATTGGCAGTCAGTCAGTTTCTCACTGACCCATAAGCACAACAGGAATTTTAATACCCACTTTACTAATTTAGCTGACCCAATCCTCTGCAGCACATTTACTAATTACAGCTTTAAATCCTATAAAGAAGTTTATCTTTTATTATAATAGCCCATTACCAACACCAGGCAGTGGTATTGAACAGCTTTGGAAAACTGCCTCACTAGTAGTTTTTCAGAGAGTATCTCCATTTCTTCCATAAACATTAAGGCATTGTTTGCCTCTCACAGTGTATTAACAAGGCATAATTAACTTTGTATCAGAAGCTCAGCCAAGAGCATCAGAACTGATTAGCATTTGTAATGAGATAAGAAAAATAAAATACTCAGAATTTCTGTAAAATAGAGATCCTTTTTAGCGCATCTCCAAACAAGCTCCTGAAGAGTGAAAACACTGAAGAATCACAAGTTGCTTTCCAGAAAGCTCCTAGCATGTCCAAAGTCATGGAAAAGTAAGGAGAAATCAGAACAGAGAGGTCAAGTAAATCAAAGGATGAAGAAAAGATTGCAAAATTCCTTTGTGAACTGTTGATTCCCAGCAGAGTTAGAGGGAAAAGATGCTTTTACTGTCTCCTATATTTCACATTCAAGAACGCAACAATCTTGGCAGAATCAACACTGGGTTTAGTTTCCTGTTATGGACATGTGTTACCAATCTTTCTATTTCTAGATGCTTGCTTTTCAGTCACGATCAGACACGTGGTGAACATCACTCCAGCAGAGCACTCAACCAGCAGGCAGGACTGGTGAGGTTGCAGCCCAACCTCCTTCCTCCTGAAGGAACACCTCTCTACCAGGCTGCAGTTGGGTCTGAACTCAAAAGGATATTCAGTAGGCCCATAGCAAAAGCAGCACCCTATTGCTAGTTACGGGTCACAGGTTCTGTATTAGCTCACCCTTGCAAACCCTGGGAATTG
This sequence comes from Lagopus leucura, assembly GCF_019238085.1. Classification (NCBI taxonomy): domain Eukaryota; kingdom Metazoa; phylum Chordata; class Aves; order Galliformes; family Phasianidae; genus Lagopus; species Lagopus leucura. The sequence continues at coordinate 9,129,460 of NW_024962257.1, read as the reverse complement.
CACATCTTTTTCTGGACTTGTCTCAGTCTATCTGTATAATGAACAGGATGTGGCTATTCATCTGGTTTCAGTTTTAGCTTGCTTCATGCAACTGTATGGTGTAAGACCTATTGTTGCAGTAACTATGAGATATTTATGATTAATATGAAGTAGTAAGTAGTTATTCTGTATAAAATAATTTTGACCCTGAAGTAACAATGTCATGCAGAGTAGTTCAAACACAGGATGACAAACATTTTGAATTGCTGTCCCTAGTTTTACCTACCTCCAAAATTTGCTTGCACTTGAGGATTATTAGTCAGAGAAAACAGAGAATATGCATCCAATATACACGTATATATTCTGTATATCTTACACAAGAAATTTAGCTATAATGTGGCATTCCAGAGGTACAAAGAAAATAAGAGGCAAGCGCATATTAGAAAATGAGAACAGCCTCAGGTGGACTCTAAATTAGAAAACAGCACAATCAACATCAGAGTCCTTGCAAAAGATTCACTAGCTGTAACTCCCCATTCCTCACTGAGGAAGGCTGCCTCTGCTGACCTTCAGACTCAGAAGGTTAAGAAACGGGTGAACACAGCAGCGGGGACAAAAGAAACAGGCACCAGGATGCATTTGAATAACAATTTTTACCATATTATGGACTAAGATCTTTCCTACACTACTTTCTTTATCTGCAGTAATTATTCCTGGACTAATAACTCCTCGATTAGACTGCTAAGACATTAAGGCAACAAACTCCTGTGTTAGCCTCTGCATTAAGTATTTCTTTAGCCCACAAGCTGCATGAGGCCGGAGGGAGAGTGCACCTGAAAAATGATTTCAGATGGGGAAATTATGAGTGCCTGCTCAGATTTCAATTCAGGCAATTAAATAAAACCAGACAACTTGGAAAACACTGCACTGCTGAAAACAAATGCTTGAATTTCAAGGCTTCATTTGAATTAGGTATCTAAAATTAGTTGAAATCAAGTATAAGACGGTATATTATTGCTTAAGAATAAGAAAACAAACTTGTAATCAACAAAGTTAAACTGACTTTTAGCACTTATCTCTAAATGATAGAAAATCTGACACCAACAGTGCAGTGAAGACACCAGCTAAAAAAAAACAAAAACAAGCTCCTTCACTTACCTAACCATTATCCTTTAAAGTATTCATTTTGGAGATTCAACTATTTCTTGATTTTCTTACCCTCCTAAAAAGTTCTTAGAGAACCAGTTATTTGCTGATACCTGAAAACTAGATGACTAGAAACATCATCCTTAAACTATTAGACAGGGCTTGTGCATAAATGCCTGGCAAATTGTTCTGTCTTCTGCCTTTGAGTAGGTGTTCCTACTGTTTTGAGATATAATAGTTAAGTGATTAGCATACATATGAGTTTGTGCTGCCACGAACATTCATACTACCAAGTACAAAAATGAAATACAAGAATGATAAGCAACATTTTAATGTTTACTTTAGGCTGTACAAATATCATCAGCAGCCAACAGCTGCATAACATCACTCAAAACAGTTTTCAGCTTGGTTTTTTTTTGCACGCTGGCAGAGATAATAAGGATCCTCTTTTACAGGCACTGCATTTTTCCACGCTTTGTTCAGGAGCCTCAGAGATTCTGAGGCCTGCAGGCTGTGGGTTGGACACACCTGCTTTAAGATACGTAGAGAGCACGCACGGTACAACACAGACAAGAATAGCATGACTTTCAGCAGCTCCACCGCTATACAGACATGACTCAAAAGCAGCATACACACAACTATGCAGTGATTATGTACTGCAGTAAAGAAGCTGTACGTTAAAATAAAGCAATCATGGATTTACGGAGAGCAACATAGGAAACATTTGGAGAACTTAGAACTGTGATGCTAGAAACTGTATGTGCCATTAAATGCCTTTTCACATGCATGCACACCTATGGTAGACTCCTGTTCTCCTACCCTCTTAAGAGCATTCCTCATATACAGCAGGATCTTGTAGAACACCAGGATTTATGTCCTGGCTAGCAAAAGGTTGGAACCCACTTAATTAAAAGCATAATAAATTTTTCAGTTGTCTTCTAATTCATGTCTTGTAATTCAATACATTTGCTTTGAAATTCAGTTGTTTTAAAACACATTATCCAACCACCTTGATTTATTATCAGTTCACGTGAAAGAATGAAGGCACAGTTTGTGGTTTCACTGCTACAAAGGTGAACTCACTGCTTATCTGATATTTGGCTTTGGGACTCCTACCATCCCAAAGTTGAAGCTTCACATGCATCACAGGTCATCCTGAGTGCATTATGGTCTTCCAAATGTTCCAGAAAAACAAGTTCAACTCTCATTTTAGAGACCAGTAAGACCACAGGGGAGAAACAAGAAAAGTATATAGATTTAAATAAAACTATAACCACTGGCAAACACAGGGAGCATTCAATCCATGAGAACAACTGGCAGAGTTCAGTTAATCCCAAAGTTACAGAGATTTAAAAATGTAAATAGTAGATTCTACTCGTCAGTGTCCACGATGCTTCCTTACCTTACAGATGAAAAAGTACATTTATTTCTGTTTTCTGAGTTCTTTGCTTACTTCTGACAAGCCTGGCTCACAGCATGGATTTCTGTATAACACTGCCTGAGGAAGCTACTGAGCTCAAATAAAGCTCAAGTAATCTTATTCCTTATACTTCTTAATTCCAGAAAGATAACCTGAACAGTAGATAACAGTAACAGTAGATGGTACACATACAGAAGGATACATTTTTTGGTACGAGTGCAGTAGCAAACACCTGAGGTACAATGACTGCAGGTAGTGTAGTATCATTACATGTATTTGAATGAACAGTTAAAGCATTCACTTTATCACGATGCCATGAGCTAATTTGACGAGAAACTGGAGAAATAAATCACTTAGTTTAAAGATCATTATGATACATCCAATAACTTGACAAGCGTTCCATATAGAAAATCTTTTTTTGAGCCTAGCACAAGAAGAATACGCAACAAAGGAACCAAAACAAAGGTGAGGAGGTAATCAGCTTTAATTTCTCATGACAGATTAACAGTAAAGTTCACCCTTTTGAAAAAGCTCAGCAAACAAATGGAAATGCAGCCCCAACATGAATGACAGACTGCACAGTGCAGTCTCAATACAGGAGCTGCCACACATGCTGAAAAACTGTCCTTCCCCACAGTCATTAAAACCATTTTTAGGACAGGCTGAATTATTTTGACTGAAAAAGTGCCATGACAACGTTATATGCTGTACATTACAGAAGCACACAAACCTTTGCTCCAGACAACTGCATTATTTATATAAAGCACCAGAATACTCTATGCTGCCCTATACTCAGAGAAAGAAGGGCTGTAACATATCCATGCTAACTGAATTTTATTAACCCCTTTTATTTAAACTCCCATCATAAAGGAAGCCCACCTGACTCAGAGCCAAAACCATCTTCACTGTCTGCAAAAGCATGTTTCATTTACTGAACTAAATGTGATAGATTTGTTAACTGTCTGTTAAGCTTCATTGTAATTAACAGTTAATAGAATAAATGCCCAGTGTCACTTGACTGTCTACAAACCAGTACACATTCTACAGAAGACAAAGCCCTTAAGCAGGAGAGGCAAAATGTATTCTTAGTAAAGAAAACTTCTACATTATGTTCTTTGGCAACTAAAAGAGCTCCAAGAGTAGAAATAAGCAAAAAGGGGAGATCTGCTATGCAGTCTCAGTTGAGATCTGCAAAGGTATTAAGCAACTGGTTTCACACAACAGGTAAGCTGTCCTAAAGATCAATACTTCACTTTAATTGGAGGACATGGATTCAAGAAACACCTACTGACCTGCAAGCATCTGCTTTCATGGTCCTCCAGCCATTAGGGCAGCACACAGAGACATGCACTCTACTGTTAGAATCACCTCATCTTAGCAGAACTGTAAACCTAGAAAGGATCTTTATTTTAAATGAATGAAAGTACTTGAGAAAATCACCACATAGTAATATTTTTTCTTACTGTTCAATTAATTCTTGGAGAGTTAAAAGTCTTTTAAAGCACTTCACAAGTAGAAGTGCGCAGAGTCCCCTCTGCCAATCTACTGAACAAATAAATAAAATGGTAATCAGCAGTTTTCCCTGAGCCTACCATACTGCAGCCAACAAAGCAGCCACTAAGGCACAGCAGAGGCAGGTTACTGCCTGCAGGACAGGGAGCCAAGCGCTGTGACACAGCCAGCAGGACAAGGGCTGTGCCAGCCACAGCCCAGGCCAACATTACCTAAGCAGAGGAGTAGGGCAGGCTAGATACAGCAGCTAGGATTGGCCAAGAGCCCAAATCATCAAACAAATCCACAGTGACAACACAGCTCAGGCCAACAAGTCAGTCCACACTTCAGGCTCAAGCCTGATGACAGCACTCAAGTTCAGGAATAGTCCAGTGGCAGCCAGACAGGTTCACCATGACAGAGGCAGTGGAAGAGCAGGAAATCAGCCCACGGGGCAGGGCCCAGACTCAGTGAGATCCATGGCACTACAAAGCCTAGCCACTGCCACACCAGAAGACAGCCCAACCAACAGAGCAGGGCTGAAGGCTGAGATTAAACCAGCCCTGTGGTGTGGTTGGAGGCTCCAGGAAAGGCTGACCAGGGCAATTAAGACCTATCAGTGCCCTCAGGGACTGGACAGCAACTGAATCAGAGCACTTGTTCTAAGACCTACACTTTCCTCTTTACTGGTTTACTTGTTTCTCTTTACAGACTGCTTGACTGCCTAAAATAAGGCAAAGACAGGAATTTCATCTTGCCTTTGATATTGCAGCTATGGCATACTATGGTGTGTCAGCTTGCTCTGACTCATCTGCATTGAAGTTTGTCCTGGATACGGTTTGCTTGCTCCATTTTGCACTTTATTTGTCTATAATCTACTCATCTTCATCTATCAAAATCTGTTAACCTTCTGCAGTCCTCCTCTTCCAGCTTCTGCTATGCGTATTTTTTCACTGCTGTTGTTGCTTACAGCTGCGCTCAACCACTTTCTGCCCTACATATTGACTATCATGGTCTGTCTTTCTCTTTTCAGCCCTTAATCTCTAAAAATATACTGATGAATAGGAATACATATCTCTTAATACACAGGTGAAATAGACTTAAAACCAGCATTTTCCAGGGACACTCCTAATAATACCCCTAAAAGGATCCTGCACCACCAATTCTTAGTTCTGAATACCAATTCAGATGCTAACTCATGCAGTAGGTGGATTTTTTTCACACTATTTAAAATAACCAATTGTTAACACAAGTTAGTTTCTCCCACTTACAAGTCTGAGATACTTTATACCATATTCCAAGAAATTAAAGACATTGCTAAATAGTAACTCAGTGACTTCACATTCTCTTTTCTCAAACTTACAGCTCAAGAAGTTTTGAAAGCCCTAATGCTATTTCAGTCTATATAATTCAACAGACATAATTTGGCAACTACCTCATATAATAGCATCCTAATTTGAATGGGTTGAAATGAATACCCGAGGCAGACTCCAGAGCTCTCCTAAGAACAGAGTTTTCCTAACATTCCTAACATCTTCTTTACAAATGTATAAATAGTAGCCCTTGCATTTTCTTTCTCTTCTAGGTGATCAAATCCTAAATACTGGATGCAGAAAGCATTAGCATTGAACTGCACTGTACTGCACAGTGGTAATGATCAGTTTCACAGCATTAAGTAACACCCTCCCATGCTGCAGTATCTCACTATGCTCAGTAATGAAGAACAGAAATTCTGATCAATGAACAGTATTTCTTCCAATTTCCTACCAGAGCTCTTGTAGCTAGGCAGTGCAGTTTTATGTCAAAATATAACATTTTTGTCTAGTCCTAAGACTGAAGATTTTTCAAAGTACTTAAATACAAGATCACCAGCTATATGAAAGGAAAAACAATAGCTGGTGCAAGAAATCAAGTAAGTTCACCATACCTACCACACTGCATAACACTATACTAATCACAGGGACAAAAATGATCACTTAAGAGACCTGAGTCATTACTGAATTTTGCATTCAGTTTCCTGCTTCTTTACTTGACATCCCCAGAAGTTTTACATTTAAAATCTACACTGTGAAAACTTCCTTGTTATTACTAACAGGAACATAGAAAGTACACAAGAGTTACTAAGCATAACATACTCTATGAGATATGATTCCACTTTGCTAATGAAGTCTACACAAGGTAAGACAGACTGGCATCTCCATACTCTTCAAATTCTAAGATGAATGGCTCTGCAAATGGAAAGCATGCAGAGTAAAATATATGAAAAATGGGAAACCAGTGTGGGATAGCCCAGCAGAAAATACTGCTGGACCCATTTGGGTTCACAGCATAAAGTGCCAAATTAATTATTCTAGAATCATACGTAGACTTTTCTCCATCAGGCAAGGCCCAGTTTTCAGATGCCAAAAATTTATTAGCTACTAAATTGCACAAGTTTAAATTAAATAAAGCAAGCAGGGAAAAGTATAGGCAGATTTTGTCTGCCTGAGGATCAGGAGAACTGTTGCTACTCTTTCCTTTCCTCCAGTAACAGCAAGTTATTAGATCAGCTCAGCCATTCATGCATTTCCTAACAGCTGTAATAACATAAGCCAGCATTACACAGCCCATATTAACAGTATGCCATCACATGGGTGCTGGCACCACGCTGACACAGCAGTGATTTTTTGAAGGAAAAAAAAGCAGATCTACACCTTGTTAGTCAGCTCTCTGACCTGGCTCTACATGGATGATACAGGTGTCCCACAAACGGAATGTGAGACTGCGTCATATGGAAAGAAGGGGAAAGGTAGGATGCAGCAGTGCTGATTTGAATTAGTTTAAGCTGCTGTGTAATGACATGTACAGCTACTTATTTAGTAGCTTAAAGTGATTAGAAAGTAAAGACTTGAATGAGTCAGGTTCTGTCAGACTGTATGCATATGCAGAAGTTGCACAGACGATCTCAATACGCACTTACGCTTGATGTTTCATGTTACCTAACTTACAGTATTAAGGGCAAGCTACATTGTGCTTTCTACACGATACACAAGTCTTTCAGTTCAGGCCTTTTAAAGAAAAGTGTGCCATCCACCTCTATTTTCCTAGCCAAAACTCCCAAGTTTTAAGTGGCTGTTAGATATTATTGACAAAAGAAGTAAGTTAATAGCAGAAAGATTTGATGAGGCAGTGGAAACAGCTACAATATATCAAAGATACAAAAACCTCAGAAAGCAATTGAGGATCAGGAGAGTAAGTTCCTCAGCCTTGAGTACACAGATTAGTGCTGGGTTTCCCCAGGAAAGGCAGCCATAAAAGCCCAAGACAGAAAGACACCATAATTCTCAATTTCTCTTGGTGACCATTGGATTTTGAGGAACAATGCCAACAACTCCTCTACAAAATTGCCACATCCCAGTGATTATTTCTCAAAATTACTCCATAAGCATAGTAGACCTTTTCTCCAATAGAAAGTGGCCAAAAAAATGGCAAACTTCAGAATTCAAAAGATTTTTATAAATTATACACTGATACAAAGAGTTATCATTCTTTTGAATGTATGCACTTGAGTAGCATATGTCTTTACCACAGCTTACTGATACTTGCAAAATGAAGGCAAACAAGCCCTCATTTGCTTCTGTCACAACACTAACAGATGTTGGAAAAGACAAAACAAGTGAACAAGACATATAGGGAAGGCTTGGAAGATGGTCCCTAGAAGAATGACAAATCTGTAGAGACAAGTATGCTCTGGAGCATGCCAATATCCACCGCTGGTGTAACAACAGCTCCCAGGTTATTTCTTCCATTTATGAAAACATAAACAAAGTGATATGTTCTTTATATATTCACAGAACAACTCTCCATATTATATGCCTGGAACGCCCAAACAAAACTCAAAGAAATCAGATTTATATAGAGAGAATATAACTTTTTTTTTTTTTTTTTTTTTTTTTTTTTTTTTTTTTTT